>NC_066583.1:366620179-367820179 GCF_024323335.1 Lathyrus oleraceus | reverse complement strand
TGATTTCTAAAACTTAGACTCTTTTAAAAATTAGAAACTTTGACCTTATGCCATTGCAATTTAAAACTCTTTTTTCTTAAGTCAAACTTATAAATGAACTTAACCATATTGACTTAAAATTTCAAAGGACAAAAAGAACTAACACTCATTCAAACTTTTGGCCTTTTTGTGCCTCTTTTAAATTTAAATTTTTGTTAAAAGCAATCAACTCACTTTGAAATTGATACCATGAACTACGAGGTTTTTATCCCTCATTTTTATGTTGGTACGTAGGCACAAGTCCGAATGTCTTGTCAAACACAAAAATATAATTAATGAATTCTTTTCTCATCCCCGCACTCTATTTATTACAAACATCATTTTATACCAAAACACATACACACATAAAAAGGGCTCCCTAGGAGTACCTAGGACACTTTTGATGCTAACACCTTCTGTAACACCCGAGGTCGGAGAGGACGAAGAGTGGTTACATGTAACATCTGAGGGCGATGAAGTGGTTGTCGATGCATGATGCATGATAATGAGACACTCCTAGCAGCTTCTAGGGGAAAAACCGAATTCACATCGGAATGAGAGGGATCCTGAGGCTATGCAGGTATGAGACTGCATGGTTGAATGAAAGCTTATAAAGATTAATTAGTACTACCTATACCAACAAGATGCATCTTCTTTTCGGTAGCCTAACAGATAAGAACTCCATAGTTAAGCATGCTTGACTTGGAGTAGTATTTGGATGGGCGACCTCTTGGGAAGTTTCCCAGGAAGCGTGTGAGTGAGGATAAAACATGCTGAAAAGACATGTGTTGGTTTGTGGGGTCAGTCGATAATCCTGAAAGCAGTTTGGGGTGTTACAAATGGTATCAGAGCCAAACCTCTCCCAGTACGATGTGGTTCGGGGACGAACAAAGCGGAAGCTGATGGGCATGTAACACCCGAGGTCGGAGAGGACGAAGAGTGGTTACATGTAACATCCGAGGGCGATGGAGTGATTGTCGATGCATGATGCATGACAGTGAGACACTCCTAGCAGCTTCTAGGGGGAAAACCGAATTCACATCGGAATGAGAGGGATCCTGAGGCTATGCAGGTATGGGACTGCATGGTTGAATGAAGGCTTATAAGGATTAATTAGTACTACCTATACCAACAAGATGCATCTTCTTTTCGGTAGCCTAACAGATAAGAGCTCCATTGTTAAGCGTGCTTGACTTGGAGTAGTATTTGGATGGGTGACCTCTTGGGAAGTTTCCCAGGAAGCGTGTGAGTGAGGATAAAACATGCTGAAAAGACCTGTGTTGGTTTGTGGGGTCAGTCGATAATCCTGAAAGCAGTTTGGGGTGTTACACCTTCTTATCTTTGGGTTTTGTTCGTACTTTTCCCTTTTCCTTTGGAAACAATAAAAGCGCGGTGGCGACTCTGGTTTTATTGATGTTAAGTTTATCCATAGCTTAATGGTCATGAGTTTACCGCTATAGTCATCTCTAACTATATGTCAAAATTGTTTAAATAAAATACCCCAGAATCCATTAGGTCTAGAAGCCTTAAAGGATGCATTTGATTCAACGCATAAGTAACTTCTTCCCGCGTCACCTGTTAAGTCAAGTAGTGTTGGACTTCTTCCGTAAGGATCAGAGCCATAGTTGAGTCACCCATACTAGTAGAGAGTATAATGTATGTAGGACATAAAATACCTTTAAAGAAAGTCAATGCTTCTTCCATGAGAATAGTGTCACCATTGCACCAACCACCATTTGGAAGATGAAGGCCATTGACTTTATTTCTCTTTTACCTGATTACCGTTTTGGTATGAATTTTTTTGGTGTTTTGATCTCCTAATTTAATCCAATCATCTATGTCCTTTTGATACCATTGAATCTCCTCTTACGTAAGGATCTCATCATACTCTTGTTGAAGCTTATATTGGAGATAAATTAGTCCTGCCGAATCTATTCTCTCAAAAGAGCATTGCATACCCCATGAGTCTCTTCTTAATGTTATGCTCCATTTGTCGATATTGCCAAAAGTTTCCTTATTAAAAAGGATAAAGTCGTGTTGCACGCTTTGGAGACAAGTTACAATGCCATCTAGGGATTTCCCCCAAGCAGTTTGGACTATATAGGAGTATTTTAGGTGAGTGATTCAAGTTGCCTCAAACTTAAAAGGACGGGGTTCGTGGTCTTGGAATGAAAGCTCACACCTAAGGAGAATAAGGTTGTGAATATAATGAAATTTACACAACACCTTAACATATGCATCAGAGAAGGTCGTGCGTCATGCAATGTCAACCAACGCCCTATCTAGCTTGCAATAAAGCATCTAATTACCAGTACAATGCCTATTACATGTGAATTTTCTACCAATAATATCTACTTCAACTCAATTACATTTATCAATGACATTTAACAAAGCTACTACCCTATAATGATTAAAATTACCTTTTTTTTTTCACTCGAATGAATTATATTGTTAAAATCTCCAATCACCATCCAAGGATCATCAACAATGTTCCTCTAATTAATAAGGTGTAGCCACAGGTTAAGACGAGAAGTGCACACGAAACTAGCATAAATTTCTATTTTATACCAAGAGGAAGTTCCCAATAATAACTTGATAGTAATTATATCCACAAAGACATCATGCACATCAATTACAATGTTACTACCATTATGCTTTAACACCCAAATGCATGTAGTTTGACTACGTGCATCCACGTAGTGAATACTCACATGTCAAACTCTTTCCTAGAAGGATTTGGTCTTATGAAAACTAATGTGTGTTTTCATAATGATTAAAAACGTTAAAGACTGTTTCCTAATCACATCCATCATATGTCTTTTAGCCTTATTAATAAAGGCTCCTCAAATATTCTAGAAGAGCACGATGACTTCTTTGAAACCTAACATAACTAGACTAGTTGATAAGGTGACAAAGCAAGTCTAAGACACGTAACAATATACATAGTCGACTCCCATTCAAAGGGAGTTTTACGAACAACTTCCTCTTCTCAAGTAGCGCCCTCATCCATAGCGCATTGGTTATTTCCATCTTTCTTTATGTTTAGGTTTAAATTTATTCTTTAAAAGTAAATTAAAAATATTAAAAAAAATGTTTAGATATAATATTTTAAAATACTGTTCATATCACGTCTATTAAAAAAGTATAATTGATAAAAATAAATGATAATATTTTTTTATGGAAATTTTTTAAATTTAACCTTATCATTCATGTATTATAAATATAAATTTAATAAATATTAAATTTAAATGATGCATATGATATTTATTAAAGAAAATAATATAATAAAAAACTTTTTCACGATATGTGATGGCAATTAGTAATTGGTTTCTCATCCGTGAACAAAATATTCGCTGGATTTAACACTGATTAATAATATTTATTAAAAAGTGAAAGAAATGGATTTTTTGTGGATGCTCTTACTCTTACTCTATCATTCATTCAATTACTTTGGAACTTAGTTCTCTCATTCAACCCATTTTCACTTGTGGGAAAGAGTGAAAGAAATAACTCCATAATCATGTTGTTCTTCATTATTTTAGATTTTACTAGTTGCTTTCTACGTGTTTGCTGAAATGCTTAAGAGGCCACTGCATAGGAACCGTGTTTCACATGTCCTAGTAATGTATTGTTTCTAATATAGGTTCCTCTATTACAGGTTTCTTTCTTTGTTATGTTGGAAGTTCTGTTAACAAAATGACTAAACACGCCCCTCTTGAAGAGCCCCTTTTGAAGGATTCTGATTCCAAAAAGGCAGGAGGAAATGAAATTTTAACAGGTTATTTGAATGCTGGATTTTTTAGCATTCTTACTTTCTCATGGATGACTCCACTTATAACATTAGGGAGTAAAAAAACTTTAAACCATCAAGACCTTCCACTTCTTTCTGCCAATGACACTGCCTATGGATCTTTTTCAACTTTTACAAAAAACCTTGAGTTAGAGTGTGGTAATGTTAGGACTGTGACCACTATTAAACTCGCTAAGGTGCTGTTTTTATCAACATGGAAAGGGATTCTTATATCTGGCATATTTGCATTTTTGTACGTATGTGCTTCTTATGTAGGTCCTTACCTTATTGACAACCTTGTTCAATATCTCAATGATGAAAACAAGGTTAAATATGATGGCTATGTTTTGGCTACGGCGTTTATTATGGCGAAACTTGTCGAGTTTCTTTCGCAAAGGCACTTGATGTTTAAGTTCCGACAGGTTGGTGTTAGGATGCAATCAATGTTGGTGTCAATGATCTATGCTAAAGGATTGACACTTTCGTGTCAATCAAAAGAGGGACGTAGCAGTGGCGAAATCATCAACTTAATGACTGTTGATGCTCAAAGGGTAGGTGAGTTTTGTTGGTATTTGCATGATCCATGGATGTCTGTTCTACAAATTTCTTTGGCTTTGTTTATTCTTCATAGAAATGTCGGGGTTGCTTCAGTAGCTTCTTTTGCTGCAACTGTTATTGTTATGTTGCTAAACCTTCCTATGGCATCCTTACAAGAGAAGTTCCAAGCTAAGTTAATGGAGTTCAAGGATAAAAGAATGAAGGCGACATCTGAGGTTCTAATGAACATGAGGATTCTTAAACTTCAAGCGTGGGAGATGAAGTTCTTAGCAAAGATTATTCAGCTTAGGAAGTTAGAGGAGATGTGGCTAAAGAAATTTCTTGTTGTTACCGCAATTGTTAGATTTCTCTTCTTTAGCGCCCCAACATTTGTTGCTGTTGTTACTTTCGGTGCTTGTGTTCTTCTAGGCATTCCACTTGAAACAGGAAAGATCTTATCTGCTCTTGCAACATTCAGAATTCTTCAATTGCCTATCTATAATATTCCCGACACAATTTCAGCAATTGCACAAACCAAAGTTTCCCTCGATAGGGTTGTCGCTTTTCTTCGTCTAGATGATTTGCAGACAGATGTGGTGGAGAAGGTTCCGCGAGGTAGTTCTGATATAGCAATTGAAATAGTTGATGGAAATTTCTCTTGGGATTTATCTTCTGTCAATGCAACGTTGAAAAACATAAATCTTAGAGTTTTTCATAGTACGAGGGTTGCTGTTTGTGGTACTGTTGGATCAGGCAAGTCGAGTTTAGTTTCTTGTATAATAGGTGAAATACCAAAGATATCTGGTACCTTGAAGGTGTGTGGAACAAAAGCTTATGTTGCTCAATCACCATGGATACAGAGTGGAAAGATACAAGAGAACATACTATTTGGAAGAGAGATGGATAGGGAAAAGTATGAGAAGGTGCTAGAAGCATGTTCAATGAAGAAAGACTTGGAGGTTCTACCATTTGGTGATCAGACCATTATTGGCGAAAAAGGAATCAATTTGAGTGGTGGACAGAAGCAAAGAGTACAAATAGCGCGAGCTCTTTATCAAGATGCTGATATATATCTACTCGATGATCCCTTTAGTGCCGTTGATGCTCATACAGGATCCCATCTTTTTAAGGTATTATTTTCTAAACTGTCTTGCTTTCAGTACAATCTGTTTTGTCATGCATTTTGATGGAAAGGTTTGTATCTAACTGTACATTTAATGCTACTGTAATGTTTCAGGAGTGTTTGCTTGGCCTTTTGAAAACAAAAACTGTGATATACATAACACATCAAGTAGAGTTCTTATCTGACGCTGATCTGATACTTGTGAGTGATTTATATATTTCATCATGCTCCTTAATTCAAGTTTCAAACATTATAGCTTACCGTTTTCTGAGTATTTTTCTCTTTCTTACAATTCATTAAGGTCATAAAAGAAGGAAGGATAACTCAATCAGGAAAATACAATGATATTCTTACATCAGGAACCGATTTTATGGAACTTGTAGGTGCACATAGAGCAGCATTCTCTTCAGTTAAGTCTTTAGAGAGAGGGCCTACACTTAAATCATCGAGTATTACCGGAGAAGACACAAGCTCATTAAGCGATTTTGAACTTGAGCAAGAAGTGGAAAACATAAATGATCGAAACAGCATGTTAGAGGAAACAATTGTGCCGAAAGGCCAACTTGTTCAAGACGAAGACCGTGAAAAGGGTAGTGTTGGGTTTAAAGTGTTCTGGAAATACACAACAATAGCTTATGGAGGAGCTCTTGTACCTCTCCTATTTCTTTCACACATACTCACCGTGGTTTTACAAATTGCAAGCAATTATTGGATGGCTTTGGCAACTCCTGTTTCAGCAACTGCAGAACCTGGTATTGGAATCTTTACTCTGATGGTTGTCTATGTTTCTTTGGCAATTGGAATTTCCTTTTCCACCCTTGTCAGAGCTTTTCTTGCCGTGATAGCTGGATACAAGACTGCCACCATGCTCTTCAATCAAATGCATTTGAGCTTCTTTCGAGCGCCAATGTCATTTTTCGATTCCACCCCAAGTGGAAGAATTCTTAATAGAGTAAGTCATAGCGTGCCAATAATTTTTCACTGGTTTATTTTAAAGAAACTAGTTGTTTACCTCTTCGTTCTGGAAACAGATTTGCTGCAGTAAATGCAAAATGCAGTTACTGATCTCGACGGTCTGATTTAAATCAATGGTCAAGATTGTTCAAATTTGATTTAGTGAATGTATAATTTGAGCTGTTCGATCTCAAACTAATGACCAACATAGATTACTGCGTGAAACTTGGTATCATTATTGCAGGCGATCCGTATCCCGTCATAGCTTCTTGCATTGATTTTTATAGTTTGATTTTTCTATAATTCATTTTCAATATTTTTCGAAACGATCATATTGAATGTAATTGCTTATCGAAATTTTAATGTTACCTGATTGTTCTAGGCTTCGGCAGACCAAAGTACAGTAGATATGAACATTTCAAATCTAGTATGGGAATTTACCTACAATCTGGTTCAGCTCGTGGGAAATATTGCTGTGATGTCACAAGCTGCATGGCAGGTGTTCGTAGTATTGATTCCTGTCGTGGCAGCTTGCATATGGTACCAGGTACCCACTCCGTCTCATATTAAGCGTCAATCAAGGTTCTACACACTTTCTAAGAAAATCATCGAGTGTACTAACTCTTATGATAAAATTGGTTTCATTTACTAAAGTTCCAATGATAATATAGTAGTTAACGGAGTAGTTAGGTGAAAATCAATAATGTTATACTAGTGAGAAAAAGTGACAACATTTGCATTATTATGCCTAGCAACAGAATGCTTCTCTATATGCAGCGATACTACTCAGCATCAGCACGGGAATTGGCACGATTAACTGGTATATGCCAAGCACCAGTTATACAACATTTTTCAGAAACGATATCCGGATCAACAACCATAAGATGTTTTGAGCAAGAATCAAGATTTAATGAAATGAATATGAAATTGATAGACAAATATTCCCAACCTAAATTATACAGTTCTAGTGCATTGGAATGGTTGAGTTTCAGATTGGGTATTTTATCCTCTACCATATTTGCCTTCTGCTTAATTTTCTTGGTATCTTTTCCAAGTTCAATTGCCGATCCTAGTGAGTATTTCAATTTTAATTTCTATGTATTAACTAATCATACTCACTCGTAACAACATTAGGCATAAAACAGCAATTTTGTTTTTGTGAAGGCATTGTGGGATTGGCTGTGACATATGGGATTAGTCTAAATGCTGTACAATTCAAATTAATTAGGTTTCTTTGCAATTTGGAGAGCAATATTATATCTGTAGAAAGAATACTTCAATACACTTCCATCCCAAGTGAAGCACCTCTTGTAATAAAAGACAATCAACCAGATCATTCTTGGCCATCGTTCGGAGAGGTTCGTATCCAGGATTTACAGGTACTACACCATTCAATAACAATTTAGCTGATATCAAAACCTACTGATAGGTTGAAAGTTGCCCTCATGTAAATCATATATGTAAAGTTATGCACTAATCTAAAATTAATTTAACTTGTCATTGAGATATGTCAATGAGAATCATTAGGTTATAAACTTTTACATTCTATTAGATTCGACGCAAGTAATTAATATGATCTATAGTTATTATGCATTGGTTGGGTCAGCAACTTTGAAACTCTTCTAAAAATTTACTAATGGTGTATCAGTGCTAAACTAATAGACCAATGTTACATTTGGTTTGGGTTTTGGTTTATATACTAACTTACAATGGCCTGTTTCTATTTACTTATTTGAACTTATCTACCAGCATAACAACTTTTGAGACTGTTGGAGATAGCTTATGGAAACAACTTTTAACATGTCATAAATTATTTTCACCTTATCTCCATAAGTTCTTTAGGATAACTTGTGACAACAGTTTGACTTTTTGTTCAAGAAATAAAATATATATATATATATATATATATATATATATATATATATATATATATATATATATTTATATATTTCGTGAAAGTGTTAAATTTAGTTTCAAACAGGGCTCAACTGTCTATCAAGGTATTTTAGATTTGTATCTATCCTTAACCCAGGCATTGTATGATATAGGTTCAATATGCCCCTCACTTGCCTCTTGTTTTACGCGGACTTACGTGCACTTTTACTGCTGGAACAAAAACTGGCATTGTGGGAAGAACAGGAAGTGGAAAAACAACTCTAGTGCAAGCACTTTTTAGACTTGTTGAGCCTGTTGCAGGACAAATATTGATAGATAATATCAACATCTCATTGATTGGAGTCCATGATTTACGGTCCAGACTAAGCATAATTCCTCAGGATCCAACAATGTTTGAAGGGACTGTAAGAACTAACCTCGACCCGCTAGAAGAGTACACAGATGAACAAATTTGGGAGGTAAATTGTTAAATCTTTTTTCTCGACAATAAAAAATAACTGATCCCTTTATGCAAATTATACAAATTAATACACTATAGGAAATATTTTAGGCTCTTGATATGTGTCAACTTGGAGATGAAGTGAGAAAGAAAGAAGGAAAACTTGACTCCACAGGTTGGATTTCTCAAAATTTTAAGCCTATATAAAACTTCAAACCAAAGAACAAAATTCATATTAAGTCTTTCTAATTTTTTAATATAACTTCAATATGGTCACTATATTTCATATTAAGTCTTTTTAATATACAATGTATATTACTATATGGTCATTATATTTCACTATTCAATAATGACAATGGTCATTGGTCAATATTCAATAGTTAATAAGGATTACTTAATAATACTGCAAAACACATTAACTTGTTGATTACTTTTCTTTATCATTATGTTAAAAAAATAATCATTCCTTAATAATGGACAGGAAGATTTTAGTAAGTTTTAGAAGTCAATTTTATGCAATGTATTACTTAGCATCATCCATAATGAGATCCACAGTTACTGAGAATGGAGAAAACTGGAGCATGGGTCAAAGGCAGTTAGTCTGCCTCGGCCGTGTTCTACTTAAGAAAAGCGAGATCTTGGTGCTCGATGAAGCTACTGCATCAGTTGATATGGCTATGGATAATACAATTCAACAGACAGTTAAGCAACATTTCTCTGATTGCACGGTCATCACCATTGCTCATAGAATAACTTCAATCCTCGATAGCGACATGGTTTTGTTTCTCAGTAAAGGCAAGAACCTGTTTTTTTCCTATTCATTTTTGTCAACATTTTTTCATATTCATAAATGTGAAGGTGATATCTCTTCATACTAATCATACAGGGCTTATTGAGGAATATGATTCACCAAAGAAGTTGCTTAAGGACAAATCTTCTTCTCTTGCTCAACTAGTTGCAGAATACACAAGGAGGTCAAACACTGGTTTTGGAAGTTAAGAAATGAAACAACAGAAATGAAACCAGACTAGAGTTTATAAGTGTAAATAAGGCTACAAAGTTTTAGATTAATATACGTTTGTAATTAATATAAGTATTCGCATAAATGCACAAAATGAAAGATGTTTCATAATGTTGTAAATATTAGACGAAGAATAGTAATATTTATAGTTATTTTAGGTTATTAGTACGAGGTCCATTAGGTTTAGATCTATTTTTATTTAAGAGTGTTCTAATCTGAATTTTGATATATATTTAAGGGTTAAATATACGACACTTCCTATAATGTAACTGAGTTTCGTTTTATCTCCTGTAATATTTTTTTCGATTCCCCTGTAATATATATATTTTTTCTCTCCCTAAACGTATAATTTGAACACTGAATTTAGGATAAATAATTTTTTTTTACCGGGAATAACTTTTGCACTTAGGAAACAAAAGATATTGAATTTTAACATTTTAGAGGATCCAATTTTTTTCACGGGGGATAAATCAAATTTTGCTAATATTGCATGAGGAATCATATATTTAATCCTATATTTAAACACCAAATTTTCTTATGTTCAAAAACTTAACCGCCTTCATTGTGCTTTTCTCTCCCTTGTTTAATGAATAATCTTATTCCTATTTCATTTTCTACACCAATATTGAGATCTTGTTCATTGTATTTATATGTTGAAATGTGTTTTTTTTAAATAAAAAATATATTTATAGAAAAATATATTTTTAAATAAAAAATAGGGTTAAATACACTTTACCCCCTGTAATGTTAGCGAGTTTAGGGTTACCCCCTGGTAAAGTTATTTTTTCAATACCCCCCTTATGTTATGTAGATTCCTTCATAGAACCCCCTAATATCCAGGTGGCATGGAATCTTGGTTTTTTATTTCAGACGTGGCTTTTTAATTTTTTTATTTTCACATGTGAATCTTCATTAGGTCTCCAGCATGGCATAAACTAGAAATTAGGGTTCCAAATCCATCCCTCTCTCTCTTCGTGAAATCCATCCCTATCCCAAATCCATCCCTCTCTCTCTTCGTGAAATCCATCCCTACCCCAAATCCATCCCTCTCTTCATCTTCGTCCGTGTCCCCTTCATCTGGGTTATGGGTGGCAGCAAGGCATCTTCCACGAGTGAAGTTGGAAACGGCTTACCAAGATGTGGATGCAATGAAACCATGAAGTTGTTGGTCTCCAAGTCAATTGAAAACCCCGGTCGCAAATTTTGGAAATGCAGGAATAATATGGTGAGCAATTTTGAAGCATTTTATTATTTTGAGTTTGATTTCGAAATTAATTGTTGGTGGTGTTTGTCTCAAATTGCAGAATGGGTGCGGTTTATTTTTGTGGGATGATTTGGTCAGTGAGTTTGCAGTGAAAGAAACCAATCAGTCCGGATGCCGCCAATGTGAAGTCAACAAGGCTTATTTGATTGAATTTGCTAAAGAGATTGTTGAGGAGATAGATTGCAGAGTCGGAAAGCTTAACAAGTTAGAAAAACTGAAGAAAAAGATTGCAATGGAAAAGAGGAAAAATTTATGGTTAATGTTTGTAATTGGTCTGTCATGGATGTTGATAGCAGCTATGGTTAAGTTAGTCTAATGAGTCTGTCATGTAATTGTTATGTCATTAGTGTTTTTCAGCAATGTAATGTTGAACTTGTAATGTGTTCATCAATGAAATGTAATCTGTTCATCAATCTTAAACTGTCAGTGCAGCATCATTATTTGATTAAACTTTCAGCATTCAATCTACCAATAATGACAGAAAAAAGTTATATCATAATGAAAGAGCAAAATTGCAAAATCATCAGAAAACTACAGAACAATTTTATAGTCAGTAATTCTAAAGAAAATATGACATAGTAAACATATAAATAAATTGAAATATATTAATGTAGTCTATCTCTTAAACTTTTTCAGTGCAGAATTCAAGGTGAATGTAATTAAATACTTTGGCTTTTTCTTTAGGTCCTGCAGAATTCATGGTTTTGTTGTAAGATTAGTGCACAGACTAGCCATGGCTCTCTGCAGAATTCATGGTTTATGAAAAACAAGAAAAAAATGTGACAGACTAGCCATTGTGTTTTATAGACAATACACACCAATAATGTTAAACTGATACATTAGAATTGATCATCACAGTAAGTGCATAGGTTGGCATTTGACAAAAAGCTCCAGAGTCTTGATGCCTTGGTTTATTGATTGATGTATAGTGCTGCCATTGTCATGAACATGCTTTTATGGTTTTGGCAAAGATAACCTTGTTTGGTATCATGTTCTATATATGGCCATTTGAATGCTTGGAATTGTGTTGAAGAACTTAGACCTTTTTTCCTGTTGTGTAAAGACTCATGTCCCTTTGATTGTTTTTCCTGTACTGTACTGACATGAAGTTATTTGGTGCAGGAGTATATTTATTGTTGGGCTAGGTCATGGTGCCCTTCTTTGCTCAAGCATAGCCTTTCTTTCAAGTTTGTTACAACTCCCAGCTTGCACTTCTATAGCATGCCAGATTACATGAAATGTTGGAGTAACAGATGGCCTGCACTTGGTTTAGAATTGATAGGTATGATGATCTTGGTCATGCTGCAGGTTTGGCTGCTTCGAGGCCTTGGTTGGCTGGCAGATTCATATCGCAAGCATGGTGTTTGCATGATTGTAGGTCAAATTATATGGTATGCTACAAGTGTAACTTGGTCTTGTGTTTGTTCTGATATAGGTGAGGCATTGTTTGGCATTAGTTGCAGCATGAATTATTAAGCATGAACTTGGAAAGGTTTTCGTCATGTTCTTGACTTGGATTGCTGCAGCCTTCTAAACTGGACCTATTGTATGCTGCGGAATTCATGGTTTTGTTGTAAGATTAGTGCACAGACTAGCCATGGCTCTCTGCAGAATTCATGGTTTATGAAAAACAAGAAAAAAATGTGACAGACTAGCCATTGTGTTTTATAGACAATACACACCAATAATGTTAAACTGATACATTAGAATTGATCATCACATAATCACTTTAACAAAATTAAAAATATGCCAGGTGTAGGACCTCTTATTAGATTCCATGCCACCTGGATATTAGGGGGTTCTATGAAGGAATCTACATAACATAAGGGGGGTATTGAAAAAATAACTTTACCAGGGGGGTAACCCTAAACTCGCTAACATTACAGGGGGGAAAAGTGTATTTAACCCTAAAAAATAATGTTCATTGTATTTATATGTTGAAATGTGTTTTTTTTAAATAAAAAATATATTTATAGAAAAATATATTTTTAAATAAAAAATAATAATAATTTTGTAACACAAGTATAAGATTACATTATTAATCAATTATTTTATTATTGCATTAACCATAAAAAATATATATTTTTTGATCATATATTTTACTTATAAATTATTAGCCAACTTCACTACTTCTTTATCTAATAAAATACATAATATTAACTCAATTCTAATTAGGAATGACAATGGGTATTCGTAATGCAAAAAGACTAGTCCCTCGCTCTCCGTCCCATTTAATAAGTATGAAACTCGTACTCACTCCATACTTGTGCCGCCATGTGCAAAACAAGTGTATGTGAATTTTGAAATACCTGTGGGTATTTACGAATACCTATGGATACCTTCTTTTAAATTATAATTTACTAATTTTTCTTATAGGATCTAAATAAAAAATTATGTATATAATTTTTAAAGAAGACGCAAGACAAAAAGAAGATGCAAGTTAGAGTTTTAAGTGAAAAATAGATCATTAAATTAAATTAAGTGATGAAAAGAATTTATCAAATATAATAATTTAAAAAATATCTAAATATTTTTTCTAGTTATTAACCGATACAAATATCCGGGGTACAAATATCATCAAATATGTATCTGGACACGTAAAGAAACGAATAATTGAACATCCATTTATTTTATCAGTAGATATTTATTAAACTATCCAATTTGTGCCCGTGACGAATTTTATCCGCGGACTCGTAAAGAAACGAATAATTGAACATCCATTTTTTTTAATTCCCAGTTCTGACATTAACTCATAATTTGGTTAATGACTTTTTAAAATAAAAAAGTTAAATAGTACAATAAAATTGGTTAATATTAAGTATACACTAGTTTACAAAATTGGTTAATATTAAGTTTTTTTTTTAAATTTCTTTTGAAAATTCATTAATCAAATTATAAGTTAATGTCAAAACTTTAATATTATATATTTTATTGGTTAATGAAGTAGTGAAGTTAGCTAATAAGTTATAAGGAAAATACATAGTTAATAATATATATTTTTGTGATTAATGACAAATTTTATATTTAGATTACTAAATTAATTTTAATTTTTGTTTTTTAAATATTTTTTTTATTTAAAAAAAATATTTTTATAAATATTTTTTTATTAAATAAAAAACAATATTCGTATAAATACGATATATAGTATTGAGTGTAAATACAAATAGAGATTAATTATTATACACTATCAGTGTAAAAAATTTTATACATTCGATTCATCACCATCACCCATTTATATTACTTTATAGATTTTTAAAATAAAAGTCAAACTTGTTTCAACATCCAACGATTATGATCAACTGACGGTGTAAAATCCTTTTACACGTGTATTTCAATTATATCCATATTAATATATTAAATGACCGTAACAATAACATTACTCATGTTTAATACTAAACCGACCGTCACTATTCATTCATCATGCTTTTCACAAAGGAATGTCTATTTCAAACAAGATTCAACTCTCACCACCACCACCGTTTTGATCATCGGCTCAAAATCGATGGCTCTCCAAAACTTTAGCACTGCCATATCGCTCATGTACTACCACCGTCTAAGCGCGCGTGTGGCCCATACGCCACCGTCCATCAAGAGGTTCTCCGCCGTTTTTTAAGGTCATAGATTGGTCTGTCCTCTTTCTATTTTAGGCAATCACTCTCCAATCCGAACACTTTTGTTCGTAGATGATTTGAAATTCATAATTGTTCACTCAATTAAGTTTTGTGTTCCTTTTTAAGTGTTATTTTTTGACTTTTTACACATACCAAGAAAACTAATCATTATTGTTATTTTTCACATAATAATTCTTCTTTTATCTATAATACCCTTAATTGTTTATTATATTCATTTTACTTTTTCTCTCTTTGTAATAATTATTTAGGGATAATTTTGACAAAAATATAATTAATACTACCTAGAACTTTGCAAATGACAATTAAAAAGAAACACATTTTTTTTCAAAAAAATGACACTTATAAAGGAATAGAGGGAGTATCAATCAGCTTAAAATAAATCTTGAAGAGCCTTTATTCATTGATTATGGTGTAACTCATCACTAATTTTCAATATGATTTTTTAAGAATATTTCTCTTTTAAACACTTCTTATATTATTGGAGATGAAGTTTATACTAGATTTGATAGTTGATAAATATTAATTTTGAATAATTTAATTTAATAGTCGTATTTTATTGATGGGTTATAAATAATAAAGGAGATAAATTCTCATTTTTTTTTTACAAAAATAACCCACTTTTTCAAGGAAATTTCCAAAATATCCCCGGTTTCAAAAAAATTCCCAAAGTACCTCACTTTTAGGAGGAGGAGTCAATTGAATTGGAGACTCCTCTTAAAACTTGAATGGAGGCGCCAATTGGATTGGCTAGGGCAGGTGCCCTAGCCAATCTAATTGGCGCCCCTATGTAGGTTTTAAGAGGAGTCGCCAATTCAATTGGAGACTCCTCCTAAAATGCAATTTTTTTTGTTATATGGTATAAGTGATAGATAAATTTGATATAAGACCACTTGATATTAATAAAATTTGGCGTTTACACAAAGAAACCTAATGGTGATGACCGGGATCACCTAACCGACCTCCGGTCCCACATCCTCTAGCTACCCTAACCCTTGGCCCTAACCCACGTTGACGATTATGCACCGGTGTTTGATCATCTGAGGGCCAGGAGCGTCACTACCAACTACAGGAGAAGGTACGTTGAGGTATTCAGACAAGTCGGCATAGTCTTCAGTATGCATCGATGGTGTACCGCCGTAGCTGAGCTCATACCCATGCTAGAGAAGTTGGGATGTGGTTGACTCATTGATGGGCGATCGGGACGGTTGAAGGGAGACATGGGTGTGAACGATGTGCCGAGGAAAGGTTGGAAAGGTTGTCGGGGTGTTTGGTAGAGATAGGGTTGTTGGATGTTTTGGTTTTGTGATGTTTGGCTTTCTTGGCTACGGTAAGAGGAGGGGCGGTTGGTGTTGAACGATCGTTGGATGTTCTGGCTAAGGTGACTTTGGTAGGGTGATGGGGTGGGTGCGAAGCGATGTTGGGTCTTAGGTTGATGGTCAATTTGTTGGTGGTGGTATGGGGTATGTTCTTAGTATTGGGGTTGGGTGAATGACATGTTTTGGTTGTATGTTTGTGTGTTTGTGGAACGGAAAGTTTGACGGATAGGGGGTTGTGAGTAACCAGTCTGACAATGTTGTTGGGGGTTAGATGTTGATCCTTCTGGTGTGTAAGTTTCCTGGCGTGGGTCGTATAGGTACATATCCTCGGGGATGAACTGAAAACCAACCGATTTGTACCAAGCCATATAAGTACGACTTGGTTTTTCTTCAGTTGGCATGACTGCGTCAGTTAACACATGGTCATGA
Source organism: Lathyrus oleraceus (assembly GCF_024323335.1). Lineage (NCBI taxonomy): Eukaryota > Viridiplantae > Streptophyta > Magnoliopsida > Fabales > Fabaceae > Lathyrus > Lathyrus oleraceus. The sequence continues at coordinate 367,803,760 of NC_066583.1, read as the reverse complement.
CGGTGCTTCCATTTGCGGCACTCCGATCTTGCGAAGCTTTACCATGGATTGAAGTTCCATTGGTCGTTAACTTTACGCATATGCCATTCTCCTAGGCTAGCTGGGGGATCTGGGATATTCTGGAGCATATACCGAACTGCAGCTTCACACAATCACTATTGTGCATCTCCACAGTTGTGAACCGTATTATCGGTGTGCATGCAGTCCATACGACTGCGTCTTCAGCATTGACCTCATGGTCATGATCCAAATTAAGGTATGAATGCTAAATGAACTGAAATGTGAAAGAAGATAGGATTATAATCAATGTAGAAAAAGTTAACAAAATATAACGAAATAATTAAGTTATTTTGCTTACGTCTGTCGGTCGAAGGTGATCCAACAGGTTGCGATACTGAGTAATATAGTGTCTTGGACATCTGTTGTAACTCATACCACGTGCAGACCATCTACACCAAAAAGTCAAAAAAATTTAGTTAGAGGTAATAAACTTTAAAGAAGTAAGTAAAGATATAACAATTTAAACAACTTACTTTTGTGCATACGGAAATGTGAAAGGGTTGTTATTAACCGGTGCTAGAGACGGTAGTCTTGACCAACCCATGCTTGTAGCAAAACAGCACATCCAGAAAATGTAGATGTGTCTTTGTGTGAGTTTTTGCACAAGGAGATATAGAGATAGGCTAGACAAGCAGATCCCCAACTGTAACTTCCTATTCTATTTACATGTCTAAGTAGAGGTAAGTACATAATATGCATGCTAGAACCACTACCTTCGGGAAATAAAAGCGAGCCAATTAACAACATAATGTAACACCTAGTTTTTATTATTCGAGCATCTTCGGTAGAATGCTCATCTAAGTATAAACTATTATAGTACGACTTAAGGCGTGAGAGTAGTATACCTTGACCTCTTGCATTATCATCTAACAAATCAGTTTCTAAGAGCTCCATGCAAATTGAATTTGCATAGTTGGTTTTATCATTAACAACCTTACCTTCAATGGGTAGTCCCAAAAGCATGTAGACGTCTTCTAACGTCACGGTACACTCACAGGTTGGGAACCAAAATGTGTGTGTCTCTGGTCTCCATCTTTCGCATAAAGCTAGAATGAATTTGTTATCTATGGACCAAGACAAAATCTTTCTTATATGACCAAAACCGGCGAGTTCAACATAAGGTTGAATCATCGGGTCCATATTGACATATTCGTGGACCCGAGTTCAGAACCTTGATACATCCTATAAAAGAAAGAATAAAAAACTTGACTAAGTTGGTATGTTAAAATAAAAGGGGGTTGGTGAAGATGAAAGATAAAAAGTTAACAAAAGAAAAAACTTACATATGTTGTGATGTTTGCAACCGTTCCTGTATGGGCTTCGCCCATTGTGAGGATAGACATTTTATCGGGGGGTTGGTGTAGATGAAACTACAAGAAGTTGTTGAAGATGAAATTGTAGAAGAAGTATTATAGAGGAAGTAGTGAGAGTGATGGTGTGGAAGAAGTGTTGATGAAGTGGATGTATTTATAAGCAAATGGATGAGAGCATGAAAAGTTGTGCTTGCATGGTGTCTCCACTTGAATTGGCGACCATGTACAACCTTTAAGAGGGGTCGCCATTCAAATTAGAGCCTCCATAGGGACATGCATGCAAGACCTAGGTCTGATTGCTTGGTTTCGAGGTCTGAATGCATGGTGTCTCCACTTGAATTGGCGCCCATGTGCAAGGAATGAGTGGGGGCGCCAATTCATTTGGAGTGTGTGTCTGCATGTTTGACACGTGGCTGTCTTGTCTCTTGCATGCTGAACATGTCACTTCTTAGTAGCTTGCATGGTTGACAGATCATTTCGGAGTAGCTTGCATGTGCGACACGTCATTTCGGAGTAGCTTGCATGTGCGGACGTCACTTCGGAGTAGCTTGCATGTGAGACACTTCACTCCTCTATTTAAGTGTCTTACTATCAACATCCAAGACACTTCACTCACATTCATCTGCAGTAAGAAAATAGTTTTCATCTGCACAATGTCATCTTCATCATTATACAGTGTCAACATTCACTGCAACGGTGAAACATACGAGTCTGAGCTATATGGTTTTTATTTTCGAAACACCGATACCATTAGACTCACGATCAAGAGAAACACAACCTTTTTTGCATTTGAAAAAAAGAATACAATCCTGTATAGGATCGGGTATTGTGTCAAAGATCACATATCAAAATCCAATATTTTTTGAGAATAGTCAATGCAAGTATTTCCCCCTTAAGGTACGAGACGATGAAGATGTTGAATACATGTTTGTTAGTCATGAACATTCAGGCTGCAACTGTATTGAGTTATACATTACTCTTGAACCAGTCTCAACTAACCGGCCAGTATGAATCTGGTGAAGATGATCCACAATGGTCAGATGACGTCAACCCAAAAGCAGAAGTAGAAGTAGACGTCGTTGATGAAGAAGAAGAGGAGACCGAGATACAGGTTGATCACATGCTGAACAACGACGATGAAGATGATGATCAGCCACCACCAATACCTCCTACTCATGTCTATAATCCGCCTCAACATATGACAAATATGGATCTTCACGATGATGAAACATCCAACAGTTTTTCTATAATCCGTATCCGAGACCAGAAGGCGAATTAAAGGTGGGAGACATGTTTCGTACCAAAGAAGAATGTGTTCTGGCTATCAAAAAATTCCACATGAACAACTCTGCTGACTTTACAGTGAAAGGCATTGATTCTAGAAGGTATGTTATCGAATGTGTTGGTGTAAGCCCTAGAGGCCAATACTTTTGGTACTTGTATCGAATTATTTAAAGGCATTTTCTTTATTATGGTTGATTAATAAAGTCCCTGGAATAGATAGTCCGTTTAATGTATTAAGTGTGACTTAATCATGAGAACACATTAAACATAAGGACACTATTCTTAAAGTATCTGTAGTCGAGCTTTAATGTGAAGTGGGATAACATTAAAGCATTAAGACTATTATGTTTGTAGACTGATGATCACATCTCATGGATCATGGATAAAGAGTTATCAAGTCTTAAACATAGGTATGAATATTAGGAGTAATATTTATACCGGATTACCCGCTATGAGAATACTATATAGAAAGTTATGCAAAGTGTCATAAGTTATTCTCATGGTGATAATAGTGTATACCACTCTTCGACCTGAAACCACTATGGATCCTAGATGTAGAGTCGAGTGCTTTATTGCTGATCCAACGTTGTCTGTAACTGGATAACCATAAAGACAGTTGATGGGTACTCCATGAAGCATGCTGAGGGACATGAGGGTCCTAGATGGAATTTGCCAATCCTGCGTAACAGGATAAGTGTCTATGGGCCCAATATTGAACTGCACAAGGGTGACACGGTCTATACCTTGTGTTCAATATAGACATAAGGGAAAAGGGGTAATTATACACATAATTATTATCACAGGAGGTTTTGTCAGATCACATGACATTTTCGTGACTTGGGTAGTAGTGATGTGTTGCTAGATACCGCTCACTGTTTATTATGTTAAATGCGTGATTTAATATAATTGCCAACGCCACGAAAACCTATAGGGTCACACACAAAGGACGGATTGATGAGAAATAGAGTAACTAAGGAATACCGTAAGGTACGGTGCACTTAAGTGGAAACGAAATATGGTAAGGTACCAAATACTTAAGTGATTTTGGCATATTATGAGATATGGGCAAAATACACTTAAGTGGGCTTTTTGGCTTAAAGCCCACACAAGTGGTTCTATAAATAGAACCCCTTGGGTAGAAGCATTGTCACTCCACTCCACTCAGACATAAATTCAAGTAGAGACTTGGAATTTTGTTTCCCTCTTTCTCTCACTCAAAGCCTTCATTCATAACAGCTAGCACTGCGATTGAAGGAATCCGTTCGTGTGGACTGAGTAGAGACGTTGTCATCGTTCAACGTTCGTGATCGCCCCGTGAATCTGTATCAAAGGTTTTGATCATTATCAGAGATCTGCACCAAAGGTTTGAATCGCCACAAGAGGTAACGATTCTATCACTGATCATGCCCATTCGTAAGGATCACTAAATGGAGAAATTTTTTAAATTCCGCTGAGCCTTGGATGGCAATTCTCCTTCAGAATGTCGTAACATGCTTTGTAAGTTTCGTTTGGCTGCGTCTTACAAGATGAAAAATGACTCTTGGGAGATCGGTTCAATAGACCCACCTCACAGTTGCATTGCAACTAACGTTGAACAAGATCACCGTAAACTAAGCGCAGCGTTGATATGTCAAGACATTCTGCCGTTGGTTAATAAAGACCCATCAGTGAAGGTGAGTATAATTATATTCCATATCAGATCAACATATAATTATACTCCATCTTACAAGAAAGCATGGATTGCGAGGACAAAGGCTGTTGAACAAGTTTTCGGCAACTGGGAGGATTCATACAAGTAATTGCCACGGTTTTATGGGCACTAAAAACATATGCCCCAAGAACTGTGGCAATTATGGAGACATTGCCAGAGATGATGCCAGACGGAACCTGTGCTACAGGTAATATAATCTTTCACCCTCTCTTTTGGGCATTTGATCTGTGCATCAAAGGTTTCACATTCTGCAAACCTATTATTCAAATTGATGGCACTTGGTTATACGGAAAATACAAGGGTACTTTGCTCATGGCGGTTGCACAAGACGGAAACAACAATGTCTTTCCCATTGCCTTTGTTCTTGTTGAAGGTGAAACGGCTGGTGGACGGGGTTTCTTCCTTCGACATATCAGAACACATGTGGCTCCACAAGCCAATCTCTGTTTGATTTTTATGCTGCCATTGAGAGTGCCTACAACAACCATGACAACGGATGACATGATCCTCCTTCTACCCATGTCTACTGTATCAGACACATTGCACAAAATTTCATGCGTGCTATAAAAGATAAGAATCTTCGCAAGAAGGTGGTGAATGTTGGGTATGCTCTAACTCAGCCGTCATTTTAATATTATCGTGATGAAATTAGACTGTCTAATGAAGATGCAGGGAGATGGCTAAATAACATACCAATAAAGCAGTGGACAAGGGCATTTGGCAGAGGTTGTCGATGGGGCCACATGACAACAAACATTGTGGAATGCATGAACGGGATATTCAAAGGAATTCGAAATCTGCCGATAACTGCCTTGGTAAGATCAACCTATTATAGGTTGGCTTCTATGTTCACAACCAGAGGTGAAAAATGGAGTGCGGTGTTAATGTCTGGGCAAGTATTCAGTGAGTGTTGCATGAAGGTCATGAAAGAGGAGAGCATCAAAGCTAGCACACACGCTGTAACAGTCTTTGACCGTCATAGGAAAAATTTCAGCGTCCAGGAAACAATGGACCACAACGAGGGGAGACCAAATTTAGCCTACGCTGTTAGACTAAACAGAAGTTGGTGCGATTGTGGAAAATTCCAGGCCTTCCACATACCTTGCTCCCATGTCATTGCAGCATGCGCTTATACTCGTCAAGATGCTTACAACCATTTATCTGATGTGTACAAGGCCAACACCATCATGAATGTATATAATCAAAGCTTCTCTGTACTACCAATGGAGGATTACTGGCCTCCATATGAAGGTGATATTGTTTGGCACAATGACGAGATGCGTAGAAAGAAGAAAGGAAGGCCAAACAGCACACGTATCAGAACATAGATGGATTCCATAAATAAAATGATAAGATTATGTAGTATCTGTCGTCAACCAGGACACAACAAGAACAACTGTCCCAATCGAGGAGCATCATCTAGGTCTGAAGCTTTTTGTAACATTGTATTTTTGTAACCTTCAATCATTATATATCATTAAGTTTTTGTTATAACGAGGTTCACAAAAAACATAAGTACAAAATAAGCTATCTGAAAACATAAATATTTCTAACTGATTACAACAATCAAATTGATGTCGTCTCCACCGAACATCATTTCCCTAACATCCTTATCAGTCTTCATTCGCACCCAACCAAAGATACTGTCAAGTCTCTCAATACTTCTAATTTTTTCTCCTTCTGGTATTTTCCTATCTAACCAACGAACCAGCTCCCGCTTCAGTTGATCGAACGTAGTGATGTTCCAGAACAACATCATCATCTAAGGTTCGCCCCTCCCATAAATCACCTTACCGTATCAGCGACAAACACCTAACATGATTGCCAAATGATTGTGTGAGATGTGGAACATTTACTCACACAACGCATCTATTTATAACATAAAAATTGCATTTTAGGAGTGTAGCGATGTATTCGTCACTTTATGATTTATTGATTAAATAAAAAGCAAAGCATATAAAGAATCGAGTCGCCACCGCACTTTTATTTATCCAAAGGATTGGCTAAAAAGCGAACAAAAGCCTAAGAAGTTTTACACATAGAAAACTAATGAAAAGATCAGAGAATCTGGGTAAGGGGTTAATTACGCAATGGGAAGGTGTTAGGCACCCAAAACGTCCTAGGTACTCCTAGGGAGCCCTTTTCACACTTGTTGTATAAAAAGTTTATTTGTTTATGACATATTGTGCAAACAACGATTGGGAAGATGAGAAAAGAATATACAAGTTATTATTTTTGTGTTTGAACGGATGAACCCGTTGCCTACGTACCTTTCCATGGAAGGTAAGGATCAAAACGCCGTAGTTCGGCTAAAAAATTTCCAAAATATGAGTGGGTTCATTTTAAAACAAAAGCCCTAAGGTCTTTCGTTATCCACGGGAGAAGACTCAACCTTATACAAACAACAAGTCCACCATGTGAGAACAGCTTCAACTCGCTAGTGAGGGGTTAACCCTATAATAAGCAAGGAAGTCTTACAATTCAATCACTAAGGACCAAGGTGAGGTTAACATCAACCAACTAGGATAAATCAAACCTATGGCTAATGTATGAAAACTTATCAAGAATGGACAAAGCCACAAAACAATTGAGTGAGTTGGATTAACCAATTAGGATTTATTCACAAAAGAGTGGTCAAATTATGATTAGAATTCAATTCAAAGAAGTATTATGAAATGGAGTTTGAAAAATCAAAGGCCTAAAGCCTAGGTTTCTAATTTGAAAAGAAATGAGAATGTTTGCACAATATTTTTGTCAAAGTTTTTGAATTAACATATGAAAAGGGAGTTTTGAAAACACACACAAAAATGGAAGGGTGAGGAAGTAAAACTTCTTAGATGTTCACCTCTTGAGATCATATGGAAGATGATTCAAGTGATTCCTTTGGAATGAGGCAACAAGCAAGTATGCAATAAAGCAAGGTGATACCGGATGCCAATCAATGGACTTATACCAATCTCACAAACAACCCTGGATACCGGATACCAATCAATGGATTTACACCAATCTCCTAAAACAAAACAATGATACCGGATGCCAATCAATGGACTTATACTAGTCTCACAAAACAAACATGGATACCGGATACCAATCAATGGATTTACACCAATCTCCTAAAACAAAACAATGATGCCAGATGCCAATCAATGGACTTATACTAGTCTCACAAACAAACATGGATACCGGATACCAATAAATGGATTTACACCAATCTCCTAAAACAAAACAATGATGCCAGATGCCAATCAATGGACTTATACTAGTCTCACACCATATCATAGGAACAACTGCCAAGTAATGGACTTATGCTTGTCTCCTCCATGGACAAAGCAAAATGCTATAAAGCAAAGTTTATGAAATGATATACAAATGATGATGATAAATGCACTAAGGCACACTCAAGCAAATATGTATAGGTGAATCAAGTAAGCAGAACAATCAATTCAGTTAGCACACACTATATACAAGCAATTAGGCTCAAGCAAGGTTAGACTTTAAAGTCAACTGGAATGGGGTAAGGTGTGCTCTTAACCTTAACATTGAGAGTTAAGGTGAAGCAGATGAAATGGAGATGAGGGGTGTGCCTCATAGCTCTTATCCCTGGTCAGGGAGAGCATTGAATAATAGAAGGTGTGGGAGTTCAGAAAGTTGGAACTCTCTCCACAAGGATTTAACTCTATAGGATCTTGGGTTAATATCCACAATGCATCAACATGTTATGTGAGCAAAGGGGTGACACACTGACTAGTAGGAGATGGACTACACATCTCTTTTATCTACCAATTGCCTCATATGCGGACTTTTCCTGCTTGGCACAAAGAGTAAACAATCACAAGCATTGCCTCTTAAGGAGGACTTCAGACAGGTGCCTGACCACATAACAGGCCAGGTCTTCCAGACTACATGAAGAAGAGAGGTTATACCTAAGTGGTTAAGCAACCAAGCAAAAGCAAGTTCAAAAGTGAACTTAAGCAACTAATGTACCTGTGGAAACATCAAACAAATCAGTACAACTATACAGACAAACAACCAACAGTTAATGCAACAGACAACCAATATAGGCAAATGCATAAGCCACAAGTCAAGCTCAAATGAGTCAATATCAACCTACAAAACACACATTAGTAATCAAAAGCAAATATCAAATGCTCTCAAGATGAGGCATCATCAATTGTGTAACTTGAATGTGTAACCTGAAACAAAGCTTCAAACATGAGCAACAAACCACTAGGTCAAAGCCTAGGGTCAAAGATGATGAAAAAATTCAAAACAGAACATGAAATTCAACATGAATCAACCTCAATCAATTAAGAACATAATCCAAAAGGTCTCATGTCAATATCATTTACCAAATTCATTTCACAAACCAATTATGGCAAGGTATGAAAGTTAAAACCACATTGTGACATCAGAATGAACAAATGCACATAAATCCCAAAATGATTCAATAAACCTCAACAAAATTCATGGTTAAACAGGATACTCAACATGATCATCACACCAAAACTTAGGGCAATTGGACATGGTTAAGCATGGTAAAGAAATTCATCAAGTCAAGGCAATCAAAACAAGCTCAAATAGGACATAACTTGGCACATCAACTTAGCACAAGCCTAAAACAACAATGGTACATGATAAAGACCTCAAACCAAATCCACAACAAACTTCAATATGTCTAGAAACAATGTGCAAAATTTCACATCCATATGATAAAGCATAAGCATTTCACAAATCATTGAAGTTCAAGACTATTCAAAAGCTCACAAATGGTAATCCAGAAAGAAAAATCTCAATCAAATCAGAAATCAAACAAACAATTCCACAAAAATTCATGACCAAACATAACATCCATAATATGCATCACACAAAAACTCAGATCATTTGGAATTTATTTGGCATGGAAAAGAAATTAAACAAGTTGAGCAAGCAAAGGTGTGACACACATTGTCACACCTACATTCAAAGGATCATAACTCAGCAACCACAAATGATAAAAATGCAAACTCAACACCAAAATGTCCAGCAAGATGTCTAGTTTAAGCATGTCAACTTTCATAATCATTGGATTAAAATTCACCACTTCACAAAAAATATGGCAAGCAAGGTTCAAAATAGACATGCATACACAAACCCTAGGCCAAACAATTTTACAGCCATGCACAATTTCTGGAAAAATAATGAAAAAAAGCTAGACACAATAAGGAGCATGATGCAAAAATCCACACATTATTTGGATCAATATTTATTGAGTTATGAATTTTTAAAGTGAAAGAAAAATTAAAACAAAACATGAAAAGCATAGCTCATGAATGGATGGAATAAAATATGAAGCATATGGAAACATGTCTTGGCCAGGAATCGAACAAATGAGCAATTTGAATGTGGCGCTCAACATATGAAACGCGCCGTTTCATTAATCATATGTGGCACAACCAAACACTTATGGCCAATCAAAATGCCACGCCAGTGCCAAATGGACCACTACATGCACAATATCATAAAAACACATGCACAACATCAAAACCGCGCCAGGCAAGATCAAACATGGATTCTGGAAAAAATTCTCAGCAACCTTCATCGTGTTCATCATGCTCAAGAACAAATGTTCAGAGAAATTCAAATCAAGCACATCATCTTGTAGATCTTGCAACACACATCAATAATCCATGCATGATTTATTCTAATTCTAACTAAACAAAGCAAATCGAAGCAATGAAGAATCACATGTCAATCTTTAAAACAGCATAACTCAATCAATTTGGCATGGAAATCAACGATTCAAAGCTCAGTTTCACCAGTATTACAAGATCTATAACTATCACATAATCAATTTAAGAAAGAAGAAGTTCGAGTTCTGACCTCTTGGAGAAAACAAAATTGGAATAGCTTGATTCAGGTCTTGAAAAGCTCAAACAGATCTTCCAAAGTGTTTGTGGAGTTGATTGGATGAAGAATGAAGGTTTAATCATGCTTAATTCCACAGAAATTTGAATTCACCATTGACGAGTTCATGCTTCAAACTGCTTCAGATTGCACGAATTGGCCTGGATCTTGCTTGGATCTTGATCAGTGATGCCTCATAATGATGAATTAAGCAATGGCTTGTGAATTGATTTGAAGAAATGAGAGAAAAATTTGAGAGAAAAAATGAGAGAGAAATTTCTAGATCTGAGATTATGAGCTGTTGTCACAGAATTCTGTTATGCTTAGGGTTATATACTCCCTCTTAATCCAATCCTTAATCATGCTTAAGCTTGTGGCAATTGGAATTAGCAAGATAGGGTGCATGTGCCAATTTGGAGAATTTACCTTATGCATGGAAAGCCAATGGAACAGTGCATGATTTTTGGCTTGGCATCATTTCAAATTCTGTTTTGAACCAAATGCAAGTGGTGGAAAGTGAAAACAATGCATTATTTTTGAATTTGAAAATTCCCTCCAAAATTCAAATGAAAAACCAAATATTTATGTGATGGAAATGCATGGCATATGATACATGTTTTGGATAGTGTATGTTAAAACATGAATGTTGCCAAAAGAACCACTCCATTTGGACATTTGGTGTGAAAGTTATGCATGTTTGAAGTTCAAGTTCACTTGGCCATGATTGATCCATATCTCCTTAACCACACATGAGAAATTCATGATCTTGGACTTTTTGGAAATGGGAGAGCAAGATATTCAACTTTCATGTTGGACAAAATTTCATTTGAAGCTTGCTTGATGATGTAATCTTGAGGAGAAAACCTTTCCATTTTTGGCAATTCCAAATTACAGGTCACTTACTATTTTTGGAAAGTTTTCATCTGACCTCAAATTCTTCATTGTTGATGTTTGAAATGTCAAATGAGACTTGTTTGAACATGAATGAAGTATTTCTAGGCTCTTCCCACCTCCAAATCCAACAGTTGACTGGGCAATTGACTGGCTAGGGTTTCAGTTGACTGAAGAATGCCTTGATGAGATTCAAACCTCTACCAATTTGGGATTCTGATTCAAAATGATATCATAGCTCATATGAACTCTTGTGAATGATTATGGTGTCCAAATTCTCAAGAATGGTCATCATCTATTGCTCAATGGCTGCCTTTGACTGCTTTTGACTGCTTTGACCTAAGATTGCTTCATCTGCAAGGCATAGGTTAAATGACACATTTTTGTACTTTTTGTTAGTGATAAAAGGAAAAGCAATGATATACAAATGCAAAACATGCTTGGTGATCAAGAAATCACTCTCAAAAGGATAACCCACCCACAGGGAAGGAAGCAAGGTGCACAATGATCCTTGAGGCAATGATATGATATGATATGATGCCATGAGGGATCTTAGGGACAAAATTGGGGTCTTACAAGGAGGAGTCTCCAATTGAATTGGCGACTCCTCTTAAAATCTACACAGGGGCGCCAATTGGATTGGCTAGGGCACCTGCCCTAGCCAATCCAATTGGCGCCTCCATTCAAGTTTTAAGAGGAGTCGCCAATTCAATTGGAGACTCCTCCTAAAAGTAGGGTACTTTGAGAATTTTTTGAAACCGAGGATATTTTGGAAATTTCCTTTAAAAAAATAGGTTATTTTTGTAAAAACCTAAATTCTCAGTATGGATCTTGATGAATGCACATAAGTTCTTATTAATAGACTTTAGCATTTTGTAAATTAAACAAAAAAGTTCCTAAGTTTGAGAGTAAAGTGAAGGGATAGATAGAAAAAAATAATTTAATAATAAAAGACATGGAGAGATAAGGCTAATTTTGCATTTCCTATTGTACTCCTTATTTTGACTTTGCCCATTGATGTTACTAGATTATGTTGTTATTCATTTGCTAGATTATTTAATCATAATCCTTAATGACTCAACTTTTATTTCTCTAGATTAACTTTTTATAATTTATTGATAAATTAATCTAAAGATAAATAAAAGATTTTCAAAGCTCGTGATGATCGACTACAATGGACCCGTTTGTTTTGACTTTTTTTAAAATGATTTTTATAGTGTTACATATTTTAGTGTAAAAAAAATTTACAAAGAAACTTTTCATAAAAGTTTCAAATGAAAATTTGGTTTGAATAGTTATTCTTAAAATGTTATTTTAGGTATTTTATCATTTTATCGAAACTTTTTTTGGATATCAAAATTTCAAAAAATCACTTAATTTTGAAGCTATTTCAAATAGCTTTTCATAAAAATCATTTTTAAGATATAACTTTTTGAAAAAATTGTGATTTTGATTATGTTTTGATCTTCAATAATGTATATTTATGTTAAAGAATGAACAATCTTGTAATTTATAAAAAACAAATTTAAAAAAACTTGTAATATTTTGAAAAATATTTTTGTAGAATCCATTTTCAAAAATAAAAAGAAAAAATCTATTTTTTTAAAGCTAAAACAAACTGGCCCATTGTTCAAGGACTTTATCACTTTTAAGTTAATTTTATAGGATAAACACCAATTCATATTCAAAAACAACGAAGCTTACACACGATATTAGTTACAAAAACATAACAGTAATAATTTCAAAAAGACAGTTGTCAATTTAAATGTATAAGGTTATTCTTAAAATTAATTCTTCATCCCAACATTGGTTATTTAGCTACTCATGATTAAAACAAAAAAGATAAATACAATAATAAAAGAATAATATAAAAGATTGGTTGGAGAAACTCAAACTTTAAAATTAAATGGTGTCTTCTCTTTCCATCTTCAACGATGCTCTTCTCTTCACTGTTGGATTATTATATTTAAAATTGGATGATTTGGTTTTACTCTTGGCATTTGCTTAAGTAGTAGTGCAAGAGATTCAATTAGATGTAGGCTATGTTTGGATTGGCTTCTTGAAGCCCCAAACTCACGTTTTATTCCTTTAAACTTAAAAGTGGTCTTATTTTCTTGTTTGGGTTTTTTCTCCAAAATCAATTCTACTCTCCTAGAAGCAATTCCAATAGAAGCTACAATTCCTAGCTTTTGAGGTTAGCAAGAATCAATTCTACATTTATGATATTTTGGTTCTTACAATTTTCCTTCATTGCCCTCTTTAATTTCTTTTCAACTGTTTCTTCTATTTTCAAGCTACCATACTCTCTACTTTCCAATTTTCTGCTTTGTATTAATTCCTTCATTACTCTCTTTGCTTTGTATTAATGAATTTGGTAAACCAAATTTGATTAAGATTTATTACCTTCAAGTCTATATATACACCATCATCTCTTACAACCAAAAATACAAGGAAAAATTCTACTCCAAGAATAAGGTAATCTCATAATTTTGTTCTATAATGGTTGTATTTTGTAATTCTTCTGCAACTGATATGAATATGAGAAGAAACAATTGTTTTTTTTTTCGCTCACCTAAATGCATTCTAAGTGTTTGATAAAATGCCTCTTAGAATTTATTTTGTTCAATATTAAACTATACTGTTGATATACTGCTTATGTTTTCAAACTGCTATTGTTTATATACTAGTTTATGTTCAAATGCATTCTAATGTTTATACTATAATATTTATATATTGCAAATACATTCTAATGTTTATATACTATAGTGCTTATATACTTTCATGAGCTAGTTTTTTACGACTAGTTAATTTTTTCCTGCAATGCAACTTTAGTGCTGCTACTTTAGTGTTGATATACTTCATGAGTTTGTGTAATTTCATATGGCAGCCTATAATGCTGCTACTTGTATTATGAGTGAAATTTTGTTTCCATATCATGTTAAAATCATTTTCTACTCACACATTATTGTTAGTGTTAATGTGTGTTTGTAACTTTGTGTACATAGTATTATGACTACAAAGAGAAAAATTCATGTTGATGAAATTCAAAGATATAAAGCTAGTTGGACGGATCTTAAAGTTAACGAAATATTCATTCAAGCATGTATGGATCAAGTTACGAAAGGTGAGCGCATTGGAACTAGCTTTACCAAGACGGGTTGGAAAAACATTGTTTCTCAATTTAATGGATCATCCGGGAGAAATTATGACAAGACAAAATTGAAGAATAGATATGATAGCTTGAGAAAGGAATGGAGAGCATGGTTTAATTTATTTGGAAAAGTTACCGGAATGGGGTGGGATAGTGAGAAGAATTCATTTGATGCACCGGACGAGTGGTGGGAGAAAAAACAATTGGAAAATCCTCTATATGGAAAATTTAGAGAGAAAGGACTTCCATTTGCTAATCAACTAACCACACTTTTCAAGGATGTGGTGGCTAATGGTGAGTATGCTTGGGCACCTTCAAGTGGTATATTGCCCGATGAGGATTGTGGTAACGATGTTGATGACTTAGGTCCATGTCCTAATAATATTGGCTTGGATATGGAAGAAGGATCGGGTGATAGTGAAGATGTAAGTATTGGAGCAACGGAAGATTTTTCAAATATTAATTTGAATACTTCCCAAGGGGTTGCTAGCCAAAGTAGTGGACAAAAGAGAAAGAGAGCTAGTGGTGTTGAAAAGAAAACCAAGAAAAAGATAACTCCCTCATCAACAATAGCTGAAGCTGTTAGTGTGATTGCGGAAACATGTAAGGCACGAAATGATGCTATAACTAGTACATCTATTGGTGAGGTGATGGCCACACTCCATACCATGGATGAAATTACAAGTGATATAGACTTGTTGACAAAATGTTGCCAACTAATGATGTTCAAGCCTGCGAGGGAGATGTTTGTTTCCTTTAAAGGTTTTGAAGATAGAAGGGTGCATTGGCTTAAATTTGCAGCAAATAATCCTATGTCGTTTATGAAGATGTAATTGATCTAAAATTTCATAAAAATTAGTCTTATTTATGTATTAGGATCTTAAGCTATGAATCATCTTAAACTAGGACTTATAGTAATTAGACTTTTTATGTATTAGGATTAGCTATCTTTTAATTACCAAATGATATGGTGAAGTGGAATTATAAGTATTGAAATGAATTTGCTATGTTTCTATTACTAAATGCTATGTTTATAAGTATTGAAATGGAATTACTAAATGCTATATTTCATATTGTTAGTTAGATACTGCTAGTTAATTATGAAATGAAATGAAGGGTGCATCTACTTAAATTATACTGCTAGTTAATTTCATACTGGTATGGAATGTAGATTTACTTACACCTAAATGCTATTATTTATAATTATGAAGGGATAAATGAATGATCAGAATGAGCAATTGGACAACAATAGAGAAGAAGAAGATGGCAATGATGATGATGATGATGAATTTTTTCAACAAGCTAGTTTTGTGGCTGCACTAATTGGAGAATACGCAGTAAGTCAATTATGCAAAGAACCATGTAGAACTAGTGAATTAAGCGGTCATGCATGGGTTCAAGAAATATTGCAAGGTAACTCCACTCGCTGTTATGAGATGTTTCGAATGGAAAAACATATTTTTAATTTGATATGCACTAAACTAGTTGAGCATGGTTTAAAGTCTTCTAAAAGAATGGGAGTTGAAGAAATGGTTGCAATGTTTTTAGTTGTTGTTGGACATGGGGTAGGTAATAGAATGATTCAAGAAAGGTTTCAACACTCAGGGGAGACTGTTAGTAGACATTTTCATCGGGTACTTCGTGCTTGTCTTAAGTTGTCTATGAAATATATTAAACCTGAAGATCCTACATTTCATGATTGTCATTCAAAAATAAAAAATGATCAACGTTATTGGCCTTTTTTCAAGAATGCTATAGGAGCAATTGATGGTACTCATGTGTCATGTGTAGTTAATGCCAACGAGCAAACCAGGTATATTGGAAGAAAGGGATATCCTACACAAAATATAATGGCTGTATGTGATTGGAATATGTGTTTCACTTTTGTATTAGCCGGTTGGGAAGGTACTGCCCATGATGCACGTGTATTTGACCAAGCTCTCACAAATGTGAACCTTAATTTTCCACACCCTCCTCCTGGTTTGTTCTTTTTATTACTACTAATGATTTTTTTTATAATATTTGACTTCACTTTTAAATGATTAATTTATTTTTATAGGTAAGTATTATTTGGTAGATTCTGGCTATCCAACACCAATAGGATACATTGGTCCCTACAGATGTGAACGTTATCACCTTCCTGATTTTAGGCGTTCTAACGGGTTCGCAAATAATAATGAAGTATTTAATTATTATCACTCAAGTTTAAGGTGCACAATAGAAAGAACTTTTGGAGTATGGAAGAACAGATTTGCAATTTTGCGTTGTATGCCCAAGTTCAAATTTCAGACGCAGGTTCAAATAGTCGTCGCAACAATGACCATTCACAACTTTATTAGAAGGAATGCAGAAATTGATGTTGATTTTAATCTTTATGAAGATGAAAATACAACCATTCACCATGATGATTACCATATATCGCCTAACTTAGATCAATCACAAGTTTTAAATTTCGCTTCATCATTAGAGATGGATCACGTTCGCGACTCAATTCGCAATAAAATTATAGAGTACAAGTTAAAAACTTAATATTGTTATAAATTAGTACTATATTTCAATTTAAATTAGTATTGTAATAATATTTTAGTGCTATGTTGCATTTCAAATTTTATTATATATTTGTAATTTTTATTATGTTTAAATATTATTAATTTTGTCTTTTTTATTTATGTGTTTAACCATGTCCATTTTGGTAATTATACATTCAAAATCAATTTTGATAAAAATCATCCAAACAACATTAATTGATAACAATCACTTTTACATAAATGTATCCAAACATAAATCAATTCTGTTAAACTCAATTCTGTTAAAATCAATTCTACCAAACTCAATTCTATCAAAATCAATTTTGTTCACCGCCAATCCAAACACACACGTAATCATTGATGTAATTTGGACTTAAAATGTAATTTTGAATACTTCGATAACTGTAATGCATTCAGTATGAATACATTACATCTTGACTCGTAAAAATGCATTGTAATATAGAGCTGGACACCAGTCAAATTGGGTTGGATTCGGGTTCAATATAACAAGCCGACCGAAATCATGGATTCATTTGTTAGGTCCAATTCCGACTGTATTTTAAATCAGTTTGATCTGATTCGGTTTAATCGGTTTATCGATTAAAACATATCGGTTTGTTCGATTAATTGATATTTAATTGTCAAAAAAGATTAACCTACATTATAATTTTTAAAAAAAAAAGCAATAGTAAACAAAAACTTTGAGTCTGCCCAATTTAACACTTTTCTACTTCCAACCTAATAAGTCATTCAAACTTCAAACCAAATTTTAAAATAGTTAAGCATTCATAGTAAGTTAAGTTTTCTAACAGTATTTGCTATTAAGATGTTACAATAATCCAAATTAAAAGTCATCCATCAGAGTCTGTCAATGTATTATAGAGTTAAAGCTTCATATATTTTACAAATAAACTCATATTTGTAATTCAAACTACTCCTCCCTTGATCCAATCTAGAATAACTGACCATCTTCAATTGTTATGACATGGTATTGACCTCCACACTGCTCAAAATTTGTCATGTGCATTTCAACAAGTGCAAAGGATGCAGGGCCTGATGTTAAGACATAAGTATGATTAGCTCAACATTACAAATTACAATACCTATAACATGAACAAAGTAGAATTCTCACAAGAACAATAAGATAAGTAATAGATGCATAACCTGCAAGTCCAATAGTAGGAAGAATTTCCCTATACAAACTTAAAAGTAGATGCATAACAACATCTAGAAATTGACTCCAAGTTTGATCCTGCATCTACTGCATCAAGGATATGAGCATCTCCTGTATCTACTTTAGAGTGGTTCAACATGTAGGAGATGCATAACAACAAGGCTTAAATAAATCATCTAAAAGTTGTTTATACCTTAATTAGAAGAAATCCCGTATGTAGGCCTATACCAAAACTCAGTGACCTTTGCTGGGAAGTACGAACTTTACTATTTGATGGGCCATGTTCCACAACATGACCGCCTAGTGTCTTGCTAGAAGTGCTAATTCGGCACAACGCTCTTTCAATCCTACAATTTTTTTTTTACCATTTTTAAATATATAAAACATGTAACAACTACACAATGTTGTTACACAAAAATTTAATGTTAACAGCTAACACTTTCCATCATATTACACTTTTTTAATATATAAAACATGTAAAAGATAGAAATTTCCAAATTCCATCATATTGCACTTTTTCTATGTATGATATCTAACATGAAATATAATCTGAACAGCTACACAATTTTTTTTATAAATCCCATACCATTATGTTTACCCAATCATTATGCTAACAACTACACAATGTTTATCTCTATAAAGTTTACATGAAATTGTGATACCATTATTTCCACGTATGATATCTAACATGAAATATGGTAACCAATGTAACAGCTACACACACAATGCATATTGCTAACAGACAGTAAACTAGCATACTACACATACTATGCAACTATGCAACAGACAATAAGTTTGCACTATCATTATCATACACATACTACATAACTATGTAAACATATACACATCTAAATTAAACATATACACCTGAATACCTTCAGTGAGCAGAAAATTTGCAAAATTTTCAAAGAAATATAAATGTCAACCTATTACATATGCCAAAATCTAACCAAGAATAGAAAATTACCTTCAATATTTCAGGATTTTTCTATTGTCCTTTATCAGATCTAAGACAGACTCCCCCCACTCATCTGCACATGAGCAGGTACCTCCTATAAATTCTAGCAACTCACCAGACAAATTAAAATACAACCAGTGTATAAGTAGTTCTAAATACAAGCCAAGCATCAATCAATGTTTCTAACTTTAAATTAAGGCAGTACTTTAATTTGAACCTAAGTAATTTCCAAGAACTTCCAATCATCAAGCAAGGTTTCCAGCATACAAGTCAGGAAAACATGTGTTGTTGAATGAAATCACAGTTCAGCAGTTCATACATGTCCCACGCGTCAAAAAATGAGTTTCAAAAAGTGTCTCCAAAAAATAAAGGCTTGTGTTGTTGAGTCACAAGTGACTCCAAAACATTCAAAAAATTCACACATGCAAATAAATTTATAAAATCAAAAACCATGTAAAATAACCGAATTCGTACCGAAGTGTGAATTAAATAAGCCTAACTTGTCTAGGAGCAGTTGTTCCACCAGTAGCTGCTTGGAACTCTAAAAGTTATTAAAAATAAATAATGAGGCTTAATTTTAACAAACAATATTTAAAATAAGATTAAAATAGACAATAGTTTGACTCATAAAGTACCAGAAACAATTGAATCAGTTATCTCATATTCTTCAATCATATTAAGGACTTTTAGGTCCTCATTAGAAGGCCTCAACCAGTTTTGAGAACAAATAAGAGTCTATACCATTTCAGGACTTAAAGAGCTCCTATACATGTATAAAATCCCCCCCGCGTTCAGCAGTTCATACATGTCCCACGCGTCAAAAAATGAGTTTAAAAAAGTGTCTCCAAAAAATAAAGGCTTGTGTTGTTGAGTCACAAGTGACTCCACAACATTCAAAAAATTCACACATGCAAATAAATTTATAAAATCAAAAACCATGTAAAATAAACGAATTCATACCGAAGTGTGAATTAAATAGGCCTAACTTGTCTAGGAGCAGTTGTTCCACCAGTAGCTGCTTGGAACTCTAAAAGTTATTAAAAATAAATAATGAGGCTTAATTTTAACAAACAATATTTAAAATAAGATTAAAATAGACAATATTTTGACTCATAAAGTACCAGAAACAATTGAAGCAGTTATCTCATATTCTTCAATCATATTAAGGACTTTTAGGTCCTCATTAGAAGGCCTCAACCAGTTTTGAGAACAAATAAGAGCATATACCATTTCAGGACTTAAAGAGCTCCTATACATGTATAAAATCCCCCCTGCGTTCAGCAGTTCATACATGTCTCACGCGTCAAAAAATGAGTTTCAAAAAGTGTCTCCAAAAAATAAAGGCTTGTGTTGTTGAGTCACAAGTGACTCCAAAACATTCAAAAAATTCACACATGCAAATAAATTTATAAAATCAAAAACCATGTAAAATAACCGAATTCATACCGAAGTGTGAGATAAATAGGCCTAACTTGTCTAGGAGCAGTTGTTCCACCAGTAGCTGCTTGGAACTCTAAAAGTTATTAAAAATAAATAATGAGGCTTAGTTTTAACAAACAATATTTAAAATAAGATTAAAATAGACAATATTTTGACTCATAAAGTACCAGAAACAATTGAATCAGATATCACATATTCTTCATGTTGGTGTAAGCCGTAGAGGCCAATACTTTTGGTACTTGTATCGAATTATTAATTAATAATAAAAGGCTTTTTCTTTATTACGTTTGTTTAATAAAGTCCCTAGAATAGTTAGTCCGTTTAATGCATCAAGTGTGACTTGATCATGATACCACATTAAACATAAGGACACTATTCTTAAAGTATCCGTAGTCGAGCTTTATTGTGAAGTGGGATAACATTAAAGCATTGAGACTATTATGTTTGTAGACTGATGATCACATCTCATGGATCATGGATAAAGAGTTATCAAGTATTAAACATATGTATGAATATTAAGAGTAATATTTATACCGGATTGACCCGCTATGAGAATACTATATAGAAAGTTATGCAAAGTGTCATAAGTTATTCTCATGGTGATAATAGTGTATACCACTCTTCGACCTGAAACCACTATGGACCCTAGATGTAGAGTCGAGTGCTTTGTTGCTGATCCAACATTGTCCATAACTGGATGACCATAAAGACAGTTGATGGGTACTCCACAAAGCATGCTGAGGGACATGAGTGACCTAGATGGAATTTGCCCATCCTGCGTAACAAGATAAATGTCTATGGGCCCAATATTGAACTGGACAAGGATGACACGATCTATACCTTGTGTTCAATATAGACATAAGGGCAAATGGGTAATTATACACATACTTATTATCACAAGAGGTTTTGTCAGATCACATGACATTTTCGTGTCTTGGGTAGCAGTGATGTGTTGCTAGATACCGCTCACTGTTTATTATGTTAAATGCGTGATTTAATATAATTGCCAACGTCGCGAAAACCTACAGGGTCACACACAAAGGACGGATTGATGAGAGATAAAGTGATTAAGGAATACCGTAATGTATGGTGCCCTTAAGTAGAATACGAAATATGGTAAGGTATCAAATACTTAAGTGATTTTGGCATATTATGAGATATGGGAAAAATGCACTTAAGTGGGCCTTTTAAGCTTGAAGCCCACACAAGTGGTTCTATAAATAGAACCCTTGGGTAGAAGCATTGTAACATGGGAATACAACACAACTGAAGAGTTGGAATCGTATCTCTCTCTCTCTCACTCAAAGCCTTCATTCGTACCAGCTAGCACTGAGATAGAAGGAATCCGTTCGTGTGGACTGAGTAGAGACGTTGTCATCGTTCAACGTTCGTGATCGCCACAAGAGGTAACGATTCTATCACTGATCATGCCCATTCGTAAGGATCACTAAATGGAGAAATTTTTAAATTCCGCTGCGCCTTGGATGGCAATTCTCCTTCACTTCAATCATATTAAGGACTTTTAGGTCCTCAATAGAAGGCCTCAACCAGTTTTGAGAACAAATAAGAGCCTATACCATTTCAGGACTTAAAGAGCTCCTATACATGTATAAAATCCCCCCCGCGTTCAGCAGTTCATACATGTCCCACGCGTCAAAAAATGAGGGAAAGGGAACGCTCGAAGTAAACCTGGAAAAAGGAAAGGAAAAGACAAGGTCTCGCAACCAAATCTTGGATTCGGGAGTCGATTATGCGAAGGGAAGGTATTGGAACCCCTACGCATCCGTAATCCTCTACGAGATCCACTCTTGTTGTTCTTGTCTAAAGGGTGTGGGTTTATCTAATGTACTATTTACTAAAAGAGGGGTCAAAAGAAAATGACTCGCACAGATGTCGCATCCACTGCATACGTATCTCATCTGAATATGAGAATCAGAGTCTTCGTAGCTCGGCTACCTATGGGTTAAAGAGGAGTGTTCTCGGTAAGACATCGCGTCTTATGCCTACGTATCTCATCTGGAATGAGAATCAGAGCAAACCGTAGTTCGGCTAACTATTTTTGTTTGTTTTTGTGTTTTTAGGTGAACGACGTTACTACGCAATCTACCGGATGCTCGACCTTCGGAGACTTACTCGCCTGTAGTAGAAGGAGTTAACGTGTTCTTAGGAGAAGAAAAATCAATGAGCTTGTTTGAGTTTTAGGGATGCTCATGCAAAAAGGAAGTCCTAGACGAAGGAACCGTGCTACCTTAATTGTCATGCAGACGAGAGACTATACGAAGCCTAGCAATCCTATGGGGGAGACGACCACACCATACAAAAACATACAGTATAAAGTAAACGTGCCAACAAGGGGCTCAAACATACATGGGTAGGGCTTTAGTCAAGAGGGGTCATATCAACCTCGACAAACAAGCCATGGAAGGGTAATCAAACGGGCTCTTAACCACTGACATTGAACGCCAGGGTGAGCAGATCAAAAGGGTAATGAGGATAAGACCTCATAGCTCTTAACCCTGGATAGGGTGAGCTCATGACAAAAAGTGGGGATTCAGAAAGGTGGAACCCTCTCCACTGACTGACCGGACAAAAGATATTGGGCTTTTGTTCAGGAGCATCGACACGTAGTGCGAGCATAAAGAACGACACACTGAATAACGGGGGATTGACTACTAATCCCTTTTATCCGTCAATTGCCTCTTCATGGAGGTCTTTAGCGCTGGTGCCTCTTCTTAGAGGTCTTTAGGCACAAAAGTAAACACACAAAACATTGCCTCCTATCGAGGTCTTCCAGCTAAGAAAGCGGTAAAATGTGGGAAAGATGTAAAAGGGATCAAGAGATCTACCACACGGATAAAAATCTGAAGTAACAGCAACTAAAGAACAAAAAACCCAGAGATCTCTCAATCTAGCACCATCAAAGAAAGCAAGTCAGTACAGGTAATCGGAATGAATCTCCAAATGGTATCCCACAAATAAAGTGGAATGCCAAGCGAACTATCTCTTCGAGAGTCATGTGAGCCCTCACAAAAACTCAACAAACGGGTTAGAGTAACAAGATGCAATCAAGAGAAAACATATCACAACAAACACAAAACAGATTAGAGCAAACAAAAAAAAAACTACTGTCACGCTCGCTACTGCTTCGCTTAGTGAGGTGCTAGCGAAGCTTCGCTACATGCTCGCCTAGCGAAGGTGCTAGCGAATGCCTGCGGGTTTTGGTTTCTTCCTTGATAACAGTACGATTTCCGAAGTCCCAAACCCTATGGAATCCATCTCAGAAACGAAGTGATTAAACATTCAAGGCGTTATCTTACACATTCATGCACATCTAAACCCAAATTCATTCATAATGCCTCATACATTTAGAAATTTCAAATTGAAGGCGTAAAGTAATGGGAATAGGGCAAACCTGATTAGAGAGATGGATTGAAATTGAATTGCACCCGTGGGTTTGCAGAACAATCTTAGGGTAGATATGAGGTAGATGTGATTCTGTGCAAATGAGTTTTCTTCAGCGTCCGGAGGTTGCTCTGAATCCTGTTAGGTTAGCTTTCTCCTCTTCCAGCTCCAGCTCTAGCTCTCTCTTTCGCTCTCTCCATTTTTGGGAGATGGAAGCTTATAATTTATAGCCTGATTTTCGTGGCTTTGTGGGCTCAAATGAGAGAGGTCCAAGTCCATGACTTTTCTGTTATATTTTTAAAAACGCGTGGCCTTCGCCTAGCGAAGAATTTGCTCGCCTAGCGAGCATGACAGTTCAGACTTGGGATTCGCTAGGCGAACCACTCTGCTCGCCTAGCGAGCATGACAGCTCAGGAACAGATTTTTGCTCCTTCCAGATTAGCGTTTTGCATGATGAATAGACCCCATTTGAACATGTTGGAAGTAACTCAAGTCATCCCGTTGTGTTGACTGATTACCAAGATAGAACTCGCAAAGTGTCTTGGATGATATTCAAGCTTCTTGGAGCTAATTTTGATTGACATGATAAAATGCAATATGAAATGTTAAATGACCTAAAAATGAATGCATGAATGAGGGGTGCAAATTTGAGGTGCTACAGCTGCCCCTATTCAATCAACTAGAGACCCGAAAAGAAGATAGCAGCGGCTTTCGCACTTTTGAGGTATAAAGGGATTGAATACGATAAAAGCCCGAAAATTTGCACTGAAGTGATGTGAAGTAACAATGCCTGTCAGAATCGGCAAAGAGGTGGTCTTGAAAGAAGAATCTGTCTGGTACGGTGAGAGTCGGTCTGAATACCGAAAAAGAATGTTAACCTGGATACCAAAATAAATGGTAACACCGAAATAACCATGGCCTGAATGCCGCTCATCAATCTGAATATTGGAAATGACTTCGATCTGAGCATCGGAAGATATGAGATTATTAATATCGGTCTGAACATCGAGAGACTGGCCTGGATGCCACTTCGGTCTGAATACCGGGAACCTGGCCTGAATGCCACAAGTTGCTTCAACCTGAATGTCGGAAACTTCTTCGATCTGAACATCGGAAAATTGGCCTGAATGCCACTTCGGTCTGAATACCGGAAACCTGGCCTGAATGCCATAAGTTGTTTCGACCTGAACGTCGAAAACTTCTTCGATCTGAACATCGGAAAAATTGGCCTGAATGCCACTTCGGTCTGAATACCGGAAACCTGGCCTGAATGCCACAAGTTGCATCGACCTGAACGTCAGAAACTTCTTCGATCTGAACATCGAAAAATTGGCCTGAATGCCACTTCGGTCTGAATACCGGAAAAAACTGGCTTGAATGCCACAAGTTGCATCGACTTGAACGTCAGAAACTTCTTCGATCTGAACATCAGAAAATTGGCCTGAATGCCACTTCGGTCTGAATACCGGAAAATTGGCCTGAATGCCACTTCGGTCTTAAAACCAGAAAAAACTAGCCTGAATGCCACTTCGGTCTGAATACCGGAAAATCTGGCCTAAATGCCACAAGTTGCATCGACCTGAACGTCGGAAACTTCTTTGATCTGAACATCGGAAAATTGGCCTGAATGCCACTTCGGTCTGAATACCGGAAAACTGGCCTGAATGCCACAAGTTGCATCGACCTGAACGTCGGAAACTTCTTCGATCTGAACATCGGAAAACTGGCCTGAATGCCACTTCGGTCTGAATACCGGAAAACTTTCATGCCTGACAGCATCGGCAGAAACAAGGAAAATGATAATTGAGGCGGGTGGGCCAACGACCCATGTTGGGGAGAATAAGTCATGAACAACCTTCAGTCTGAGCACTGGAGACAACTTCTGTCGTATCACTTGGGATACCGAGAAAGTCTTATGCTTTAGATGCGTATGTTTGAATTTTTCAATGGCGTAATGCTTCATGAAAATGGAAATGCTACGCGATTTGGGAGGATGCAATGCAATATGATTCTACATGCAGGGATTCGAAATGCTTGATTAGAGAGAACGCCAAGCTGAGACAAGGAATTCTGCTGGGGAAATGATCACAATCTTTTGGACCCTGACAATGCTGTTGGAGATGCACAACACAAAGAATTCTGTGGGGAAATGACCGGCCATGCGGTGTTCTGACGATAACGAAATACCGAGACTCTGACTAGGGAGAGAATGACACTGAAAACTTGCTGTTGAGGATAGCGACAGTGGTTCTGGCAACCATAATCTGCGAGAGAGACGACTCAGCAGGGGAAGCAAACACCAATACGGTACCGAGATTCTACTTCAAGGAAAGAGACCATGGATCTAGCGTCGTGATCATCGATCTGGCATCAAATTATGAGGAGCAGCCGCTTCTGCTGGGAAGATACAGTCTGGCACTGTCAACTCCGCTGGGGATATACAGTCTGGCACTGTCAACTCTACTGAGGAGTGTATAGTCTGAAACACCTACTTGGGGAAGTACAACAGTGAGAGCCTGCTGGGGATTGAAGAATCCAACGCTCGGACCAGCTTTGCAGGGATAAGATACCACATTTCAACGGTTGAGGAAAAACATCCGCGATCATTTGATGGGGACCTTAAGGAAATGACCCGAGTGTACCTGTTTTGAATAGACGATCCAAAGCACTTAAAATTTACAACAATTTTAAATGTTTATTAGGCATGTACCTGTAAAGCTCTTATGTTTCATGATGCAATGTTTATCAAAAATTCGGACGTCATTTTTGCAAACAAAACAGTAAAATGAAAATGAACACAGTGATATACTGAATAACATGATTTTATTGATTGAGTGGCCTCTGAATAGGCATTTACATCAGGAAGCAATCCCTGGAAAGAGGTGATCGCACAAAAGATAAAAACAGAAATTAATCTAATGGCAATGTGAAATGGATTTCTATCGGGTTCCAATTCTGCTATGACTCGCTCGTCTTCAAGATCCTCCGGATGATCAGCTTTCCGAAAAGAGTGATTGGAATGTTTCCTACCTTTCGAAAGTTTCCAGTTATCGACATGAGATGAGATTCAGAACCACTCAGAACGCAGCCATTTGCTTAATCCCTAACTTTTGCCTGGATCGCCCTTTTCGGGTTTTCAATCCACCGGGATACCCATTTTTGCCTAAGTTGCCTTTTCAGGTTTTCAACTTACCGGGTGTACAATCTTTTCATTTTTAATCCCTAATTTTTGCCCGAACCTTTTCATTTTCTTGGTTCGTCGGGATGCCCATTTTTTTTGGACTATTTTTTTTATTGTTCAGCGGGTCTATTTCATGTGAAGTATTTTTTAACTGCGTCTGAGTTCACGGGGGAAGTGAAGTCTTCACCATCCATAGTTTCCAGTATTAAGGCCCCACCATCGAAAATCTTGGTAATAATGTATGGTCCATCATAGTTAGGAGTCCACTTTCCCCTGTGATCTGTCTGAGGAGGAATGATCCTTTTCAACACTAAATCTTCGACTTGGAAGCATCGAGGACGCACTTTCTGATCAAAGGCTCTCTTCATCCGACTCTGATACAACTGTCCATGACAAATGGCTGCCATTCGCTTCTCTTCGATAAGACTCAACTCATTGAACCTTGTCCGAATCCATTCAGCTTCGTCTAACTTGGCATCCCACAGGACTCTTAGAGAAGGAATCTCCACTTCAACAGGTAGGACTGCTTCCATACCATACACAAGGGAGTAAGGGGTTGCCCCGGTCGATGTACGTACTAAAGTATGGTACCCATGCAAGGCGAAAGGTAGCATCTCATGCCAATCTCTGTACGTAACAACCATCTTCTGCACAATCTTCTTTATGTTCTTATTTGCTGCCTCAACAGCGCCGTTCATCTTAGGGCGATAAGGGGAAGAATTGTGATGCTGAATGTTGAAGTTCTGGCACAACTCCTTCATCATTTTGTTATTGAGATTAGAACCATTATCAGTAATGATTCTTTCGGGAATCCCATAACGACAAATGATTTCTTTCTTAATGAATCGGGCAACCACATGTCTGGTGACATTCGCGAATGATGCTGCTTCGACCCACTTGGTGAAATAGTCGATGGCAACAAGGATGAAGCGACGCCCATTGGAGGCAGTCGGCTCAATCTTTCCAATCATATCAATGCCCCACATAGCAAAAGGCCACGGCGAAGACATCACATTCAGAGGATTTGGCGGCACATGCACCTTATCAGCATAAATCTGGCATTTATGACACTTCCGAGCATATTTGAAACAATCAGATTCCATGGTCATCCAGTAATAACCCGCTCTCAATGATTTCTTATCCATTGCAAGTCCGCCAACATGAGTACCGAAGGAGCCTTCATGAACTTCCTGCATTAACATGTCCGCTTCGTGTCTATCCACGCATCTGAGCAAAACCATGTCGAAGTTCCTCTTATATAGAACATCGTCTTTGTTCAAGAAGAAACTGCCTGCCAATCTTCTCAAAGTCTTTCTATCATTATTGGATGTCCCTGCAGGGTACTCTTGATTCTTCAGAAAGCACTTGATGTCATGATACCAATGCTTGTCATCAACTACCAGTTCAGCAGCAAACACATACGTGGCCCTATCAAGGCGCATGACATCGATCCTGGGAACCTGGTTCCACCAAATCACCTTGATCATGGAGGATAGAGTGGCGAGAGCATCTGCTACCTGATTCTCATCATGAGGTATGTGATACAGCTTTACTGTTGTGAAGAAAGTTAAAAGTTTTCTCGTGTAGTCTCTGTAGGGGACCAGAGTAGGCTGGAGAGTATTCCAATTGCCATTCACTTGATTGATCACTAGAGTTGAATCTCCGAAGATGTCCAAAGTCTTGATTCTCAAATCAATGGCTTGCTCAATACCCAAGATACAGGATTCATACTCAGCTTCATTATTGGTGCACTCAAAAGTCAGATGAGCGGTGAAAGGCATATGGGCACCTTTCGGAGTAGTAATGACAGCACCAATTCCACTTCCTTTGGCATTGACGGCCCCATCAAACATTAAAGTCCACTTTTCATCTAGATCAGGTCCCTCCTCAACAACTGACTCTTCACAGTCTTTCATCTTGAGGAACATGATGTCTTCATCGGGGAAATCAAACTTCATCGGCTCATAATCTTCAACCGGCTGTTGAGCAAGATAGTGTGACAGAATACTCCCCTTGATGGCTTTCTGGGATGTATACTGGATATCGTACTCTGTCAGCACCATTTGCCAACGAGCAACCCTTCCGGTGAGAGCTGGCTTCTCGAATATATACTTGATTGGATCCATCTTGGAGATCAATAAGGTTGTGTGAGTCAGCATGTATTATCTCAACCGCTTAGCAGCCCATGCAAGTGCACAACATGTCTTTTCAAGCATTGAGTATCTCGACTCGCAATCTGTGAATTTTTTACTCAGGTAGTAGATGGCATGCTCTTTCCTACCTGTCTCGTCGTGTTGACCGAGAATACAACCCATGGATTTACCGAGTACTGTCAAGTACATAATGTCGCATTACGCAAAAAACTGGCGGGAAAACGAAAACAACGAGCCGCCACCGTGCGTTATTTATCCCAAAAGAGGGAAAGGAAACGCTCGAAGTAAACCTGGAAAAAGCATGGTCTCGCGACCAAAGAGAATGGGATCGGGAGTCGGTTATGCGAAGGGAAGGTATTAGCACCCCTACGCATTCGCCGTACTCGACGGGATCCACGCACAAAAGGAAGGAATATGGTTGCTAAACGCTGCTCAAATAAACACACACTGGCTGAAAGAGACACAGGAAAACAAAAGAAACTGACTCGGCAGGATATCGCATCCTGGGCCTACGTAGTCTATCAGGCATAGACATCAGAGTCGACGTAGTTCGGACTAGGGGAAAACATGATCGCTAGGATGTCGCATCCTATGCATACGTATCTTCTTGGACTAAGAAGAATCAGAGCATTCGTAGCTCGGCTCACGCACACCAAACACAACAGTCACAGGCAAACGTGGAATCCGAATGCCAATCACTGGACTTACATCAGACTCCGAACCAAAACGCACCCACACTAGAAACCCCACACTGGAAACCAGATGCCATTTGATGGACTTATACTGGACTCCAAGCACACAACAAGAGGATACGGAATGCCAATCGTTGGGCTTACATCCATCTCCTAACACACACGAAGACAAAACAAAAAGGGCGCCCAGAGAGATCAGCTCATCTCCTGCCTACGTACCTCATCTGGTATGAGGATCAGGGCGACATAGTTCCCCTACGCAGGGACACAAGACTAGCCTAACCAGATAACAAAGGGAGACACAACTAGGGAGACTAACTCGAGCCTAGATGTTATCATGCATAATCATCCCTAAGTCAAGGTTGCTATCTAACTTGCACAGGAAGCAAGCTAAACCTAAACAGCACAAGCAATCAAAGCAAACAATCACAGATAGCACACACTATATACACACCAAGTGGGGCTCAAACAAAGGTTAGGCTGCAAGAGCAAGCCAACTGTATCAGGGTGATGTTAGCTCTTAACCCTAACATTGAGAGTTAGGGTGAAGCTGATGAAAGGTGAGTGAAGATGAGACTTCACAGCTCTTATCCCTGGCCTGGGAGAGCTTCAGACAATGAAGTGTGGGTCCAGAAAGTGGGAACCCTTCTACACTTACGACACTGACTCAACTGTATAACTGTACAAGGATCTTGAGTTAATATCCCAATGCATCTCTTGTGTCTGCCAATTGCCTTATCAAAGGTCTTTTCCTGCTTGGGGACAAAGATAAACAAGCACAAGCATTGCCTCTTAAGGAGGACTTCAGACAGGTGCCTAGCCAAGTAACAGGCCAGGTCTTCCAGACTACATGGAGAAGAGATCATTATACCTCACTGCTCAAGCTAGCAAGCAAAGCAAAAGCAAGTTCACAATGGAACTATAGCAACTAAGGTACCTGAAATCAATCCAACATAATCAGTATACCAGACAAACACAAGTCAAACAGAAAATTACAAGTCCATAGCACAAACAGATAACAAGCATCAATGCACAAAGGTGCAAGCCACAAGGCATAAGTACAAGTCTCAATGCCTACAAAACAAACTCAAAGTTAGTCATAAACAAGCTATAAACCAACTCCAATTGAGTGCACATCATCAAGCATAAGCAATTGTGCTCTTTGACCTGAAACAAAGCTCAAATGTGAGAGCACAAACCACTAGGACAAGGCCTAGGGTCAAAATGAGAGCAATAAACCAAAACAGAACATGAAACTTATCCAAAATCAAGTTCAATCAAATAAGAAACAAATCGAAGTGGTCTCACATTCATATCATCAACCAATATCATTTCATACATCAATCATGGTCAAACATGCAAGCTAGAACCTCATAGAACCAAACAGAATGATTCAACTCAAATCAACTCACAAACATTCAATAAATCCCCAAAAAATTCATGGTTAAACAGAATTCATAACATGACCTATACACCAAATTTCAAGTCATTTGGACCAAGGGAAGCAAGTGAATTAAAATCCATAAGGCAAGGTATGCAAATACAAGCTCATACAAGGCACCAAATCATATATCAACTTCAAGCAAGCATAAAACAGAAACTACACATGATAAATGAACCAAATCAAAGCCATGACAAACTTCAAGATGTCTATAATACACATGCCAAATTTCAAGTCCATCCAATAAACCACAAGAATTTCACAAATCATATGAGATCATGACTCACAAAAAATCCACAATTGGTCAAATAGGGAGGAAATTCTCAAACAAATTGGAAATGCACTCAAAAATTCCACAAAAATTCACAAGTGAAACTTATATCCAGAGGTATCATCATGCAAATATTCAGCTCATTTCAAGTTCATATGGCATGGAAAATAAAATCAAGAAGTCAAGCAAGAAATGGTGTGACACAAATTCTCACACCTCCAATGATCAGGTCATATTTCACAAACCAGGAATGCAAAAATCACAAACTATATACCAAAATGCTCCTCAAGGTGTTTAGATTATGCACACAAAATTTCAGCTCCATCCAATTAAGCATCATAATTTCATGAGCAAAATAGCAAGCAATGTGCAACAAATGACATGTATGAGCAAACCCTAGCCAAAACAGAAATCCACACGTGCACAATTTTCATAAAAATCACCATAAAATAGTAGACATGACAAGGATCATCACGGAAAAAATCTCATATTAATTGGACAAATATTGAATGAGTTATGATTTTTCTATTGAGAAGAAAAAATAAAAAAAGGTGAACAAGTGATATGCACATGTGAAGTATATGTGAAAAATAATGCAAATGCCAAAAGGAAAGTGTCCTCGCTCGGAATCGAGCCTTGTTCACATTTGAATCTGGCGCGTTTCAAGTGAAACGCGCCGTTTCACTAATACACATGGCTATGTTTGATTGGCTCATGGATGAAAAACAAGGAAAATCATGCAAACATATGGCCAGGCGGATCAAACACGTTCTGGTTAGGGTTCATGCGCGCATTCAAACTGTTCTTCATGCAATTTCCAGGTGATGAACAAATGTCACAGAAATTAGCAAGCAATACATCAATAGATTCGTCTTCTCAAGCACAACAACAATCCATAACCAATTAAGCCTAATTCATGCTAATAAATCCAGATCGAGCGAAATAAGTTCTACATCTCAAACTTAAATTCATGATAACTCTCTCCTTTCTTGATGAAATTTAAAACTACAAAGTGCAACATGCTCCACAATCAAGGATCTACAGAATACACATCATGATTTCAGCAATTATAAGGATCGATTTCCAACCTCTAATTGATGACAGCACTGAATTTGTAGTTCCTTGGCCTTGTAATGGTGAAACAGAACTTCTTTGATGCTTAGGTTGATGAATGAGTGGAGATTCGAAGCCCAATGGTGCTTGATCTTGCTCTAATTCTGATCTGCCATTGATGAAGCTCTATGTAACAGCTCTTGAATTTGCTCGAAAATGGAAGATCCTGGCCTCAATCTTCTTCAACAATGCTTGTGAATGCTTGAGCAATGAAGATCCAATGCAATGTTCTTGGAGAATTTGCAGAAAAATGAAGAACAAAAGTTGAGAGAATTTGCTATTTTTGGATCTAGATCTGTTTGAATGAAGTGTTCATCCTGAAAACAGTTAACATTAGCCTTATATATGGTGGATTAATCAATTCCTTAATTAAGCTTAGCCAAAACCAAAGTGATTAGTGAAAATGCAAGTTTATGTACAAATGGTCATGCCACCCTCATGTATGCAATGCCTTGCTACAGTGCATGAATTATTGGCCAAACACCCTCCGAATATCATTTCAGACCAATTGGAAGTGGAATTATGTGTGGAAAATGCATACTCTTGAAAATGACTTTTTTCCCTCCCTTTTTCAAATTCAATTCACCTTGAAAATGCCATTTTTATGTGATGAGTTTTGATGAAATGTAATGAATAATTTGGATAGAGCATGTCAAATGGAGATTGTAGCAAGAAACCCCACTCAATTTGGCCAAATGGTGTGAAAGTTATCCCACTTTGAAGTTCAAAAATTCTTGATAATGATTTGATCATAACTTGTCAACCACAAATGAGAAATGGATACTCTTTGACTTTTTGGAAAGGTGAGAGCAAGATCTTCAACTTTCATGTTGGACAAAATTCCATTTGAAGCTTGTATGATGATGTAAATTTGAGGAGAAGACCTTTCCATTTTTGGCAGTTTGAAATTACAGGTCACTTACTATTTTTGGAAACTTTTCATCTGACCTCAAATTCTTCAATGATGATCTTTGACATGTCAAATGAGACTTGTATGGACATGAATGAGGCCTTTCAAACCATCTCCCACCTTCAAATCCATGAATTCAGGCACAGTTGACCACAGTTGACTTTCTAGGGTTTCAGATGAAATCCAGCTTGACTGATGACTTCTGAACATCCAATCTTTGGACAAACCACTCCAAAATGATCCCTAGGTCACATGAACTCGTTGAATCAACCCTAGGGCTTTGCTTCAATAGGAAATGCACATGCTTGGTTGCACAACTGATCCTTCCAGCCAGTTAACTGATGACTTGCACTTGGGCAAAGGACAATGCAATGCTATGCAGTGGACAATGTTAATGTTAATGACCTAATCATGAAAATGAATGTACAAACTGGGAGGTGCAAATTTGAGGTGCTACAGCTGCCCCTATTCAATCAACTGGGAACCCGAATGGATGAGAGCAATGGCTGTCAGACTTTCAGGGTAAATAGGGATTGAATACCGAAGAACCGTAGAAATTTGCACAATGCGGGGATCCACCAACGGAAACGTCCACTGGGATCTGATCCTTATTACTGAGGATTTTGGTTTTTTTTCCAAAGGTACAGTCACATCCACACATCATAACACGATGAATAGGAATGGGAATCACAACTAGACGTCAACGGACGACTAGGAAAAACTCAACGTTTACCGAGACCAACGGAGAGGTAACCAGACATTAATGAATGACTGGAAGAGATACAACCATACGTCAACGGACGTAATGGGAAAAACTCAACGTTTACCAAGACCAACGGAGAGGTAACTCTACTGGGGACGACCAGGAAAAACTCGACGTTTACCAAGACCAACGGAGAGGTAACAAACATCAACGGATGACTGGGAAGACTCGACCAGACGTCAACGGACGAACGGGAGAAGCTCGACGTTTATCGACACCAACGGGGAAGGAGAAAACTCGACCAGACGTCAACGGACGAACGGGAGAAGCTCGACGTTTATCGACACCAACGGAGAAGGAGAATCTGAGGTGAAAGGGATACAACTAGTTATCAACGGATAACTAGGAAAAACTCGACGTTTATCGACACCAACGGAGAAGGAGAAGACTCGACCAGACGTCAACGGACGAACGGGAGAAGCTCGACGTTTATCGACACCAACGGAGAAGGAGAAAACTCGACCAGACGTCAACGGACGAACGGGAGAAGCTCAACGTTTATCGACACCAACGGAGAAGGAGACTTACTGGGGAAAAAGCTAATCACAACCAAACGTCAGTGGACGATTGGGAAAAACTCAACGTTTATCGAGACCAACGGAGAGGTAAACAGACATCAACGGA
Organism: Lathyrus oleraceus; assembly: GCF_024323335.1. Taxonomy (NCBI): domain Eukaryota; kingdom Viridiplantae; phylum Streptophyta; class Magnoliopsida; order Fabales; family Fabaceae; genus Lathyrus; species Lathyrus oleraceus. The sequence goes on along the minus strand of NC_066583.1, from coordinate 367,768,817 downwards.
CGACCTGTGGGGAAAATACAACTAGATATCAACGGATAACTAGGAAAAACTCGACGTTTATCGACACCAACGGAGAGGAGAAGCCACTTTACTAAGGAAGGGGTATAACAACCGGAAACCGAATAGGACGCCCAACGACGACTCTACTGGGGATTCTGGCTGGGAAGCAACCAGACATTAACAAATGACTGGGAAAGAGATATACAATCAGACGTCAACGGATGAATGAGAAAAACTCAATGTTTACCGAGACCAACGGAGAGGTAACTCTGCATGGGGAAATATATCACCAACAACCGCCAACAGACGATCGGGAAAAACTCGACGTTTATGGAAACCAACAGAGAGGTAACTCTGGGGGGAATTAACAGCCATTAACTAATGATCTGTGGGGAATAAGCAACTATACGTCATCGGACGCATAAGAAAAACTCGACGTTTATCGACACCAACGGAGAGGAGGACTCTTCTGGGGAGAGAAAACAAGACTCAACCAAACGTCGACGGACGATTGGGAAAAACTCGACGTTTATCGACACCAACGGAGAGGAGGAACGTACATCGACGGATGACGGAAAGGAGATACAACTAGATATCAACGGATAACTAGGAAAAACTCGACGTTTATCGAAACCAACGGAGAGGTAGCTCACTGGGGATCAAGGTCACGACAGGGAGCAGACAGGAAGGAACACCAAGGATGCCGGGTTGTAGGCATGAAAAAGGTGATCGACCAAAGCGTGAATTGATTTGTGTTCCAAAGCACTCATCATCCTGAAGAGGGCTAGCAAAGCAGTCTTGTTAAAGGATGGACATTCGATTCCACAAGGAATACGAATCTTACTCAGTGGGGGAAGCAAACAAAGGTTTCAACCAAAGAGCGCATGAGATATATCATCTATAGCCGTCAAAACATAGACAATATACTCGCATGGAGGATTATCCTAACCGGTTTGTAGGTTGTTAGAGGATAAATCGACCGAAATCGTGAATTGGTGTGTGTTCCAAAACACTCAACATCCTGAAGAGAGCGAGCAAAGCAATCTTGTTAAAGGATGGACATTCGATTCCGAACAAAGGAATACAAATCTTACTTTGATGGTGAAAACAATCAAAAGATTGACCAAAGAGCGCATGAGATATATTATCTATAGCCGTCAAAACGTAGACAATATACTCGCATGGAGGATTATCCTAACCGGTTTGTAGGTTGTTAGAGGATAAATCGACCGAAATCGTGAATTGGTGTGTGTTCCAAAACACTCAACATCCTGAAGAGAGCGAGCAAAGCAATCTTGTTAAAGGATGGACATTCGATTCCGAACAAAGGAATACGAATCTTACTCTGATGGTGAAAACAATCAAAAGATTGACCAAAGAGCGCATGAGATATATTATCTATAGCCGTCAAAACGTAGACAATATACTCGCATGGAGGATTATCCTAACCAGGTTGTAGGTTGTTAAAGGATAAATCGACCGAAAAAGGAAGGCATCGGGGTACCAGGACTGGGTATGCAAAGATGACCAATCAAAAGGGGAAACCACAAACATTACCAGCAAACGGTGAATGAAAGAGGACCCACTGGGGATAAAGTTGCTTAATCGGAGCAAATATCCGAAAGGTGAAAGGAATATCAATACCGAACTGGATAATGATAACCACAAAGAGGGGATTACATCTACCAGTTAGTAGGCAGAAAACCACAGGAAAACAACCAGTCATCGATAGGATGAGCACAAAGGGTTAACTCCACCAAGGGGAGAAAAGAGGATTCACATCTACCGGATAGTAGGTAGAAGACCACAAAGATAGGACTTACAACTGCTGGTTTGTAGGCAGAGGCCACCAAATTCCGCTGAGGATAAGATGAATGAGTGCCGGTTAGTGAGCAACTATTCATTTATACCACAGGGAAGCACAAGAGACAGCCACAAGGAAGCCAATTTAGGATCGATCTAAAAAGGCAAACTAAATCAAGACTCATCCTAATGAGGAAAGAACTCAATAGGAAAAACCCATCCCATTAGGTATGTAGGGAGGGAACGGAAACAACCGTCATCCACGAGGATATAACTCAGTGGGGAGTGCAGAAGGAAATGACAGACACTTTCTGCTTAAGGGGTCGACTCTATATGGAGAGATCAGACACACCCACATCTGCTAGGGGAACAAACCAAGCTTGCAAGATGCTACCAATTCTGGGGAGTAACACTGCTGGGGATACCCGCTCACTTGCGGAGTCACTTGTTGGGAAAACACCTTTCTACCCTGCTGGGGAACCCAATTCTGAAATCGATCCAATGGCGTGAGGCTAAACTCCTTCCAACAACCCATTTTGGTCACCACGGCTAAGGGCTAATGGATATATTTGCAATGCTAATGCATGAGTTTTTTTTAGCGCAATGCCCCATGATCATGGAAAAGCTACGCACTAATGATGCAATATGCTAAGCTTATCTAGATGATGAATGCATAAAAACATGTCTCCTCCAGAGACAACACCGGGGAGCCCCAGGAACCTTGCTGAAGATTTCAATACCACGTCCATTTCCACCCTGCTGGGGAAAAACAACCCTTGCTGGGGATGAACTCTATCGAACCCGAACTGCTTAGGGGATTACCCTGCTAGGGGAGGCAACCAATGCCTATCTCTACTGGGGATATCACCGGACTCGATCCGCTCGGGGACCTTGATAGGGGAAAACCATCAACACAAACCCTTTGCTACGGAGATCCACTAGGGGAAAACACTCCACACCCTGATGGGGAAATGCCTAACTCTGTTGGAGAGAGGCCTGCACCACTCTGCTGAGGAAATAATATGCTAGGCCACACTGGAGGTAGACATCCGCAACTTCCCCGGGGGTAAGCATTCACAACCACGCTGGGGATACGTCCTCAACCCTGAGAAACGAACCACCCACTGATACTCCCACTGGGGGACATGGCAACCTTCAAGCTCTCTGAGGAGACACCGATCTCGAATCGGCTAGAGAAATAACACTTTCAGACCCACTTGGGAGATACGACCTTTTTTGACACAGAACACCCGTCGACTCGTCGAACACTGGCATTCATCTTCCAACCACAGTGTTGACTTCCCACTTTTGAGAACTCCCAGACTCGTCTGGACTTTTCTGAGTCATCACCTTGTATTCCCGACTACTCCGTGCTTTACGGGGATCGAAATTCTGGGATTCATACAAACTTTCCAGTCGTCAGACTTTGAAGAGTCTTCTTGATTACTCTCTAGGATCGCCGTCCTTCTTTCGTCGTTTTTTCACCGTTCTTCTATCCCTTGCCCCTGATTGGACTCTGCGGGGATCTCTTATCAAAAGGCTTCATACCACAACCTTCCAATGAATGAGGATATCTAACAGCACCCGCACAAGAGATCGTTAGATAAAAGCGTGCCCCAGGCGTGCCAACATTTCAACACCTAGGTCACTCAAACTTCAGAATAAGATCACGCTTTCAACCTTGTAAGCATGCATCGGAAGGGATCTCCATGTTTCAAAATGCAAATATTCTTATCAAAATAAACGGATGTTTTCGTAATCAAAGCGGTAATTAAAACAAAAACAAAACCATTTGACTGAACATGCATTTTACTGACTGAAAAAGACGGCTCAAAACCGAGCGACACACAGGAAGCAAACCCTGAAAAGAGGTGATTGCACATAAAAGGAAAAAATCTATCCTAATGGCAATGTGAAACCGTGATCTCATCGGGTTTCGACTCAGTTACACCTCATATGTCCTCAAGACTTTCCGCATTTTCTGTTTTCTGAACAAGACGCTTCCGATCGATCTCTGTCGGAGATTAGCCGAGTCCTATCCAAAAGCACAAACGATCATGCTGGACGCAGTTGTTCGTTTCAATCCCTCTTTTGCCTGGACCGCCCTTTCGGGTTTTCAGTCCATCGGGATACCCTTTTTTGCCCAAGTCGCCCTTGTGGGGTTTTCGACTTGCCGGGTGTACAGTTTTTTCTTTTATCCCTAATTTTTGCCCGAACCTTTTCTCTTTTTTTCTTGGTTCGCCGGGATGCCCTTTTTTGCCTGGACTCTTTTATTCTTTTTGTCCAGCGGGTCTCTTTTCACGAAGTATCTTTTAACTGCGTCAGCATCTGCAGGGGATGGAAAATCCTCGCCACTCATGGTCGTCAGCCACAAGGCTCTATCGGAGAAAACCTTCTTGACCATGCTGGGGATTCATGATTGGGTGTCCACTTGCCCCTACGATCGTTGAGGAGGAAGGATCCTTTTCAATACCAGCTCTCCCACGTGGGATGCACGAGGTCGCACTTTTCGGTCAACAACACGCTTCATTCACTGGGTACAACTGCCCCACGACAAGTAACCGTCAGCCTCTTTTCCTCAGTCAGGCTCCATGCATCATACCGAGTCTTTACCCGCCCAGTCTTTTCCAATTTCTCATCCATTAGGATTTTCCACAATGGGATTTAGACTTCAGTAGGTAATACCACTTCTATCCCATACCCGAGCGAGCGCGGCGTTGCCCCAGTAGACGTACACACCGAAGATTGATACCCAGGATACAAGCTTCGTACTCAGCCACCATTGTTGGTGCATTCACATGTTATCCGGGCAACGAAAGGGAACGTGGGATCCCTTTGGCGTAACCAAAGCATCACTAACTCATCCATATTACTCTCCCCCTCAGACATCAGAATCCGTTCGGATTCAGGGTCAGGCCCCTCTTCCAGGATCGGTTCCTCACAATCTTTCGATTTGAGCACCTCGAGATGTCCTCATCAGAGAACTCAAACTTCCTTGGTTGATACTCCTCAATGGGTGGCTGGACGAGATAATCATATAGTACACTCCCCTTGATTTCTTTCTGAGAGATATACTGAATATTGTATTCAGTCAACATCATTTGCCCTCTCGCAACCCGTCTGGTCAATGCTAGCTTCTTCAAGCACATACTTGATCAGATCCATCTTAGGAATCCACAAAGTGGTATGAACTAGCATATACTGTCTCAGTCGGCGAGCAGCCTATGCCAAAGTACAGCAAGTTTTTTCGAGCAGTGAATGTATTGTTTCACAATCGATAAACTTTTTGCTTAGGTAAATTGCATGCTCTTTTCAACCAGACTCGTCATGCTGACCCAATACGCACCTCATAGACCCCTCGAGGGCTGTCAATTACAGAATTAATGACCATCTCTCTACCAGAGTCATCAGAATCAGAGGTTCCTGCAACTTATTATTTTCCAATGCCCCTCGGCAGCCATTATCCACCTGACCGTTTGATCTTTTTTTTCGGTTCAGTTCAGGCATCTTTTCGCATTGCTTTTTCTTCTTCTTTTTCTTTCTTTCTTTTTCCTCTTTTTTTTCTTTTTTTTTTTTGCAGGATCGACCTCGATTCCTCTTTCGTTCACAATAAGCTTCGGCAACTTACCGGACAACACTCCACAAGTGCACTGATTCGGACTCAACCTCAGTCTGAGTTGTCTCAACCCGGTCAAACGATTTGCCCCGGATTCACCAGATGCCCTTTTTCTGCTTGGGACTTTGCTATCATGTCATCAACATAGCATTTGATTCTACGATGAATCATATCATGAAACAAAGTCACTCTGATACGTGGCACCGACGTTCTGCTTCGTTAGAGGACAATTTTCTCTCCATGGTAGCTCGTGCACAATGACATCGGTATCCGACCCTAGCATATCCTGACACGACCAGGCGAAGGTATCCACATGCTCTTTCAACAGGGCTACCATTCTGCTCTTGACATTTGCCTCTGAAGCGGCTCCATCTTTCACTTCCTTTCCGACCTCGGCGGTGCCTGGAATAACAATCTTGAATCGCTCCTCGTGCGGTTGAATCACCTTCTCCTCCTGTTTCAACAACCTGGCTAGTTCCAGCAGATCACAATCTTCTTCGCCTTATTCTTCGGCATGATAGATCGGATTGTCGAAGTCATACAGAGGTGTAACCGAATTGTTATCAATGAGATCAGGAGAAAAGTCACTTTTGAGGTCAGAACCAAATAAATCAAAAGGAAAGAGAAAGAAAAACATTGCCATTTTTATTTCTTAAAACTGCAAAATTAAGTGAAAAAACAGGGAACACCGCTTTTAATCACAAAAACATCCATTTATTACTGATGCAAAATGTTGCACAATGAAACACATGAGATGGCCCTTACAATGGACCATTACGTTTCGGGCAAAACGTATGGCTTTCATGCAAACATAATTGAAAAACAGAAATACTATTCTTCTGGACGAGTGACAGTGGCGATCTTTGAGGCTTTCCAGTCCCCTGGTACGCACGATTTTATCCACGCCTCGAGCTCGCGGTCACAGTCAATCTCTTCACTCACTGAACGAGCATGATCAGGATCCAGCATTCCTGCACTGACAAAGATGTACGGTGGACGACATCCTCTGTTTGGTCTAGACGACTCTTGATCCGGTTGATAACCGACCCCAAACATGTCTGCTTTTACCACAATATCAATGATCCTTCCCCAGCCTCGGGCCTCTCTGTTCCTCACCACTTCCAGGGCTTGTTTATAAGAGGAAATGGACAGCCTTTTCTCTTTCTCAACAACAAGGGCATTCTCCACCTTGACGGTTTCAATTGCTTGACTTGGTGTTTCAAATTTTTCACTGTCCGTTTCTACTTCCTCCATCTTCTGAGTCGTGTCTCTCATCACTACACATCCCTTTGTGGCGACGGCCGCACAACAAATATCAGCACCAGGGAAAGCTCCATCCTTCAACAGAGGTTTTGGAACCACAGACATTGGAACCTTTAATTGATCCTCCTCATCCACCTCTATTCTTCTCTTGGCCTTTGACACCATCTTCACTTTTACAGGACCCTGCCTGGGTACGAGGTTGACATCTCCATTCATTATCTGTGTCAAGCTGATGGCTTTAGAGTCCACCATGTCCTGGACGACATGCTTGAAAGCTCTACAACCCTCAATGGTGTGTCCAGGTGCCCCAGAATGGAAATCGCATTTAGCATTCTCATCATAGTTTGGAGGCCTCCGCTGCCGTTCCACGGGAATCAATATCCTTGGCCGGACTAACCCCAGATCCCTCAACCTTTTGAACAGAAGGGTATACGTCACAGGTGGCTCCTCAAACTGACGATCAACCTTCTCCTTCTTCACTAGGTTCTTAGCCCTCGGTGCTCTCTGTTGAGGCGACGGTTGTTGCTGTGGTACAGTTGGGTTATCCATAGGAGTGGTTACAGCGGTAGCGTAAGGGTGATAACGATCCTTACCGCGTTCTTTCTTTGTCTCCACACCTCCTGATTCAACCTCCTTTTTGAGTGGACCACTGCCAGATGGTTTCTTTGCTACAATACCAGAGGGGTTGTTTGCTTCGGCTGACAGAGTCTTTCCCTGAACTTTCTCCTTAATCATCCAGCCTTCAATTCTTTCCAATCTCTCGGCCATGGCTTTCTGCCCCAGGGCAAACCCTTGCACCACACTGAACAATTCCTTTATCATCTCTTTCATCTCACGAATGTCGGCGCTGGGTGGATCCATCTTGAACAGAAGAGCTATGCGCACCGGTTGACACCTACAAAACAGCAAATGGGTTAGTATGACTCACGCATGCAATGTCTATCCGTACCAGGAATATTCTGTCCCTTGATTCTAGCGTCACTGAGACAAATAATTTTTCATCAACGACATTCGGACATCTGGCTGTCTCTCAACCAGAATCTTAATCAAAAATGGACCCCGAGTACGGATAGACCTGAGCTGAATGCAGATGAATGCGACATGATAATGATGCAAATGCATGAATGCAGGTCACTGTGCCACCAAGTCATATGAAGACCCATCAAGCCTCTGGACCAGTCACAGTCATCTGAGGGACTAAGTCACCATAAATCCATCTGGGAGAGGTTCTGAAATAAACGGAACTGGAGATTATATCACCATCATCACAGGAACATCCACTGAACGGACGACAACCAGATCTTCTGAACGAGTACTCTCAAATTCAACCCGGGGATCCGAAATAAACGGAACCCGTCGATAGATATCACGGACATAATTTCGGCGTGACAGAAGTAAGTACCCATAAGTTCATCTGAACCAAAGTCACCATCAGTACTCGGAGTCACCAACAAGTCACCATCAAGTCAGCAACAGTACCTGTAATAATGAACATTCCCTCCCCACTCACGGGTGTCATCTAGGCCAGGGTAAGGTCGAGAGAAACGCAGGATAAACAACCCTTTCAAGAATATCATCTTGTGCACACCCGATGTATGCACCGATAATACCCCATCAGAGTCTGAACTGCTCGTGATATCAATGTTCCACTAGGTGGCGCATACCACCCGCTTCCCATGAATCACTCTATTCCTAGGTTTCATAGATTTCACTCATAGCCTGGGTATTGGGCCTTTTACCTCGAGTAACTCCCACCCCAAATAGAGAAACACAACACAGCCAACACAGATGATTATGAATGAATGCAAACATTAATGCACACATAAATGCAAACAATGAATAAATGAATGCAATAAATAACAGCAAACAGCAACCAAAACCCTATCCTAGAGAGCGCTAGGAGAGACTCGCTTAGAGAAGATGGACCAGCAAGAGGTCAACTTCTCTAGTCCCCAGCAGAGTCGCCAGCTGTCGCATTACGCGAAAAACCGGAGGGAAAACGAAAACAACAGAGCCACCACCGTGCGTTATTTATCCCAAAAGAGGGAAAGGAAACGCTCGAAGTAAACCTGGAAAAAGCATGGTCTCGCGACCAAAGAGAATGGGATCGGGAGTCCGTTATGCAAAGGGAAGGTATTAGCACCCCTACGCATCCGTCGTACTCGACGGGATCCACGCACAAAAGGAAGGAATATGGTTGCTAAACGCTGCTCAAATAAACACACACTGGCTGAAAGAGACACAGGAAAACAAAAGAAACTGACTCGGCAGGATATCGCATCCTGGGCCTACGTAGTCTATCAGGCATAGACATCAGAGTCGACGTAGTTCGGACTAGGGGAAAACATGCTCGCTAGGATGTCGCATCCTATGCATACGTATCTTCTTGGACTAAGAAGAATCAGAGTATTCGTAGCTCGGCTCACGCACACCAAACACAACAGTCACAGGCAAACGTGGAATCCGAATGCCAATCGCTGGACTTATATCAAATTCCGAACCAAAACGCACCCATACTGGAAACCAGATGCCACTTGATGGACTTATACCGGACTCCAAGCACACAACAAGAGGATACGGAATGCCAATCGCTGGGCTTACATCCATCTCCCAACACACACGAAGACAAAACAAAAAGGGCGCCCGGAGAGATCAGCTCATCTCCTGCCTACGTACCTCATCTGGTATGAGGATCAGGGCGACGTAGTTCCCCTACGCAGGGACACAAGACTAGCCTAATCAGATAACAAAGGGAGACACAACTAGGGAGACTAACTCGAGCCTAGATGTTATCATGCATAATCATCCCTAAGTCAAGGTTGCTATCTAACTTGCACAGGAAGCAAGCTAAACCTAAACAGCACAAGCAATCAAAGCAAACAATCACAGATAGCACACACTATATACACACCAAGTGGGGCTCAAACAAAGGTTAGGCTGCAAGAGCAAGCCAACTGTATCAGGGTGATGTTAGCTCTTAACCCTAACATTGAGAGTTAGGGTGAAGCTGATGAAAGGTGAGTGAAGATGAGACTTCACAGCTCTTATCCCTGGCCTGGGAGAGCTTCAGACAATGAAGTGTGGGTCCAGAAAGTGGGAACCCTTCTACACTTACGACACTGACTCAACTGTATAACTGTACAAGGATCTTGGGTTAATATCCCAATGCATCAACACAGTGGTGTGAGCAGAGGGATGACTCAACAAGAATAGCAGGAGATGGATTGCACATCTCTTGTGTCTGCCAATTGCCTTATCAAAGGTCTTTTCCTGCTTGGGGACAAAGATAAACAAGCACAAGCATTGCCTCTTAAGGAGGACTTCAGACAGGTGCCTAGCCAAGTAACAGGCCAGGTCTTCCAGACTACATGGAGAAGAGATCATTATACCTCACTGCTCAAGCTAGCAAGCAAAGCAAAAGCAAGTTCACAATGGAACTATAGCAACTAAGGTACCTGAAATCAATCCAACATAATCAGTATACCAGACAAACACAAGTCAAACAGAAAATTACAAGTCCATAGCACAAACAGATAACAAGCATCAATGCACAAAGGTGCAAGCCACAAGGCATAAGTACAAGTCTCAATGCCTACAAAACAAACTCAAAGTTAGTCATAAACAAGCTATAAACCAACTCCAATTGAGTGCACATCATCAAGCATAAGCAATTGTGCTCTTTGACCTGAAACAAAGCTCAAATGTGAGAGCACAAACCACTAGGACAAGGCCTAGGGTCAAAATGAGAGCAATAAACCAAAAAAGAACATGAAACTTATCCAAAATCAAGTTCAATCAAATAAGAAACAAATCCAAGTGGTCTCACATTCATATCATCAACCAATATCATTTCATACATCAATCATGGTCAAACATGCAAGCTAGAACCTCATAGAACCAAACCGAATGATTCAACTCAAATCAACTCACAAACATTCAATAAATCCCCAAAAAAATTCATGGTTAAACATAATTCACAACATGACCTATACACCAAATTTCAAGTCATTTGGACCAAGGGAAGCAAGTCAATTAAAATCCATAAGGCAAGGTATGCAAATACAAGCTCATACAAGGCACCAAATCATATATCAACTTCAAGCAAGCATAAAACAGAAACTACACATGATAAATGAACCAAATCAAAGCCATGACAAACTTCAAGATGTCTATAATACACATGCCAAATTTCAAGTCCATCCAATAAACCACAAGAATTTCACAAATCATATGAGATCATGACTCACAAAAGGTCCACAATTGGTCAAACAGGGAGGAAATTCTCAAACAAATTGGAAATGCACTCAAAAATTCCACAATAATTCACAAGTGAACCTAACATCCAGAGGTATCATCATGCAAAAATTCAGCTCATTTCAAGTTCATATGGCATGGAAAATAAAATCAAGAAGTCAAGCAAGAAATGGTGTGACACAAATTGTCACACCTCCAATGATCAGGTCATATTTCACAAACCAGGAATGCAAAAATCACAAACTATATACCAAAATGCTCCTCAAGGTGTTTAGATTATGCACACAAAATTTCAGCTCCATCCAATTAAGCATCATAATTTCATAAGCAAAATAGCAAGCAATGTGCAACAAATGACATGTATGAGCAAACCCTAGCCAAAACAGAAATCCACACGTGCACAATTTTCATAAAAATCACCATAAAATAGTAGACATGACAAGGATCATCACGGAAAAAATCTCATATTAATTGGACAAATATTGAATGAGTTATGATTTTTCTATTGAGAAGAAAAAATAAAAAAAGGTGAACAAGTGATATGCACATGTGAAGTATATGTGAAAAATAATGCAAATGCCAAAAGGAAAGTGTCCTCGCTCGGAATCGAGCCTTGTTCACATTTGAATCTGGCGCGTTTCAAGTGAAACGCGCCGTTTCACTAATACACATGGCTATGTTTGATTGGCTCATGGATGAAAAACAAGGAAAATCATGCAAACATATGGCCAGGCGGATCAAACACGTTCTGGTTAGGGTTCATGCGCGCATTCAAACTGTTCTTCATGCAATTTCCAGGTGATGAACAAATGTCACAGAAATTAGCAAGCAATACATCAATAGATTCGTCTTCTCAAGCACAACAACAATCCATAACCAATTAAGCCTAATTCATGCTAATAAATCCAGATCGAGCGAAATAAGTTCTACATCTCAAACTTAAATTCATGATAACTCTCTCCTTTCTTGATGAAATTTAAAACTACAAAGTGCAACATGCTCCACAATCAAGGATCTACAGAATACACATCATGATTTCAGCAATTATAAGGATCGATTTCCAACCTCTAATTGATGACAGCACTGAATTTGTAGTTCCTTGGCCTTGTAATGGTGAAACAGAACTTCTTTGATGCTTAGGTTGATGAATGAGTGGAGATTCGAAGCCCAATGGTGCTTGATCTTGCTCTAATTCTGATCTGCCATTGATGAAGCTCTATGTAACAGCTCTTGAATTTGCTCGAAAATGGAAGATCCTGGCCTCAATCTTCTTCAACAATGCTTGTGAATGCTTGAGCAATGAAGATCCAATGCAATGTTCTTGGAGAATTTGCAGAAAAATGAAGAACAAAAGTTGAGAGAATTTGCTATTTTTGGATCTAGATCTGTTTGAATGAAGTGTTCATCCTAAAAACAGTTAGCATTAGCCTTATATATGGTGGATTAATCAATTCCTTAATCAAGCTTAGCCAAAACCAAAGTGATTAGTGAAAATGCAAGTTTATGTACAAATGGTCATGCCACCCTCATGTATGCAATGCCTTGCTACAGTGCACGAATTATTGGCCAAGCACCCTCCAAATATCATTTCAGACCAATTGGAAGTGGAATTATGTGTGGAAAATGCATACTCTTGAAAATGACTTTTTTCCCTCCCTTTTTCAAATTCAATTCACCTTGAAAATGCCATTTTTATGTGATGAGGTTTGATGAAATGTAATGAATAATTTGGATAGAGCATGTCAAATGGAGATTGTAGCAAGAAACCCCACTCAATTTGGCCAAATGGTGTGAAAGTTATCCCACTTTGAAGTTCAAAAATTCTTGATAATGATTTGATCATAACTTGTCAACCACAAATGAGAAATGGATACTCTTGGACTTTTTGGAAAGGTGAGAGCAAGATCTTCAACTTTCATGTTGGACAAAATTCCATTTGAAGCTTGTATGATGATGTAAATTTGAGGAGAAGACCTTTCCATTTTTGGCAGTTTGAAATTACAGGTCACTTACTATTTTTGGAAACTTTTCATCTGACCTCAAATTCTTCAATGATGATCTTTGACATGTCAAATGAGACTTGTATGGACATGAATGAGGCCTTTCAAACCATCTCCCACCTTCAAATCCATGAATTCAGGCACAGTTGACCACAGTTGACTTTCTAGGGTTTCAGATGAAATCCAGCTTGACTGATGACTTCTGAACATCCAATCTTTTGACAAATCACTCCAAAATGATCCCTAGGTCACATGAACTCGTTGAATCAACCCTAGGGATTTGCTTCAATAGGAAATGAACATGCTTGGTTGCACAACTGATCCTTCCAGCCAGTTAACTGATGACTTGCACTTGGGCAAAGGACAATGCAATGCTATGCAGTGGACAATGTTAATGTTAATGACATAATCATGAAAATGAATGTACAAACTGGGAGGTGCAAATTTGAGGTGCTACACATAATCAGCGGTCTCCCTGGGATATGAGGCATAAGGATTGGAGGATTCTGCAAATACTCTTTTATCTTCTCGAAAGCCCTTTGGCAATCATCATTCCACCTGATGGCCTGATCTTTTCTCAACAATTTGAATATTGGCTCACACGTGGCTGTTAGGTGAGAGATGAACCTTGCAATGTAGTTCAACCTTCCTAAGAAACCACACACTTGTTTTTCTGTTCTTGGCTCAGGCATTTCTTGTATCGCTTTCACTTTGGTCGGATCCACCTCAATCCCTTTTTCACTAACAATGAAACCCAACAGTTTTCCAGATCTCACCCCGAAAGTACACTTGTTCGGATTAAGCCTCAACTTGAATTTCCTCAAACGCTCAAACAGTTTCTGCAAATTCACTAGATGTTCTTCTTCTGTCTGAGATTTGGCAATCATATCGTCAACATAAACCTCAATTTCATGATGAATCATATCATGGAAAAGAGTCCCCATCGCTCGTTGATATGTTGCCCCAGCATTTTTCAGACCAAACGGCATCACCTTGTAGCAGAAGGTGCCCCATGGGGTTATGAATGTTGTCTTCTCCATGTCTTCTGGTGCCATCTTGAATTGATTATAGCCAGAAAAGCCATCCATAAAGGAGAATATCGAGAACTGAGCTGTGTTATCCACCAAAACGTCAATGTGAGGTAATGGGAAATCGTCCTTAGGGCTAGCTCTGTTCAGATCCCGGTACACATTCGTACCTTTCCATCCTTCTTAGGTACTGGAACGATATTTGCAACCCATGGCGGATAATTTGTAACTGCTAGAAACCCTGCATCCAACTGTTTTTGCACTTCTTCCTTTATCCTGACAACCATCTCTGGTCTTGTTCTTCTGAGCTTCTGCTTGACCGGAGGACAAACTTCTTTGAGAGGCAAGCGGTGTACCACGATATCTGTGTCAAGCCCTGGCATGTCCTGATAAGACCAGGCGAAGATGTCAACATACTCTTGCAGCAATTCAATCAACCCCTTCTTCACATTATCTTCCAAAGCAACCCCTATCTTGATTTCTTTCTTGACGTCCTCGGTGCCAAGATTAATCACTTCGGTAGACTCTTGATGCGGTTGAATGACCCTTTCCTCCTGTTTTAACAACCTGGCAAGTTCTTCAGGGAGTTCATAGTCTTCATCACCCTCTTCTTCAGTTTGAAAGATCGGATTTTCAAAGTCGAAGCGAGCCATAGCAGAACCGTTATCAATAGGATCCGGTGATGTGCATCTGCATGAGTGATGGTATGTGCTTATGAGACAGTGAAAAAAATATTTGAATGCAAAAAGACGTCCTTTATTTATGATAAAAAATGCAGGTATCCACATAGATGAGCCCTACAATGAGTCATTACGCCCTGGGCGGAACGTAAGACTTGGATATGCATGAATAAACAAAGAAAATTACTCTTGAAGAAGATTGATTTGGATAATCTCTTCAGAAGACCAATTGCGGAGTACTTCACCCGGGACCCTTGGACGCACCCAGTTATCGATGTCGCAATCACTATCCCCATCTTCATCGTTGACCGCAGAGACCTGGCCATATTGGATGACGCCAGCGCTGGAGAAAGACATGCTAATGGATATGAAAATGCAATGACGTGTTTATCAATTCCAAAGGGTATTCTACCCCTTGATTCCAGTCTCACATTAGATAAACAGTGTAAGAAAACCCCGACTAGAATCAAGAAGAAGATATAAACCCCTGGGAATAGATAAACATGTGTTAAATGATATGAATGCAAAATGATGTGATGCAATGCAGTGACATGGAAATCAGGATTGCTGTATCTGCTTGAACATTTGTTGGGTTGCATTGTCTGAAGAGAACCCACTGAAGAATATAATTCAAGATCAAAACTCTGCTCCAGAAAGCCGGGTTGGTTGAAGGTTAAGGTTTCCTGAATTTAGCCCGCCCCTCACTGGTAGGTTCTAAGAACAAAAGTTCGTCGGCTTCAGCCCTTCAGTCGAGAATAATACGTTTACCACTGAATGTTTGGTATTATTACGAGACAAAAAACCTCCACTGACTCCCCTCAACATGATATCCTAAAGTAAGTTCCCAGTCTCGGGGTCCTCAGATTGAGCAGCGAGAATGCGCCCACCAGAGCTAACATAATCATGTCTCGGAGGAGAGGCCTCGACTGCGTTCTCGGGAAATGGTCACCAGAGTCGACGATTTCTAGAGGAACCTTTGTCGTTATGGAACACCCATAGGACAGAATATATCCAAAAGAAACCTCGTCTGGGTGTGGGTCTTCATGAACGACTTAACGTAGCAACATACTACGCAAGCCTCATGACTATCCACTCTAAAACCTGTGTGTACGCTCAAGCCTGGGTAGTGGGCTTATCTCTCGTAGAACATCCCACCCCAATAAACAAACAAACCACAGAACCCACAGATACAACAGACATATGTACATGAATGCAATAAGGTAAAGCAGGTAAATAAATAACTGTACAAAAGAAATAAACACCCAATAAACAAACAACCTACAAAAGCTAGGAGGGACTCGCTTAGGGAAACCGAATCCCTAGCAGAGTCGCCAGCTGTCGCAACCTAAAATGCGAAAAGAAACAACCGGCGAAAAAAGAAATGACAGAAGAGTCGCCACCGTGCGTTATTTATCCCAAAGGAGGGAAAGGGAACGCTCGAAGTAAACCTGGAAAAAGGAAAGGAAAAGACAAGGTCTCGCAACCAAATCTTGGGCTCGGGAGTCGATTATGCGAAGGGAAGGTATTAGCACCCCTACGCATCCGTAGTACTCTACGGGATCCACTCTTGTTGTTCTTGTCTAAAGGGTGTGGGTTTATCTAATGTACTATTTACTAAAAGAGGGGTCAAAAGAAAATGACTCGCACGGATGTCGCATCCACTACATACGTATCTCATCTAAATATGAGAATTAGAGTCTTCGTAGCTCGGCCACCTATGGGTTAAAGAGGAGTGTGCTCGGTAAGACATCGCGTCTTATGCCTACGTATCTCATCTGGAATGAGAATCAGAGCAAACCGTAGTTCGGCTAACTATTTTTGTTTGTTTTTGTGTTTTAGGTGAACGACGTTACTACACAATCTACCGGATGCTCGACCTTCAGAGACTTACTCGCCTGTAGTAGAAGGAGTTAACGTGTTCTTAGGAGAATAAAAATTAATGAGTTTGTTTGTGTTTTAGGGATGCTCATGCAAAAAGGAAGTCCTAAACGAAGGAACCGTGCTACCTTAATTGACATGCAGACGAGAGACTATACGAAGCCTAGAAATCCTATGGGGGAGACGACCACACCATACAAAAACATACAGTATAAAGTAAACGTGCCAACAAGGGGCTCAAACATACATGGGTAGGGCTTTAGTCAAGAGGGGTCATATCAACCTCGACAAACAAGCCATGGAAGGGTAATCAAACAGGCTCTTAACCACTGACATTGAACGTCAGGGTGAGCAGATCAAAAGGGTAATGAGGATAAGACCTCATAGCTCTTAACCCTGGACAGGGTGAGCTCATGACAAAAAATGGGGATTCAGAAAGGTGGAACCCTCTCCACTGACTGACCGGACAAAAGATATTGGGCTTTTGTTCTGGAGCATCGACACGTAGTGCGAGCATAAAGAACGACACACTGAATAACGGGGGATTGACTACTAATCCCTTTTATCCGTCAATTGCCTCTTCACGGAGGTCTTTAGCGTTGGTGCCTCTTCTTAGAGGTCTTTAGGCACAAAAATAAACACACAAAACATTGCCTCCTATCGAGGTCTTCCAGCTAAGAAAGTTGTAAAATGCGGGAAAGATGTAAAAGGGATCAAGAGATCTACCACACGGATAAAAATCCGAAGTAATAACAACTAAAGAACAAGAAACCCAGAGATCTCTCAAGCTAGCACCATCAAAGAAAGCAAGTCAGCACAGGTAATCGGAATGAATCTCCAAATGGTATCCCACAAATAAAGTGGAATGCCAAGCGAACTATCTCTTCGGGAGTCATGTGAGCCCTCACAAAAACTCAACAAACGGGTTAGAGTAACAAGATGCAATCAAGAGAAAACATATCACAACAAACACAAAACAGATTAGAGCAACAAAAAAAAACTACTGTCACGCTCGCTACTGCTTCGCTTAGCGAGGTGCTAGCGAAGCTTCGCTACATGCTCGCCTAGCGAAGGTGCTAGCGAATGCCTGCGGGTTTTGGTTTCTTCCTTGATAACAATACGATTTCCGAAGTCCCAAACCCTATGGAATCCATCTTAGAAACGAAGTGATTAAACATTCAAGGCGTTATCTTACACATTCATGCACATCTAAACCCAAATTCATTCATAATGCCTCATACATTTAGAAATTTCAAATTGAAGGCGTAAAGTAATGGAATAGGGCAAACCTGATTAGAGAGATCGATTGAAATTGAATTGCACCCGTGGGTTTGCAGAACAATCTTAGGGTAGATATGAGGTATATGTGATTCTGTGCAAATGAGTTTTCTTCAGCGTCCGGAGGTTGCTCTGAATCCTGTTAGGTTAGCTTTCTCCTCTTCCATCTCCAGCTTTAGCTCTCTCTTTCGCTCTCTCCGTTTTTGGGAGATGGAAGCTTAGAATTTATAGCCTGATTTTCATGGCTTTGTGGGCTCAAATGAGAGAGGTCCAAGTCCATGACTTTTCTGTTATATTTTTTAAAACGCGTGGCCTTCGCCTAGCGAAGAATTTGCTCGCCTAGCGAGCATGACAGTTCAGACTTGGGATTCGCTAGGCGAACCACTCTGCTCGCCTAGCGAGCATGACAGCTCAGGAACAAATTTTTGCTCCTTCCAGATTAGCGTTTTGCATGATGAATAGACCCCATTTGGACATGTTGGAAGTAACTCAAGTCATCCCGTTGTGTAGACTGATTACCCAGATAGAACTCACAAAGTGTCTTGGATGATATTCAAGCTTCTTGGAGCTAATTCTGATTGACATGATGAAATGCAATATGAAATGTTAAATGACCTAAAAATGAATGCATGAATGAGGGGTGCAAACTTGAGGTGCTACAACTACTTGTGAAGCTGAAAAGACTTCGGTTGCTTCATTGAAAGTGTTTAAAAAATCACAAAAGCCCTAGCTTTTTCCCAATCAACAGAACAAGGTGGACCATAAATTTGAAAAAAAATCCATGTACCCAGGGTCCTCATCCTCTAACTTTTCAAATGTTGCCTCGAACTTTTCAGCAGCATCCAACATCAAGTAAGTGGAATTCCACCTTGTAGAAATATCAAGACAAAGATTCTTTTTACATGTTACCCCGATAATTTCAATACACTCCTTAAATTTTAAAGCTCTTTGTGGATAAGACCTCACAAACCTAACACCATCGCGAATACTTTCAATAGCCAATTCATGGTCTTTTTGTCCATCTCTCACTACCATGTTTAAGACATGGGCAACACACCTCATATGAAAAAAATCCCCTTCACCTATTGGAGCATTCTTTTTCTTAAGTCTTTTTTTCCAAATAAGACACATCCACATCATTATTTGTTGCATTGTCAAGTGTAATTGTTGACACTTTTCTAAGCCCCCATTCCTTCAAAACATCATCGACTTTCTTACCAAAGGTTTCATCTTTGTGATTTGGAACTAAACTAAAACTAATAATAACTTTTTGGTAGTTCCACGTGTTATCAATAAAGTGTGCAGTGGTGGCCATATAACTAAGGTTTTGAACAGAAGTCCAATAGTCTGTGCTTAGTGCCACCCTTGTACAATTAGATTTAAAAAGAGCTTTAAGTCGTGACTATTCATCTAGGTAAAGTTGAAAACAATCCCTAGAAACAATCCTCCTTGAAGGGATAACCATTTGTGGTTGCAATTGTTTACATAGTCTTTTAAAATTCTCACCCTCAACCACTTTAAAGGGTTGCTCATCAAGGATGACAAAGGTGTTAATGGAATTCCTACATGCTACAACATTGAACCTTTGGCTCGTAGAACCTAAAAAACCACTGTCACCACTTATAAGGTTTCTTTGTGTAGGGTCTTTCAGTAAAAGGTTAGGGTTTTTATGACACACTTTTGAGTGAGATAATATGTTAGATGTTCCGTGTGTTTTAAGGTCACATCGGTATTTTTTGTGACAATGTTTACACGCGACTATTGATTCAGGCTCATCAGGTAAAATGTTAAAGTCTAACCAAACAGGGGAAGTTTTCCTAGTTCCACTAGCATTTTGTTTCCTTTTTTCCCTATCAGCGGGAATGAGAGGGATTGTAACACCCATGTCTGCTGGTTGTGTTGGTTGAATAAGGGAAATAGGACGTTATGTGACTAAAAAGTAGTGGTAAATTAAAAACAACCATACACACACACTTTTAAACATACACACTCTTAAACACACAATCATTTAACACTTTTAAAAAACACACATATTCATGCCATACACACTATTAGACACATACCATACAAATTTCCATAAAAACTTTAAGTTCATGCCATAGACACATGGTATTGTTAGACTTTCCATAAAGTATACAATACGAATTTCCATAAAAACATTAAATTCAT
The DNA here is from genome assembly GCF_024323335.1 of Lathyrus oleraceus. NCBI lineage: Eukaryota > Viridiplantae > Streptophyta > Magnoliopsida > Fabales > Fabaceae > Lathyrus > Lathyrus oleraceus. Next base: position 367,748,848 of record NC_066583.1, on the reverse strand, counting down.
GCCATAGACACATGATATTATTAGATTTTCATAAAGTATACTTATTAAAAATACTTATCCATTTCAAACTATTAAAAATACATTGTTGTCATAATGTACTTGGTTTCCATTAAAACACTTATCCATTTCAAACTATTAAAAATACATTGTTGTCAAACTATTAAAAATGCTTGATTTATATTAAAACACTTATCCATTTCAAACTATTAAAAATACATTGCTTCCATAGATAACTTATTAAGAAAAAATTATTAATTAACTCATTCATTTAGTAAAATATTAAAATACATTTTGTCATCATAACTTATTAAGAAAACATTAACAAGATATGTTGTTATCACCATCAATAATACTGTGTCATAAATAACTTATTCATTCAATAAACTAACTTATTAAGCAACTCATTTATTGGATAACTAATTAAGAAAACGTTAACAATAGAATATTAAGAAAACACAACAACTTCCATATATCACAACAACATCCCTATATCACTTTTAAAACACCCATCCATTTAACACTTTTCAAAAAACACTTTAATACCTTGAGTAACTACTTGTATGCTATCAACTCCAACTTCATGCAAGTTTGCATCTCTAGTTCCATGCAAACTTCCAACTCTATGCTCCATCTATCAATATAAAAAAATATATTAGAATTAGCAAACAAGTTCTAAATATAACAAGATTTCAGAGTTGTTCCATAATCAGTTAATTGATCCATAATTTTTTATAAATCATTCACACAAAATTTCAGAGTTGTTCATTTTTTATAAATTGTTCACAAGATTTCCACTTAATGAAAGATAGCTATGCAACCAAGCGATATTTACTTGAGTAATATTTACAAACCTCAACAGAAAGTTTCCAATTGAGTCAACAAGCTTACTATACAACCAAGCTTTCCAGTTACCAAACACAAGAGAATGTTCAATATCAATAACTCAAATTTATTCCCTGCATATAATAATATAAAGTTTATAATATAAATAACTAAAGTTTATAATAAAAGTGCAAAATTATTTTTCAATATTATCTTTGAAACAACTCAGTCATTGTACTTGAGAGACGAAGAACAAATATTGATGGCCATTAACCAACCCAAATAAGTGTTAAAAACATCTCAAAATCCTTATTTTTCTTGAAAACCTCCACATGCCAAGGGAAAGAGAAATATAGAGAGAATAAGAAAGAGAACAAGGATGATGAAATGAAACTTACATGATCAGTGGTGCACAAGGTGGTGGTGAGGTGGTAGCATGGTGGTGTGTGGCGGCGACTATATAAAAGAATTGATGCCTCAAATAGGACCTTAAAACCTTCAAACCTCACTAAATGAAAGAAGAAAAAAAAGTCAGTCACAATCACAATGAATCATGACTGAGCATATCAGCCATCAGACCTTCAAATTTGATACCCCAAATAGGATTAGAAAGTGCTAATCAAACAAAACTTTACCATTTCAGTTTTATGGAGGTGACATAAAAATGGAAGTTTTAAGTTGTTAGAGAGAGATAGAGAAAGAAAAGATAGAAGAAGAAGAAGAAAGAGAGAAACGAAAAGGAAGTGAAACTTACATGATATTAAACAGTGGTGGTGTGGTGGTTGTGTGGCGACATCAAGAACTTGAACATGAACTCAGACAGTGTTGAGTTGTTATATTTTTATCTGAATTCGGAAACCCTAGAAACGTGAGAATGAATAACAAATGAAGGATGTCTTTTTTATCTTTTTGTCTTAGGTTAAGCCAAGTTAGTGAGTCCAATTTCCACCGGTCAAACCCTGTAATAAAATAATAATACATAATAAAATTATTGATCGGTCAGATTCGGTTTTCTAAGGGCCCAAACCAACCATCCGAACCGACTCGGATAAACCCATATAAACCCAGAAACCACTAACCCGGTAATCCGAAAAACCGACTCACCCGAACTGGAAACATGCGGGTCTAATGGGTAGGGCGATTTGGGTCGGTTTCAAATATTTTGTCCAGCCCAACTGTAACATGTTGTAATGCAATACATCCAGTTGCTAACGTGTCCCCCCTTTGATTCCATTTTACTTGTTTCATATAGGAATTTATGTTTCACCCCTTTAACTCCATTGGATTTGCTATTTGCCTCATTTGCTTTTATTCAAATTATTACATCATCCAAAAAAATCTATACAAATATTAGATAAAATGAACAAAAAAACACACTTTTAATTACTAATTTTCACTAAACATATTTATAAGTAATATTATTCTAAAAAAATGAAAATATATAATAATCTAAAAATGTAATAAATATGTTACCAAATACCCTATACGAAAGGGAGTCGTCATAACCCCCAAACATGGAGATTTATTTTAAAGATATTTCATTTAGCTATGACACAATTACAAACTTTTTCTTCACACTCTCATATTCACTATTATGTTTATAGGATAGTCACTCAATCACAAACAATGATATTCAGCTCGTAAATTTGCAATAGTTTTCAATAGTCAAAATCAATAAAACAATTGTTGTAATATGTCTTAAAGTTTTAAGTGAGAAAAAAGAAATTAAAAAAGACATATTTCGGTACCAATAGTTTTTTTGACTTGTTCTCGGATCCGTTTGTTAATAGGTTATATCTTGGACCCGTTAATGATTTGTTAGTTATAAGCATGGTTTTCTCTCATTTGTTAGAGATATGTTGCATAAGGTAGAAATCCTAGTGAGAAGCAAAGAATAAATTTCTTTAATATTATATTTTACGGATTTGACAATCTTTTGGGATTATCAAAGAGATTGGTAAACACTTTAAACACCTTTGGTTTGTGTTATTCTTATATTGATAATTGGAGATATTGGAAAACACTTGGGTAGAAAATAGAGTTTCTTGGGAACTCCAAAGACTATTTTCTTGTAACTCATTGTAACCTCTTGTAACAATTTTTGAAGTATAGTGAATTGAAAATTGCTCGCTTAGACATAGATCGATTTGATCGAGCTGGGTAAACAAACTTCATGTGTTCTCGTCTATTATTAATTTATTGTTTGAGGTCATTTGCATGGTTGTCATTGTTCTTTGTCCCACACATTAATTTTTTATTTATTGTGATTGAACTTTAAATAATTCTTCTGAAGTGGTTTTAATTATTATTTAAATTTCACAACAAGTGGCGCCCGCCGTGGGGTAAAGGATATTGTTTACAGGTGAGCATCATGGTTAAATGAGAGATCAATAAATCTTCCGGAGACAATGATTTTGGATTGTAGAAAGTGAAGATGCAAGCGATTTTAACTCAAGAGAAGTGTATTGAAGGGAGAGGCATCGACTCCTACACGCCTAACACAAGAAAAGAAGACCAAAATGGTGGATAAGGCCAAGAGTATCATTATTTTGCGCCTCAGGGATGGAGTTCTAAGGGAAGTATTTAGGAAGAATACTGTGGTTTCAATATGGACAGAATTTGAATAATTGTATATGACCAAGTATTTTCCTAAAAGGTTGTATCTAAAACTACAACTCAACTCATTCTGAATGGTAGAGAAATTTTTTACAGTGGAGAAGTTGATAGAATTTCATAAGATTATTGATGATCTTGAGAATAATGAAGTGAATATTGAAGATAAGGACAAAGATCTAAGCTTGTTAAGATCATTACGCCAATACTTTGAGCATTTTAAGAATGCCCTTCTTTAAGGATGGTATTATTACTTTTGATGAAGTCCAGACGGTTGTGAGATCGAAATAATTTTCAAAGGTGAAGTATTTGAAGATTTATGATAGTGGTGAATGCTTGAGTATCTTGAAAGGAGAAAGTGAACTTTGAGGGATGCCAATATTAAAGAGGTTTGATAAGTCAATGGTAAAGTTCTTTACTTGTTACAAACCAGGTCACGCCATGAGGGATTGTCCCAAGAAGAGTGTCAATGATTGTGCTCAGATTGCAGTTGCCTCAGATGAGGATAGTTATAAGAATGCTATTGTACTAGTGATGTTGAGTTTGGATATTGAAGAAGGTTTGGTCATGGACTCAGGTTGCTCTTATCACACGTGTCCAAGAAAATAACACTTTAAGACTTTGAAGTTGGAGCAAGATGGCATAGTTCTCCTTCATGACAACAAGGCTTGCAAAGTTTATGCTATTGATACGATCAGACTTAAAATATTCGATGATCATAAGTTTTTTCTTCATCATGTGAGGTATGTTTCAGAACTTAGGCAAAATTTGTTATCCATCAACACATTTGATGATCTGGGATATTGCACAAGAGTTGAACCCGGGGTATTGCAGATTTTGCATGGTGAAATGATCATAGCTAAAAGATCTAAAATATGTGGCATATATATTTTTAGAAGGTTTTAATGTTGTTATTCATTCATCATAATCTAATGAACACTTTCATGACAAGAAAACCAATGGGATTTAAGGTCAAGGCAAGATGCTTGGAGTTTGTTTTAGAGTAGTTTAATGAGTTTTTCAGAATACAAGGGATAACGAGATATTTGATTGCGGAGTTGTCATTGAGTTTTTGGGGTAAGGTTGGTGCCAGAACAACATACATGGTCAGAAAGTGATCATTTACATGAATAAACTTCCAAATACTTATAGTGGTTTGTAGTAGGAAATATGAAAACTACTCTTGTTTGAAGTTCGCCAAAACTTTGCTTATGATCAAATCAAGTCCAATCAAATTGATGGTAAAGGTGTGGATTACGTATGCAATGGCCATCCAAGAAAAAGAAAGGTTTGTGAGCTGCTGGGAGTGGAAACTGAAGGATCAAAGTTCATCAATTGCATATGTATTACTTTCAATGAGTCTTGGGGATGGAGTTTTTAGAAACTATGGAAGAGAAAACTCAGTTTAAGGCGGAGGTTCCTACTATAGATACTAGTTATAGTGAGGGAATAGTTATAGACTTATGATTATCATTTGACTAATGTGTTGGGTAGGAATATGGAGTAGACAAATGGTCTAGAGGGGGTGAATAGACCCCTTAAAAATTTGACTGATTTTCAAAAAGAAGTATCATAGTTTGTCAACGTGGAAGTCTATAGCGAAAAATAGAGGTTGTATGCTTCAATTAGAAATCAATCACGAATACAAATACATAATTCACAAGTATTTCATATTTATTAGAGGTTATTTCCAAAGAGTTACAAACTACAATGAATTGGAAATTCATAAATTACACGAGTTGTGTTCTTTACAAATCAACAATTGCTACAGTATTCTAACACCACTAGTCTGCAGATTTTAATCAGCACTAAAACACAAATAGGTTCCAATTCTAACAAAATCTAACCTTATGTAATAAATCTCTACCATCAGGAATTAACAATAAACTATACTAAGAAACGATTACCTAAACATGCAATAATTTATGAAAATTAAAATAAGAGAGAGAGAGAGAGAGAGAGAGAGAGAGAGAGAGAGAAAGAGAGAGAGAGAGAGAGTATATTGGGATGTATAGTGGTTCAGATCTATCATGCTCGAACGATCCAACTCAACTTTCTAATGGTTTCCCATTGAAAGTAGATCTCCTAATATGTTTTGACAAATATTACACGAGTTTATACAATCACTAATCCACAATAATGCTTAGAGAAATAAATCTCCTACCTGGATCTTTACTTGTATACATCTTTGATGCCAAACTTTCTGCAAAATCTTTACTTGATTCTCGTTTCTTGAATCTTCCAGCTTCACCAATCTTCTCCAAATCTTTGTGTGTGACAATCACCATTGATCCCACCAATTTCTTGAGCGATAAACTGTCAAAAGATTAAGAAGAACTCTGACCCTGTCAGTAGGCTTCCACACAACACAATCAATGACATATTTGTATATACAATAATACACACACACACACAAGCATCGCAACGGGATGGTCAGAGACGTTTTTTACCTCCCCCAAATCCAAACCCAAACCCGAATCCCCAAACAATCCCCGTTCTCCGCCCCAAACCCAAACACGAATGGATAATCAAAACCCAAACCCGTCCCAAATGGGTTTGGGTTGGGTTCGTGTATCCCCGCCCTGCCACCATTCATTTAGTGAAATCAAGTTTTTTTAATAGAAATATTTATTTTTTGCAATAAAATTACATTAGAAATGATAAAATAAAACAATCTACAAGAATTTCATATATACATTTCAAATATTTTAAATAATAAATTCAAATTAAAATATCAAAACATTGAACACATATTTAATATTCTAATTTATCAAAAATAAATAATGATGTATATAATGAAATAAACAGGGCGAATTCGGGGTGGGTATTAATGTCCCCATTACCCGACCCGTCCCCATATTTTATAATCGGGGAAAACCCAAACTCAAACTCAATCAAAGCGGGTTTTCCCTGTCAACTTTGGGGCGGGTTCGGGTGGGTACCCGCAGGTACGAGTTTTATTGCCACACACACGAGCACACACACACACACACGTACGCGCACACACACACATACACACACACACGCAAACGCACACGCGCACGCACATGCGCGCGCACACACACACACACACACAAGCACGTGCGCGCGCGCACACACACACACACACACATATAGATAAAGAAGGTGATATCAATTTTATAAATAAGAATATCATAGAGTGGAATAAACTTCAATTTATATGTTCAGGAGGGAATTATAGTTGAATAATTGGGCCACAAATTTGCATTTGACTACAGTAGGCTAGACTCTCATTTGATTCACCCATATCTGCGAGATGGACTATGCCACATAGATATATATATTTTTATAAGTATATAGGTATGTCATGTAAAATAAGTATAACTTAGAGATCATTACTGCAAGGCAAAACTGTATTATTTATATTCATTTTATGAAAAATTCTAGGTATCATGATTTGAGTATTGTATGGAAAATCTAGATAGTTTATATCTAATATATGCAAACCCTGAGTATTGAGTTAAGTAGTAAGATGACGAACAAGGTAGGATATTGTATCTCGTTATTTGTTCTAACTTACTTAAGTCTTAGAACTACGGTAGGCGACAAATGAGGTGAATGAATATGTAAGGTGCAGTAAATCTTATCCTAGTCTAGTTATCCTTCATCTAACCCTGAGTAAAATCATAGAATTACGCTAGGTGTCAGGTGATAAGATGAATAATGACCAGTAGCTATTTTATAGCTTTATAGGTATATTGTATATAGGAAGTAAACATGACAGACTATCGTATCTCCTTATTTGTTTTAGCATGTGTAAGTCCTAGAACTATGTTGGACGACAGTTGAGGTGGGTGAATATGCGAAGTGCAGTAAACCTTATCTTGTGTTAGCTATGGTTTATCTAATTGTGAGACCGTAGACCTACACTAGGTGTTTGATTATTAGATAAATAGTTACTAGTGGCTATTTTAAAGCATAAGAGAACTTATAGTCCAAAGAGATAGACAAATGATATAGCTAATTTATGTGATCTAGGATTAGAGTGTCCATACTAGATACTCAGTAGATATCTTAATAACCTACTATGATTCATTGAGACGTAGTTCTATCTTTCCCTTATGAATATTAGTATATGAGCAATATAATGAGGAAGATGAAAATAAAATGAGGTAATCTAGCTAGAGGGATCATCACTTGTATTATGTTTGACACCATGATATAGTAGGATTTAATGTAAGAATGTTGTATGAGTTATTGGCGACTCAATACGTTAAGTGAGAAGGGTGTGAGATACCCCGATGAAATGTTTAAATATGATTTGATCAAATAGAAGGGTAGAAAGTGATTGAATGAGTTAGATATGGAAGTTCACTGAGATTAGTATCTCATCTCACGTTATTATAATATTTTCAAGTAAGCAGGTATTCAGATTGTACTCGCAGCTTCGGACTTGACACTAAGGATTCGATGGAGCATCTTTCCGGTATGTTGAAGAATTTGTGTAATAGCTAAAGTATTAATTATCATGATGTTCATTGTAAAATTTTAAATCAGGTCCATTTCCATATACTTACACTGATGTATTCAATATCGATGATAGTAACATTAGCTGTTATTTTAGATATATGACTAACAGATATTAAAAAAATATTTGTTTTTTGAAAGAAAAAAATTGTCTAGGTTGGAACGTTGGTTTTAATTAAATAATTAAAGTTTTAATAAAATTATGGGAGAATTTTTAGTTTTTATTAAATAGTTAAAATGTAAAAATTTTGGCTTGTTAGTGGGTGGCTAAATTTTTATAAAATTATTAATTTCTTTAAATAATAAAAAAATAAAAAATAAAATCCTATTTTTTAGTGCAAAGAAGAATGCTAGGATGAAGAAGAAAATGTAAGAGAGAATAACTAAAGAGGGTTGACCAACACCAAAGCCTCTAAAAATGGTCTAATTCTAAAGCAAGGAAAGCTTTGTTTGTTACACAAGTAATCTTCCCTAACATTAGCTTAAACCGCATCAAATCAATTGAAACATCTAGAGTTTAGTCCTAAACTAACAAGACTAACCGCACATTTCTTTTCTTTAAAAATGTGAGAAACCATGAAGTCTATGAATGTAGTTTTGTGAACACACTTAAGCCAATGAGTAATAAGATGTTATGGAACAAGAGAATAATTTGAGAAAGCATGAACAACTTGTTTAGAATCTGTCTTTAGCTAAAGCTTACTCCATTTTCTCTCCACTACCAGCTAAATAGCAAGCATGGCACCAATTAGCTTAGCAATGCATAGAAAACATTTCCTTCATCAATAAAGGAAGCAAAGATGCCAATGTGATCAAAGTTAGCATTTCTAAACATACCTCCGGAAGCAAAAACAATGGGCATCCAATGGTTGTTCCATTTGTTTTACCTTTAATCCGCCCACCTCTGCAATGATGGTTGCCACAACACTTCAATGATAACAAAGTCTTTCATGGAAGATAACAAAGTATAAATAACCAAATAAGTATTCAAAATTATTAAATTCACTCTAATTTAAACATTAAAATTTTATTTTAAGAACTTAAATTTTTTTTGTATATAAAATATATTGAGTGTTAAAAAAAAAGACAAATATGATAAATATTAAATTATAAGTTTTAGTCTTTCTATCTTTTTATTTTTTTTAAGTTTTGATTTTTTTCATTTTAAAATTTCGTTTGTTTAATCCATTCATTTATTTTCCGGGATTTTAGTCTCTCTTTTAGGTTAAATTTTAATAACATGACAGTCCACTTGATGAAATGTCCCTGCCACATTAGCAAATTCAAAATTATTTTTTAAGTGTTTCGTACTTTAAATTTTATAATTAAATTTATTCTAATAATAGTATAAATTAGTATATTTATATAAAAAAAACAAAGTTAAATTAAAAAACAAATTAAATTACGATGAATTTTTTATTTTTTTCTGAATATTTTTTTAATTAAATATCATTTTTAAGTAAATAGTTCTTTAATTAAAGATAATATTAGATAGGCACAAAAATATTTGTGGTTGATTTAATAAAGTAAGAGAGGTTTTTCGATCTTAAAAAATGTGTGTAATTTGCCTTAGTAAATTCGAGACTTGGTCTTATATGTTTCCGATACAAAAGGAAGAAGAAAGATCAAAGAATGAGTGAAAAATAGCCAAGTATGGAAGAATGAGACTTAGTGAAAATTCTGGTGAAAAAGAGTGTTTTTTAACGCAGCTACTAGAATAATCATGTGCACTATCGCACGACATCATGTGCGCAATAGAGATGTATGAATTACATCGCGCGATGTATCTATGATGCGCGTAACGTGCACTTTTCTGGCCTTTTTCTGACGTGTTCTGAGCTCCTTTTAAGCGGATTTTCAATAATTTGACAAGGGTTACAATTTTGGGAGATTGAAGCACGATTTTGAGGGCACAAATGGAGTTTTTGGAGCATTTGAAGCCATTGAAGGTCATTTGTTCAAGGAACTTCTTATGTTATCTTTATCTATCAATTATGGTATTTTTTAATTGCACTATGAGTAGCTAAATTCTTCTAGGTTAGATTGTCTTAGGATGAACCTATTTCTACGTTGTTGGATTCTATGTTGATTTGACCATTGTATGAACCTATTGATCTATAATCTTATTTAATTGCTTCTTGTTCGTAATACTTTTTATGTAAGATACTCTTTTAATATGATTTTGGACAAATAGGAAATACTGACCATTAGTCTATGTCTTAGACCTAGGGAAATTGTTGTACTTACGTCGGTTGAATAGGGATAGGAGACCCCGAGTAATGGCATAGAGAATTAACGTTCTAAATATCGCCTAACCCTGCTTACGCTGGCGGATAGAAAAATCCGAGTAGTGGTTAGTGAGTTATTTTGTGAAGGATCGGCTATAACGGTTTTGTTAATTCGATGAGAGGTTATATTGATTAGATCATTTATACATGGGATCAAACATCAACAATAGAGGAATAAGGGATTCTACAACACAACCTGATCTCTTTCGTGACATCGTTTACTCATTTATTTACTTTTCGCACTGGAACTAAAAAATCTCCCATTTTTACTAGTTTTTATAAATTTCACACATTTTGTCCTGCTTGGAGGTAGTTCTCGTGGATTGGATATTTTTTATTACTTTACCTGTAATATCTCATATTCCCTTAAATGCTTAATTAGTTGTCAGTTGAGACCAGTTGAGTTCCTATGTACTCTATTTGTTGTTAGTTAAGACAATTTGAGCTCATATCTAAATGTTGTTAGTTGGGACCAATAGAGTAACCAGTGAATTCTGAAGAGATTAATTATTAATAAAAGAGACAAGTCAATATTAATAAGTACAAAAGAGGATACTTTGATATATATATATATATATATATATATATATATATATATATATATATATATATATATATATATATATATGTGTGTGTGTGTGTGTGTGTGTGTGTGTGTTGTGTGGTGGTAAGAGAAGTGGAAGAGATAAGATTGGAGAAAGAGAAAGAATTATCAGAAAGTGGGAGAAGAGGAAAAGAGAAAGAGGAAGAAGAGGAAGGAAGGGAGAAGAAGGAAAAAGCTCATGAAAAATCATGGAAGCTCATCATCACCATTTTTCAACTCATCATTTCCATGTGTTAGAGGTGAGTTCTAGTTAGAAATTTTATGATTGATATGCTTAATTAGTTGTCAGTTGAGACCAGTTGAGTTCCTATGTACTCTATTTGTTGTTAGTTAAGACAATTTGAGCCCATATCTAAATGTTGTTAGTTGGGACCAATAGAGTAACCAGTGAATTCTGAAGAGATTAATTATTAATAAAAGAGACAAGTCAATATTAATAAGTACAAAAGAGGATACTTTGATATATATATATATATATAAATATATATATATATATATATATATATATATATATATATATATATATATATATATATATATATATATATATATATATATATATATATATATGTGTGTGTGTGTGTGTGTGTGTGTGTGTTGTGTGGTGGTAAGAGAAGTGGAAGAGATAAGATTGGAGAAAGAGAAAGAGTTATCAGAAAGTGGGAGAAGAGGAAAAGAGAAAGAGGAAGAAGAGGAAGGAAGGGAGAAGAAGGAAAAAGCTCATGAAAAATCATGGAAGCTCATCATCACCATTTTTCAACTCATCATCTTCACCATCTCCATGTGTTAGAGGTGAGTTCTAGTTAGAAATTTTATGATTGATATAAGCTAGGGTTTGTTGAATCATAGAGTAATTAGTAAGGGTTATGATAATATGACGAGAATCCTCTTCATCATGAATGATAAGTAATCCATGATTATTGTGTTTACATGTTTGAATATGGTTGTTGTTTTTGTTATGAGTGGGTGTTCATGACCATGTTGTTTAATGATCCATATATAAACTAAAATATGTCACCAATGGGGGTCGAACCCGGGTCCTCCTTGGTATGGTACAAGTCTTACAACTAGACCAAGGATTTTGTTGTTGAATACTTATGCAATGAATAAATGTTAACCTAAATCTTGATTAGGATATATTGATAAATTAATTGAGTGTAATAACTTGACTTTGTTTATCGTACCATGTTATAATTACTTTGTGTATACCTTATGAATGTTATAAATCATATTATGATATATATATATATATATATATATATATATATATATATATATATATATATATATATATATATATATATATATATATATATATATATATATATATATATATATTGTTATTGTGTGTGTGTGAATGAATGGTTAAAAACATATGATGATTAGTGAGGAAACCTTAGGAGTATAACTTGATTAATAACTTAGAAAGATAATCTAGGTTATGTAAACGAGTATAGGGTGATATTTGGACGCGTCGGTGCCTAGGTGTGTATCGTGGACAAGTATTCACTTGGTAAACGAATCAATATTATTTGTATGGAACATGTGTGGTTTATGTAATGAGAATGGATCATGTTATGATGCCATGAGAATGGATACAATATCATGAGAAATTGTTTGATATTTGGTGAGGAACATTTGTTCCAAAAGTCCTTTTTACTGTTGAGAATTGATCACGTATTCGAAATTAGTTGTGATGGTGCACATACCACTTCAAGGGCTTAGGTAAAGCGGTAAGTGGGGATGTGGCACCAATGATTCATGGTTCAATTGGGTTTGAGCCCTAACCATGGCGGACGTGGAAGAAAGGTGGACACCTAAGTGGGTTAGAGGCACATGCGGTGAAAGATATCCTAAGTAGGTTAGAGGCCCATACAGGTGACAGTCGCTTGAACCGGGGACTAAGCCTCATAGAGGACCCGATATCCATTGTGAAAGTCGAATCATATGAGCATGCGTGAACCAAGCCCGGCTTAGATATAAGTCCGTTCGGGGATTGATGTTTCGTGAATCCGAATAGTGATTTGTTGAGTGGATGCACTCAAGTGACATGTTTCCATACATTATGATTATCCCTTAGTTACTCAAGTCCTAATTACAAGGTGCGAGTGATGCACAAGTAACGAAAGGTGAATACTTGAGTTTGAATCGAGTAGAAACCCTGTAGAGCCGAGTGGACCCATAGGATAGGATAACTCACTGAGATTATTATCTCCTCCCATTATTGTTGTTATTTTTAAGGTATTCCTTGCAGGTTGAATTCAAGAGAAGCTGTCTACTGATGTTTCAAGGGATGCAATTATTCTGATCTTCCACTGTGGAGTGGTGTACAATGAAGATATTGTACATAGTACTTAGATTTTTTTATTATTTAGGCTTTATTGTATGTTATATGTCATTCATGTTTTAGTTTGGACATATGTATATAATGGTACCTTTAGGAAATTATGTTATAATAGTACCAAATAATAACACTTGTATGATATTATTCTAGATATATATTATACGGGTTGTTACATTACCTTATTCGTACATTTGCCGAGACGTCATCAAATTTTTAGCGATGTTGTCGGGGACTGTTGATTTTTCAACAAGGCGATGTTTGTGCAGTTGTTTTTATTTTTTTTAGTCTTTTTAATTTTAATTTTAATTTCTTGTTTATCATAGTGCTACTAAGGTATTTTTTGTTTGTGTATGCGCAGTTCAGGATCACCATTAATTCCATTGGATCCATAAATCGAAAGAAGAGCAATTATGGACGGAGGAATACCAGAAGAAGAGCAACTCTCAGAAAAGCAGTTAGAAAAGAAGCTATGGACGGAGGAATACCAGAAGAAGAGCAACTATCACGTTCTTCTAAATCTAGAGAAGAATTCATGGTAGCTGCATAACCCCTCACTATGGGGGACTACTATAAACGAATTGATGAAGGACATGTTTCTAGGGGGTTTGTACCAGCAGACCCTGCTAACTTTGATATTAAAAATTATGTAATTTCAGGTTTACGAGAAAATTTGTTCGACGGGAACGCGATTATAGACCCATGGGTGTATCTTACACGTTTCTATGAAACAACTTCAATGTACAAACCAACTAATGTTACTGAAGACCAAGTTAAATTGAGATTATTTGGGTTCTCACTAATTGGAAAGGCGAAAGATTGGTTGTTTTGCATTCCGAATGGAACAATCCGGACTTGGAAAGAATTGGAGGATAAATTCCTTGAATTTTTTTTACTACTACTCAGTTTTCCGAGCGTTGAACATAAATTGTTAATTTTGAGCAACTGGAAATTAATCCACTTTATGATGCTTGGGAAAGATTTAAACCTTTTTTACGCAGATACCCAAATCACAACATGAATAATATGGAGCAGGTGAAAAACTTCATCAAAGGTCTCAAGAGTCAAACTCGCGTGTTATTGGATGCTTCTGTGGGAGGTATTATCCGCCAAATGACCAAACCACAAATAAAAGATCCCATACTACTCTTTTAGCTTAAATTGAATTGTTGAATAAAAAGTTAGCTGAAAGCAACTTAGGTAGAGCTAACGTGAGCCATGTACAGGCACTTAGGTGTGATTTTTGTGGAAGAGAACATGCGAATGAAAGATGTTCGTTAGAAGGGGTACATGAGGAGGTCCAGTTTGCAGGTTTTCAAAAGAATAACCCGTATTCCAACACGTATAATCCGGGTTGGAAAGATCACACGAATTTCCTTTGGAGAAATAATTAAAATTCAAATACAAACCAAGGTATGGAACAAATCCAATAAGCTATGTTTTAAAGGAAGCCATCACAGTTGGAAGAGACCTTTCAGAATTTCATTAAAGTCACTTAAAGTAGCTTTGATCAGATAAATAAGAACCATGAGGAAATGAGTAGAAACCATGATGCATCAATCAAGAATTTGGAGACTCAGATTGGTCAATTATCCAAATAAATAGTAGTTTTGCCAAGCTCAAGTGGAGGATTCACCGATAAAATCGTTGATAATCCTAATAATGAAACATGTAAGGTTATGGATATGAATTTTGGGGTAGTTAATGGAAAGGATAAAGCTAAAAGAGTTCAAGAGGATGAAACCGAGAACAAGGAATAGGAATTGAAAATGAGGAGAGTGAGAATCAAGGTGATGAAGAGGAAATATGAGTCACCCTTGATCAATTTATAGATAAAAATTCTCCTTAGAAGATAACAAAGGAGCAAATTTTGAATGAACCGAACTCATCTTTACCAGATTATATAAAACCACCATATCCCATCATTAATAAGAAATTGGTACATGAGGATGAGGCTGGAATGTTTGAAAAATTTAAAGAAGTGTTGAGACAACTTTAGGTAAGTATCTATTTTCATTAAATTTTACAATTAATTCCCATGTTTGCTAAGTTTATGCAAGTATTGCTGAAATATGGAAAGCAGAAGTTAACTCAAGAACATATCAACATGATAGAGGAAGAGGAGACAGTAGAACCGTCAGAAATTCCACCAAAGATGAAGGATCCTGGGGAGTTCAATACCACTTGCACCATTGGTGTGTTAAAAATCCCACATGCTTTGTGTGACTTAGGAACGAGCATTAATGTCATTCCGCTGAGCAAATGGAGATATGAGAGATCATATCAGGAAACATGACACTCACTTTGACCAATTCATCTGTGACTCGTCCGCTTTGTATTTTACAAGATATGCTAGTTCATGTCGATGGTTGAACCTTCCCTAAAGACTTTGTGGTGATTGACATAAAAAATTATTCGAAAGGGTCAGTGATTCATGGCAATCGGGAAGGAAAAAATAGATGTGGAGACAGGTGAATTGATCTTGAAGTTTAATAAGGAGAAGGTGGTGTATCATGCATATCAATGGACACCATATGTGGAGGATCTTGATACATGCTATCAATTGAAAAAGAAAGGTAGTAAAGTTCACAAGAGGATGAAAAGAGGAGTTATCATTGGCGTAAGGGTATCCCTTGTATCTGACGTGTTTTAAGAATGAGTTTTCAAGCTAATGACGGAAAAGAAGCGCTAGATGGGAGGAAACCTATCATTTTTTAGCAGTTTTTATTTTGCAGAACTTAATTTAGTTTTGTTCAAGCCCATTCTAAAGAGAAACTAGCTATTCAAGAATAACCATGTCATGAAGATCTACATTATTCTTGATAAATTTATTAATAGCTTCTTTTTTTCTTCAGATTTACAAGTTCTAACTTTAGCATTGAACACATGATCCAAGAAAAGAAGGAAAAAAAAAGGCTTTATCATATTGAAAGAAACTGATGACTTGATGGCAAAGGAGAGAAAATAATCAAAGGACTTGTACTCAATCTTCAAATACCTCATCTAGTAAGGTTTGAGGCTAAATAATTTCCAGTGTTCACTTTTCTTTCTTTTGAGTGTATCCATGCAATTTTATTTTATCTGGTTTGATCTATTTTTGATTAAGTTATATAAGTTTGATTGACATACACCAAGGAAATTTTTTGCTTATAACTTTGAGCCTTTATAGCCACCCTGTAGTAATAGGAATATCCTTTTGCTAGCCACTTTAAGATTAAGCCTTTCTTTTGGTGACGTTGTAACACCCTATCCAAAATACCCCAATAATTAATTAAAACAACAAAATATAAATCAGAGTAGATATGCAATTTCAGGGTGTCACACTTGACACTTCACACCATTCATCAGAATAACTGGTCATGCTCATTTATTAATCAAAACAAGGCATTGCACAATCCGCAGCGGATAGAAATCTAACAACATTCAAACCATGTAATCACATTACATGTAAAACTGTTCAACAACCACAAATGAAAACAAAGTAAACATCCCGTCCCGATGTTACATATACCAGAGCATGACCCACTAAGGAACTACACTAGACTCCAAGCACTAGCTTCTACTCAATCACTGCTCGTTACCTGAAACATAGTTGTAAGGGTGAGTTCCTCAATCGATATAATAAGCATTATAAAATATCATGTAATGCTAAGTAAATTAACACATTTCATCACCCTAATCATATCACACATTCAGCAACGGCAACATCAACTCATAATCATACTCAACACAAACACAAAACACACGTATAATATTGGAATACATCCATTCATATTATACGCCATACATACATTATGCAATGAGACTCCATGCATGCGGTACCGACTATTCGTGAACACATAGTTCAACCTCACCGATCAAACCCAGATACGGCTACCAAGCTCACTAGTCCCACTCATTTGAGACCTAGTGACTCACTCACTAATTCCTCACCATGGGAATTAGCTACCACCATAAAGGCCATGCTATGCACGCTAAATCACCTAGCATGCAAACATCAACAACAATCCACAATTGACATATGCTCACACTCTAAGCCATAAACAGTCCATCCACAATTGCATACATAATAGATATATTCACAGCATTATGCATACCATCATACATCATCAGCATATATATATCACAGAGTCATATCATGTCATGCCAAATAATAAATAACAGTATTAGCACACTCTACTAATACCTGTACTACCCAAAACAACGGAAAATGATCCCTACTATATCATACATCAGCTAAATTACATCATTCAGCTGAAACGACCAAAACTGCACAACAACAGCTCAGAAAAAATCAAACTTCTGCCCATACGCGTATGGCCTGTCTCATACGCGTATGATACGCGTACCCCTTCTCCCATACGCGTACCAACAGAGACAAAACTACGTTAGAACATCATCTTCTTCATTCATACGCGTATGGCCTCACTCCATACGCGTACCAGGCCATCTCATACGCGTATGGCCTAGTGTCATACGCGTATGACCAGGAACCAAATTCCAGATCTGCTATGGGTTTTTCTCTGCTACGAGATTTCTCAAATCCAACCTTCCACAGTCCAATTTTTACACAACATTCGTTCATATTATCTAACACAGATCATACTCATTCAATTTCACAATTTCTAACCTTATTACATCTAATTCCTACGGATTTTCTTCAATTATAACCTCATATCTCATTCATCCATAAGTTCACAATTTGCAGCATTCATCATCCAAATTAGAGTCGATTCAATGGTTTATTACTACCCATTACATGTTAACCCATAATACCCATTAAACGACGATAAACCCCCCTTACCTGAGTTAATCCGGCAAATCCTTTAGCTTCAAGCTTTTCCCTTCTTCAACCCTTGTTCTCTTGCTCTTCCTCTTTGCCCTTTTTCCACTTTTGAGTCGCTTCTCTGCTTTCACGTGAAAAACCTTTTTACCAAATGGGACTCTTTTCTGATTCCAACTTTATATTCCAATAAAATTCCAATTATTTAATTAAATTAATAAATATACTATTAACTTAAATTAAATAATTATCATATTTTATCGGGGTGTTACAGACGTAGCCTACAACTCTTAGCCATATGACTTGAAAGATTCTTTCTTTCCACCCCCTCTTTGGAGTTAGGTAAAATTTTAGTTATTAAAGTTATACGAAAAAGATTAATGTCATACCCCAAAATTTTCCTGTTAATTTTTATGATAAATTGATTCATGCATGGCATTCATTTAACATTTGCATTCATTCATTAGCATACATTCTCATATAAATTATAAATTTTAATTTATTTATTATGTGATACAGATATAAAAAATAATAATGATTTTGGTTATCTGTATGATATAAATAAATTATATATATATAAATAAAATAGTTTTAATTTAATGATAAATAAAAATAGATTTGAATTTTAATTGTATAATTAAAATTTTAAATTAATTTTATTTGTTAAAGGTCATTAAATTATAATAACTATTTTTTATAATTTAGTGACTCATGTTCCATTTATTCATTATTTATAAATAGTATTTATTTAGTAATTCACGTTTTTTACTTAATAAAATTTATTTATAAGAGTAACATTTTTTTAAAAGCCCATAAATTATAAAATAATTTTGGTTGATATAAGTAAGAATAATTTTGATTTTTTTTAAATGATGAAAGTAAAAATAGAAATAGGTTTAAATTTTAATTCAATTATGTAACTAAAATTTAAATTAATTTTTATTTGCTAAAAGTCATTTGAATTATTCATTATTTGTATTTAATAAATATTTAGCAAGGTTAAACCCTAACTCTCCTAAAGTATAGGAAGGGATCCAAATATTTAGCAAGGTTAAACCCTAAAGTATAGGAAGGGATCCAAATATTTAGCAAGGTTAAACCCTAATCCACACCATTATAAATACTTCATATGACTGCAACGAGAAACAAAAGACGGAAAAGAGGAGAGATACAGCAGAAGAAGATACACAAGGCAAGGCAGAAGCAAGAAGATTCACGGGCAGGGAAAAGAGAAGCAACCATAAAGCACTCATAGCCTGAATAAGAACAACACACATACACTAAGCAAGCTAGAAGAATCAAATCCTCAGTAAGTGTTCATTAGGGAATTTGCATCCAGCATGATTACCTTGCAATACTCCTTAATTCATGCATGAATAATATTGGTTTAATATATATATTGAGATGATGTATTCATGGTTTGGTGGATGTTGATATTGCTTTATTCAAGTATGCATCTGTTCTTGATATGTCATAGCATGTTGGAGAAATTCTGTTTGCATGATTAAAGAATTATATCTGCCATTTAATTATTATTATATGAGTGTTGTTTCTAACATTATTATGTTTATTTCACATGTTGTTATTACATAATAATGATGATGATGATATAATGGTGATAATATAAATCCTTGGTTGTCTTTAACATGTATGTGTAAGGTTTGTTTTGTCATTATCACTTGCAGTAAAAAGAACTAATACATGAGTAAAATAATATAAGCTTCTTGATTTGTGCATGGCTATTTTTATTATTGCATGATGATTACATATGATCTTATTTTATGTGTGTGGTTTGATATAAGATGAAGTTACAGGTTTGTTATATTCACATGAAAGAAACAACATGAGAAAAAATAAAGTAGCTTGCCGTAAGAGAGAAAGTTGTAACATGCATGGTGGTGTTGTGTCAAAATGGAAAAATCCATGTAGAATTAATATATATTTTAATGAAGGCGAATAAATAACGAATGGACCAACATGGCTCGTTGGTAGCTCCTCCATCACTGCAACGTAGAGGTCGACGACCCCACGATGTCCTTTTACATCCAAAGGATAAGACTACTTAATTCTCAATAGTAAGGACAGTTTTACCCTCCTAAGGTTAGGTATAACTCTTAAATGCTTGCTCACAGCTTAAAATACTTTTCACACCTCACACTTTTCAAAACATTATTTAGAAAATCACCACTTGGTATACATTCGCACCAGAATCATCGCCGAGTTATATTTTTCTAAACATCTTTCAAAATCAAACGAGATAAACACTTTGTATACATTCGTACAAGAATCATTACAAAGTTAAACTCTCCTTTCAAAATATTTTCTAAACACACCACATTTCTCAAACACTTTCTCAAACAAGGAAAACATAAGTGAGTTAAGCAATTAAGAGCCCATGGATAACCATGGATACAAAGGGTGCTAACACCTTCCCTTTGTATAATGTACCTCCCGAACTCAAAATCTAATCAAGATCTTTCCTGTTCTTTTCCGCCTTTCCTTATTGGATAAAAGAAAAGTCGGTGGCGACTCTTGCTATCTGCAACATTGCTTTTCAAAGCAAAAACACAAAGTCAGTTCACCGTATCACAGAACTGGCGACTCTGCTGGGGAATCTTAAAAAGAGAGGCTACCTTAAAGATAAGATCACTTATGTTTTCAAATTGTTTCTTTGTCTGATTTACTTTTAAGGGATTGTTTGGGTATTCTATGCTTGAGTGAAAGATCCTACACCCGGATCTAGTGTACCTTAGGTAAGTAGCAAGAGATCATCGCGACTGTCCGGCGTATACTGGAATGGTTAAAATGATGGCTACGGTTAATGTGACACTTTGGATGTCCTGATGTTCCTCATGTTTACTTGAGGAAAAATTTGGCGTCTGCGTGGTGTCATCAAAGCATTAACCAGACCTTTAGAACCCTAATTGACTCATCCTAGCCATTAAAAAGTAGTGAGATAACTGACTTCGGTTCCGACTGGGGTTGGTTGATACTCGATACTACACTCTTTGAGATTGGACTTTAGGGAAATTTTTGTCAACCGTTTGGTGTTGCACTGAAGTGGACTTAAGGAAAGGTCAATGATTTGAGATCCTTCTAGAACCCGGTTACTATTCTAGGACAGGTTGAACCAACCAAACTTCAGTGGGGAGGGTACTTACCTATGGAACTCATGCAAGCCTTAAAACCTAGGAATGATTGTGGTGTGACTTGTTTGTGCTTGTTACTTACTTGACATCATAACATCATAACATCATGACATCATGGCATTGTACTAACCATTTCGAGGACTTAGGGATTTAACTTTGCTCTGTTTTGTAGGGTTATGGCTTCCAGGAAGACCATTCGGATCAATTTTGTAGCGACCTCTCCTCAACTCAAGGATTTAGTGTCAGAACTTCCCGATCATGCTCAGTTCATCAAGAAACATGGTTATCTCCTCAATTTAGTTACCACCGGTTTCAAGGAAGATATGATGGGAGTTCTATTCCAGTTCTTCGATCCTAAACATCATTGCTTCACCTTCCCAGATTATCAGTTGGTACCCACATTAGAAGAATTTTCCAGGTTGCTTGGGATACCTATCCTTGATCAAACACCTTTCAGTGGTTTAGAAAAGATCCCGAGGTCTGAAGAGGTTGCCGCGGCTTTACACATGACAAAGTCCGACATTGAAACTAATTGGGTAACAAGAAGTGAAGTTAAGAGTTTACTTGCCAAATTTCTGATAAATAAGGCCCGAGAATTCCTAAAAGCTATGAGTGTCCACGCTTTCGAAGATGTTCTAGCATTACTAATCGATGGTTTGGTGCTATTTCCTAATCCGAATCAATTCATAGACATGAATGCTGTTAAGATATTTCTCACTCATAACCCTGTGCCCACCTTGCTTGGAGACATTTTGCATTCCCTTCACACTCGTACTATGAAGAGGCAAGGGACTCTCATGTGCTACGTACCTTTATTATCTAGGTGGTTTATTTCGCACCTTCCTCAATCAGTCTTGAAGAATGAGCAAAATTTGAAATGGTCTCAAAGGATAATTTCGCTCTCCCATTCAGACATCCATTGGTGTCCCCAACCCAAAGAAAATGTTATCATCATTTACCGTTGTGGAGAATTCTCTAACGTACCACTCCTGGGGATAAGAGGAGGTATTACTTATAATCCTGCTTTAGCCCTACGTCAGTTTGGTTATGCTCGAAGAGATGGTCCACATGAAATAATTATCCAAGGCACTGTGTTTGACTATGACAACGATTCTCAAGGTCTCCGTCAAAGGTTTGTACGAGCTTGGGGCATGGTGAAAAGAAGTACTTTAGGACAGAAAAACTCTATTCCTATGGAACCTTATCTCAGATGGGTACGCGCCAGAGCTTGTGAGCTTATCATGCCATATCTTGCAATCGGACCTCTGATTGTTGAACCAAAAGTTGAAGGAGGTACCCCTCAGATCATTCCTTATCCAGATATGCCTACCAATGTTGAAGAATTGAAAAAATCTTGGATCCAGTTGAGAGAGGAAAGGGATACTTTTGAAGCTCAGTTATGTGCTGAAAGGAAGAAAGTATTAGAGCTCACCAGCCAGCTTAATGAGGAACGAAGTCTCAATGCATATCTCCGCCTAAAAAGAAGCCGTCCCTGGGAGACTTGAGCTTTCATTTTTTCTTGTAATGAACATTGATTAAAGAAATTATTAATAAAAGTTCCCCTTTTTGGTGGTTTACGCAAAGTTAAATTCCAAAAGTCTTTGAAAACATTTCATACATTGCATAGCATAACATAACATTGCATAACAGGTACTCTAAAGGATCAATGTTCTCACGGTCTTCCTCTCAAACAGAAAAATGGCCCTCGAACAAACTGTCAAGGATCTCCAAGCTCAGAATGCTCAATTCCAGGAGATGATCTTGAACTTATCCAAGGGGCAGGAGGAACTGAAGACTCTATTGCTCGAGAAGAAGAAGGACAAAATTTGTGAGTTACATTAACCCGGGAAGAAGGCTTAAAGGACAGGCGCCAGGAGTCAAGATTGGAATTCCGAAGGATAAAGAAGATGAGACAGAAAATGATTCGGAAGATGAGAATGCTGATCCCTTCAACCTTGAAGACGACTATGAAAATTATGAAAATGAACAATACTCTCCGAAAGATGATAAGTATAAGTTGCTGGAAGAACGTATGCTAGCTATGGAGGGTCAGAAGGCGCCCGATCTGGATTTCGAAAGCTTAGGTCTGGTCTCTGATGTGGTTATTCCTCGCAAATTCAAGGTCCCCGCTTTCACTAAGTATGATGGTGCGTCTTGTCCTCAGATGCATCTGAGAGCTTATGTGAGAAAGATCCAGCCGTATTCCACTGATAGGAAGCTATGGATCCATTTCTTCCAAGAGAGTCTGTCTGGCACACAGTTAGAGTGGTATTATCAGCTCGAGAGCTCTAACATCCGCACCTGGACTGATTTAGCGACAACTTTCTACAAACACTACCAGTATAATTTTGAATTAGCGCCTACTCGGCTACAGCTGCAGAATATGACTATGGGCTCTAAAGAAAGCTTCAAAGAATATGCTCAAAAATGGAGAGACTTGGCTGGCAGAGTCAAACCCCCTATGACTGATCGAGAATTAGTGGACATGTTCATGGGTACACTGACTTGCCCATTCTACAGCCATCTATTGGGAAGTTCCTCATCGGATTTCACTGAACTTATATTGACGGGTGAACGTGTTGAAAGCGGCATTCGAAGTGGAAAGATACAGGCGGCTACCTCTGCAAGCACCAAAAAGTCCTATCAGGGGAAGAATGAATCAAATGTTGTGTACGGACAAAGGGGTCATAACAAGAAAAATCGTGACCATACTGTTGGAGCAGTTACGATTGCAGCACCGCCATCTCAAAACTTCCAACACAGACAAGACATGCCAAGAAGGCAGTTTACCAAGATCAATATGACGTTAGCATAAGCACTGCAGGGTATGCTAAAAGCAAATTTAATTACCCTCAGAGATCCTCCTGCAAATCCCAACACTACTTCTCCTCGTTATAATCCCAATGCCAGGTGTGCATATCACTCCAATAGCCCCGGGCATGATACAAACGATTGTTGGTTGTTGAAGAATAAGATTCAGGATATGATCGACGCTGGAGAAATTGAATTTGATCCTCCGGAGACTCCTAATGTCATCATTGCTCCTATGCCTAATCATGACAAGATTGTTAATGATGTGGATGACAATTCTCACATTACTAATGTAGCTGACTTAGCATCTCCTCTCCTGATCATCAAGAAGAATTTATTGCAAGCTGGTTTATTTCCAGGTTGTGCTGAAAATTGCGATCTCTGTATACTCCGACCCAATGATTGCTTGAAGTTGAGGAATGGTATTCAAAGGCTGATGGATGATCGTACAATTCTCTTTGAAAAGATTCCTAAGGTGGAAAACCCTATTGAAGAAATATCTGTGATTGCTAGGTCCAAAGTTCCAATGAAGATTACCGCTACTAGAGTGCCTGTGAAGATTACTGCTGAGCCCAAGGTAGCTCCCCTAATTATTACTGCACCTGGCCCAGTACAGTATTCCTCAAGCAAAGCCATTCCATGGAATTATGGAGGTGATGTTTACATCCACGACATAAAGCAAGATGATAATTCTGCTAATCCTAATGACGTTGACATTGTTGGGACTAGTAAAATTACTCGAAGTGGAAGGATCTTCTCTCCAAAAATCTCACCTCCCGCCCCTGAAACTCGAGGAAAGGGACCAGTAATCAATCCTGCTCGGTCAAAGACACCAGGCGAAGTTACTACCGAAGATGTTGCTAAGCAGGAAATGGAAGAAATGCTTAAAATCATCCGTAAGAGTGATTTTGATGTGGTAGAACAGCTGGGGCATACTCCGTCTAAAATTTCAATGTTATCCTTGTTGTTATCTTCTGAATCTCATGCCAATGCGTTGATAAAATTCTTGAAGACCGCTCATGTACCTCAGGATACATCTGTCGATCAGTTAGAAAATTATATTGCTAACTTGGCTGTTGATAATGGCATAGGCTTTTCTGATGCTGACCTGACACCAGCAGGAAAGAATCACAATAAAGCTCTGCATATCTCCATTAAGTGTAAGGGGATCACCTTGTCTCATGTGATGATCGACAATGGCTCTTCTTTGAATGTGCTACCGAAAGTTGTGCTCGATAAGCTTGACTATAAAAGCATTGAACTGAAACCTAGTGACGTTGTGGTGCGTGCTTACGATGGTGCGAAGAGTGTTGTCCATGGTGAAGTGGTTCTCCCTATCAAGATAGGACCTCAAGTCTTCAACACTACCTGTTACGTAATGAACATTCGTCCTGCCTATTCCTGCTTGCTGGGACGCCCTTGGATCCATGGGGCAAGTGTTGTAGCTTCGTCTCTCCATCAAAAGCTGAGGTATCCAATAGAGGGCAAGATTGTCACTGTGTGTGGAGAAGAAGAGTATATTGTCAGTAGTGTGCATACCTTCAGATACGTCGAGATGGATGGTGAATTCTTTGAGACTCCTTCTCAGTCATTTGAAGTAGTTCCTCCGACTAGTCCTGTCCTTAAGCCAACTTCCCGTGTGCCCAAGGTTATTCGTGCTCCTCCTGCTATGATTTCTCTGAAAGATGCTCAAGTCGTGGTTGAAGATGGTGGTCGTACTGGCTGGGGTCAACTGATCGATGTACCGTACAAGTCTGATAAATTTGGCCTGGGGTTTAGCTCTGAAAAGATAGTCAAAGATCAGATTAATGCTGTAGAAGATGCTGATAGCGATTGCGACTTGGATAGCTGGATTTTCCCAACAATTGGTGACAGACTCAATAATTGGAAGGCTGAAGACACTATCCCGATTTCCTTTAATCAGGAGTAATTGTTATTGCTTATTTTAGTGTTTCAAATTTTGTAATTTTTATCATGAACAATTAAATTTCTTAAAGCATTGTGTCATACGGTGAACTGACTTGGGGTGTTTTGCTTTTTATCGCAATGTCGCGGATAGCAAGAGTCGCCACCGACTTTTCTTTTATCCAATAAGGAAAGGTGGAAAAGAACAGGAAAGACCTCAATAGATTTTGGGTTCGGGAGGTACATTATACAAAGGGAAGGTATTAGCACCCTTTGTATCCATGGTTATCCATGGGCTCTTAATTGCTGGATCACTTATATTTTTGTCTGAAAAGTGTTCGTGAATTGTTTAAAAAATGTTTCGAAAAGAGAGTTTAACTTTGTAATGATTCTCGTATGAATGTATACAAAGTATTTATCTCGTTTGATTTTGAAAACGATTTAGAAAAATGTAACTTGGTAATGATTCTAGTATGAATGTATACCAAGTGGTGATTTTCTAGGATTTGCAAAGTGTGAGGGGTGGGAAATGTTTTAGGTTATGATCTAGCAATTGAGAGTTATACCTTCCTAAGGTCGTTATGAACGTTTCCTATCCTTATGAGGGTAAAACTGTCCTTACTATTGAGAAGCAAGTAATTTTACCCTTTGGATATAAAAGGGTCATCGTAGGGTCATCGATAGGTCATTGAAGGCAACAGTTGTAAGGATACCTTAGCATTCGAAGGGACGATCATCATTTAACCGTAGGCTACACCGAAGGGTCATCGAGGGACAAAATCGTATTTTTGAAGGCAACATCCGAGGGACCATGATTTATTTTATGATGATTTAATCGAAGGGTCGTTGCTAAGTGTATCCCTACATTCGCGGGACATGACCGTTATACCGTAATACCGTAGGGCAAAAGAGAGGTCCAAGATCACATATTTAAAGTCCATATTTTAAAGTTAATTAAGTAATTAGGGTGAATCTCCACATTAAAATCAATACATTAAAAATAATACATTAAAATTAATACATTAAAATTAATTAATCAATTTAGGGCAGCTCTTCACAAGGGTATCCCACAAATAAAGTGGAAGGCCTAAACAGCACTCTTTTCCTGGGATATGTGAACCTTTACAAAATTCAGCAAACGGGTTAGAATACCAATCAGGGTGCAATCGAGGATTACACCGCAAAAGAAATCACAACAGTAATAGGATCAGATAAACAATGCCTGGCTATGATAAAACATGAATAAAAAGATCAGAATAGAAAAGTCGGCTACTGTCAGGTTCGCGCCTGCCTCGCCTAGCGAAGGCTTAGCGAATACTCGCTGCATGCTCGCTTAGCGACGTGCTAGCGAGCGACTGCGGATTCTGGTTTTGACATCAGTACAATTTCAACCAATTTTATGCCTTATGGCTTTCATTACAGCAATTATATGGTTAATCATTTAAGGTATTCAAGTGCACACTACAATTCACATGACAAACTTAAGATATTTTCATAAATTTAATCATAATGCCATATGCAAATTAAGAACATAAGGTAGTAATAGCAATGCCAACCTGTTTGTAATCGAATTGTAACCTTGAATTGGCCGACCGGATCGAATTGAGCGGAAGTGACCTTGCTGCCGCCGGCTTTTCCTTCAGGGTTTCTCGGAATTCTCAGGGTTAACCTCCAGGGTTTTCCGTCTGTGAGCGCGAGGGTTTGCTTGCTAGGGTTCTCCTTTCGTCCTTTTTCGTTCTCCTTTCATTACTGAAGTGCTGGTATTTATAATGCTCTTTTTCATGACCTAATGGGCTCAGAATGAAGCCCGAAATTTTCTGTTGTCTGTCAGCTTCGCTAGGCGAGCATGTAGCGAACGTGTAGCGAACGTGTAGCGAACGTTCGCTAGGCGAGCGTGTAGCGAACGCGTAGCGAACAGGCCAGTTTGGGCCATTTTCTGGATTGGGCCATTCGTGAGCTGGGCCTTTGTTCCTTTAAGATCAGTGTCATAAAAATGAGTCGGAGTGCCCTGAAAAATGTCTTGAAATATTAATGGGCAAATTTTGGGGTATGACAGCTGCCCCTGTTCAATATTCTTGAACCGAGAGAGTCAGAATGGTATGTGCGCCATTCGTGGTCTGGAGGTGGAAGATTATTGAACACTTAGAATGCCCCAAAAATTTGCACTTGTCAATTAGTTAGTCTTGATGGAGATGGGCTTAAAGATGTCATCTAGGAAGTTTGATGATGAGAGCTTCAGAGTACGTCGTACGTTAGAAGATATCTGAAGTCATGGGTGTCACTGGGTCATACGCTAGACCGTATATTGGGTCATTCATTAGGCCGTCGACTTCCCTGGGGATTTAGAATGGGCCGTCCGTTAGACTGCATCTGACGAAAAGTAGTCGTACGCTAGACTACACCTCGGAATGTACCGTATGTTAGGTAGTATCTGAGGAAAGAACATCCAAATGGGTCGTATGCTAGACCGTATCGGACTTGTTGGAGGAGTCGTATGCTGTGTCGAATCAGGATGAGATAAGAATCCGAATGAGTCATACACTGCTGGGGATAAAGGATCAGAATGGATCGTACGCTAGATCGTATCTGAGTTGCGGAACGAGCCGTCCGTTAGGCTGTATCGTTACTGGGGGTGAAGGATCAGAATGGATCGTATGCTAGATCGTATCTGAGTTGTAGACTGAGCCGTCCGTTAGGCTGTACCTGGTGATGAAGGGGGTAGTCATACGCCAGACTACACTTCAGAGTGTACCGTATGCTAGGTAGCATTTGAGGGGATGAACATCCAAGCGGGTCGTAAGCTAGACCGTCTTTGAGTAGCAGAACGAGCCGTCCGTTAGGCTGCATCTGATAATAAAGGGGTAGTCATACGCCAGACTACACTTCAGAATGTACCGTACGCTAGGTAGCATCCGAGGCCTTGAAGGTCCAAATGGGTCGTATGCTGGACCGTATTGGAGTTGTTGAAGGTCGAAATGGATCGTACGTTAGATCGCATCTGAGTTGAAAGAGTCATATGTTGAGCTGAATCAGAATGAACCGTACGCTAGGCTATATCTGATAGTATTTGTATATGTTGTATTTGCAATAAATGTCTGGGATGGGCTTATAGATGTCGTCACTAGGAGGACGTCAGGATGAATGTTGTCATGGAGTGTATCTGAAAGATGTATTTGAATCTGAACGTACTCGATGAAGATGTCCGTCTGAATGGCTCTCTATTTTGACTGTATCAGGAAGATAATTAACCTGAAAAATAAAGTTAGCTTCATGCCATGTCATGATGCATGAGATGTTTTATGCTTTCGAAAATAACTGCAAACGATGTATGCATGCGTATGCTGTGAAATGATGTAATGAATGAATTATGCATCTGAAAAGTTCTTCCTGAGGACTCTATTGGGGAAAACAAATCTCAATCTTCTGGTTGGGAGATACTGGTATCGATGACCCTTTCTTAGCCGGGGATGCTTGATTTCTGTCTGATGGTAGAAATGTTCGCAGAAGCCTGGCTGGGGGTGGAAGAGATGACCAATTTGTCTAGTAATGCCAATTGCTTTTGGGGAATAACTGGCTTTGCTGGGGAATAGAATTAGCAACGGATTCATTGGAAAGCATGATTAGACCTTCTCCTCGATCCTGAAGCCTAGTAGTAATCGCTATTTCTATTTTATGCACGCATTTTTGGTAAACATCGATCATATCCAAATGCATATATTAATTCGAATTAAATCAATGGACGTTTATGCAAACAAAACAGAGAAAGTAAAACAAGAGCATTTTTTTTTAAACTAAAATTATATTGATTTCGAAAGAGGGCCTATAAACAGGCAATTTGTGTACAAGGAGACAAAAATCCTAGTAAGAGGAAATTGTCAGGCAAACAAAGAGAAAGCTATGCAGAAAAAGTCCTATCGATTCTAATTCCACTACTGTCATTATGTCTTCAAGCATCTCATCTCCTGCTGTCGGATAGAAAGGATTGGCTTGTTCGGTTCCTTTGACTTGGTTGAAGGTGACTGAGAACGGGACATAGTCATACGCTTTAATCCCTAATTTTTGCCTGGACCGCCTTTTCAGGTTTTCAATCCACCAGGATACCCCTTTTTGCCCAAGCCGCCTTTTCAGGTTTTCGACTTGCCGGGTGCACATTTTTTTATGTTTATCCCTAATTTTTGCCCGAACCTTTTTGGTTCGCCGGGATGCCCTTATTTTTGCCTAGGTACGTCGACCTAGCAGGTCTCTTTTATGCGTAGTATTTTTTGACTATGTCTGCGTTCACGGGATACGGGAAGTCTTCGCCGTCCATTGTAGTAAGCATCATGGCTCCACCAGAGAATACTTTCTTAACCACAAATGGCCCTTCGTATGTGGGAGTCCATTTGCCCCTGGAATCACCTTGTGGTAGAATGATACGCTTGATCACCAAGTCGCCAAGTTGGTACACCGGTCTCTTGACCTTTTTGTTAACTGCCTGGGTCATGCGCTTCTGATATATCTGCCCATGACAAACAGCCGCAAGTCTCTTCTCATCAATCAAATTTATTTGATCGAGTCGAGTTTGAATCCATTCATCCTCGTCTAAACCTGCATCTTTCATAATTCTTAGAGAGGGAATCTGAACTTCCACTGGTAGATCGGCCTCCATTCCATAGACTAAAGAGAAGGGAGTTGCCCCTGTTAAAGTGCGTATTGAGGTGCGATAACCATGGAGAGCAAACAGTAACATCTCATGCCAGTCTTTGTATGTTACTATTATCTTTTGTATGATCTTCTTGATATTGTTAGCAGTCTCCACGACGCCGTTCGTCTTTGGCCGGTACGGAGAAGAGTTATGGTGCTTTATTTTGAACTGCGTGTAGAGTTCAGTTTAGTACCATCATCAGTGATAACTCTCTCAGGAGACAGCAGGTTTCTCAACTAGATATTTGATAGAATCCATCTTAGAAGTCAATAAAGCGGTATGATTCAACATATACCGTCTTAGTCGGCGAGCAGCCTAGGCCAAAGCGTAGCAAGCTTTCTCGAGCTGTGAGTATCTTGTTTCACAGTCGGTACCTTTTGCTAAGGCAGTATATGGCATGCTCTTTTCGACCAGACTCGTCATGTTGCCCAAATACACACCCCATTGAACTTTCTAACACGGTCAGATACATGATTAGAGGTCTTCCTTCAACTGGTGGTATCAGAATTGGAGGTTCTTGGAGATACTTCTTGATTTTGTCATTCATCATTCCATACCATCTCTTGATTTTTCTTTTTTTAGTAATTTGAAGATGGGTTTGCAGGTAGCAGTCAAGTGTGGAATGAGTCGGGCAATGTAATTCAAGTGTCCCAAGAAAACCTCTGACTTCTTTCTTGTCTACCTTAGTACCCAGATTTACAACTTCGATGGATTCCTCGTGCGGCTGTATGGTCTTTTCTTCTTGTAGTGCCAGTCTGGCAAGTTCTCAGGTACTTCACAATCTTCCTCGCTTCCATCCTCGGCTTGGTAGATCGGATTTTCAAAGTCATAACGAACAGTAGTAGAACTATTATCCACAGGATCCAGAGTGAATATGGATACGCGATTTGTTACGTGAGTGTGTGCAAGAAAACATAGCTTGTTTGAAAAATGACAGGAAAGATAAAGAGCGCAATATTTGAATGCAA
This sequence comes from Lathyrus oleraceus, assembly GCF_024323335.1. Classification (NCBI taxonomy): domain Eukaryota; kingdom Viridiplantae; phylum Streptophyta; class Magnoliopsida; order Fabales; family Fabaceae; genus Lathyrus; species Lathyrus oleraceus. The sequence goes on along the minus strand of NC_066583.1, from coordinate 367,717,392 downwards.
AAAGTCCATTGATTTATTGAATATGAATATGCTTATGAAAATGACAAAAACCCTTGAAAAAAATAGCTATTGTGCCCCGGGTATAGCCACAATGCTTTGAAACACAAAAATAGCAATAACAATTACTCCTGACTAAAGGAAATCGGGATAGTGTCTTCAGCCTTCCAATTATTGAGTCCGTCATCAATTATTGGGAAAATCCAGCTATCCAAGTCATAATCGTTATCAGTATCTTCCACAGCATTGACAGTCTCGTCATGATTAGGCAGAGGGGCAGTGATGCCATTAGGAGTCTCCGGAGGATCAAAGGTAGTCGCCTGTATCTTCCCACTTCGAATGCCACTTTCAACATGTTCACCTGTTAATATAAGTTCAGTGAAACCCAATGAGGAACTCCTCAATAGATGGCTGTAGAATGGGCCAGTCAGTGTGCTCATGAACATGTCCACCAATTCTCGATCGGTCATAGGGGGTTTGACTCTGCCAGCCAAATCTCTCCATTTTTGAGCATATTCTTTGAAACTTTCTTTAGATCCCATAGTCATATTCTGCAACTGTAGCCGAGTAGGCGCTAGTTCAGAATTATACCGGTAGTGCTTGTAGAAAGCTGTCACTAAATCAGTCCATGTGTGGATGTTAGAGCTCTCGAGCTGATAATACCACTCCAACTGTGTGCCAGACAAACTCTCTTGGAAGAAATGGATCCATAGCTTCCTATCAGTGGTGTGTGGATGAATCTTTCTCACGTAAGCTCTCAGATGCATCTGAGGACAAGATGCCCCATCATACTGAGTGAAAGCGGGGATCTTGAATTTGCGAGGAATGATCACATCGGAGACTAGACCCAAACTTTCGAAATCCAGACCGGGCGCCTTCTGACCCTCCATAGCTAGCATGCGTTCTTCCAACAACTTGTACTTGTCATCTTTTGGAGAGTACTGTTCATTCTCGTAATCTTCATCGTCATCCTCAGGGTTGAAAGGATCAGCATTCTCATCTTCTGAATCTGTCTCTGTTTCCTCTTCTTGATCCTTCGGAATTCGAATCTCGACTCTTGTGGCCTGTCGTTTGAGCCTTCTTCCCGGGTTAATGTAACTCACCGGTTTCTTGTCTTCCTTTTGCTCGAGCAAGAGAGTTTTCAGTTCCTCCTGCCCCTTGGATAATTTCAAGATCATCTCCTGGAGTTGAGCATTCTGAGCCTGGAGATCTTTGACAATTTGTTCGAGGTCCATTTTTCTGTTTGGAGGAAAACCGTGAGAACATTGATCCCTTTAGAGTACCTGTTATGCAATGTTATGTCATGCTATGCAATGTATGAAATGTTTTCAAGGCCTTTTGGAATTTAACTTTGTATAGACTACCAAAAAAGGAAACTTTTTTTTTTGTTTATACAAAACAGAGCAAAGTTAAATCCCTAAGTCCTTGAAATGGTTAGTACAATGTTATGATGTCATGATGTTATGATGTTAAGATGTTATGATGTTATGAGGTTAAATAAATAACAAGCACAAGCAAGTCACACGACTATCATTCCTAGGTTTTAAGGCTTGCATGAGTTCCATAGGTAAGTACCCTCCCCACTGAAGTTTAGTTGGTTCAACCTGTCCTAGAATAGTAACCGGGTTCTAGAAGGATCTCAAATCACCGACCTTCCTTTAAGTCCACTTCAGTGCAACACCAAATGGTTGACCGAAGCTTCCCTAAAGTCCAATCTCAAAGAGTGTAGTATCGAGTCTCAACCAACCCCAGTCGGAACCGAAGTCAGTTATCTCACTACTTTCTAATGGCCAGGATGAGTCAATTAGGGTTCTAAAGGTCTGGTTAATGCTTTAATGACACCACGCGGAAGCCAAATTTTTCCTCAAGTGAACATGAGGAACATCAGGACATCCAAAATGTCACATTAACCGTAGCCATCATTTTAACCATTCCAGTATACGCCGGATAGTCGCGATGATCTATTGCTACTTACCTAAGGTACACTAGATCCGGGTGTAGGATCTTTCACTCAAAAATACCCAAGCAATCCCTTAAAAGTAAATCAGACAATTTGGAATAAGTGATCTTGTTTTTAAGGTAACCTCTCTTTATCAAGCATCCCCAGCAGAGTCGCCAGTTCTGTCATACGGTGAACTGACTTGGGGTGTTTTGCTTTTTATCGCAATGTCGCGGATAGCAAGAGTCGCCACCGACTTTTCTTTTATCCAATAAGGAAAGGTGGAAAAGAACAGGAAAGACCTCAATAGATTTTGGGTTCGGGAGGTACATTATACAAAGGGAAGGTATTAGCACCCTTTGTATCCATGGTTATCCATGGGCTCTTAATTGCTGGATCACTTATATTTTTGTCTGAAAAGTGTTCGTGAATTGTTTAAAAAATGTTTCGAAAAGAGAGTTTAACTTTGTAATGATTCTCGTATGAATGTATACAAAGTATTTATCTCGTTTGATTTTGAAAACGATTTAGAAAAATGTAACTTGGTAATGATTCTAGTATGAATGTATACCAAGTGGTGATTTTCTAGGATTTGCAAAGTGTGAGGGGTGGGAAATGTTTTAGGTTATGATCTAGCAATTGAGAGTTATACCTTCCTAAGGTCGTTATGAACGTTTCCTATCCTTATGAGGGTAAAACCGTCCTTACTATTGAGAAGCAAGTAATTTTACCCTTTGGATGTAAAAGGGTCATCGATAGGTCATTGAAGGCAACAGTTGTAAGGATACCTTAGCATTCGAAGGGACGATCATCATTTAACCGTAGGCTACACCGAAGGGTCATCGAGGGACAAAATCGTATTTTTGAAGGCAACATCCAAGGGACCATGATTTATTTTATGATGATTTAACCGAAGGGCCGTTGCTAAGTGTATCCCTACATTCGCGGGACATGACCGTTATACCGTAATACCGTAGGGCAAAAGAGAGGTCCAAGATCACATATTTAAAGTCCATATTTTAAAGTTAATTAAGTAATTAGGGTGAATCTCCACATTAAAATCAATACATTAAAAATAATACATTAAAATTAATACATTAAAATTAATTAATCAAATTAGGGCAGCTCTTCACAAGGGTATCCCACAAATAAAGTGGAAGGCCTAAACAGCACTCTTTTCCTGGGATATGTGAACCTTTACAAAATTCAGCAAACGGGTTAGAATACCAATCAGGGTGCAATCGAGGATTACACCGCAAAAGAAATCACAACAGTAATAGGATCAGATAAACAATGGCTGGCTATGATAAAACATGAATAAAAAGATCAGAATAGAAAAGTCGGCTACTGTCAGGTTCGCGCCTGCCTCGCCTAGCGAAGGCTTAGCGAATACTCGCTGCATGCTCGCTTAGCGACGTGCTAGCGAGCGACTGCGGATTCTGGTTTTGACATCAGTACAATTTCAACCAATTTTATGCCTTATGGCTTTCATTACAGCAATTATATGGTTAATCATTTAAGGTATTCAAGTGCACACTACAATTCACATGACAAACTTAAGATATTTTCATAAATTTAATCATAATGCCATATGCAAATTAAGAACATAAGGTAGTAATAGCAATGCCAACCTGTTTGTAATCGAATTGTAACCTTGAATTGGCCGACCGGATCGAATTGAGCGGAAGTGACCTTGCTGCCGCCGGCTTTTCCTTCAGGGTTTCTCGGAATTCTCAGGGTTAACCTCCAGGGTTTTCCGTCTGTGAGCGCGAGGGTTTGCTTGCTAGGGTTCTCCTTTCGTCCTTTTTCGTTCTCCTTTCATTACTGAAGTGCTGGTATTTATAATGCTCTTTTTCATGACCTAATGGGCTCAGAATGAAGCCCGAAATTTTCTGTTGTCTGTCAGCTTCGCTAGGCGAGCGTGTAGCGAACGTGTAGCGAACGTTCACTAGGTGAGCGTGTAGCGAACATGTAGCGAACGTTCGCTAGGCGAGCGTGTAGCGAACGCGTAGCGAACAGGCCAGTTTGGGCCATTTTCTGGATTGGGCCATTCGTGAGCTGGGCCTTTGTTCCTTTAAGATCAGTGTCATAAAAATGAGTCGGAGTGCCCTGAAAAATGTCTTGAAATATTAATGGGCAAATTTTGGGGTATGACACATTGTGTCTATGCCCGGGGCACAATAGCTAATTTGTTAAGGGTTTTGTCATTTTCATAAGCATATTCACATTCAATAAATCAATGGACTTTTTGCATTCAAATATTGCGCTCTTTATCTTTCCTGTCATCTTTCAAATAAGCTATGTGTTCTTACACACACTCACGTAATAAATTGTAGATCCATATCCACTCTGGATCCTGTTGATAATAATTCTGCTACTGTTAATTATGGCTTTAAAAATCCGATCTACCAAGCCGAGGATGGAAGTGAGGAAGATTGCGAAGTTCCTGGAGAGCTTGCCAGACTGTTACTGCAAGAAGAAAAGACTATACAGCCGCATGAGGAATCAATTGAAATTGTAAATCTGGGTACTGAAGTAGACAAGAAAGAAGTCAAAATAGGAACAGGCTTGGAAAGCAGTGTCAAAGAAAGATTGATTCAGATGTTACATGACTATGTAGAGATTTTTGCTTGGTCTTATGAAGACATGCCAGGACTGGATACTGATATAGTAGTACATCGTTTTCCGATGAAGGAAGATTGTCATCCTGTTAAGCAAAAGGTTCGCCGCATGCGTCCTGAAATGTCTAAGAAAATCAAAGCCGAGGTTATGAAACAATTTAATGCAGGTTTTCTAGCTGTTACTTCTTATCCTCAATGGGTTGCTAATATGGTACCAGTGTCAAAGAAGGATGGTAAGGTGCGAATGTGTGTAGATTACAGAGATTTGAATAAAGCAAGTCCCAAAGATGACTTTCCACTTCCGCACATTGATGTTCTGGTAGATAACACCGCTCAACACAAGGTATTCTCATTCATGGATGGATTCTCAGGTTATAACCAGATTAAGATGGCACCTGAAGACATGGAGAAAACTACGTTTGTGACGCGATGGGGCACTTTCTGTTACAAAGTAATGCCATTTGGTTTAAAGAATGCAAGGGCAACATACCAGCGTGCTATGGTGGTTTTGTTCCATGATATGATCCATCATGAAATAGAGGTATATGTGGATGACATGATAGCCAGATCTCATACTGAAGAAGAACATCTTGATCATTTATACAAACTGTTTGAGAGGTTGAAGAAATACAAGTTGAGATTGAACCCGAACAAATGCACCTTTGGAGTAAGATCCGGTAAACTCTTGGGCTTTATTGTCAGTGGTAAAGGAATTAAGGTTGACCCGGCTAAGGTGAGAGCTATTCAAGAAATGCCAGTTCCCTGTACAGATAAAGAAGTCAGAGGTTTCTTGGGACGCTTGAATTACATTGCCCGATTTATCTCCCATTTGACTGCTACTTGCAAACCCATCTTCAAATTACTGAGGAAAAATCAAGAGATAATATGGAATGATGAATGTCAAGAAGCTTTTGACAAAATCAAGAAGTATCTCCAAGAACCTCCAATTCTGATGCCACCAGTTGAAGGAAGACCTCTAATCATGTATTTGACCGTGTTAGAAAATTCAATGGGGTGTGTGCTGGGGCAACATGACGAGTCTGGTCGAAAAGAGCATGCAATATACTACCTTAGAAAAAAGTTTACCGACTGTGAAACAAGATACTCACTGCATGAGAAAACTTGTTGTGCTTTAGCTTGGGCTGCTCGCCGACTAAGACAGTATATGTTGAATCATACCACTTTATTGATTTCTAAGATGGATCCTATCAAATATATATTTGAGAAACCTGCTCTCTCCGGAAGAATAGCAAGATGGCAGATGATTTTAACAGAGTATGATATCTAGTATACTACCCAGAAAGCAATCAAAGGAAGCGTGTTAGCTGATCATTTGGCTCATCAAGCAGTTGATGGTTACCAATCTATGAATTTTGAGTTCCCTGATGAGGATGTTATGCTTGTTACTGATTATGAAGAACCTGGACCGGATGAAGGACCCAAACTGGGATCCCGATGGACTATGGTTTTTGATGGATCTTCTAATGCATTGGGCAATGGTGTTGGTGTTGTAATTATTTCTCCCAAGGGTTGCCATACGCCTTTCACTGCTAGACTATGTTTTGATTGTACCAATAATATGGTTGAGTATGAAGCATGTATTTTGGGACTCAGAGCTGCTATAGACCTGAGAATCAAGTTTTTGAGTGTGTACGGAGACTCAGCCTTAGTAATCAGTCAGATCAAAGGAGAATGGGACACTAAACATCTGAATCTCATCCCTTATCGAGAGAGGGTGTTGACATTAATCCCATACTTTGAAGAGATTGCCTTCGAACAAAATCCACGAGAAGAGAACCAGTTGGCAGACGCATTGGCTACCATGTCATCTATGTTCAGAGTCAGATGGGACAATGAAGCTCCCATGATCACCATTGAATGATTAGATGAACCAGCATATTGTTATGAACTTAATGCTCATGAAGTAGAAGAGAAACCTTGGTTCCACGAAGTAAAAAGATATTTAGAAACTCAGGAATACCCTGAAGGGGCATCCATCAATGACAGAAAATTTATGAGGAAGTTCTCCGCTAAATTCTTTTTGAGTAATGGAGTATTATACAAACGTAATCATGATTCGACTTTGCTTCGCTGTGTGGATAAAAAGGAAGCAGAAAAGATTATGGAAGACATGCATGACGGTATTTTTGGGACTCATTCTAGTGGACATACGATGGCCAAGAAGATTCTGAGATCAGGGTATTATTGGTCTACCATGGAAGTTGATTGCCACCATCACTCCAGAATTTGTCACAAGTTCCAGATCTATGCGGACAAAGTACATGTACCTCCTGCTCCATTGAACGTGTTGACAGCCCTTTGGCCCTTTGCAATGTGGGGCATTGATATGATTGGAGAGATTAAACCTACTGCTTCTAATGGACATCGTTTCATTCTTGTTGCTATTGATTACTTTACGAAGTGGGTAGAGGCAGCCTCATTTGCTTCTGTGACCAAGAATGTGGTGGCACGGTTCATCAAGAATAGTCTTATTTGTCGGTATGGCATCCCTGAAAGAGTTATCACTGATAATGGTACTAATTTGAACAACAAGATGATTACTAAACTCTGCACGCAGTTCAAAATAAAACACCATAACTCTTCTCCGTACCGGCCAAAGATGAATGGCGCCGTAGAAGCTGCTAATAAGAATATTAAGAAGATTATACAAAAGATGACAATAACATACAAAGACTGGCATGAGATGTTACCATTTGCTCTTCATGGTTATCGCACTTCAGTACGCACTTCGACAGGGGCAACTCCTTTCTCTTTAGTCTACGGAATGGAAGCCGTTTTACCAGTGGAAGTTCAGATTCCTTCTCTAAGAATTATGAAAGATGCAGGCTTAGATGAAGATGAATGGATTCAGACTCGACTCGATCAAATAAATTTGATTGATGAAAAGAGACTTGCGGTTGTTTGTCATGGACAGATATATCAGAAGCGCATGACCCAGGCATTTAATAAAAAAGTCAAGAGACAGGTGTATCAAATTGGCGACTTGGTGATAAAGCGTATCATTCTACCACAAGGTGATCCTATAGGCAAATGGACTCCCACATACGAAGGGCCATTTGTAGTTAAGAAGGTATTCTCTGGTGGAGCCATGATGCTTGCTACAATGGATGGCGAAGATTTCCCGCATCCCGTGAACGCGGACATAGTTAAAAAATACTACGTATAAAATAGACCCGCTAGGTCGACATATCTAGGCAAAAGTAAGGGCATCCCGGCGAACCAAAAGGGTTCGGGCAAAAATTAGGGATAAACATATAAAAATGTACACCCGGCAAGTCGAAAACCTGAAAAGGCGGCTTGGGCAAAAAAGGGTATCCTGGTGGACTGAAAACCTGAAAAGGCGGTCCAGGCAAAAATTAGGGGTTAAAGCGTATGACTATGTCCCGTTCTCGGTCAGCTTCACCAAAGCCAAAGAGACTGAACAAGCCAATCACTTCTATCCGACAGCAAGAGATGAGATGCTTGAAGACATAATAGCAGTAGTAGAATTAAAATCAATAGGACTTTTTTTCATAGCTGTTTTTTCTTTGCTTTCTTGACAATTTCCTCTTACTAGGATTTCTGTCTCCTTGTATTAAAATTGCTTGTTTATAGGCCCTCTTTCAAAATCAATACAATTTTATTTCCAAAAAGATACTTTTGTTTTACTTTCTCCGTTTTGTTTGCATAAACGTCCATTGATTTAATTCGAATTAATATATGCATTTGAATATGATTGATGTTTACCGAAAATACATGCATAAAATAGAAATAGCAATTACTAAAAGACTTTAGGATCAAGGATAAGGTTTAACCATGCGTTCTAACAAATCCGGTTGTAAATCCTATTCCCCAGCAAAACCAGTTATTCCCAGAAGAAATTGGCACTACTAGACAGACTGGTCATCTCTTTTATCCCCAGTCAGGTTCTGTTGAATATTTCTACCATCAGACAGAAATCAAATATCCCCAGCTAAGAAAGGGTCATCAATACAAATATCTCCAACCAGAATATCGGGATTTATTTTCCCATGGCAAAAAATTTCAGACGCATAATTCATTCATGCATCATTTCACAGCATATACATGCATGCAATGTTCGCATTTATTTTCAAGAGCATAAAACGTCTCATGCATCATGACATGGCATGAGGCTAACTCTTTTTTTTTCCAGGTTAATTATCCTCCTGATACAGTCAAAATAAAGATTCATTCAGACGGATATCTTTATTGATTACATTCAAGATTCAGATACATCTTTCAGATATAATCCATATGAATATTCATTCTGACAAGCATTCTGATATCCTCCTAATGATGGCGTCTTTTAGCCCATCCCAGACATTTATTGCAAATACAACATATACAAATATTATCAGATATAGCCTAACGTACGGCTCATTCTGATTCAGCCTAACGTATGGTTCCTTCAACTGTTCCAATACGGTCTAGCGTACGATCCATTTGGATATTCATCCCCTCAGATACTACCTAGCGTACGGTACATTCTGAAATGTAGTCTAGCGTATGACTACCCCTTTTATCATCAGATACAGCCTAATGGACGGCTCATTCTGCTACTCAAATACGATCTAGCGTATGATCCATTCTGATCTTTTATCCTCAGATACAGCCTAATGGACGGCTCATTCTGCAACTCAGATACGGTCTAGTGTACGACCCAGTCTGGCTCTTCTCATCAGATACTACCTAGCGTACGGTACATTCTGAAATGTAGTCTAGCGTACGACTACTTTTTATCGCCCGATACAGCCTAACGGATGGCTCATTCTACTACTCAGATACGATCTAGTGTACGATCCATTCTGATCTTTATTTCTCCAGATACAACCTAACGGACGGCTCACTCTGCTACTCAGATACGGTCTAGCGTATGACCCGTTCTGATCCTTATCTCATCAGGTTCAGCTCACCCTAATATCACCTAATGGATGACTCATTATACGGTCTAGCGTACGACCCAGTGTGACATCCATGTCTTTAGATATGGTCTAATGTACGACGCACTCTGAAGCTCTCATCATCAAACTTTCTGGATGGCATCTTTAAGCCCATCTCCATCAAGACTATCTTTTAATTAACAAGTGCAAATTTTTGGGGCATTCTAAGTGTTCAATAATCTTCCACCTCCAGATCACGAATGGCGTACATACCATTCTAATTCTCTCGGTTTAAGAATATTGAACAGGGGCAACTATCATACCCCAAATTTTGCCTGTTAATTTTTATGATAAATTGATTCATGCATGGCATTCATTTCACATTTGCATTCATTCATTAGCATACATTCTCATATAAATTATAAATTTTAATTTATTTATTATGTGATACAGATATAAAAAATAATAATGATTTTGGTTATCTGTATGATATAAATAAATTTTATATATATAAATAAAATAGTTTTAATTTAATGATAAATAAAAATAGATTTGAATTTTAATTGTATAATTAAAATTTTAAATTAATTTTATTTGTTAAAGCTCATTAAATTATAATAACTATTTTTTATAATTTAGTTACTCATGTTCCATTTATTCATTATTTATAAATAGTATTTATTTAGTAATTCACGTTTTTTACTTAATAAAATTTATTTATAAGAGTAACATTTTTTTAAAAGCCCATAAATTATAAAATAATTTTGGTTGATATAAGTAAGAATAATTTTGATTTTTTTTTAAATGATGAAAGTAAAAATAGAAATAGGTTTAAATTTTAATTCAATTATGTAACTAAAATTTAAATTAATTTTTATTTGATAAAAGTCATTTGAATTATTCATTATTTGTATTTAATAAATATTTAGCAAGGTTAAACCCTAACTCTTCTAAAATATAGGAAGGGATCCAAATATTTAGCAAGGTTAAACCCTAAAGTATAGGAAGGGATCCAAATATTTAGCAAGGTTAAACCCTAATCCACACCATTATAAATACTTCATATGGCTGCAGCGAGAAAAAAAAGACGGAAAAGAGGAGAGATACAGCAGAACAAGATACATAAAAAGACGAAAAAGAGGAGAGATATAGCAGAACAAGATACATAAAAAGACGGAAAAGAGGAGAGATACAGCAGAACAAGATACATAAGGCAAGACAGAAGCAAGAAGATTCACGGGCAGGGAAAAGAGAAGCAACCATAAAGCACTCATAGCCTGAATAAGAACAACACACATACAGTGAGCAAGCTAGAAGAATCAAATCCCCAGTAAGTGTTCATTAGGGAATTTGCATCCAGCATGATTACCTTGCAATACTCCTTAATTCATGCATGAATAATATTAGTTTAATATATATATTGAGACGATGTATTCATGGTTTGGTGGATGTTGATATTGCTTTATTCAAGTATGCATCTGTTCTTGATATGTCATAGCATGTTGGAGAAATTCTGTTTGCATGATTAAAGAATTATATCTGCCATTTAATTATTATTATATGAATGTTGTTTCTAGCATGATTATGTTTATTTCACATGTTGTTATTACATAATAATAATGATGATGATATAATGGTGATAATATAAATCCTTGGTTGTCTTTAACATGTATGTGTAAGGTTTGTTTTGTCATTATCACTTGCAGTAAAGAGAACTAATACATGAGTAAAATAATATAAGCTTCTTGATTTGTGCATGGCTATTTTTATTATTGCGTGATGATTACATATGATCTTATTTTATGTGTGTGGTTTGATATAAGATGAAGTTACATGTTTGTTATATTCACATGAAAGAAACAGCATGAGAAAAAATAAAGTAGCTTGCCGTAAGAGAGAAAGCTGTAACATGCATGGTGGTGGTGTGTCAAAATGGAAAAATCCATGTAGAATTAATATATATTTTAATGAAGGCTAATAAATAACGAATGGACCAACATGCCTCGTTGGTAGCTCCCCCCTCATTTTTTAGCTTTTCAGTGTTTTTACTATGTTTACTCTCATTCCACTATAATTAATTCACCACTATTTTTCTATTATTAAAATAAAACCCATTAATTAATTTTCTAATTAATATATTATATTAGTTATTTAAACTAGGATATAATTTAATCTAGTTTATTAATTAAATTTCATATATCACTTAGTTAATTAAAATGGGCTATTTTGAATAATAAAAATCTAATTATATTTTTTTTATTTCTTTCTTTTTAGTTTAATTAGGTTTTATTATTTTGTATGCCCTTTTAATTTTGTACTCGTTAATTAAGATTTAGATATTTTATATCCCCTTTTAAATTATGTACCCCCATCCCGAAGCCATGTAATAGCGTAGTCTTATTTTTCGCACTTTAATTTTTCCATACTGTGAATATAACTGTCTACATGTATGCTAATAGGATTGCATGGAAAGATAAATAATCTAACTTAGATAAATTAATTCAAGATAATATATCTGAATCCAATAATTTACACACTTGCACCTCTAGGGTAACTCTCTCTTTGTTGCCTTACGATATTACGGTCATGTCCCGCGAATGTGGGGATACCCTTAGCAAAGACCCTTTCGATTAAATCATCATCATCCCTAAACAGATAAGTCATAGTCCCTTCGATCAAAAGGTCAATGTCCCTACAAGATAAATCATAGTCCCTCGAACGTTGCCTTCGAATATATGACCTTGTCCCTCGAACGTTGCCTTCGAATATATGACTTTGTCCCTCGATGACCCTTCGTTGTAGCCTACGATTAAATGATGATCGTCTCTTCGAATGCTAAGGTATCCTTACAAATGTTGTCTTCAATGACCAATCGACGACCCCACGATTTCCCTTTACATCCAAAGGATAAGACTACTTACTTCTCAATAGTAAGGACAATTTTACCCTCCTAAGGATAGGAAATACCTATAAAGACCTTGGTTAGGTATAACTCTTAAATGCTTACTCACAGCTTAAAATACTTTTCACACCTCACACTTTTCAAAACATCTTTTAGAAAATCACCACTTGGTATACATTCGCACCAGAATCATCGCCGAGTTATATTTTTCTAAACATCTTTCAAAATCAAACGAGATAAACACTTTGTATACATTCGTACAAGAATCATTACAAAGTTAAACTCTCCTTTCAAAATATTTTCTAAACACACCACATTTCTCAAACACTTTCTCAAACAAGGAAAACATAAGTGAGTTAAGCAATTAAGAGCCCATGGATAACCATGGATACAAAGGGTGCTAACACCTTCCCTTTGTATAATGTACCTCCCGAACTCAAAATCTAATCAAGGTCTTTCCTGTTCTTTTCCGCCTTTCCTTATTGGATAAAAGAAAAGTCGGTGGCGACTCTTGCTATCCGCAATATTGCTTTTCAAAGCAAAAACACAAAGTCAGTTCACCGTATCACAATTAAGTTTGGGGTTGCTCTTGGAAGTGAACAAACTTCTAAGTTTGGGGTTGGGGTACTAGAGAAAACAGTCAAAATTTCAAAAATATTGAGAAATTAGAAGTGGTAAAAGTCCCTTAAAAAAAGAACCAAAAGGAACGACCAAATCTCTAGTACCAAAAAGAAGGAACAAATGGGTATGAGAATAGAAGGAGAACTAGGCACCCAACTTCAAAGGTTTAAACCTACTTTTATAAAAATATCATACCCAAACATAAGGAAGGTTACAACCCGAAAAGACCTCTAATGTGTGTGTTATGATTTATATGATAAACTATTTTGGAACATTATCAAGCTAAGTATAATTTATTTTTCATGTTGATTGAGAGATGACCCTTATCCATCGAGCGAGTTAAAGTAAGATAAGAGACAGGTTGGGTACTCGTCAATGTTTGAGGATGTTCTCCAAATTTGTTAGATGGATGTTGGAAGCTGGAACAATGGTCAAGTTATAGAAAAATATGGTGATGTTCATTTGTTATTGTACAACTTGTGTATGTTGAAATATGCATTTATAGGTGAATTGTTTGAGGACAAGCAAGGATTCAAGTTTGGGGTTGTGATGACAGTATGTCATTTCATATAATTATGCGAAGAATCAGTGAAAAACAAGCGAAAGATGAGCCAAAGGGAAGAAGAAAGATCCAAGAATGAGTGAAAAATAGCCAAGTATGGAAGAATGGGACTTAGTGAAAATTCTGGTTAAAAAGAGTGTTTTTTAACGCAACTACTGGAATAATCACACGCACCATCGTGTGACATCTTGCGCGTTATAGAGATGTTTGAGTTACATCGCATGCGTGATGCATCAATAATGCGCGTGATGGGCACTTTTTTGGGCTTTTTCTGACGCGTTTTGAGCTTTTTTGAGCTTTTTTTAAAGGGATTTTCAGCAATTCGACAAGGGTTACAATTTTGGGAGATTGAAGCATGATTTTGATGGAACAAGTGGATATTTTTGGAGCATTTAAAGCCATTGGAGGTCATCTCTTCATGGGCTTCTTATGTTATCTTTGTCTATCAATTATGGTATTTTTAATTGCACTATGAGTAGCTAAAACTCTTCTAGGTTAGGTTGTGTTATGATAAACTTATTTATACATTGTTGAATTCTATGTTAATTTGACCATTGTATGAACCTATTGATTTATAATCTTATTCAATTGCTTCTTGTTTGTAATGATTTTCATATGAGATACTCTTTTAATCTGATTTTAGGCACATACGGAATACTGCCCATTAGTCTATATGTTGGACCTAGGGCAATTATTGTACTTACACTGGTTGAATAGGGATATGAGACCCTGAGTCATGTCATAGATAATTAACGTTCTAAATATTGCCTAGCCCTACTTACGCTGGCGGACTAGGGATAGAAATCTTAGAGTAGTAGTTAGTGAGTTATTTCGTGATGGATCGGCTGTAACAGTTTGGTTATTTTTTTGTGAGGTTATAGTGATTAGATCATTCATACAGGACATCAAACATAAACAATAGAGGAATATGGGATTCTACAACACAACTTGACCGCTTTCGTGACATCGTATACTTGTTTATTTACTTTTCACACTGAAACTCGGAACTCCCCCTCCTTTTTACTAGCTTTTATAACTTATACACATTTTGTCTTGCTTGGAGACAGCCCCTGTGGATTCGATCTTTTTTATTACTTCGACATTATCGGTACACTTTTTGATAAGTCATCACGTTTTTAAAAATGGCGTACATGGACCGAACTACAAATCAGATATGTCGATACATAGGAAAATGTTTCTTCTATGTGTCGACTTAAAGCATGTATATGTTGACACATTGATGATTTTGCCCATAAAAACTTGTTTTCAATTCACGAAACCTATTCCATCTTATTTCAAAATGGTTTTATCCTTCCTAATGCTAAGATGCACATTGAGACTTAGAAGATACCGCCCAATATACATAAACACGAAAGTATCCTAGTTTTGACATCATATAAAATACATATAACGGAAAGTTGCACTCACATACTCCCTTTTTTTTATGATGACAAAACTTGAGACGATGCGTTTTGTGTCTTCGTGAAGGCTCTCCCTAAATGTATGCATCCAAACTTCATGCATCCCAACTTCATCTTGAAGATGCTTCACCCCTTTGGAAACATAAAAAAGAAACAAAGCAATCCAGGATAAGTGTCTTATATCACACATATACCAATATAACACACATAGGCGTTTGCAAAGATAAGATCATTAATAAAACAACACTCACATAGAATGATGTAAATATTGAAAAATTCCTAAACATAAATAAAAAGCATTTAGAGCAACAATATAACATGGTTGTCACAACTTATGCTAAATAACATATACAATAAACATGAAAGATGAAGGATACAATGCAATCAAAAAATATTGAGTTGCTACAAAAGCGACACAATTATATGACATATACTTTTGGTGCTCCCAAATGTTGCACAACATGTGCTATAGCAAGGCGATATATAGATTTATCACCACTCGAACCAAAAATAGAGATGGTATCATAACATTTACACACTACAAGAATTTTTCTAACATTATAACATGTTCAACATCTTTCATGTCGGAATAGATAACATGCTTATAGACCAAGAACATATTTCAAGTATGGAATAAAAAAAGCATGAAGTCACTATAAGCATATGAATTGAAATACATCAATTGAAATTTTTGGAAGTGAAATTTCATGAATTAGTTCATACATCAACCATATCAAGCATTTAGAACATGAACAACATGCAAAAGTAAAAGCTTACTTTCAAAGAGGGAAAATGGAACAATATTACCTCGCTTATAAATTGATGAATGATGCACTCATATGTGATTGAACTTCCAAGAAAAGTTAGAGAAAAAGTATATAAAGTACATGATATTTGAATGTGCACTCGTTATCAATCCCCAATTCTTTTTTAATGTTGAAAAATGGTTCAGTCGCAAGAGGTTTTGTAAAGATATCCATAAGTTGAATTTTGCTATCAACATGCTCAAATACGACATCTCCTTTTTCAACACGGTCACGTAAGAAGTGGTGATGTATCTCAATATGCTTAGTGTGAGAGCATAAGACCAGAATTTTGGTTAGATTAATAGCACTAGTGTTGTCGCACATAATAGGAATACGTTGTAGTTTAATATCAAAATCAAGCAGTTGTTGCTTGAGCCACAAAATTTGAGCACAAGAACTACTGGCTGCTAAGTATTCTGCCTCGACATTTAACAAAGCAATGGAAACTTATTTCTTGCTATGCCAACTTACTAATGAATTTGAAGACATGTGGCAAGTTCCACCAGTACTCTTCCTATTCGATTTGTAACCGGAAAAATAGGAATCAGTATAACCAACCAAATTACAATTGCTTACCTTGGAATACCAAAGCCCATACTTATATGTACCATGAAGGTATCTAAGAATATGCTTTACAGTTTTTAAATGTGATTATTTAGGAGCCGATTGATAACGAGCGCACATACACACACTAAACATGATGTTTAGCCTAGATGCAGTAAGATATAGAAGAGAACCAATCATATTGTCATACCCTGATTTTGCCCCTGAAATTTTTTCCACCAATCCCTCGTTTGCATTCTTTCTTCATGACCATTCCATCTGGTCATGATACTATCCAAAAAAACGTTTGTTGTTGGACTCGCTACCACGACCAATCCATGTTTGTCTTTTGGGGCTTTGTTTCTTGATTTTTGGTATAAGATGATTAATCTCCTTAGCCATGGGAGATTTAAAAACTCTTTCATTTGTTAGAATCAAGTGAACCTCATGTTTCATCTTTCGTTCCAATTTCATCGAGGTGATTATTCATCTGTCATTTATCTTATTACCAGTTTTCACCCCCCATATTCATTTTTTTCCATTCATTAATGATTCAAAGAAATTTCACCCATATCCTCCATTTCATATTCATATTTCCACATTTTATATTCGAATTTTTATTCATATCTCTTCATTCACATTGGAAAATTTTCCATTCATATTCAAGAAATTCCACGTACTTCATTCATTCATTCATCGCTCTCTCTATTAAATGTGTTTTCTTCGTCATTCATTTCCTTCATACCAATAATGGCTAGGAGCTGGCTTATTGACATATGAGGATTTGCAAAGAAAATGAAAAGAACTACACTCTCTTCAGCTGATCAGGATTATTAGACCATTTAGCGTCTAAACATGGTGTTGGTAATACAAATCCTCACATGTTTATCGACGAGTGCATACCAACATTGGAAGGAGACCAAAGCTGTAATAGAAGATGGAGTACATAAGGGCTATAAGAAGATCATGGTTCTGTATATAAGATATGAGAAAGAGTCAAAATCCTACAAATCTGACTGGAAAATGCATCAGTACCATCTTGGGAATGATGAAGATGAGAAGAATGGAGAATATGTGTTTTCAAAAATATTTTATAAACATAATAAAAAATGAAGAACTTAATTCATGTTTCACAAGTTTCAACACCAACATGTTATATTTCTCTAACAATAATAATACAAATTTGAGACAACCACATTCAGTTCAAGAAGATAAGAATTGTTTATTTCTTAAAGATCCTGGTATAGAGTTGGCCAAATTATGTGTTAGTGAAAATGTTCCGGTTGTTCCAATCTCAGGTCCTTGTGCTTTGGTATCTGCTCTTTCTGCCTCGGGTTTATCCACTGATGAATTTACATTTGTTAGTTTTCTTCCAAAACATTCGGGATCAAGAAGAAAAAGGGCTCATGGTTTCGGCGGAGCAAACAGCAACACAAATATTCTACGTTCCTCCTCACAAGCTTTCTCAGTTTCTCGAAGAGGGTTCATCAATTTTTGGTGATACAAGGAAATGTGTTATTGCTCGAGAAATGGCAAAGTTTCATGAAGAGTTTTGGTGCGGATCACTTGGTGAAGCCAACCACGTATTTTCTACTCGTCTGCCCAAAAGGAGAACCACCGTCTACCTCGGCAGCTGCTTCACCCTCTTCTTCATCTTCAACATCACAGTTAGGATTTGAATCTTTGCACCAGCAACACCAGCAGCAGTTAGGTTCCAGACAGACATTTCAACAGCAGCTGCTAAGAAAGCCTGAACGAAATGAAGCATTTTTAGCTTATCTAGCAGGGCGTCAAGGTGTATTTGGGAGTAACAATTTCCAACAACCCAATACTATGCAACTGCCCCAGCAGTCTCGAAAATTCACCGATTTAGCTCAACTACATGGTTCCAATCAAGATGCTTAGCTCAGAGGTCAAAATAGCGAGCTGCAGCAAATGCTAAACCCTGTCCACCAAGCGTACCTTCAATATGCTTTCCAGGCTGTGCAACAAAAGCCTACTTTGGGAATTCATCCGCAACAACGTGCTAAGATGGGAATGTTAAACCCTGCTGTCGCATCCGCGAAAAACAACCGGCGGGCTAAAACAAAAATAACACAGAGCCGCCACCGTGCGTTATTTATCCCAAAAGAGGGAAAGGAAACGCTCGAAGTAAACCTGGGAAAATCATGGTCTCACGACCAAAGAGAATGGGATCGGGAGTCGGTTTCGCAAGGGGAAGGTATTAGCACCCCTCACGTCCGTCGTACTCGACGGGATCCACGCTCAAAAGATAGGAAAGGTTGCTAAAACAAACATCACACACACACACTGAAGACAACACAGGTGGAGGAAAGGGGAGAGGGCTCGCTAGGATATCGCATCCTATGCCTACGTATCTCGTCTGGAACGAGAATCAGAGCTGCCGTAGTTCGGCTCATGCACGCCAAACAAGACACACACAAACACGGGCAAACATGGAACCCGAACGCCAATCGTTGGACTTACATCGGCTTCCGAACCAAACAAACACAATCAGGATACGGACAGCCAATCGCTGGTCTTACATCCATATCCCGACACACAAGAAGAAACAAACAACAAGCTACTAAGGAGTCAGGCACTCGAGCCTAGCAACTGCTGAGCAAACGCACACAAAAAAGAAAAAGGGTGCCCGGAGAGACCTCGCACGGTCTCCTGCCTACGTACCTCATCTGGTATGAGGATCAGGGCGACGTAGTTCCTCTGAACGGGAGAAAGACTAACCAGATACAAAGGGAGACACACTACTAGGGAGCTGTACTCGAGCCTAGATGTTATCATGCATATCATCCCTAAGTTATGGTTTCTATCCTAACTTGCTCAGGCAGCAAGCTAATCCTAAACAGGCAAAGCCAAGTATGCAAGCATAATCAAAACAAAGCAAACATACACAATTAGCACACACTATATACAGACAAGGTGGGCTCAATCAAGGGTTAAGTTGCAAAAGCAACACAACTGTGTCAGGGTGATATTAGCTCTTAACCTTGACATTGAGAGTCAAGGTGAAGCCAGATGAAATGGGAGTGAGGGGTGTGCCTCACAGCTCTTATCCCTGGCCAGGGAGAGCTTCAGACAAAGAAGTGTAGGTTCAGAAAGTGGGAACCCTTCTACACTTATGACACTGACTCAATTGTACAACTGTACAAGGATCTTGGGTTAATGTTCACAAGGCATCAACATGTAATGTGAGCCAAGGGATGACTCAACAGATTAGCAGGAGGTGGACTGCACACCTCTTGTGTCTGCCAATTGCCTTAACAAAGGTCTTTTCCTGCTTGGGGACAAAGATAAACAAGCACAATCATTGCCTCTTAAGGAGGACTTCAGACAGGTGCCTGGCCAAGTAACAGGCCAGGTCTTCCAGACTACATGGAGAAAAGAAATTCTACCTCAATTGGTTTATACAACCAAGCAGCAGCACAAAGCAAGTTCAAAGATGAACTATTAGCAAATAATGTACCTGAAATCAATCAAATATAATCAGTATACCAATCACAAAGTCAAAACAAACAGATATGAACCAACAGTCAACACAATCAATCACATGTGCAAAGCACAATCAACTCAAGTGAGCCAAGCATCCTACAAAATAAACCAAGTTAGTTCATAACAAGCATATAAACCAAACTCAATCAACTTGGGTTAATCTCCTTAAAGTATTTGCTTCTTCAACCTGAAAATCACATTCAAACATGAGAAACAAGACCACTAGGACAAGCCTAGGGTCCAAAGGAGATGAAAAATTTAAAACAGCAAGTGAAACTCAACAAGAATCAAGATAAATCACTCCAGAATAAAGTCCAATTGGTCTCACATCAAAACTATGCACCAAATTCATTTCATACACAAATCATGTCAAAGTGTGCAAGTGTGAATCACAATGGAGCAAACAGAATGATCACAATCAAATCAATACCAACATGGCTCAATAAATTCCACAAAACAACATGCCTAAACAGAACACATTCAATGAGCAGCATACCAAAAATCATGGTAATTGGATAAGTGGAAGTATGGAAATTAAAACCATCAAATCATGGTATGCAAAAGCAAGCTCAACCAAGGCCACAAAACATTCATCAACTTCAAATGATCATAAAACAGTGAAGACACATGATAACTGAACCACACTAAAGCCAAAATGAAGTTAAACATGTCTATATCACTCATGCCAAATTTCAAGTTCATCCAATACATATCCAGAATTTCACAAAACATGGAAGTTGAACACTCAAGAAAAGTTCACAAATGACTAAACAGCAAAGAAAATGTCAATCAAATAGGAAATGGATCAAACAAATCCACAAAAAATCATGCTTAAACTAGACATTCAGAAGCATCAACATGCAAAAATCCAAGGCAATTGGCATAGCACAAGCATAGAAACAAAATTCAAGAAGTTGAACAAAAATTAGTGTGACACACATTGTCACACTCAACTTGATCACATCATATCTCTCAAACCAGGAACTCAAAAATAGCAAATCATATACCAAACTGACTAGGAATAAGTCTAGATCATGCATACAAAATTTCAGACATTTCCAATTACGCATCAAGATTTCATGCATGAAAAGGTGAGCAAGGTGCAAGGCATGGTATACACAAACAAACCCTAGGAATTTTAAAAATCTAACCATGCACAAATTTATTAAAAATCATCAAAAAAACAAGCACATCACAAGGAGCATTCCACAAAAAATCTCACATTATTTGGACAAAAATTGAATGAGATATGAATTTTTGAATGTCATGAAAAAATAAAAAAAACGTGAAACAAGGCATGTGAAGTCATGTGGAATAAATACAATAAGGCAAAAACGAAAATGCTTGGCACGGAATCGAAGTGAGGTCCTGTTTGAACAGGCAGCGCGCGCAAACACTCCAGCTCATGAACAGTGAGCGAAATTTGGATCAAAATCAAGTTTCTGGAAAATTTTCACAAGTTCTTCATGTGTTCATACATTCATATGCTCAAGAACAAATCTCCATCAAATTGGACAAACTTTATATCAATGGAAAGGTCTCACAACGTACATCATGAATCTATAATTATTTTAGCCTAATTCCTCATGATTAAAGAGAATCGATGACAAACATGTTCATGTATGAAACTTCAAATCCACATATCTCTCTCATTTCTCAACCAAATTTAGTGAAACGAATTGCAGAATTTTCTACTAAGAAAGATCTATCCAAATCATCAATCAATTTCAAGAATCGTTGAATTCGAAAACTGACCTTAATTTGAGCACAGTGATGAATTCGCGTGTATTAGGCTCCGAAATGTGAAAACGGAACTTCTATGATGCTTGTGGAAGTGAATGGAACAAAGATTGGATGTTGATTGTACACGAACTTGATGAAATCTCAAATTTCCATGGATGAACCTCACTTTAACAGTCCAAAATCCAGCTTGAATTCCAATGGTTCTTGCTCCAATTAGCTTCAATAATGATTGTAGATGATGAAACAATGAAGATCTAAGCAAGGTCTTTGAAGAAAATTGCAAAAAAGTGAAGATGAAAAGTTGAGAGAATTGTGCAATTTTGGATCTAGATCTGAAATTCTGTTATGATTATCATGAAAACAGTTATGATTAGCAATATATATGTGATGTTAATCATGTTAGTAATCAAGATTAGTGTTAATGAAGTGGATTAGTGAAAATGCATTTTTATGCTAAATGGACAATTAGTAATTCATCCTCACTCATGTAAAACCAATGTAACAGTGGAATTTTCTGGTTTGAGCAAGTTACAAATAGCATATGTGAGCTAGTGCAAAAGGAATGGAGTGAAAATAATGAATATTTCTCAAAATGCACTTTTTCCCTCCACTTTTTAAATTAAGTCCACTTGAAAAATGCACTTTTTATGTGATGAGTTTTCATGAAATGTGATGATGGATCATGATAGTACATGTCAAATGGAGTTTGCTCAAAGAAACCTCACTCAATTTGGCCTTATGAATCAAAAGTTATGTCACTTTGAAAATCAACTTTTTTGGACAATGATCAATCCATAACTTGCCAACCACAAATGAGAAATTCATGTTTTTGGACTTTTTGGAAAGGTGAGAGCAAGATCTACAACTTTCATGTTGAACAAATTTTCATGTGAAGCATTTTTGGACACGTAATTTTGAGGAGAAAAACTTTCCATTTTTGGCAATTTTCAATTACAAGTCACTTTCTATTTTTGGAACGTTGTCATCTGACTTTATTTTCTTCATTCTCGATGTTTGAAATGTCAAATGAAACTTGTTTATACATGAATGAAGTGTCTCTAACTCTCTCCCACCTCCAAATCCATGAATTTAGGCACAGTTGACCATAGTTGACTTTTTTGACTGATAGATGAATCTGGCTGTGCACTGATCAAGTTGAGCCTCAAACTCCTGATGAAATGGCTCAATGATGAAACCCTAGCTTCCATAAACTCCATATAATCACATGATGATCCCCATATCCATTGTAGACCCCATCTCCTTGACAAACCCTGATTGGCCCACTGCAAATGATTAGGGTTGACCAGTGGTCAAAACCCTAATCTCAAGGTATTTGATCAAGCAATGAATCCCTTGGTGATGATAAGACCATGATGATGATGATGTATCATTTCAACCAAGATCAAGCTCAACCCCCTTGAGAAACCATGAAACCCTAATTTGAATCACCACCCTCAGACGATTAGTGATCCATTCAATGAAACCCTAGCTTGCATCTTAACCTCTCTTATCTTCTGATCAAGACTTAGGAGGATGACTTGCTCAATGTACCACATGATATGCAATTATGCAATGCCTAATGACCTAAGAAATTCAATGCAATATGTTAAGCTAGTCCCAAGAGAGGAGGGCAAATTTCGAGGTGTTACACCTGCATCTGCAAAAGATCAAGAAATGCGCATGGGAAATCTGAAAATGCAAGACATAATGGCAATGCAGGCAATGAACCAACCTCAAGGATCTAATCAGCAACAACACCTGAACCTCACCTTCTTCTTTTCCTTTTCATGAATCTCAACAAGCCTTTTCACAACCCTACAAAAACCCTTACTTTCATCCTCAACAATCTATTACTGGTTCTAAACCTCTTGATCATTCTGAGCTTCAACCTCATGACGGTTCTACTACTCATCACCTCTTTTTGGATTCTGGATCTTATTCTCACGATGGAAAAGACTTTAGGAGACATGTTCAAGTTCAAGGGATAAGAGATGGAATTATGGATGAGAGAACTTTCCTTCCAGAAGCTTTCGGCTCTTCTAAGAGTTATCATGATTCATATCAACAACGACAATGCCAATTCTGCAGGATTTTGCCTCCGAACGAATTGCACCAAAGTCACGTGAAAGCCATGCCAAATCATCATTTAATTTCCAAGCAGGACTGCTACAACACAAACACCAAAATCAGTTGATTCCAAAACAAAATTTGCAGCTAAGTAACTTACAGTGGTGAATTTTTTTTACTAGCGGTGAAGTTTTCGAAATGAAGAGAATTGAGGGAGGGACCACCAAGCTGGGGTGAGGACAAAAAACCTCCAAGCATCCTCCGTACGAACATCCTCCACTACACATCAGAGGAAAGAGATTAGTCATATATAAAAAGGGGCAATTACTATTCACAGAAACCCTAGAATTGAGCGGCCACTGTTCATAAAAAGCAAGAAACAAAAGAAACCCTAGGATTGGATTCGACGACAAGGAGGCGGAAACGAAAGGACAAAAAAAAAAGGGAGAACCCTTAACCCTACTAGACACAGATCGAGCATAAAGAAGGAGAAGCTTGCTTTAGTTGCAGGTGATAAAAAGAAAAGGGAGAAGCAGGGCAAAGTAAGCTACCTGAAAAGGGCACACCGGTTCGTCGCACCGCTACCGTAACCGCGCCAAATCTTGTTTTAAGGAGGTAATCATCACATTTCTTTCGACATCCTCGCGACCTGTGACCCTTGTTTGTATCTTCTGATTTTGCTTTAAGGAAGGTTTAACGTTTTCTAGGTCTTTGTTGTCGATTCGTTTTTGGTTTCGTTGTGAAGGAGGTGATAGATAGGCGTGGCATCCACCTCGAATCTTAATCCCAGGAGTGCATGGTATCCACCACGTTCCATTTCCATCTTTATTGAAAAGTGTTTAGATAGGAATTAAGTATTTTGAGTTTTGTTATGAAAATGGCTCGATGTTATATCAAGCATTTGATGAGCGATTGAGAAATTTTGAATGAGTGTTTGAGAGAAACAGAATAGATAAATTTGGATGATGGCGAGAGCTAGGATAGGCGAGACATCCATCTCGAACCCTAGTCTCAGGAGTGCGTGGTATCCACCACGTTCCATTTCCATCTTTATTGAAAAGGTCTTAAATATGAATTAATATTTTTTGAATTCTTATTATGAAAAATGGCTTGACGTTGGATCAAGCATTTGATGAAGGTTTGAAAGAAATGGAATAGAACGGGAGGGAGAAATGGATTGATTTGTTTATTGAGAAAATACTCGACGTTGGATCGAGTCATTGATTTTGATCTTTTGGAAATGGTTGATTTTATTCTTGTGTTAGTAGCTAACTATACAGTCAAGCAAATAAAGAAATAAAAAGCAGTAAAATTATTACATGCTAGGGGAGTGGGGGTACATTTTATCGAATGGGGATTCAAGGTAATGAAATAATCAAATCAGGCCCAAACAATAAGTAATGTGATGTATGAGTGTAAGTGCAAGAGAACTGTCTCATTGTAAGAAGGCCTAAGAGTAAGCCATATGAAGAAAGCAATAAATACAAAATTATATTTACAAGATAATAAAAAATAAATAAATCAAAAGGAGTAAAATCGGGATTTGCACAGATGGAAATTGAGGGACACACAACCAAAATAATGTGCTCAAAGCCGGTTTGCACATATTAACAACAATCAAAATGTCATATGTGATTAATCAAAACGCACATGAAAAATTTGAATGCTAAAAGAAACAAAATGCGGCATATGGGTATCGAACCCACTACCTAGGGAGAGATAAACTAACTCCGTCTCCACCTGGCCACAAATGACTTGCTTATTAGGCTAGGACCAATAAATGTACATAAACAGAGTGGCAAACCTCTAGTCAACAAAACAATAAACAAACATGGGCCATTGGGCCCGGATTAACTGAAACCTAAATCCATTTTCTGGCCCAGCGTGGGAATACCACGGGAAGACAAACAGAAAGAAAACAATCGCCTGCTGCAAGGGAACACGTGGGGAATGAAGACATTCTCCAAACCAACATTCACATGGAAACTTGGAAAAACAATAATGCAGGGGGAGAGTCAAACGAAACAGCCAGCTTTGGGTAGTGGGAAAGGCATCGCCATTAATGGCTTTAAAGCCTTGATAAGATCCAAACACCAACAAACATCAATAGACGGCGAAGGCGCCCACCTCCGCCTCAAATTCACTCTCTCTCTGCTTGAGACATTCGTCTCCTTCCTCACTCAAAACAGAAGCAAACTCACAGAGAAACCTAAACCATTACTCCTAACCTAGACCAAAATTCTCCCGGAGAAGCGGAGGCACACGGAGGCTGCCACCGTCTTCTCCGGCGATGAAGGACGCTAACAACAAACCAAAACGACCAACATTCGTCTCATCCTCGCCATCATCCAAATTTATCAATGCGGTTTCTTCAAACCCTTTCTCAATCAAATTCAAACACTTAATCTTTATTAAACACTTTTTCCAGTAAGATGGAAATGGAACGTGGTGGATACCACGCACTCCTAAGACTAGGATTCGAGATGGATGTCTCGCCCATCCAAGTTCTCGCCATTATTCAAAACACATCAAACCAATCAAAACCTTTTCTCGCCGTCGTGCGATTGACCTCTTAAACATTTTCTCAAACGAAAGGTACTTTGTTTCAAAACAATGCAAGGCAATGTTTTTCCACCTGTTTTGGGTAGTCCAGCAATGTTTTCGTCGATTTGACACAAAGTAGCTTTCGCTAAAATCGACCAACAAACAAACATTTTTCTACCCAGAACTACGTAAGCCTTGATTTCTCTGTTGAGGTACGTAGGAGCAGGATTCGTAAATCTTGTCAGGCCCGCTAATAAAAAACTTAGGTTTAGTCCTTCGTTGAAAATCCAAAAATATTCTCCTCTCATCCTTTCTTTTCTTTCCCACCTAATAACTTGAAAAGCCTAACATTTCAACTAACACTAATGCAGACAACTAACCTAATGGTTCCCGTTGAGTACAACGGACGTGAGGGGTGCTAATACCTTCCCCTTGCGTAATCGACTCCCGAACCCTGATTTGGTTGCGACGACCATAATCATTGTCGTTTTGTCTTGGGTTTTATCGATATTTCCCCTTTCCTTTTTAGGAATAAATAAAGTTCGGTGGCGACTTTGTTCAGTCCATCATTGCGAGCGTGCGATTTCACTTTGCTAGGTCGTGCATTCATTTTCTGAGGTACGACACATACCTCTATACTTATTGACATCAACTTCCTTACCATTTTCATTCCTTTCCAAGTTTCCATTTGTGGGCATTGGAGTGTCAATTGATTTTTCATCTTGTATACCAAATCTTTTTAGTAATTCGTTGCAATATTTTGTTTGACACGCGAATGTCCCTTCGTTGAATTGCTTGATTTGAATACCATGGAAATAATTTAACTCCCCCATGAGACTCATCTCAAACTCACCCTGCATAAGTTTAGAAAACTCCTTAATAAGTTGCATGTTAGTGGAACCAAATATGATATCATCGACATAAACTTGAACTAGAAAAGCATGTTTTCCTTGACACTTAATGAAAAGTGGTGTTGATTCTGAGTGTTGGCAGCAATTTTGGTAAAACAAAGAGTGTTCACAAGATGTTATGTGTGATGTCTTAACATGAGATATCCTATGTACCTGCTGGAGTTCAAGAACATGTTCATGCAAGATTGTTTCAGAATGCCACATACAATGCCATGGCTTCTGATATAGATGTACCTGCTGGAGCTTAAATGAAAGACATGTTCATGCAGGATTGTTTCAGATGACATACATAAGGTCACGACATCTGATATGGTTGTACCTGCTGGAAGTTATAAAAGGAATTATTGGATTATGCAGGATTTTTCCAGGATGTCAGACCCGATGTCATGACATCTTGTACACAGAACATTCAGTATGAATGTCTGGTGTTTTGTGATTGCACAATTAAAGGCAATCTTTGTATGATTGAAGATATGATTAGCTGGCGCATTCAATCATGGATTACAACCATATTTACTTATTTTCCAAGGAGATCTAACCAGCTGTTATAAAAAGATTTGATTGGGAAATAGATTTAGGGTTTTCAAGATGTCCAAGCCCAGCTGGATGCTTCTATAAAAAGGGACTTAGAAAACCTGTTTGAACACACAACCAATACTGAGCGAAATATAGAGAGAGAGCTAGGGTTTGTGTCTGTTTAGTCGTGAGACTTGTAAGCCATTCAAGTCATCCATTAATGATTGAATTGGACTGATTTGTGGTTGTAATTTGTCACTCTAAAGCTGTTAAGCAAGAGTGTGTGTCTTCTTGATCAAAGCTGTGAAGCAAGATCAAGAGTGTGTCTTCTTGATTGAAACTATGAAGTAAAATCAAGAGTGTGTAATTGAAAAGTATTTTCTTTTCTCAAGGGATTGTTGTTTAAAATCACTGGTGTGTGATTGTAGGGAAGTGAGTGGGTTCTCATATCTAAGAGTGCTTAGGTAGAAATTGCACGGGTAGAGATTAGGTGAGAAAGACTGTAACTTGTTGAAGTGTACGGAGAGTCTTTGAACTAATTCTATTTTAGTGAATTTCCTTCCTGGCTTGGTAGCCCCCAGACGTAGGTGAGTTGCACCGAACTGGATTAACAATTGCTTGTGTTATTTGCTTTACCATTCCGTATCTTTATTCATTGTGTGTTAACAGATATTAGTGTCGTGACATTACCTTCGACATCTTATATCTGATACCAGAATTTCAATTGGTATCAGAGCAGGCATCCTGCTCTGGTTCTAGGTGAGATCTAGGGGCAATACTTTCTGGTACAATGGAGAGAGATAGAGGATCTGTTCACAGGCCACCAATTTTGGATGGTTCTAACTACGACTATTGGATACCTCGAATGGTAGCCTTTCTAAAATCTCTTGATAATAAGGCTTGGAAGGTTGTATTGACCGCCATACCGAAAGGTCATCTCTTCCATCCCCAGCCAGGCTCTGTGGAGTGTTTTCACTGTCAGACAGAAATCAAGCATCCCCCAGCCGAGACAGGGTCATCAATACCAATGTCTCCGACCGGCAGACTGAGATTTATCTCCCCAGTAGTGTTCCCTGGAAGAGCGTTCAGACGCCTAATGCATTCATTACATCATTTCATATTACACACCTACATACAATTTTCATTCCGCATCATTTCATAACATATACATGCATACAATGCCCGCATTTATTCCGGACGCATAATTCATCCATCACATCATATCACGGCACACGCATGCATCATGACATTGCATGAAACTAACTTTATTTTTCAGGCTGATTATCCTTCTGATCGCATTCAAGATTCGAATACAGCTCTCAGATATAATCCATCTGACGAACGTTCTGACATCTTCCCAATGGTGGCATCTCTAAGCCCACCCCAGATATTCACTGCAAATACAACAAATATTATCAGATACAGCCTAACATACGGTTCATTCTGATTCAGCCCAACATATGACTCCTTCAGCTCAGATACGATCTAACGTACGATCCGTTCTGGCTTTTAGCAACTCCAATACGGTCTAACGTACGACCCATTTGGACCTTCAAATCCTCGGATGCTGCCTAGCATACGGTATATTCCGGGGTGTAGTCTAGCGTACGACTACTTTCTTCTTCAGATACAGCCTAACGTACGGCTCATTCTGCAACTCCAATACGGTCTAACGAACGACCCATTTGGACTTCCAGCTCAGATACGATCTAACGTACGATCCACTCTGATCTTCAACAACTCAAGTAAGGTTTAATGTACAACCAAGTTAGACCTTTATCTCCTCAGATGCTACCTTCGGACAGGTACATTTCTGAATGGTAGTCTAGTATACGGCTACTCCCTTACTCAGATGCTACCTTCGGACAGGTACATTTCTGAATGGTAGTCTAGTATACGGCTACTCCCTTACTCAGATGCTACCTTCGGACAGGTACATTTCTGAATGGTGGTCTAGTATACGGCTACTCCCTTACTCAGATGCTACCTTCGGACAGGTAGATTTCTGAATGGTAGTCTAGTATACGACTACTCCCTTTTAAAGCAGATTCAGCCTAACGAACGGCGCATTCTGTTACTCAGATGCTACCTTCGGACAGGTACATTTCTGATCCCTCATCCCCAGCAGTATATAGCACACGCTGACTCCCCAGCGAAGGCAACAGCATGATGGATGATTCATTATACGGTCTAGCGTATGACCCGGTATGACATCCATGTCTTCAGACATCGTCTAATGTACGACACAATCGGAAGCTCGTCATCAAACTTCCTGGATGGCATCTCTAAGCCCATCCCCATCAAGACTAATGGACAGGCGCAAATTTTTGGGGCATTCTAGTGTTCAATAATCTTTCACCTCCAGACCACGAACGGCACATACCATTCTACTCTCTCGGTTCAAGAATATTGAACAGGGGCAGCTGTTATACCCCAAAATTTGCCCGTCGATATTTCAAAGTATTCCTCAAGACCCTTTGACTTGCTCTGCAAGGCACTGATATCAAATGGACAAAAGCCCAGCTCACAACAGGCCCAATCCAAAGGCGGCCCAAAATAGCTTGCTCGCTAGGCGAGCAGTCCCTTCGCCTAGCGAACATTTCATCATGACACTCGCCCAGCGAAGCATCAGATCCAGGAAAAAGCCCAGAACTAGCTTGCTCGCTAGGCGAGCAATTCCTTCGCCTAGCGAAGCTTGCGAAAATCTGAAGTTTTGGACCTCATTTTAAGCCCATTAGGTCACCACCACTACTACTATAAATACCAGCTCTTCAGCCACGAAAATAACACACAGACCCAGAGGGAGAAACACGGAAACGCATAAACAGGCGGACGAAGGACGGAAACCCTGGTGCAAAAACCCTGCTAACCTGAAGGCAGCCCATCCGCGCCAAAGCTACCGCCGCCCAACTCAATCCGGCCTCCAAGCAATCAAATCAGTTCAACATAGCAATTGCAAACAGGTTTGCGTATTATCACTGTTATATGCTTCCAATTGATAATCGTTACATACATAATGCATCATGATTAAATTTTGATATATAATCTGATTTCACATGCAAATTTAAGTATGCTTGAACATCATGAAAGCTATCCATGCTGTGCCTGTAATTCAATGTCCTAAAATTCAAGGTTTTCGGAAGTCGTGCTGCTGCCAAATTTCCAAACCCGTGGCCGCTCGCTAGCTCATCGCTAAGCGAGCCTGCAGCGAGCCTTCGCTGAGCCTTCGCTAGGCGAAGCAGAGGCGAACGGGACAGTGGCTGCTTTGTCTCTTTGTTGTCCATTTTATGTCTATCTAATCATGATTCTGCATTATTTGGCTTAAATTCCTGACTGTTATATTTATTTTATAGTGCAATTTCTAATTGTATTTTACCTCAATGCTCTAATCCGTGTGTTGCATGGTGTAAAAGCTAGCATACTTCCAAAGAAATAGCCGGCTAGGCATGCCGCTTTAGGTGTGGACATTCTTGAGGAGATGGCTTTTGGATGACCTAAGTCTAATGTGGAGATTCATCTTGAATCACCAAGCTTGATTTTTAATGTATTGATTTCATTGATGTCCTGTGGACCTAATTACCTAACTGATTACGGCTATTTAATTAATTGTTAAAATCTGGACTTTAAATAAATAATATCGGACCTCTCTCTATTACCCCACGATTACGTAATACGGTCATGTCCCGCGAATATGGGGATATCCTTAGCAAAGACCCTTCGGTAAAATCATCATAGTCCCTCGGACGTTGCCTTCGAAAATACGATTTTGTCCCTCGATGACCCTTCGGTGTAGCCTACGGTTAAATGATGATAGTCCCTTCGAATGCTAAGGTATCCTCACAACTGTTGCCTTCAATGACCTATCGATGACCCTACGATGACCCTTCTACATCCCCAGGATAAAACTACTTACTTCTCAATAGTAAGGACAGTTTTACCCTCATAAGGATAGGAAATGCCCGGAAAGACCTCAGACAGGTATACCCTTAATTGCTCATTCATAACCTAAAAAATACTTTTCACACCTCACACCTTTCAAACATCCTTTTGGAAAATCACTACTTAGCATACATCCATACTAGGATCATTGCCGAGTTATATTTTTCTAAACTATTTTCAAAACTAAATGAGATAACCACTTGGTATACATTCATACAAGAATCATTACAAAGTTAAATTCTCCTTTTCAAAACATTTCCTATACATTTCTCAAACACTTTTTTTAAACTAGAAAAACATAAATGATTGAGCAATTAAGAGCCCATGGATAACCATGGATACAAAGGGTGCTAATACCTTCCCTTTGTATAAAGTACCTCCCGAACCTAAGAATCTAAATTAAGGTCTTTCCTGTTCTTTTCCACCTTTCCTTATTGGATAAAAGAAAAGTCGGTGGCGACTCTTGCTAACCGCGACATTGCGATTAAAAATCCAAAAAAGTCCAGTTCACCGTATGACACAAGGTCATGGCATCTGATATGGTTGTACCTGCTGGAAGTTATAAAAGGAATTATTGGATTATGCAGGATTTTTCCAGGATGTCAGACCCGATGTCATGACATCCTGTACACAGAACATTCAATATGAATGTCTGGTGTTTTGTGATTGCACAATTAAAGGCAATCTTTGTATGATTGAAGATATGATTAGTTGGCGCATTCAATCATGGATTACAACCAGATTTACTTATTTTACAAGGAGATCTAACCAGCTGTTATAAAAAGATTTGATTGGAAAATAGATTTAGGGTTTTCAAGATGTCCAAGCCCAGCTGGATGCTTCTATAAAAAGGGACTTAGAAAACCTGTTTGAACACACAACCAATACTGAGCGAAATATAGAAAGAGAGCTAGGGTTTGTGTCTGTTTAGTCGTGAGACTTGTAAGTCGTTCAAGTCATCCATTGATGATTGAATTGGACTCATTTGTGGTTGTAATTTGTCACTCTAAAGTTGTTAAGCAAGAGTGTGTGTCTTCTTGATCAAAGTCGTGAAGCAAGATCAAGAGTGTGTCTTCTTGATTGAAACTGTGAAGTAAAATCAAGAGTGTGTAATTGAAAAGTATTTTCTTTTCTCAAGGGATTGTTGTTTAAAATCACTGGTGTGTGATTGTAGGGAAGTGAGTGGGTTCTCATATCTAAGAGTGCTTAGGTAGAAGTTGCACGGGTAGAGATTAGGTGAGAAAGACTGTAACTTGTTGAAGTGTACGGAGAGTCTTTGAACTAATTCTATTTTAGTGAATTTCCTTCCTGGCTTGGTAGCCCCCAGACGTAGGTGAGTTGCACCGAACTGGGTTAACAATTGCTTGTGTTATTTGCTTTACCATTCTGTATCTTTATTCATTGTGTGTTAACAGATATTAGTGTCGTGACATTACCTTCGACATCTTATATCTGATACCAGAATTTCAAGTGTAGTATCTACCTTCCCCTGAAGTATCCTTGATCGATTAAAAACTTACTACGTCACTCATACCAAACCCTAGGCACTTGTTTGAGACCATACAAAACTCATTTTAGTTTGTAAACATGATTAGGATACTCGTGATTTTCAAAACTAGGAGGTTGAGCCACATACACTTCCTCATTAATACATCCATTAGGGAACACATTTTTCGCGTCCATTTGAAATAACTTAAAATCTTTGGAGCAAGCATAAGCTAGTAGAAGGCGTATAGCCTCGAGGTGAGAAACCAGAGCATAAGTTTCCTCATAGTCAATGCTCTCCTCTTGATTATAACCTTGAGCCACTAGTTGGGCTTTATTCCTAGTTATCACTCTATTTTTGGGGAGTTTGTTTCTAAAAACACATTTGGTGCCAATAACTTGATAATTTTTAGGATGAGGGACAAGTTCCCAAACATCATTTCTTTTAAATTGGTTTAGTTCATCTTGCATGGCCATGAGTCAATGCTCACCAAGTAATGCATCTTTAGCGTTTTTAGGTTCAACTTGTGAAACGAACGCAAAGTGATAAAAAATTACTTATCTTGGAGCGTGTTGTCACGCCTTTGGTGATGTCTCCATGTTGTCGATAACATGATCTTTGGAGGTTCTCCAAACCAAAGGTAGATCGTCCACTACAACTGGACTTTCAACATTCCCCTCTTCACAATCGTTATCTTCTTCTTTCTCATGTTCCACCGCTTTAGGCTGATCAATTCCTTTTTCGGGTTCTTTGAGAATGTCTTGTGAAGATACACCTACGTCATGAAAAGAAACACCTTTCCTGGCATTTTTCGGATGATTCATCAAAGGTGATGTGTATCGACTCTTCAACAATAATTAATATTTTGTTATAAACCCTACACACATATCTAGATTGAGAGTATCCAAGAAAGATACCTTCATCGACTTTTGCATCAAACTTACCAAGATTATCCTTGACATTATTCAAAACAAAACATTTGCATTTGAAAACGTAAAGATATGATAAATTAGGTTTTCTACCCTTAAGTAGTTCATAGGGAGTTTTGTCTAAGATAGGACGTATTAGTATCCTATTCATGACATAATATGTTGTTCTAATTGCATCGACCCAAAAATACTTAGGTAGATTACCTTTGTTGAGCATAGTTCTAGCCAACTCCTCTAAAACACGATTTTTGCGCTCCACAACACCATTTTGTTGTGGAGTTCTTGGAGAATATAAGTTATTCTTAATGCCATGTCTATCATAATACTTCTCAAAGAGGTGATTTTAAAAATCTCCTCCATGATCACTTCGGATAGCAACAATTTTCAAATTCATCTTATTTTGGGATAATCTAGCAAATTGTTTGAAAGCTGAAAAAATCTCATCTTTACTATACAAAAACATGAACCAACAAAATCTTGAGTAACTGTCTACTATCAAAAAACCATAATAGTTACCATATATTATTTTGGTCCTTGAGGGACCAAAGAGACCCATATGAAGAAGCTCAAGAGGTCTCAAAGTTGGAATAATGTTTTTCGATTTAAAGGAGACTCTTGTTTGCTTGCCCATTTGGCATGCATCACATAGATGGTCTTTTTAAAAAATTATTTTTGGTAGACCTATTACTAAATATTTTGAAGTGACTATATTTAGTAAATCAAAGTTGATATGAGCTAGGAGTCTATGCCATAAATAAGAGTTTTCACTCATGGTCACTAGATACTTAGTTCCAACCAAGGATACGTCATCCAAGTTAAACTTATATGTGTTATTAATCCTCAAGCCTTTAAACTTACAATCCTTCTTTTCATTATGTTCAAACAAGCAACAAGTATTTGTAAAAGTAACTGTAAAGCCCTTGTCGCATAGTTGACTAATGCTAAGGAGGTTATGTTTAAGACCACCAACTAACATAACATCAGAGGTAGTAGTAGATAAGGGATTACTCACACTACCTTTTCCAAGAATTTCTCCCTTGTTGTTGTTTCCATAAGTGACGAACCCCTTATTCTTTGGCACAAAGTCAACGAATAGAGATATGTCACCCATCATATATCTTGAGCATCCACTATCGAGAAACCACATTTTCTCTGTAGAGTCAAGACATTCAACCTATAAAATCAAACAAGAGAAATAGGTACCCAATTTTCATTAGGTTCTTCAGAGTAAGTGAAATCAAGGTTCCATTTGGGCAACCATTGAAAAGCATCTTTAGGAACAAAAAGTTTCCTAAACTTGCATTTTTCAATAGTATGGCCTTTCTTACAAGAATAGTGACAAGAGATAAGTGGACTTTGTTGGAAATCCAAGAGTTTGTTCTTGGTGGTCTTTGTTGGTCATTGTACAAGTCCAAACAAATAGTGGAAATCTCTTTCTTGTTGGAAAGAGGACTGGATGTACCTTCGGATTGTGAAGGGAACCAGGATAAATCTCCGTGTCATTATTTTTCTGCACTTTACCACTTTCCTAAACACCATTATAAACCAGAAAAATAATCCTTACAACAAGAAAATTTCAAGGTTTCTAATTCACCCCCCCCCCCCCCCCTCTTAGACTGATTTCAGACTTACAATTGGCATCAGAGCAGGTTATAGGTAACTTATTCCTAGACTATCCAAAATGGCTTCCGCAAATAATAATCTAGTCTTCAGAGATTGTGGTAGCAATAATAAGCCTCCACTATTCTGTGGTGAATACTTTGACTTCTGGAAAATTCAGATGAAGGCTCATTTAGAAGCATAAGGAGAAGAAATATGGGATGCTGTCCAAAATGGTCCTTTTGTTCCTACAACGGTTGTTAACGGGGTTGGTTCATCAAACCCTAAAACTTCATGGGATGATGATGATAAGAAGAAGGTCCTCTATGATAAAAAGGCAATAAATCTTCTTCAAAGTGCACTCAGCATGGATGAATTCTTTCGCATTTCGGCATGCACAACGACAAAACAAATATGGGATACCTTGGTAGAAACTCATGAAGGAACTGCCGAAGTTAAAAGATCGAGATTAAATACCTTGAGTCAAGAATACGAGTTGTTCAGAATGCAGCCCGGAGAATCCATCCTTGACTTGCAGAAAAGATTTGTGCACTTGACAAATCATCTAAAAGCTCTACGTAAGACTTTAAGTAATGATGAATTGAATATTAAAGTGCTTAGATCTTTAACCAGGGAATGGCAACCAAAAGTGACGATAATATCAGAAAAGAAAAGTCTATCCACAATGACTTCCGCTACATTGTTTGAAAAACTTCAAGAATATGAGACGGAACTTGGAAGACTTGAAAAACATGAGAATCAAGATAAGAAGTCCAAAAGCATCGCTCTGAAAGTTGACTCCAAAGATGTTGATAAAGAAGACAATCCGGAGGAGGATGAAAACTTCTTGTTACTTGTTAAAAGGCTAGGCAAATTTTTCAGTAAGAATGACAAACCTTCCTTCTATGCGAAAAGAAAGAAACACTTCAAGAAAAGAGAAGCTTCCACTTCAATGCAAGAGGTAACATGTTATGAATGTGGTAAGCAAGGCCACATAAAACCAGATTGTCCTCAACTACCTAAGAAAAGTGGATTCAAAAGCAAGAAGGAGAACAAGTACAAAAAGGCTTATGTCACATGGGAAGATAACGAAATAAGCTCGTCATCCGACTCGGATAGTGATGAAAGTGCAAACCTAGTATTAATGGCCTCACACCATTCCGATGATGAAGTAAATGAGGTTAGTAATGATTTTTCGCTTTTTGATAATGATGTGCAAGGTGCCATAGATGAATTATTAAATGAATGCAAAATTTTGTATAAAACTATATCATCTCAAAAGAAACAAATCTCAGTTTTGGAAGAGAAAATTGAGAAAATGGAAAAAGGTTTTGAAGTTGAAAAAGAAAAGATGATTAATGGTCAAAAACAAAATTTTGTATGCAATAAATGTGAGTCACTTTCTTTTCAAATTGTCCAACTAAAAAGAGTTATTGAAAGATACGAAAAAGGACAAATTGGATTGGAGGGTGTACTTAGCCAACAAAGATATTCAAATGATAAAAGTGGGCTTGGTTACTCAAAGTTTTCAAAACCAAGCTCAAACAAGACAATCTTTGTTAAGGCAAGTGACCAACCAATCCAAGGGAAAGTGAACAAACCTAAAATAGTTCATCATTATCCTAAAAAGAAAAACCTTGTTAAGAAGAAGTCTTATCCTTCTAGGTATAGAAGTAATTTTCAACCAACATGTTTTTATTGTGGTATTAAAGGCCATACACCTAATGCTTGCTATATTAGAAACTTTAGTGTTGCTAATGGGCATTACGTATGGGTAAAGAAAGGCATTAAGTATGAAGGACCCAAAGCAACTTGGGTACCTAACAAAACTTAATCTGTTTTGTAGGCTTGCTTGGAATCCACATCAAACTTATGGTATCTCGATAGTGGGTGTTCCAAGCATATGACGGGAGACATCAACAAATTTTCAAATCTAAAGCTTAAAGCCAAGGGTTTTGTTACATATGGAGATAACAACAAAGGAAAGATTCTTGGCAAAGGCATTGTTGGTGCACCACCTTTCACATCCATTGAAGATGTTCTTTATGTCGAAGGACTAAAGCACAATCTTCTTAGTATTATCCAACTATGTGACAAGGGCTTCAAGATCAAGTTCACTAAAGATGAGTGCTTGATAGAAGACGAAGTCACACATGAGGTTAAACTAAAAGGTAAACGCCTTAACAATATTTTTATGATTTCCCTTAATGACTTGTCTTTGAAGGTAAAGTGTCTCATGGCAAACAACAACGATTCATGGCTTTGGCACAAAAGATTCGCACATATTCATATGGAACATTTGAATAAGTTGATCAAGCATGACCTCGTCATTGGTTTGCCCAAGATGAAGTTTATCAAAGATAGACTTTGTGATGCGTGCCAAAAGGGGAAACAACATAAATCAACTTTCAAATCCAAAAATGTAGTGACCACTTCAAGGCCATTACAACTGCTGCACATGGACTTATTCGGTCCATCAAGAACAAGGAGCTTCGGAGGTAATATTTATGCCTTAGTCATTGTTGATGATTTCTCTAGATACACTTGGACTCTCTTTTTAGTGCAGAAAAATGACGCATTCAAAGCATTTAAGAAGTATGCAAAGCAAATCGAAAATGAGAAGTCACTAACCATTGCCTCCATAAGAAGCGACCATGGTGGAGAATTCCAAAATGCTTCCTTTGAAGAATTTTGCGATGAAAATGGAATCTCTCACAACTTCTCGGCACCAAGGACTCCTCAACAAAATGGAGTGGTGGAGAGAAAGAATAGGTCTCTCATTGAGCTTGCAAGAACAATGCTTAGCGACTCCAATCTTCAAAAGTACTTTTGGGCGGATGCGGTAAGCACGACATGCTTTGTAAGTAATCGAGTCAATATTAGACCTATCTTGAAGAAAACTCCTTATGAACTTTTCAAGGGAAGAAAACCGAACATAGCCTACTTTCATATCTTCGGATGCAAATGCTTTGTCCTCAATAATGACAAAGATAATCTCGGTAAGTTCGATGAAAAATTCGCCGAAGGTATATTTCTTGGTTATTCTCTCTCTAGAAAAGCTTATAGGATTTATAACAAAAGAACTTTAACTATTGAGGAATCTATGCATGTATCATTTGATGAAACTAACCCCTCCAAGGAGGATATTATTGTTGATAATGATGATGATTTAGTAGATATTCCTCAAGAGATAGATTTCATATTAGGTAATGAAAATCAATCGGAACACCATGAAGAACAAGATCCACAAGACGCAAACATCAATGATCTACCTAAAGAATGGATAACTCATAAAGACCATCCAATCGACAAGATTATTGGTGACATTAGTCAAGGAGTCTCAACAAGATTGAATTTAAAGGATGCTTGCTTAAAAATGGTTTTTGTCTCTCAAATTGAACCTTCCAAAGTTGATGAAGCCTTAGGAGACGACCAATGGATCATTGCTATGCAAGAAGAACTCAATCAATTTGAAAGAAATCAAGTTTGGGAACTTGTTCCGAGACCTAGCAATAAACACATCACTGGAACTCGATGGGTCTTCAAAAACAACTTGACGAAAATGGCATCATTGTTTGTAACAAAGCAAGGTTGGTCGCACAAGGCTACAACCAAGAAGAAGGAATTGATTTCGAAGAAACATTCGCTCCGGTAGCAAGGTTAGAAGCTATACGCCTTTTACTTGCTTATGCTTGCTCACTAAACTTTCATCTTTTTCAAATGGATGTGAAAAGCGCATTCCTTAATGGCTACATCAACGAAGAAGTTTACGTAAAGCAACCCCCGGGCTTTGAAGATTTCAAGAATCCCTCACATGTTTTATGTAACACCCTTCTACCCAAACGACACATTTATATATATTATCAGAGTACAACATGTAGAAGAGTTTACATTTCATACAACATATCATTTCTCGCATCACAACATAAAACATATTATTTATTTGATTTAAAACTTCGCAGCGGACAACAACATAAATATTATAATAATGTGTCAACATGATCTCAACAAAACATCCCAACAATTATTCATCATAAACAACGTAAATAAAAATAATTTGGCTATCGAATCCCATAATCCCCGGTGTCACATGACCAGAGCATTTGACTCGACTCTGTAGAATAATTCTACACTTATTCTTCGAACCTCAACAAAAGCTACTCCTCTTTATCTGCACATTGCTCATCATAGATGAACATAAACACATGCAGAAGGGGTGAGAATTACATTATTAAATAATAATATAACGACAGAAATATAAACATAAATATATATTTCACATATGCCAACACAACTCAACATCATCATCAAAATCAACAAACTCATGAACATCAACAAAACAACACATCAAATGCAATGCACAAACCCATGCATGACTCAACACGACTCGGTATACCCATTTTGTGACCACTACAGGATCACCACTCCCAGATTCACCACCATAGAATCCGAGTCCCCCGTAAGGAACCAAGCCTCTCAACAAGCCCGGAGTCAACAACATCATTGGAACTCATGTCCGTTCATCACTAGGCATCGGCCTTTCATGAATGCATGCACATCAAACATGCATCATAATCATCATAGCAACAACAACATCATATAGTCATGTTATCATCATCATTAATATCATGACATACAACTCAACAAAACAACAACAACATCATAACGATATCACATCGTCACACAACACATTCATAATTAAACACATAAATTCAACATATCATCATCATAACGCCTCATACAAATCATATAATCACTATTAATGGTTTATAGTACAACTACAGCGACTTACTAAGAGTCTCGCAACTCAACGTACTCCAAACCCACCAACATTAGCTTCTGCATTTCACCAGTTCGCGCCGCCAACATCGGGACGCGCCGCGAACTCCCCAACACAACACAGTTCGCGCCGCGAACGAAGGGTCGCGTCGCGAACAACTTATTTCGCTTCAGTGCGCGCCGCGAAGCAGGGTTCGCGTCGCGAACAACGAATTACAGAACCCCTCTAAATCCTGCCCCGTTCGCGCCGCGAACTGGGCTTCGCGCCGCGAATCGCGCGCGACAGAACCCCTCTGCTGCAGAATTCAGCGCAGCTTTTCTTCTCTACTTGCCATAACCCGTACCCCACAGCTAACAAACCAAAATCGACATTTAACAGACACATATACACAACATACTTCGATTACGGTGCGTATAACACAACACAACTCACAGATCGGAGGATTTTCCATCAAAACCCCAACTTTCCCAATCTCCCTAAAATCCCCAAAATCCATCAACAATCACACAGATAACACGAAATTGCTCGCATATTATCGTTTAATAATGGTTCAGACCCCTTACCTCTTTGGATTGAAGGAAGCTCCGAGAAATCTTTGGCCTTTTCCTCTTCCTTCTCTTTCTCTGCAGCTTTCTCCCTTTTCTCTGACTCTGAAGCACAACACGTGAAAACAACCTAAGTTTCACTTGGACTCTTTTATCCCCTTTCCACTTTTACCCTTCCACTCTTCATATTCCCTTTATTTATTTATTTAATTATTATTAAAATAAATAACATCTTATAATAATAATAAAATATTCCAATAATCCAACTTTATTTAATTAAATTAATAAAATAATATTAACTCAATTAAATAATTCTCTTATTTTAATCGGGGTGTTACAACTCTCCCCCACTAAAAGAGTTTTCGTCCTCGAAAACATACCTCAAGCAAATAGAGTCGGATACGACTCCTTCATCTGATCTTCACGCTCCCAAGTCAAGCTCTCACCAGCTGGACCTCCCCAAACAACTTTCACTAGAGCAATCTTCTTACCTCTCAGGGTCTTCTCTTCTCGGTCATCTATCCGAATTGGCAACACCTCAACGGTCAAATTATCTCTCACCTGGATATCATCCAACTGAACAACATGCGAAGGATCCGCAATATATTTTCTCAACTGAGATACGTGGAACACATCATGCAGATTAGAAAGCGACGGCGGTAAAGCTATCCGATACGCCACTTCCCCAACCCTCTTCAAAATCTGATACGGACCCACAAACCTCGGAGTAAGCTTCTTAGACTTTAAAGCTCTACCCACACCTGTCGTCGGAGTAACTCTCAGGAACACATGATCTCCCTCTTGGAACTCAAGTGCCTTTCTCCTATTATCATGATAACTCTTCTGACGACTCTGAGAAATCTTCATTTTCTCCTGAATCATCTTAACCCTTTCAGTCGTCTGCTGCACAATCTCAGGTCCGAGTACAACACTCTCACCTGATTCATACCAACACAATGGAGTTCTACACCTCCTACCATACAATGCTTCATATGGAGCCATACCGATACTAGCATGAAAACTATTATTATAAGTAAACTCCACCAACGGCAAATAACTATCCCAAGAACCACTCTGCTCCAACACACAAGCTCTCAACAAATCCTCCAAGGATTGGATAGTTCTTTCAGTCTGACCATCAGTCTGAGGATGATAAGCTGAACTCAACCTCAACTTGGTCCCCAACGCTTTCTGCAAACTTTCCCAAAATCTAGAAGTAAATCTGGGATCTCTATCAGACACAATACTTGATGGAATACCATGCAGCCTCACTATCTCCTCAATATACAACTCTGCCAACTTCTCTAGAGAGTGATTAATCTTCATCGGCAAGAAATGCGCCGACTTAGTCAATCGATCCACAATCACCCAAATAGAATCATTACCTTTCACCGTCCTCGGCAATCCCGTCACAAAATCCATGGAAATGCTATCCCACTTCCATTCAGGAATCTTCAAAGGTTGCATCATACCTGTCGGTTTCTGATGTTCAATCTTTGACTTCTGACAAGTCAAACATGCATACACAAACTTAGCAACATCTCTTTTCATACCAGCCCACCAAAACAACTTCTTCAAATCTTGATACATTTTAGTCGCACCTGGATGGATACTCAATCCACTCCTATGGCCCTCTTCAAGAATGCTCTTTCTCAATTCAGACACCTCAGGAACACAAACTCTACCTTTAAATCGCAGGATGCCATTCTCATCAATTTCAAAATTACCACCATTACCTTGGTTAACCATAGTAATATGATCAACTAGAGCGACATCAACTTGCTGACCATTCCGAATATCTTCCAGAATTCCACTAGTCAACTTCAGCATACCCAACTTTACACTATCAGCGGAAACTTCACAACCCAAACTCATATCACGGAACTGTTCAATCAACTCAAGCTCCCGAACCATCATCATAGACATATGTAGAGACTTTCTACTCAGCGCATCTGCAACTACATTAGCCTTACCGGGATGATAACTCAATTCGAAGTCAAAATCCTTCAGTAATTCTAACCACCTTCTCTGTCTCATATTTAACTCTTTCTGATCAAACAGATACTTCAGACTCTTGTGATCACTGAACACTTCGAATCTGGAACCATACAGATAATGCCTCCACATTTTCAACACAAATACAACAGCTGCAAGTTCTAGATCATGCGTAGGATAATTCCTCTCATGAACTTTCAACTGTCTAGAAGCATAAGCTACAACTTTACCGTTCTGCATCAAAACACCACCAAGACCCATCAAAGAAGCATCACAATAAACAACGAAGGGCTCACCAGGATTAGGCAAGATCAACACTGGAGCACTGGTCAACCGCCTCTTCAACTCAACAAAACTCGCTTCACAAGCTGTATCCCACACATACACTTGACCCTTCTTAGTCAACTGTGTCAACGGCAATGCCAACTTAGAGAAGCCCTCAATAAATCTGCGATAATAACCAGCTAACCCCAGAAAACTGCGTATCTCAGTAGCAGACTTCGGAGTCTCCCACTGTAATACAGCACCAATTTTAGCAGGATCAACAGAAATCCCACCACTCGAAATCACATGGCCAAGGAAACTCACTTCCTTCAACCAGAACTCACATTTAGATAACTTTGCATATAATTTCTTTTCTCTTAACACCTGCAGAACAATTCTCAGATGTCCTGCATGCTCTTCTTCCGTCTTAGAATATATCAATATATCATCTATGAACACCACAACAAAATTATCAAGGTACGGATGAAATATACGATTCATATATTCCATAAACACACCTGGAGCATTAGACACACCGAACGGCATCACAGTGTATTCATAATGACCATACCTCGTACGGAAAGCAGTCTTCGCAATATCCTCTGACTTTACTCGGATCTGATGATAGCCCGACCGCAAATCAATCTTACTGAAGACATGAGCTCCAACCAACTGGTCCATCAGATCATCAATCCTTGGCAATGGATACCGATTCTTGATAGTCACCTTATTCAACTGCCGATAATCGACACACAACCTCATCGTACCTTCTTTCTTCTTCACTAACAATACTGGTGCACCCCAAGGAGAAACACTTGGACGCACAAACTTCTTCTCAAGCAATTCCTCAAGTTGCTTCTTCAATTCAACTAATTCAGTTGCCGACATTCTATAAGGAGACATCGACACTGGACTCGTACCTGGTACTAAGTCAATGGCGAATTCGACTTCACGTTCTGGAGGTAAATCGCTTACATCCTCTGGAAACACATCCTGAAATTCACAGACAACAGGCAAATCTACACTCACCACTTTCTTATCCGCTTGCAGAGACGCAAATAAAGCGAATATCTGAGCTTCCTCTTTCACAAAATCCCCCACCTGCCTAGCAGATAGAAATCTTGCCTCA
Organism: Lathyrus oleraceus; assembly: GCF_024323335.1. Classification (NCBI taxonomy): domain Eukaryota; kingdom Viridiplantae; phylum Streptophyta; class Magnoliopsida; order Fabales; family Fabaceae; genus Lathyrus; species Lathyrus oleraceus. Next base: position 367,673,122 of record NC_066583.1, on the reverse strand, counting down.
TCATTCTCACCAACTTCAGAAAACCGCACCGTCTTACTATAGCAGTTGATAAACACACCATAGAATTCTAGCCAATTCATTCCCAGAATAATATCAATTTGGTGCAAGGGCAAGCACACTAAATCAACCACGAACTCTCTCTCAAAGATCGTCAAATGACAACCTCGACAGACAACAGAAGTTTTCACAGAACCATTAGCAGGAGTATCTATCACCATACTTCCGCCTAGGGACGACATAATCACACCAATCCTGGTCGCACACTCATACGAAATAAACGAATGAGTAGCACCAGTGTCAACAATAGCAAGCAATTCAACATTATTAATCAAGCAAGTACCTTTAATCAGGTTATCTTCTTTAGGAGCTTCAGCCCCACTCAGAGCAAACACCCTACCAGTAGTATGAGCTGCAGTAGCCGCCTTCTTCGGTTTCGAGCACTGCGAACTGATATGGCCTTTCTCGCCACAATTAAAACACGTCGGACCAGCATCCTTACATTCAGTAACTCTATGACCAGCCTGACCGCATCGGAAACATCTCAGCACCCTCTTGGTACAGCTATCAGCACGGTGGCCTGGCTCGCCACACTTGAAACATTTACCAGCTATGGGAGATCCTCCCCCACTTGGCTTCTTCTCATCTACCACTTTCTGCTTACCTTTACCATTCGGAGATGCATAAGGACTACCACGATCCTTATTCTTCTTCTCACTAAGACTCTTGTAGTGAGCAGTCCTAGCCTTGCTATCTTCATCGAATATCCTGCACTTATTAACCAGTGTAGGAAACCTACGAATCTCCTGGTAACCAATGCCTTGTTTGATCTCTGGACGCAACCCATTCTCAAACTTGACACACTTGGATTCTTCAGCATCAGCATTATTATAATGAGGACAATACTGCACCAGCTCCTCAAACTTCGAAGCGTAATCAGCAACAGACATGTTACCTTGCTTCAGTCCTAGAAATTCCATCTCCTTCTTACATCGCACATCAGCAGGAAAATATTTCTCCAGAAAGGCCGTCTTGAACCTTTCCCAAGTCATCTCAGCACCTGGTACCGAAATTCTCTGGCGAGTGTTATCCCACCAGTTTTCAGCCTCTTCAGATAACATATGCGTACCAAACTGCACTTTCTGTGCTTCAGTACACGTCATCACCCGGAAGATCTTCTCAATTTCCTTCAGCCAAATCTGAGCACCATCTGGATCATAGCGCCCTTTGAATGTAGGAGGGTTATTCTTCAGAAACCTTCCCAAATTCTTAAACTCGTCGACCGGCGGATTCTGCTGCGCTTGCATAGCCTGCGCTATAGCAGCCAAAGCCTCAGCAATCGCACAGTCATTTTCTCCAGCCATACTCTACACAACACAACCACAACCGTTAAATATCGACAGTGTCATTTACACTAATCGACCAACAGGGAACACATCACATTATGACTCGACTGGACTGACCATGCTCTGATACCACTAATGTAACACCCTTCTACCCAAACGACACATTTATATATATTATCAGAGTACAACATGTAGAAGAGTTTACATTTCATACAACATATCATTTCTCGCATCACAACATAAAACATATTATTTATTTGATTTAAAACTTCGCAGCGGACAACAACATAAATATTATAATAATGTGTCAACATGATCTCAACAAAACATCCCAACAATTATTCATCATAAACAACGTAAATAAAAATAATTTGGCTATCGAATCCCATAATCCCCGGTGTCACATGACCAGAGCATTTGACTCGACTCTGTAGAATAATTCTACACTTATTCTTCGAACCTCAACAAAAGCTACTCCTCTTTATCTGCACATTGCTCATCATAGATGAACATAAACACATGCAGAAGGGGTGAGAATTACATTATTAAATAATAATATAACGATAGAAATATAAACATAAATATATATTTCACATATGCCAACACAACTCAACATCATCATCAAAATCAACAAACTCATGAACATCAACAAAACAACACATCAAATGCAATGCACAAACCCATGCATGACTCAACACGACTCGGTATACCCATTTTGTGACCACTACAGGATCACCACTCCCAGATTCACCACCATAGAATCCGAGTCCCCCGTAAGGAACCAAGCCTCTCAACAAGCCCGGAGTCAACAACATCATTGGAACTCATGTCCGTTCATCACTAGGCATCGGCCTTTCATGAATGCATGCACATCAAACATGCATCATAATCATCATAGCAACAACAACATCATATAGTCATGTTATCATCATCATTAATATCATGACATACAACTCAACAAAACAACAACAACATCATAACGATATCACATCGTCACACAACACATTCATAATTAAACACATAAATTCAACATATCATCATCATAACGCCTCATACAAATCATATAATCACTATTAATGGTTTATAGTACAACTACAGCGACTTACTAAGAGTCTCGCAACTCAACGTACTCCAAACCCACCAACATTAGCTTCTGCATTTCACCAGTTCGCGCCGCCAACATCGGGACGCGCCGCGAACTCCCCAACACAACACAGTTCGCGCCGCGAACGAAGGGTCGCGTCGCGAACAACTTATTTCGCTTCAGTGCGCGCCGCGAAGCAGGGTTCGCGTCGCGAACAACGAATTACAGAACCCCTCTAAATCCTGCCCCGTTCGCGCCGCGAACTGGGCTTCGCGCCGCGAATCGCGCGCGACAGAACCCCTCTGCTGCAGAATTCAGCGCAGCTTTTCTTCTCTACTTGCCATAACCCGTACCCCACAGCTAACAAACCAAAATCGACATTTAACAGACACATATACACAACATACTTCGATTACGGTGCGTATAACACAACACAACTCACAGATCGGAGGATTTTCCATCAAAACCCCAACTTTCCCAATCTCCCTAAAATCCCCAAAATCCATCAACAATCACACAGATAACACGAAATTGCTCGCATATTATCGTTTAATAATGGTTCAGACCCCTTACCTCTTTGGATTGAAGGAAGCTCCGAGAAATCTTTGGCCTTTTCCTCTTCCTTCTCTTTCTCTGCAGCTTTCTCCCTTTTCTCTGACTCTGAAGCACAACACGTGAAAACAACCTAAGTTTCACTTGGACTCTTTTATCCCCTTTCCACTTTTACCCTTCCACTCTTCATATTCCCTTTATTTATTTATTTAATTATTATTAAAATAAATAACATCTTATAATAATAATAAAATATTCCAATAATCCAACTTTATTTAATTAAATTAATAAAATAATATTAACTCAATTAAATAATTCTCTTATTTTAATCGGGGTGTTACATTTTCAAGCTAAGAAAGGCTCTTTATGGATTGAAACAAGCGCCTAGGGCTTGGTATGATCGACTTAGCAACTTTCTTTGTGAAAAAGGTTTTGAAAAAGGCAAGGTTGACAAAACTCTCTTCATCAAAAGAATCAAGAACAACACATTGTTGGTACAAGTATACGTTGATGATATCATATTCGAATCAACAAACAAAGATATGTGTAAAGAATTCTCCTCAATCATGCAAGGAGAATTCGAGATGTCCATGATGGGTAAAATGAATTATTTTCTCGGCTTACAAATCAAGCAACTAGATGATGGTATCTTCATAAATCAATCCAAGTATTTCAAAGAACTCTTGAAAAGATTCGACATGGATAGTTGCAAGAAAATGTCTACCCCTATGGGATCCGGAACTTATGTTGATCAAGACGAATCCGGTACTTCAATTGATATCACCAAATACCGAGGTATGATTGGTTCCTTGTTGTATTTGACGGCAAGTCGTCCTGACATAATGTTTAGTGCATGTCTCTGTGCTCGTTTTCAAGCTAATTCAAAGGAATCACATCTCACCGCCGTCAAACGAATCATGAAGTATCTCAAGGGAACTACAAATGTTGGCCTATGGTATCCTAAAGGTAGTATGTGCAATTTAATTGGTTACTCTGACGCGGATTATGCAGCATGTAAGTGTAACACCTCAAAATTTGCCCTCCTCTTTTGGGACTAAGCTTAACATATTGCATATCATTTTAGGTCTTTAGGCATTGCATATTGCATATCATGTGGTTACACTGTGCAAGCCATTCTCCCAAGTCTTGATCAGAAGATGGAGAAGTCTAAGTGCAAGCCTAGGGTTTATTGACTGATCATGGGCCATCTGAGGATTGGGCTGTGAATTAGGGTTTTGTGATTCTCAATGGATGTTGGTCTTCATCTTGATTGCAATGATACATCATCATCATCATGGTTGGATGTCATCAGAAGATTGAAGAAGATTCCTGGAGATTAGGGTTTTGACCACTGGTCAACCCTAATCAGTTGCATTGGGCCAATCAGGGCATGATCAGGAGATGGGGTCTATGATGGTTATGGGGTTCATAATATGATTATATTGTGCTTATTGAGGCTAGGGTTTCACCCTTGAGCCATTTCAGTTGAAGATTAGGGCTCAGATTGATCTATGCATTGCCAGATTCATCTATCAGTTAAAAAAGTCAACTGTGGTCAATGTGCATGATTTGATGGATTTGGAGGTGGAAATGAGTTGGATACACTTCATTCATGTTGGAACAAGTGTTATATGACATCTCAAAGCTTAAGAATGGAGAAAATCAAGTCAGGACAAAAACTGCCAAAAATAGAAAGTGACTTGTAATTGAAGTTTCCAAAAATGGAAAGTTTTTGACCTCAAGACCACGTGTCCAAGGAAGCTTCAAATGAAAATTTGTTCAACATGAAAGTTGTAGATCTTGTTCTCACCTTTCCAAAAAGTCCAAGAACTTGAAAATCCCATGTATGGTTGAAAAATTATGGTCCAGTGAATTTCAAAAATGGCCCATAATCAGGAGGGCATAACTTCCACATGGATTGTCCAAATTGGATGTTCTTTATATGCACAAACTCCATTTGACATGTACTTTCATGGTGCATAATTGGATTTCTTCAAAAATGGTCAATGCAAAAAGTCAAATTTCAACTGGACAGTTAAATGGACCAGGGGCAAAATTGTCCAACTTGTGAAATAATTGGAATTTTTGAGTGGGGATTTTTGCTACACCTCAAAAATGGTATTTGAAAGTTGTTGGAATCATCATAACATGGCTAGGCCTTGTGGTTTGGAAATTGGCTTGAAAAATGAAATTGCAAAAATGGACACATAACCATTCACATGTGATTTTCTAAAATACACATCCAATGAGAGTGAAACAAGTTGCAATAGCTCATGACAGGTATTTGGAAGTTGTATGAGCTGTCCATGAGGTGGCAATGAGCTGGCTTTGGAAAGTACCATTTTGCCCTTACTTGAAAATTAGCCATTTCACTTAATCAATTCAATTTGGCTAATGAGTGTGATTAAGCTTGGATTAAGCACTCATATAAATTCCTAATCACTTCCAAATCATAACAGAATTGCACATTTCCCAAATCAGATCCAAAAACTCTTCATTCTCTCAAAATTCCTCAAGAACACAAAACCTAAAAATTCATCAAACTTCTCCAAATCTTGGTCAATCTTCGAATTTCTTTTTGCATCAATCTCCTTTCATCATCATCATCAACTGTTTGTGGAGTTTGGATTGGAAAAGGCCTTGGATCGTGACTGCACACACGAGCTCCATCAATGGCAAGTTGAGTTTTCGCGCGCTAGGAGTGGAATCAATTGAACCTGAGCCTGGAATTCAACTTCTTGAAGCTTGTTTCGTATCTGTTTGAAGCCAAAACGCGTCAAGAACATCAACACGACACTGCCGTTCCAGGTTTTGCAATTTTTCGAATCTCATGATTTGTTTGAAGCTTATGTGCGTTTTAAAGTTCATTCCACGTAGAGTTCAGTGATATGATTAGTTTTAGAAATAGATAACTGTAGCGCATGAAATCTGGATTTGAAATTTCGAACCAAAACCCTAAGTTGATCGATTCGTGTGATATAGCAACATTTAGGTTAGATTAAGTTGATATTTGAGATCTACATGTTTAGACGAGTCCAACGGCTATCCATTTGTTCATTTTGGTTGAGATTCATGGATCTTCATGTTCTTGCTTTTTCTGGAAAATCTGGGCGAAAACGATGAACAAAGCAGCATTTGATCTGAAATTCCGTTTGAATTTTCAAATACGGTGTTTACCGCCCCCGCCTGTAACTAATTACGATAGTGCCACTGTACATTTAATTAATTCAAATAATTCTTAAAAAAATCATTAACATGTTATAAAATTCATAAAAAATCATAGAAAATTCAGAAAAATATAGGAATTTTTTCTTTGACTTCCTTGTTGACTGTAGATGTTTTTTGACCTATTGGTCAAAGTTGTGCATGGTAGGAATAATGTTTGACCTAGGGATCTTTAACATGTACTCATTTTTGATACATTCTACCAATTCCAATGTGAAATTCTCATAGTTACAAATAAATGTCTGAAAATTTTTGTGGTGATTCTAGACACATCAATGGAGATTTACATGTGCATTTTATGAATTTTTGATACCTGGTCATTGAGATACAAATTTTGGAACTTAGGTGTGACAATGTGTGTCACACCTCATTATGTCAACTTGCTGGATTTTTTTGAGTGACTTAGACTTGGTGAAATGATGTGAAATTTTGCATGATGGTTGATTAACATGTTAAGATGCTATGTGAATTTTTGTGGAATTTTATGTGGCATTTTCGAATTGATTGCTATTTTTCATCTCTGGTGGTTGAATTTACAAGTTCATGTGACATAGGTTGGTAGATTTGATGTGAAATGCTCATATGGTATTGAATGATCATGAAATTTGATATGCTTGTAATAGACACATGATAGGACATCCCTGTTTTGGTCTCATCCATTTCTTTTTTGTTTTCATTGAGTTATGAATTTTTGAAGTGGAAGCATATGTTGATGTTGTGATTTGGGGCATGTAATTGTGTCTGTTTTTGTTGATTTTCATTGACATAGTTATCTTGGTCCAATTAGGCTAAAATTTGACATGCTAGACCTAGGTTAGGTCCTGTTTAGGTGTAATTTATTTGAGAATTTTTAGAATGGTTTTGATATGGATTTGAATGCAATAGTTCTGTTTGGATGTTTGGTGCTTCATTTGAACTAATTTGGATTGTTTTGTGCATGAAATGAATATAATGAATGATATGGACATGGGATTAATTGTGTTGGCTTTTGTTTGACATTAATTTGAGTTTGGTTAGAGATACCTTGCTGTTTAGGAATTTTTCTTGCCTTTGGACCCTAGGCTTGGCCTAGTGGTCTAGTTGCTAACATTTGATTGATTTTTCAGGATAAAAAGGTGCAATGTATATGGAGAATGGTCCAAATCAATTCAATTGATGTTGCTTAATGTTTGTACACTAACATAACTTGGTTTTGTAGGTTGTGAAGCTTGAGCTTGAGCTCATAGCTTGCTTTGTGTGCCTTGGCTTGCATAGTTTGACTGATTAATTTTGTTGTTTTCTGATTGTTTGTCTGAGTTATTAACTGGTTAGCTTTTGTACAGGTACCTTTAGTCGCTCTAGTTCTTTTAAGAACTTGCTTGGTAGCCGCTGCTCGGTTGTGTAAACCGCTTGAGGTAGGTCCTCTTGACTTCATGTAGTCTGGGAGACCCAGCTGTTACCGGGCCGGGCAAATGTCTGAAGTCCTCCTTAAGAGGCAATGATTGTGGTTGTTTATTTTTCGTGCCAAGCAGGTGAAAGTCCTTTAAATAAGGCAATTGGTGGAAGGTAGGGGTATGCAGTCTACCCCTCACTATTCTGTGAGTCTTCTCATTGCTCCCATTACATGGTTGTAGCATTGAGAACACAAGCCCAAGATCTGTGTTGTCGCACAATCGAGTCGGAGTCATCGAGTATAGAAGGGTTCCCCTATTCTGGACCCATGCTCATTTGTCAGAAGCTCTCCCTGGTTAGGGATAAGAGCTGTGAGGTCTGATCCTCACTTCACCTTTTCATCTGCTTCACCTTAGCCTCGTAATGGCAAGGTTAAGAGCAAACCCAGCCCGTACAGACGACTCGCTTCGGCAGTCAAACCTATTGTGTGAGCCACTTGTTTGGTTATAGTGCGTGCTGTGTGGATATCTGTTTGAGATGCTTGTTTTCATTTGATGTATGCTTGAATCATTTTGTATGCTTGTGTGCTTGCTTCTTTCCTGGATAGGAATAGTTTGCTTATGCAAGTAGGATAGAAAACCGAACTTAGGGTAAACGATGCATGACAACACTAGGCTCGAGTCCAGCTCCCTAGTAGTGTGTCTTTCCCTGGTTTCTGGCTAGCAACTCAGTCCCTTTCAGGGGAACTACATCGCCCTGATCCTCGTTCCAGACGAGGTATGTAGGCAGGTGGTCGTGCGAGACCACTCCGGGCAACCTTTTTCTTTTTTGCGTGTGTTTACTTGTTATCTGATTATGTATGTTTGGGTTCGGATGCCGACGTAAGCCCAGTGATTGGCAGTCGGGCTCCACGTTTGCCCTTTTGAGTATGTTTTGGTTCGGATGCCGACGTAATTCCATCAATTGGTTGTCGGGCTCCATGTTTGCCACCCTTGCTTGTTTGTATATTTTGTGTTGTTTGGCGTGTGTAAGCCGAACTACAGTGGCTCTGATTCTTGTTCCAGACAAGATATGTAGGCATAAGGTGCGATACCTTATCGAGCTCCCTTCTCTTAACCCCACCTGCGTTCCCTGTGTGTGTGTGTGTGATGTTTAGCAACCTATTCTTTATTCTAGGACGTGGATCCCGTCGAGTACGACGGACGTGAGGGGTGCTAATACCTTCCCCTTGCGTAACCGACTCCCTTACCCTGTCTCTTTGGTCGCAAGACCATTTCCTTTCCAGGTTTCTCTGAGCGTTTCCTTTCCCTATCTTGGGATAAATAACGCGCAGTGGCGGCTCTGTGTTGTGTGTTTTATTTTTAGCTCGCCGGTTGTTTTTTCGCGGATGCGACAGCTGGCGACTCTACTGGGGAACCTGATGTAGACCTATGCTGGTCCATCGTCCCTAAGCGAGTCCTTCCTAGCGTTTTAGGATTGGTTTGGGTTGCTTATTGTGTTTTATTTATTGCATTTATTATTCTAACCAGTGTATATATTTGCATTAATGTTTGCATGCATCATACTATCATGCTGTTGCCGTCCTCTATGCAGGTGGTTCTGTTATTTGGGGTGGGTGTTCTGAGTGGGGCTAAAACCCAGGCCCGAGTGTACACCTAGGATTAGCGTGGTCTCACGTCGCTCATGTGCCGGTTGGGCATATTGTTGCTACGTGACATACCACAAGCCGGACGAGGTTCATCTGAGAAGTGCTCTTCCAGTGGGGTTTTCCACTTTGGTTGGGTTATCTCTTTTGAGCTGTTGACTCTGGTGACCGATCATTTCCCGGATCTTTGGTTTAGACGATCTCAGGAGAGCTGCAATGGCACACCCGAAAGGGCAAACCCATTGAGTATCTCTGCCCGATTGTCGAGACTATTATCCGCCTTAGGATAACCTGTTTAGAATTTACCTGTGAGGGGAGGGTTGATTATTTCAGATGCATTGCTCAGATGGTGACTTGTTGTTCCGTGGATCAGAGTCATATTTATAAGTCGGATTTATGGTCATTTATCGCCGAGACGCCGGAGTGTTGTCCGAGATTTATCAGTGGGGATCCGTTTATTTCAGGATTCCCCGGGCCGAGTTATTTATCAGTGGGGATCCGTTTATTTCAGGATTCCCCGGGCCGATTCAGAGATTGTGGGATAGGTCTGCTCAGAGACTGATGATGATGATGATGATGATGTATCTGTCTTCCGTTTATTTCGGAACCCGTGGATCAGATGTGTGATTGTGTATTCCTCAGATGGTTATGATCAGTTCAGAGACCAGTTTCAGTGCAGAGGATCAGATGGCTTGGAGGATGGCAATGCATTGCATTCATTCATCAGCATCATTACATCTGGCATTAATTGCATCTAACACATGTTTACCCATATGCAGGGACCCTTTTGATCGAGATCCTGGTTGAGAGATTTTCTATCCAGACATGAGAAGACCCGGTTTGAAGGATGATGTGGCCTACAGTTTCTTTGATCCAGATATCAGTGTGCTGAAGGATATGATAGCATTGATTACACCTGACCATGTGGGGTTGTTTCGTGAGATGTATGGGGGTATTCTGAAGGTGGTTTTCAGGCTCATGGACAGAGACAGGAGCGCCATTCATACTCTTCTTCAGTTCTACGATCCCGAGCTGAGATGTTTTGTCTTCCCGGATTACGTGCTAGGGCCTATGATGGAGGATTATGCTGATATTTTAGGTATCCAAATCAGGGATCAGGTTCCTTTCTATGCTACTAAGGAAGAACCTGATATTGGTGGGATTTCTCGTGCTTTCTATCTAAGTCCAGAGGTAGTGAAGGGTAATCTGAAAGAAAAGGGGAAGCTGCCTGGTTTTCATCTGAGCTTCCTGGAGGCTAAGGCTAAGGAGCAGTCAGAGATGGGGAATTGGGAAGCTGTCTGTGCTTTGGTTGCTGCGGGCATTTATGGGATCATTCTGTTTCCTAACCAGAAGAATTTTGTGGATATTAATGCCATCCGCTTGTTTGTTCGAGGAAATCCTATTCCCACCTTGATTGGAGATGTTTATTATTCGGTCCATAACCGGAATGAGAAGAGGCGTGGGGGATTGATTCGATGTTGTGCACAGTTACTATTCAAGTGGTTTATGGGTTACTTACCATCCAAGGGTGCTTTTGTTCTTCTGGGCCAGAATGTTAATTGGGCGACCAAACTGATGGGTTTGAGGGCTAAGGACATAGATTGGACTCACAGTAGTGGGGTTGGACAGGATTTTATCTGCAGTTGCAGAGGTTTTCCCAATGTACCGCTTATAGGAGTTCAGGGTTACATTAACTATAACCCGACACTTCTTAAGAGGCAGATGGGATTTGCTTTGGAGCTTCCACCATACAAGAGTGATGTTCAGGAATCTGTGTACTTCCCAGTTGAGGGTAATCAGGCCAGGGTGAAGCAGATAGCCGAGGCATGACGCAGTATTCAAAGGAAAGGTAAGGCTTCTTGGGGTAAAGCTATGAACAGATCTTTTCCTCCGTTCGATGACTGGCTCAGTAAGAGAGTGGAGCTTACTTGTCTACCATTTCCGATGGTCGATCCTTGGTATCCGTTGATTGAGGAGACTCCTTCTACTGTTAGTATGAATGAGTTTTTGGAGATGAAACGGGAGAGAGATCAGTTGCTTGTAGAGAAGACAGAATTGGAGATGAGTGTCGCTCGGGTTCAGAGGGTTAATCAGGAGCTCAAGGAAAAGATGGAAGATCAAGGCAAGCGACATGCCTTGGAAGCCAAGCGCTTTGAGATGGATACGGCCTATTATGGGAAGATTAGTCAGGCCTTAGTCTCATCTAACCGGGAGCATGACATCACCAAGGAGAGATTGGCTAGAGCTTCGAAAGTTATTGAAGATGAAAAGAGAAGGCAAGTCCTGGTGAAAGGTCAGAGGGATGACAGAGTCCGGGTTCTTATTGCTGAGTGGGAGACCAAACTGAGGGTTAAGGAGTCAGAGAATCTGAGGATTGTTGCTGAGTGGGAGACCAAGCTGAAGGTTAAGGAGTCAGAGAAGCTGAAGATCAGGGCTGAGAGAGATCACTACATGGCTGAGAGAGATCACTACTTCAGGCAGATGAAGATTCATCAGAAGGAAGTGGGGAGACTGCAGCAGGAGAACACCGAGCTCAGGTTCGCCGCAGAGTTTGCAAGGATGGAAGATGAGATAGGGCCATCTGTGGGACCCTCATCTAGCTAGATCTTTTATTTGTGTTGGATTACCGTCAGGCTTGTTGACGGAATCTACTTGCTTGTATTCCTTTCCTGATTCTGGAAGATTGTATTTAACTTTATTTGACTTGATGTATGACTATGGCACTGTTTGTGCGCTTTTGGTTATGTGATGGTTCTTTTCATTCAGTATTTGATCTTCAAGCTTTATTTGCTTTACCGTATGCACTCACACAAGCACACACATGGTTGGGGGTATCATGCTAAATCACATATCTCTGATCTGCACGATAAAATCAGATGCCGAATATCAGAATATTGATGCCGGATTATTATTTGTCTCAATGATGCCAGGATCGAGAGACAAAGTGTCCTTCATATGGATAGACACTGCATCCATGCATTAATCATAATAACTGTGTTTTATTTTGCAGGTGTTTGTTACTAACGTGCTTGTTTGTGACAGGAATCATTGCTCGCGCTCGAAGAACAGTACCCTTGCACTCAACACGCCCTCACAGATATTATACCAGAAGAAATACTCCCAGACTCATGGAACTTCCCAGCGCAGATATGCTTGAGCTAAAAGATAAAATGAACGAGCTGATCAACATAATGCAAGGTTTCGCAGTTGGTCAGAAAGCGTTAGCAGACAAAGTCGAGAAGCTCGAGCGGGCTTCTGCAGCAAACAGTGGGGTTAACCTGGATGGAGTCTCCAACCAGGGGCAGGGATCTCGAGACGGCGGAAAGAGGACGACTGTGGGTCTCGTGAATAATGCTGGTGGTCTTGGTGGTGCTGGTGGCCAACCGGGTCAGAATATGAAAGATAATTTTGTGCCTCCGTTCTACGGGTTCGATGAAGATCAGGAGGAAGACAGGGAGGCTGACCAATTCTCTATGCAAAACGAGCCGTTTGTGCCTTACAATGCTCCGCCTCAGAACAAGGAGATTCAGCTGCTGGCTGAGAAAATCAAGGTGCTTGAGAGCTATGCCACTCCTGGGGTGGTGAACATGTCGAATATGGGGCTGGTAGATGGGATTGTGATCCCACAGAAGTTCAAGGCGCCCAGTTTTGACAAATATAACGGGAGTTCTTGCCCCGAGACGCACTTACAAGCTTTTGTCCGCAAGATCTTTGCGTACACGGCAGATCAGAAACTGTGGATGTACTTTTTCCAGGACAGCCTGTCTGGAGGATCCTTGGAATGGTACACCAAGCTGAAATCTTCTGACATCAAAAGCTGGCAAGATCTTGGGGATGCGTTCTTCAAGCAATACCAGTTCAACACTGACATGGCTCCGAGCCGTACCCAGCTGCAGGGTATGTCTCAGAAGCATAATGAGGGATTCAAGGAGTATGCTCAGCGGTGGAGAGAACTGGCTGCAAGGGTGCAACCTCCGCTTGTGGATCGTGAGATGTCTGAGTTGTTCATGGGGACCCTGCAGGGGCCGTTTGCAGAAAGAATGGTGGGTTGTCCTGTCACCAATTTCTCTGACATTGTGGTGGCAGGAGAAAGAATTGAAAGTTGGTTAAAGCTGGGTAAGATCCAGGGTACCGCTTCTGCGTCTTCTTCCGGTTCAAAGAAACCGTTTGGTAACAATGGGGGTCAGAGGAAAAAAGAGGGCGATACCAGCGCCGTGTATACACAACGTGGACCCAGTAGGGACCGTTACTTCCAGCACACTGCTGCGGTAACAATCCCTGCTGAGCCGCAATCCGCACCGCAACAACAGCAGCAACAGCAACAGAGACAACAACCCTTTCAGTAGAGACAGCAAAGGGCTGGTTATCAAGTTCGGGGCAGAGCGCAGGACAGACAATTTGATAGGCCTCCGGTGACCTATGCTTTTTTGTTCAAGAAGCTGCAGGATTTGGGCCTAGTGCAAACCAGAACTCTGGCACCTTTGAGACCTGATCAAAGGCCAGCCAGCTATGACGAGAACGCGAAGTGTGAATTCCACTCAGGTGCGCCTGGGCATAATATTGAGAACTGTAAAGCTTTTAAGCACACAGTTCAAGATTTAGTGGATTCCAAGGCCATTAATTTTGCTCCATCTCCCAATGTCAATGCAAACCACATGCCTGCGCATGGTCAGAGGGGAGTAAATGCCATTTCTGCGGAGAATAGAATCGGACTGCCTGATATTGATCAGCTGAAGACGCCTTTGGCTGAGGTCAAGAAGCAGTTGTTAAAGAATGGGGTTTATCCGGGCTGCGGTCGTGTGTGTGCTGAGTGCACAGTTTCTGTGAATGGTTGTGAGCTTCTGAGGAGGCATGTCCAGGGTCTGATGGACAGTGGTAATATTCTGATTGAAAGGACTGATGAAGGGAAAGAGGAGGTCTCTACCATAACCATTTATTATGATCCGGTGGATTTGTCGAACCTTACTGAAGAGGCTCCGGTTACCATCACGGTACCTGGGCCGATTCCTTATGACAAAGATGATGCCGTGCCATGGCATTATGGTGGGGAAGTATATTGCAATGGGGAGAAGTTGGAGGAGCATTCTGCAAGTGAAACCACCGTGCTAAAGGTGGATAATGCCGGTCCCAGCGGTTTCACTCGCAGCGGTAGGCTGTTTGCTCCGGATACTCTGAGGAGGGGGGAGGAAGAAAAAGATAAAAAAGAAAAGGCCGAGGCTTTAGCCAGGGCAAAAGGGAAGGCTGTGGTTGAGAATGGAAGTACTCCTGTGGTGACACCGGCGCCTGCGGGGTCGGAAAATAAATTTGATGATGATGCCGAAGAGTTCTTAAGGATCATCAAAAAGTCAGAGTATAAACTGGTCGATCATTTGCAGCAGACTCCTTCTAAGATCTCAATTCTTTCTTTGTTGCTGAGCTCAGAGGGGCATAGGGAGGCCTTATTGAAAATTTTGAAGAAGGCTTATGTTCCTCAGGAGATCACCATCAATCAATTGGAGACGGTCGTATCCAATGTGCATGCTAGCCATGGGTTGGGCTTTACGGATATGGACCTGACAGTGGACGGAAGGAATCATAATCGGGCGCTACACATAGCAATGGAATGCAAGGGAGCCGTGCTTTCGCATGTGCTGGTTGATACCGGCTCCTCTTTGAATGTGTTGCCAAAGAAGGCCTTGGCTAAACTGAACTGTGACGGGCTGATTTTGACCCCGACTGATTTGATTGTGCGGGCATTTGATGGGTCAAAACGGGCTGTGTTTGGGGAGGTGGAACTGCCAGTAAAGATTGGACCAGAGGTGTTCAAGTCGACTTTTTATGTTATGGACATTCAGCCGGCATACAGTTGCCTGTTGGTTCGCCCATGGATCCATGCTGCGGGAGCAGTTACTTCGACTTTGCACCAGAAACTGAAATATGTCTGGGGAGGTCAGGTCGTTACCGTCTGCGGAGAGGAGGACATCTTTGTCAGCCACCTGTCTTCATTCAAGTATGTGGAGATGGATGGAGAAATCTGGGAGACGCCTAGCCAGGCATTTGAAACCGTTAAGGTGGAGAATGCTCTGTTCGCAAAGCAGGAAGAAGAGAAACCATCCATCACTTCATACAAACAGGCTGCTGAGGTGGTCAAGAGTGGAGAAGCTCCTGGTTGGGGAAAAATGATGCAGGTCCCTGAGAAGAAGGACAGGTTCGGAGTTGGATATCGGCCGGGCCGAGGCTCTGGACAAGGAAGAGGACGTCGTACGTCAGTAACCTTCACAAGTGCCGGAATGCTGGATCCGGATCACATTTGTATGATGAGTGAAGATGCTGATAGTGACTGCGACATCGACCAGTGGATAAAGCCGTGCACACCAGAGATGGAAATCCAGAACTGGAAGGCCGAAGAGATCATCCGGGTCACTCTCCTCGAAGAGTAATATTTTTCTTGTTTTCATTTTATATGCATGAAAGCCATACGTGTTGCCCGACACGTAATGGTCCATTGTAAGGGCCACCCTATGTTTAAATTTGCAAGATTTTTGCATCATGAATAAAGGATGTTTTTCAATTAAAAGCGGTGTTCCCTGTTTTTCATTTATTTTTGCAGTTTAAAAACAAAAAACAAATAAAAATGGTAATGTTTTCATTTTTCTTTTTGATTTCTCACACCGGTTCTAAAGCAATGCATGAATCAACATTCATGCAGATGCGTTTCCTCCCCGGATCTCATAGATAACAATCCTGTTACACCCTTGTATGACTTCGACAATCCGATCTATCTTGCTGAAGAAGAAGACGAAGAAGATTGTGAACTGCCAGGGGAATTAGTCAGGTTGTTGAAACAAGAGGAGAAGGTGATCCAGCCGCACGAAGAGCAGATTGAGGTGGTGAATTTGGGTACCGATGAGGTTAAGAAAGAAGTGAAAATCGGGGCTGCTTTGGAGGAAAGTGTAAAGAGCAGAATGGTGGCATTGTTGAAAGAGTATGTCGACATCTTTGCCTGGTCTTATCAAGATATGCCAGGGTTGGATACCGATATTGTTGTGCACAAGCTACCGTTGAGATCTGATTGTCCTCCAGTGAAGCAGAAATTGCGCAGGACTCGACCTGACATGGCAATGAAGATTAAAGAAGAAGTGCAGAAGCAGTGGGATGCTGGTTTCCTTGCTGTCACTAATTATCCGCCATGGGTCGCGAACATTGTGCCAGTCCCGAAGAAAGATGGGAAGGTGAGAATGTGTGTGGACTACCGAGATCTGAACAGAGCTAGTCCGAAGGATGATTTTCCATTGCCTCACATTGACGTGTTGGTAGATAATACAGCTCAATTCTCGGTGTTTTCCTTCATGGATGGTTTTTCTGGCTATAATCAAATCAAAATGTCGCCAGATGATATGGAGAAAACAACGTTCATCACACCGTGGGGTACCTTTTGTTACAAGGTGATGCCATTCGGTCTCAAGAACGCCGGTGCTACTTATCAGAGGGCCATGGTGACTTTGTTTCATGATATGATTCATCATGAAATTGAATGCTATGTTGATGACATGATAGCAAAGTCCCAAACAGAAGAGGGGCATTTGGTAGATTTGGCCAAGTTGTTCGATAGGCTGAGACAGTTCAGACTGAGGTTGAATCCGAACAAGTGCACATTCGGAGTGCGGTCCGGTAAATTGCTGGGGTTCATTGTAAGTGAGAAAGGAATCGAGGTTGATCCTGCAAAAGTAAAAGCAATAAAAGAAATGCCTGAACCGAGAACAGAGAAAGAGGTTCGTGGTTTCTTAGGTAGATTGAACTACATTTCACGGTTCATATCTCATCTAACGGCCACGTGTGAACCGATATTCAAATTGTTAAGAAAAGATCAAACGGTCAGGTGGAATGATGATTGCCAAGCGGCATTTGAAAGAATAAAAGAGTATTTGCAGGAGCCTCCGATTCTGATGCCTCCTGTGGAGGGAAGACCGTTAATTCTGTACCTGACAGTCCTCGAGGGGTCTATAGGGTGTGTATTGGGGCAGCATGACGGGTCTGGTCGAAAAGAGCATGCCATATACTACCTTAGCAAAAAGTTTACCGACTGTGAAACAAGATATTCACTGCTCGAGAAAACTTGCTGTGCTTTGGTCTGGGCTGCTCGCCGACTGAGGCAGTACATGTTGGTTCATACCACTTTATTGATTTCCAAGATGGATCCAATCAAGTACATTTTTGAAAAGCCAGCGTTGACCGGACGGGTTGCGAGGTGGCAAATGATTTTGACAGAATATGATATTCAGTACACCTCTCAGAAGGCGATTAAGGGGAGTGTATTGTCTGATTACCTCGCCCAGCAACCTATTGATGATTATCAACCGATGAAGTTTGAATTCCCTGATGAGGACATCATGTTTCTCAAATCGAAAGATTGCGAGGAACCAATCCCGGAGGAAGGGCCTGACCCTGAATCCGAATGGATTCTGATGTTTGATGGGGCCGTTAACGTGAATGGGAGCGGTGTTGGTGCTGTTTTGGTTACGCCGAAAGGATCCCATATTCCTTTTGCTGCCCGGCTAACATTTGAGTGTACCAACAACGTAGCTGAATATGAAGCTTGTATATTGGGGATTGAGGAGGCGATTGATTTGAGAATCAAGAACCTTATCATATATGGAGATTCAGCTCTGGTTGTGAATCAGGTTAACGGAAAATGGTATACACATCAATCTCATTTGGTTCCGTATCGAGATTATACGAGGAGATTGTTGACGTTTTTCACCAAGGTGAAGTTGCATCATGTGCCCAGAGAGGAGAATCCTTTGGCAGATGCTTTGGCTACTCTAGCTGCTTTGATTAAGGTGCAGAGGTGGAATCAGTTTCACAGTGTGGAAGTTGGTCGTCTGGATAGACCGGCTTATGTGTTTGCTGTTGATACAGCGCCTGGTGATGAGAAGCCGTGGTATTATGATATCAAGCGCTATCTTGAGACTCAAGAGTATCCTGAGGGAGCATCAAAGAAAGATAGAAAGACTCTGCGGAGGTTAGCCATGGTGTTTTACCTGAATAAGGATGGGGTTTTGTATAAAAGAAATTTTGATTGGGTCTTGCTCAGATGTGTGGATGATGCAGAAGCAAGCCAATTAATGAAAGAGGTTCATGAGGGGTCGTTCGGTACCCATGCCAGTGGGAATGCAATGGTAAAGAAGCTGCTGAGAGCAGGCTATTATTGGATGACAATGGAGGCCCAATGTTTTAATTTCGTGCGGAAGTGTCATAAATGCCAGATTTATGCTGATAAGGTGCACGTGCCTCCAAATCCGTTGAGCTTAATGTCGTCTCCATGGCCGTTCGCTATGTGGGGCATTGATATGATTGGAAAGATAGAGCCCACAACTTCGAATGGGCACAGATTCATATTAGTGGCTATTGATTACTTCACCAAGTGGGTAGAAGCAGCCTCTTATACGAATGTGACGAAGCAGGTCGTTGCCCGATTTCTCAAGAGAGACATCATTTGCCGATATGGAGTTCCCGAGAGAATCATTACTGATAATGGTTCTAATTTGAACAATAAGATGATGGCAGAGTTGTGCCGGGAATTCAAGATCGAGCATCACAATTCTTCTCCCTATCGTCCGAAGATGAATGGGGCGGTTGAGGCAGCCAACAAGAATATAAAGAAGATTGTGCAGAAGATGGTGGTAACCTACAAAGACTGGCATGAGATGTTGCCGTTTGCATTGCATGGGTATCGAACGTCGGTACGCACATCTACTGGGGCAACTCCTTTCTCGTTGGTATATGGGATGGAGGCTGTATTACCCGTTGAGGTTCAGATTCCCTCTTTGAGAGTCCTGATGGACGTGAAATTGCAAGAGGCTGAATGGGTAAGGACCCGGTATGAAGAGTTGAGCTTGATTGAGGAAAAGAGGCTGGCAGCCATCTGTCATGGGCAGTTGTATCAGCAGAGGATGAAGCGTGCTTTTGACAAGAAGGTGCGACCTCGGGTATATCACGTAGGTGATATGGTGTTGAAAAGGATCCTTCCTCCTCAAAACGATCGAAGGGGCAAATGGACGCCGATTTATGAAGGTCCATTCGTGGTCAAGAAGGTTTTCTCTGGCGGAGCCTTGTTGTTAACGACCATGGATGGCGAGGATTTTCCATCCCCTGTGAATGCGGACGCAGTTAAAAAATACTTCGTATAAGAGACCCGCTGGACGAGAAGAATAAAATAGTCCAGGCAAAAATGGGCATCCTGGCGAACCAAAAACAGAAAGAAAGGTTCGGGCAAAAATTAGGGATAAAAATGAAAAATGTACACCCGGCAAGTCGAAAACCTGAAAAGGCGACTTGGGCAAAAAAGGGTATCCCGGTGGACTGAAAACCCGAAAGGGCGGTCCAGGCAAAAGAGGGAGTGAAACGAACAACTGCGTCCCGCATGATCGTTTGCGCTTTGGTTAAAGCATCATGGATAATACCCGGTAGGGATCAGTCAGAAGTGTCTTGTTCAGAAGGCAGAGAGCATGGAGAGTCTGAGGACATATGGGGTGTAACCGAGTTAGAACTCGATGAGATCACGGGTTTCACATTGCCATTAAGATAGATTTTTCCTTTTGTGCAATTACCTCTTTTCAGGAATTGCTTCCTTTTGTATTGCTCATTTGAGCCACACTTTTCCAATCAATAAAATGCATATTCAGTCAAATAATTTGGTTTTTGTTTTTCATTACCGCTTTGATTGCAAAAACATCCAGATATTGTTGATAAAGAATGTTGCATTTTAATACATACAGGTTCCTTCCAATGCATGTTTATAAGATGGAAAGCTTGAAATCTTATTTGGAAGGTTGAGTGACCCAAGTGTTGAAATCTTGACACGCCTGGGGCACGGTTTTATCTGACGATCTGTTTTGCAGGTACTGTTAGTTATTTTCACTCACTTGCAGGTTGTGATGTGGAAGCTTTGTAACAGATCCCCAGAGAGTTCGCTCAGGGACGAAGGAATGAAAGAATGATGAAGGCGTTGAGATGTACGACGGTCCTTGATGATAATCAAGAAGACTCTTCAAAATAAGAAAATTGGAGAGTATGTAATTCCCCGCAGAGTCCGGTCAGGGACGAGTGCATGAAGAAGGAACGGAGAGACGACGAGACGTCCGACGACCTTTGAAATTAACCAAGAAGACTCTTCAAAGTCGAAAGGTTGAAATTTCTGTATAAATCCCAAGAGTACGTTTCTCGTCGAGCGCGGGGCGATTTGGAATACAAGATGATGGAGCAGAAAAGGTCCAGACGAGTCTGGGAGTTCTCAAAAGTGGAAAGCTGATACGAGATTGGGAGGTGGATACCGTGGTTCGACGAGTCGACGGGTATTGTACCAACTTTTCTCGTTTCCCAGCTAGGTCCCCAAGCAGAATCAGAGGGCTAGCCCCCAGCAGATCCAATGTCTGTGAATTCCCCAGCCGAGTCAGGATGGTGATATCCGGCAGGTTTACGATGATGTTTCCTCAGCAGCCAGGTCTGAAGGTTGTTACTCCCCGAGTGGAGCGGGTTTTCAATGAAATATATCTCCAGCAGTGTTCATCCTACCAGTGGATTGAACAAAGTCCTGTAGCGGACGGATTTTTGCATCACCAGCTGAGTTGATTCTACCTATGGGTTGCATGGGTTGTCCCCAGCGGAGTAGTGTTCGTTTCCCTAGCAGGGTCAGGATGGTTGCCCAGCAGGTGATAGAGTGATGCATCCCCAGATGAGTCTGGAGATTGCTATTTCCCCAGTGGAATTGCTGTGAGCATTTCCCCAGTGAAGTCAGCAGGTATCTGTGAGGGTTTTCCCGAAGCGGAGTCAGGATTGATATCCCCAGCAAGGCAAAGACTGTTGTATCCCCACAGAGTGTTGGTGGTGTTTATCCCCAGCAGTTTCTCGAGCGGGTTGGGTGCAAAGGAGGTTCTTCCCCAGCAAGGGTTGCCTTATTCCCAGCAGCAGTGCTATTCCCCGGTGGGGTGGAGATTGGAGTATGGACGAGTTCCTCAGCAGAGTGTCTCGTATTCCCCAGAAGAGTCCCTTGAGGGGGATATTTCTTTTTATGCATTCATCATGTAGCGTAAGCATAGCATATTGCATAGAAAAATAAATCGCGTAGCATTTCCATAATTATGGAGCATTACGCAGAAAAAGATCATGTATCATTGCAAGCATAAGCTAGTCTCAAGCCGTGGTTACCGTTTGAGAAGTGGTTTTGCCAGAAAGTGAAGGTGGTACTCCGAGGAGTTTAGCCTCATGATTAGATCAAAGGTGTTCCCCAGTAGTGCGATACTGGAGGAGATTTCTGTCGTGCGAGACAGGAGTTGGATGTTACTCCGAGGAGTCTAGCATCATGACGTCAGATCAGCAATGTTCCCCAGTAGTGCGATATTGGAGGAAATGTTTCCGTCGGACGGAGATGGAAATAAAATCAGAGGACGTTATGCGATCAGCGCAATTTTGGGGTTCAAATGGAGAAAAGGAAATACTGAGGTATTTTCTGGGGTTCAAATGGAGATTGGAGTTGAAGATTATATCCGGGATGAGGTCCTCAGGATTATCTTCTGTTCATGTGTTACCTTAGACTCTGGCTGAGGCCAATGGAGGTCGTTATAGGTGTCTTCTGAGGAAGAGATACACATGCTACCTTCCTTTTGTGAAGGTATACACTCTGACATGTCGCCCTCAAAGTGGTTTGGTGTTATTTCCGATGTTGCCAACGGAATTATCACGGGAGAATGGAGAAAAGGATATGCTGAGGCATTGTCCTGGGGTTCAAATGGAGAAAAGAAATGCTGAGGCATGTTCTGGGGTTCAAACGGAGAAAAGGAGATGTTGAGGCATTTTCTGGAGAACGGGGTTCATATTGGCGATAGCGAGTTATCGTCAGGCGACTGGGGTTCAAACTGGAGAATGGGGTTCATTATTTTGGCAAAAAGGAATGCTGAGGCATTTTCTGGGGTTCAAATGCAGAGATCCGAGGATCGTTTGCGCAGAGAAAATTTCGGGGTTCAAGAAAATGAAAAAAAAGAAAGGAGAAAATTTCGGGGTTCAAGAAAAGCATAAGAAGAAAAAGGAGAATAATAATCCCGAGCGGATGAGTGGTGTTCAAGCCATGGTTATCCCTGTGTTACCATTTATTTTGGTACCCAGGTCGACGTTTCGAGTTTGTTTCTTCGCCGATGCTGACAGGCGTTAATTATTATCCCATCAGAGTGCAAATTGTTCGTCTGTTCTTGGTATTCAATCACTCTTCATCCTGATCATCCGAAAGCCGAGGCTATTCGTATCGACAGGTTCATAGTGGATTGAATAGGGGCAGCTGTAACACCTCAAAATTTGCCCTCCTCTTTTGGGACTAAGCTTAACATATTGCATATCATTTTAGGTCTTTAGGCATTGCATATTGCATATCATGTGGTTACACTGTGCAAGCCATTCTCCCAAGTCTTGATCAGAAGATGGAGAAGTCTAAGTGCAAGCCTAGGGTTTATTGACTGATCATGGGCCATCTGAGGATTGGGCTGTGAATTAGGGTTTTGTGATTCTCAATGGATGTTGGTCTTCATCTTGATTGCAATGATACATCATCATCATCATGGTTGGATGTCATCAGAAGATTGAAGAAGATTCCTGGAGATTAGGGTTTTGACCACTGGTCAACCCTAATCAGTTGCATTGGGCCAATCAGGGCATGATCAGGAGATGGGGTCTATGATGGTTATGGGGTTCATAATATGATTATATTGTGCTTATTGAGGCTAGGGTTTCACCCTTGAGCCATTTCAGTTGAAGATTAGGGCTCAGATTGATCTATGCATTGCCAGATTCATCTATCAGTTGAAAAAGTCAACTGTGGTCAATGTGCATGATTTGATGGATTTGGAGGTGGAAATGAGTTGGATACACTTCATTCATGTTGGAACAAGTGTTATATGACATCTCAAAGCTTAAGAATGGAGAAAATCAAGTCAGGACAAAAACTGCCAAAAATAGAAAGTGACTTGTAATTGAAGTTTCCAAAAATGGAAAGTTTTTGACCTCAAGACCACGTGTCCAAGGAAGCTTCAAATGAAAATTTGTTCAACATGAAAGTTGTAGATCTTGTTCTCACCTTTCCAAAAAGTCCAAGAACTTGAAAATCCCATGTATGGTTGAAAAATTATGGTCCAGTGAATTTCAAAAATGGCCCATAATCAGGAGGGCATAACTTCCACATGGATTGTCCAAATTGGATGTTCTTTATACGCACAAACTCCATTTGACATGTACTTTCATGGTGCATAATTGGATTTCTTCAAAAGTGGTCAATGCAAAAAGTCAAATTTCAACTGGACAGTTAAATGGACCAGGGGCAAAATTGTCCAACTTGTGAAATAATTGGAATTTTTGAGTGGGGATTTTTGCTACACCTCAAAAATGGTATTTGAAAGTTGTTGGAATCATCATAACATGGCTAGGCCTTGTGGTTTGGAAATTGGCTTGAAAAATGAAATTGCAAAAATGGACACATAACCATTCACATGTGATTTTCTAAAATACACATCCAATGAGAGTGAAACAAGTTGCAATAGCTCATGACAGGTATTTGGAAGTTGTATGAGCTGTCCATGAGGTGGCAATGAGCTGGCTTTGGAAAGTACCATTTTGCCCTTACTTGAAAATTAGCCATTTCACTTAATCAATTCAATTTGGCTAATGAGTGTGATTAAGCTTGGATTAAGCACTCATATAAATTCCTAATCACTTCCAAATCATAACAGAATTGCACATTTCCCAAATCAGATCCAAAAACTCTTCATTCTCTCAAAATTCCTCAAGAACACAAAACCTAAAAATTCATCAAACTTCTCCAAATCTTGGTCAATCTTCGAATTTCTTTTTGCATCAATCTCCTTTCATCATCATCATCAACTGTTTGTGGAGTTTGGATTGGAAAAGGCCTTGGATCGTGACTGCACACACGAGCTCCATCAATGGCAAGTTGAGTTTTCGCGCGCTAGGAGTGGAATCAATTGAACCTGAGCCTGGAATTCAACTTCTTGAAGCTTGTTCCGTATCTGTTTGAAGCCAAAACGCGTCAAGAACATCAACACGACACTGCCGTTCCAGGTTTTGCAATTTTTCGAATCTCATGATTTGTTTGAAGCTTATGTGCGTTTTAAAGTTCATTCCACGTAGAGTTCAGTGATATGATTAGTTTTAGAAATAGATAACTGTAGCGCATGAAATCTGGATTTGAAATTTCGAACCAAAACCCTAAGTTGATCGATTCGTGTGATATAGCAACATTTAGGTTAGATTAAGTTGATATTTGAGATCTACATGTTTAGACGAGTCCAACGGCTATCCATTTGTTCATTTTGGTTGAGATTCATGGATCTTCATGTTCTTGCTTTTTCTGGAAAATCTGGGCGAAAACGATGAACAAAGCAGCATTTGATCTGAAATTCCGTTTGAATTTTCAAATACGGTGTTTACCGCCCCCGCCTGTAACTAATTACGATAGTGCCACTGTACATTTAATTAATTCAAATAATTCTTAAAAAAATCATTAACATGTTATAAAATTCATAAAAAATCATAGAAAATTCAGAAAAATATAGGAATTTTTCTTTGACTTCCTTGTTGACTGTAGATGTTTTTTGACCTATTGGTCAAAGTTGTGCATGGTAGGAATAATGTTTGACCTAGGGATCTTTAACATGTACTCATTTTTGATACATTCTACCAATTCCAATGTGAAATTCTCATAGTTACAAATAAATGTCTGAAAATTTTTGTGGTGATTCTAGACACATCAATGGAGATTTACATGTGCATTTTATGAATTTTTGATACCTGGTCATTGAGATACAAATTTTGGAACTTAGGTGTGACAATGTGTGTCACACCTCATTATGTCAACTTGCTGGATTTTTTTGAGTGACTTAGACTTGGTGAAATGATGTGAAATTTTGCATGATGGTTGATTAACATGTTAAGATGCTATGTGAATTTTTGTGGAATTTTATGTGGCATTTTCGAATTGATTGCTATTTTTCATCTCTGGTGGTTGAATTTACAAGTTCATGTGACATAGGTTGGTAGATTTGATGTGAAATGCTCATATGGTATTGAATGATCATGAAATTTGATATGCTTGTAATAGACACATGATAGGACATCCCTGTTTTGGTCTCATCCATTTCTTTTTTGTTTTCATTGAGTTATGAATTTTTGAAGTGGAAGCATATGTTGATGTTGTGATTTGGGGCATGTAATTGTGTCTGTTTTTGTTGATTTTCATTGACATAGTTATCTTGGTCCAATTAGGCTAAAATTTGACATGCTAGACCTAGGTTAGGTCCTGTTTAGGTGTAATTTATTTGAGAATTTTTAGAATGGTTTTGATATGGATTTGAATGCAATAGTTCTGTTTGGATGTTTGGTGCTTCATTTGAACTAATTTGGATTGTTTTGTGCATGAAATGAATATAATGAATGATATGGACATGGGATTAATTGTGTTGGCTTTTGTTTGACATTAATTTGAGTTTGGTTAGAGATACCTTGCTGTTTAGGAATTTTTCTTGCCTTTGGACCCTAGGCTTGGCCTAGTGGTCTAGTTGCTAACATTTGATTGATTTTTCAGGATAAAAAGGTGCAATGTATATGGAGAATGGTCCAAATCAATTCAATTGATGTTGCTTAATGTTTGTACACTAACATAACTTGGTTTTGTAGGTTGTGAAGCTTGAGCTTGAGCTCATAGCTTGCTTTGTGTGCCTTGGCTTGCATAGTTTGACTGATTAATTTTGTTGTTTTCTGATTGTTTGTCTGAGTTATTAACTGGTTAGCTTTTGTACAGGTACCTTTAGTCGCTCTAGTTCTTTTAAGAACTTGCTTGGTAGCCGCTGCTCGGTTGTGTAAACCGCTTGAGGTAGGTCCTCTTGACTTCATGTAGTCTGGGAGACCCGGCTGTTACCGGGCCGGGCAAATGTCTGAAGTCCTCCTTAAGAGGCAATGATTGTGGTTGTTTATTTTTCGTGCCAAGCAGGTAAAAGTCCTTTAAATAAGGCAATTGGTGGAAGGTAGGGGTATGCAGTCTACCCCCCACTATTCTGTGAGTCTTCTCATTGCTCCCATTACATGGTTGTAGCATTGAGAACACAAGCCCAAGATCTGTGCTGTCGCACAATCGAGTCGGAGTCATCGAGTATAGAAGGGTTCCCCTATTCTGGACCCATGCTCATTTGTCAGAAGCTCTCCCTGGTTAGGGATAAGAGCTGTGAGGTCTGATCCTCACTTCACCTTTTCATCTGCTTCACCTTAGCCTCGTAATGGCAAGGTTAAGAGCAAACCCAGCCCGTACAGACGACTCGCTTCGGCAGTCAAACCTATTGTGTGAGCCACTTGTTTGGTTATAGTGCGTGCTGTGTGGATATCTGTTTGAGATGCTTGTTTTCATTTGATGTATG
This sequence comes from Lathyrus oleraceus, assembly GCF_024323335.1. Lineage (NCBI taxonomy): Eukaryota > Viridiplantae > Streptophyta > Magnoliopsida > Fabales > Fabaceae > Lathyrus > Lathyrus oleraceus. The sequence goes on along the minus strand of NC_066583.1, from coordinate 367,646,455 downwards.
CTTGAATCATTTTGTATGCTTGTGTGCTTGCTTCTTTCCTGGATAGGAATAGTTTGCTTATGCAAGTAGGATAGAAAACCGAACTTAGGGTAAACGATGCATGACAACACTAGGCTCGAGTCCAGCTCCCTAGTAGTGTGTCTTTCCCTGGTTTCTGGCTAGCAACTCAGTCCCTTTCAGGGGAACTACATCGCCCTGATCCTCGTTCCAGACGAGGTATGTAGGCAGGTGGTCGTGCGAGACCACTCCGGGCAACGTTTTTCTTTTTTGCGTGTGTTTACTTGTTATCTGATTATGTATGTTTGGGTTCGGATGCCGACGTAAGCCCAGTGTCATACGGTGAACTGGACTTTTTGTGGTTTTAATCGCAATGTCGCGGTTAGCAAGAGTCGCCACCGACTTTTCTTTTATCCAATAAGAAAAGGTGGAAAAGAACAGGAAAGACCTTAATTTAGATTTTGGGTTCGGGAGGTACATTATACAAAGGGAAGGTGTTAGCACCCTTTGTATCCATGGTTATCCATGGGCTCTTAATTGCTCGATCACTTATATTATTTTTGTCTGAAAAAAAAAAAAGTGTTTGTGAATTGTTTAGAAAAATTGTTTTGAAAAGAGAATTTAACTTTGTAATGATTCTTGTATGAATGTATACAAAGTGATTATCTCGTTTAGTTTTGAAAATTGTTTAGAAAAATATAACTCGGTAATGATTCTAGTATGAATGTATACCAAGTGGTGATTTTCTGAAGGTATTTTGAAAGGTGTGAGGTGTGAAAAAATGTTTTAGGTTGTGAGCCAGCAATTAAGAGTTATACCGACCCAAGGTCTTTATGAGTATTTCCTATCCTTATGAGGGTAAAACTGTCCTTATTATTGAGAAATAAGTAGTTTTATCCTTTGGATGTTTAAGGGTCATCGTAGGGTCATCGATAGGTCATTGAAGGCAACAGTTGCGAGGATATCTTAGCATTCGAAGGGACTATCATCTTTTAACCGTAGGCAACATCGGAGGGTCATCGAGGGACAAAGTTGTATATTCGAAGGCAACATCTGAGGGACTATAATTTATTTTATGATGATTTAACCGAAGGGTCTTTGCTAAGGGTATCCCCACGTTCGCGGGACATGACCGTAATATCGTAATCGTAAGGCAACAAAGAGAGGTCCAAGATCACTTATTCAAAGGCAAAGTTTTACAATTAATTATATAATTAGGATGAAACTCCACATTAAAATTATTAAAAATAATATATTAAAAAATTAATACATTAGAAATTAATACATTAAAAAATTAATTTAGGGTGAAACTCCACAAGGGTATCCCACAAATAAAGTGGAATACCTAGCCAATAACCTTTTCCTGGGATATGTGAACCTTTACGAAACTCAAAAAAAGAAACATGTCAGAACACCAAATCAGGGTGCAATCGAAGATTACACCGGAGAAATATCACAACAATAAATAGGATAGGATGAATAATGCATGACTATGATAAAAACATAAAAAAAACAGACTAGAAGAATCAGGTACTGTCTCGTTCGCCTCTGCCTCGCCTAGCGAAGGCCACGGATTTTGAATTTGAAAACAGCCCCATGTTAGGAACTTTGAATTTTATGGCATTTTATCACAGGAATAACATGGTCAAACATTCAGGGTATTCAGGCATATTCAAATTCCCATACGAAAGCAAATTATATATCAACCTTTAATCATGATGCATTATATATGTAGATATGGCCAATTGAAAGTATAAACAATAGAGATACGCAAACCTGTTTGCCAATTCAAGGTTGAAGGGATTGACCACTTGTAGTATCGGAATAAGTTAGGCAGCGGGAATTGGACGGCGATGGCTTCGGTGCAGATGGGCTGCCTTCAGGGTTTCTTTACTCTGAATTCTCCGGGTAGGCAGGGTTCCTATGCCAAAGTTTCTATCCGTCCTTCTCTGTTCTCTCTCTTTCTTTTTCCTCAAGGTTTTGTTCCAAGGAAACCTCAGAGTGTTTTGCTTCTCTTCCTTCTTTCTCCAGTGAATCTCCCAGTGTAAACTCCAAGTCTAACTCCCCCTCTGAAACTTCAGTATTTATAGACTAATTTCGTGGGTAATGGGCTTGAAATGAGGGAGACCCAAGTCCAAAATAATTTGTTATATTTTATTTATATATTTATTTTAATTATTTAATTAATTAATTAATTAATTAATTAATTAATTAATTAATTAAATTTTTTTTTTTTTCTTTTTTTTTTTTTTTTTTTTTTTTTTTTTTTTTTTTTTTTTTTTTTTTTTTTTCGTTTTTTTTTTTTTCGTTTTTTTTTTTTTTTTTTTTTTTTTTTCGTTTTTTTTTTTTTTTTTTTAGGAAAAATGATGGGTAATTTTTGGGGTATGACAGCTGCCCCTGTTCAATATTCTTGAACCGAGAGAGTTAGGATGGCGTGTATGCCATTCATGGTCTGGAGGTGGAAGATTATTGAACACTAGAATGCCCCAAAAATTTGCACTTGAGAATCGACAGTTGGTCTTGATGGAGATGGGCTTAAAGATGCCATCCGGGAGGTTTGATGACGAAAGCTTCAGATCGAGCCGTACATTAGGCCAATTTGAAGACATGGGTGCCACACTGGGTCGTACATTAGACCGAATAATGAGTCATCCATTAGGCTGCCGACTTCGCTGGGGAGTCGGAGTGTGTCATATACTGTTGGGGATAAAGGATCAGAATGGACCATACGCTAGATCGTATCTGAGTTGCAGAATGAGCCGTACGTTAGGCTGAATCTGATGACGAAAGGGGTAGTCGTACGTTAGACTACACTTCAGAAATGTACCGTATGTTAGGTAGCATTTGAGGGGATGGACATCCGAACGGGTCGTACGTTAGACCGTCGCAGAATGAGTCGTCTGTTAGGCCGCATCTGATGATGAAAGCGGTAGTCGTACGCCAGACTACACTTCAGAAATGTACCGTACGTTAGGTAGCATCTGAGGGTTGTAAGATCCAAACGGGTCGTACGTTAGACCGCGTTGGAGTTGCTGGAGTTCAGAATGGATCGTACGCTAGATCGTACCTGAGTTGCAGAATGAGCCGTACGTTAGGCTGTATCCGAAGAAGAAAGTAGTCGTACGCTAGACTACACCCCTGAATGTACCGTACGCTAGGCAGCATCTGAGGATTTGAAGGTCCAAATGGGTCGTACGTTAGACCGCATTGGAGTTGCTGAAGAAGTCATATGTTGGGCTGAATCAGAATGAACCGTACGTTAGGCTGTATCTGATAACCTGTATATGTTGTACTTGCAATAAATGTCTGGGATGGGCTTAAAGATGCCATCGTTAGGAGGATATCGAAGTGTTGTCAGAATGAATGTTCCCATGAACTGTATTTGAAATATGTATCTGAATCTTGAATGTGATTGATAAAGGTGTCTGTCTGAATGAACCTTTTATTTTGATTATATCAGGAGGATAAATAACCTGCAAAGAAAAGTTAGCTTCATGCTATGTCATGATGTATGAGATGTTTCGTGTTATGCTAAAATAAATGCGAATGTTGTATGCATGCGTATGCTGTGAAATGATGTAATGAATGAGTTATGCGTATGAGAAGTTCTGCTTGGGGACTCTACTGGGGAAAATAAATCCCCATCTACTGATTGGAGATATTTGTAACGATGACCCTTTCTCGGCAGGGGGTTCTTGATTCTGTCTGATGGTAGAAATATTCCACAGATCTTGGCTGAGGATGGATGAGATGATCAATCTGTCTGATGATGCCGACCTCTGTTGGGGAGTAACTGGCTGTGCCGGGGAATACTGCTAATTTCTTCTGAGGAATAACAGACTTGCTGGGGGAATAGAATTGGTAGCGGATTCATTGGAAGCATGGTTAGACCTTCTCCTCGATCCTGAAGTCCTTTAGTAATTGTCATTGCTATTTTATGCATGTATTTTGATAAACATTGATCATATTCAAATGCATATATCAATTCAAGTTAAATCAATGGACGTTTACGCAAACAAAACAGAGAAAGTAAAACAAAAGCATCTTTTTGGAAATGAAATTGTATTGATTTTGAAAGAGGGCCTATAAATAGGCAATTTGAGTACAAGGAGACAGAAATCCTAGTAAGAGGAAATTGTCAGGCAAACAAAGAGAAAGCTATGCAGAAAAAGTCCTATCGATTCCAATTCCACCACTGTCATTATGTCTTCAAGCATCTCATCTCCTGCTGTCGGATAGAAGTGATTGGCTTGTTCAGTCCCTTGAACTTGGTTGAAGCAGACAGAGAACGGGGCATAGTCATACGCTTTAATCCCTAATTTTTGCCTGGACCGCCTTTTCAGGTTTTCAGTCCACCGGGATACCCTTTTTTGCTCAAGCCGCCTTTTCAGGTTTTCGACTTGCCGGGTGTACGTCTTTATATGTTTATCCCTAATTTTTGCCCGAACCCTTTTGGTTCGCCGGGATGCCCTTACTTTTGCCTAGGTACGTCGACCTAGCGGGTCTCTTTTATGCGTAGTATTTTTTAACTATGTCAGCGTTCACAGGATGCGGGAACTCTTCGCCATCCATTGTAGCAAGCATCATGGCTCCACCAGAGAATACCTTCTTAACTACAAATGGCCCTTCGTATGTGGGAGTCCATTTGCCCCTGGGATCACCTTGTGGTAGAATGATACGCTTGATAACTAAGTCGCCGATTTGGTACACTCGTCTCTTGACCTTTTTGTTGAATGCCTGGGTCATGCGCTTCTGATATATCTGCCCATGACAAACAGCCGCAAGTCTCTTTTCATCAATCAGATTTATCTGATCGAGTCGAGTTTGAATCCATTCATCCTCATCTAAGCCTGCATCTTTCACAATTCTTAGAGAGGGAATCTGAACTTCCACTGATAAAACGGCTTCCATTCCATAGACTAAAGAGAAAGGGGTTGCCCCTGTCGAAGTGCGGTAACCACGAAGAGCAAAAGGTAACATCTCATGCCAGTCTTTGTATGTTACTGTTATATTCTTGATATTGTTAGCAGCCTCCACGGCGCCGTTCGTCTTTGGCCGGTACGGAGAAGAGTTATGGTGTTTTATTTTGAACTGCATGCAGAGTTCAGTTTAGTACCATTATCAGTGATAACTCTTTCAGGAGACAGCAGGTTTCTCGAATGTATATTTGATAAGATCCATCTTAGAAATCAATAAAGTGGTATGATTCAACATATACTGTCTTAGTCGGCGAGCAGCCCAAGCCAAAGCGCAGCAAGCTTTCTCGAGCTGAGAGTATCTTGTTTCACAGTCGGTACCTTTTGCTAAGGCAGTGTATGACATGCTCTTTTCGACCAGACTCGTCATGTTGCCCCATCACACCCTATTGAATTTTCTAACACGGTCAAATACATAGTTAGAGATCTTCCTTCAACTGGTAGCATCAGAATTGGAGGTTCTTAGAGATATTTCCTGATTTTGTTATTCATCATTCCATGCCATCTCTTGATTTTTCCTTTTTAGTAATTTGAAGATGGGTTTGCAGGTAGCAGTCAAGTGTGGAATGAATCGGGCAATGTAATTCAAGTGTCCCAAGAAACCTCTGACTTCTTTCTTGTCTATTTCAGTACCCAGATTTACAATTTCAATTGATTCCTCATGCGGCTGTATGGTCTTTTCTTCTTGTAGTACCAGTCTGGCAAGTTCTCCAGGGACTTCACAATCTTCCTCACTTCCATCCTCGGCTTGGTAGATCGGATTTTCAAAGTCATAATGAGCAGTAGCAGAGTCATTACCAATAGGATCCAGAGTGGATATGGATCGGCAAATTGTTACGTGAGTGTGTGCAAGAAAACATAGCTTGTTTGAAAAATGACAGGAAAGATAAAGAGCGCAATATTTGAATGCAAAAAAGTCCATTGATTTATTGAATATGAATATGCTTATGAAAATGACAAACCCTTAAAATTAGCTATTATGCCCCGGGTATAGACACAATGCTTTTGAAATATAGCAATAACAATTACTCTCGACTAAAGGAAATCGGGATAGTGTCTTCAGCCTTCCAATTGTCGAGTCCGTCACCAATTGTTGGGAAAATCCAGCTATCCAAGTCGCAATCACTATCAGCATCTTCCATAGCATTAATCTGATTTTTGACTATCTTTCCAGAGTTAAACCCCAGGCCAGCTTTATCAGACTTGTACGGTACATTAATCAGTCGACCCCAACCAATACGATCACCACTTTCAATCGCGGCTTGAGCATCTTTCAGAGAGATCATGACAGGGGGAGCACGAACAACCTTGGGCACAAGGGGAGTTGGCTTAAGGACAGGACTGGGTGGAGGAACCACTTCAAATGACTGAGAAGGAGTCTCAAAGAATTCACCATCCATCTCGACGTATTTGAAGGCTTGCACACTACTGACAATATACTCTTCTTCTCCACATACAGTGACAACCATGCCTGCTATTGGATACTTCAGCTTTTGATGAAGCGACGAAGCTACCGCACCTGCCCCATGGATCCAAGGGCGCCCCAACAAGCAGGAGTAGGCGGGACGAATGTCCATCACATGAAAGGTAGTGTTGAAGACTTGAGGTCCTATCTTGATAGGGAGAACCACTTCACCATAGACAACACTCTTCGCACCATCGTAAGCACGCACCACAACATCACTAGGTTTCAGTTCAATGCCTTTGTAGTCAAATTTATCGAGTACAGCTTTCGGGAGCACATTCAAGGAAGAGCCGTTGTCGATCAACACGTGAGCCAGGGTGATTCCCTCACACTCGATGGAGATATGCAGAGCTTTATTGTGATTCTTTCCTGCTGGCGTCAGGTCAGCATCGGAAAAGCCTAGGCCATTGTCAACAGTCAAATTAGCAACATAATGTTCGAATTGATCGACGGATGTTTCTTGAGGCACATGAGCGGTCTTCAAGAATTTCATCAATGCATTGGCATGTGATTCAGAGGATAACAACATTGAGATTTTAGACGGAGTATGCCCCAATTGTTCCACTACATCAAAATCGCTCTTACGGATGATTTTCAGCATCTCTTCCATTTCCTGTTTGGCAACATCTTCAGAAGTAACTTCGACCGATGTCTCTGACTGAGGAGGATTGACTGGTCTTTTTCCTCGAATTTCGGGAGCGGGAGGTGAGATTTCTGGAGAGAAGATCCTTCCACTTCGAGTAATTTTACTAGTCCCCACAATATCATTAGGATTAGCAGAACTACCAACTTGCTTTATGCCATGGATGTAAACGTCGCCTCCATAGTTCCACGGAATAGCTTTGCTGGAGGAATATGGCACGGGGCCAGGTGCGGTAATAATCAGGGGAGCCACTTTGGGCTCAGCGGTAATCTTCACAGGCACTCTAGTAGCGGTAATCTTCACTGGAGCTTTGGACCTAGCAATCACAGATATCTCTTCAATAGAGTTGTCCACCTTAGGAACCCTTCCAAATAGAATTGTACGATCATCCATCAGCCGTTGAATGCCGTTCTTCAACTTCAAACAATCATTGGGTCGGAGTACACAGAGATCGCAATCTTCAGCACAACCTGGAAATAAACCAGCTTGCAATAAATTCTTCTTAACGATCAGGAGAGGAGATGCTAAATCAGCAACGTCAGTAACGTGAGAATTGTCGTCCACAACATTAACATTCTGGTCATGATTAGGCATAGGTGCTGTGATGACATTGGGGGTCGCCGGAGGATCAAATTCAATTTCTCCAGCGTCGATCATATCCTGAATCTTGTTCTTCAACAACCAGCAATCATTCGTATCATGCCCGGGGCTATCGGAGTGATAGGCACACCTGGCGTTGGGATTATAACGAGGAGAAGTAGTGTTGGGATTTGCAGGAGGGCCTCTGAGGGTAATCAAATTGGCCTTTAACATACTCTGCAGTGCTTGGGTTAAAGTCATATTGATCTTGGTAAACTGTCTTCTCGACCTGTCTTGTCTGTGTTGGAAGTTCTGAGATGGCGGTGCGGCAATTGTAACTGCCCCAACAGTATGGTCACGATTCTTCTTGTTATGCTTCCTCTCACTGTACACAGCATTTGATTCATTCTTTCCCTGATAGGACTTTTTGGTGCTTGCAGAAGTAGCTGCCTGTATCTTTCCACTTCGAATGCCACTTTCAACCCGTTCACCTGTCAAGATAAGTTCAGTGAAACCTGACGAGGAACTTCCCAGTAGATGGCTGTAGAATGGGCCAGTCAGTGTACCCATGAACATGTCCACTAACTCTCGATCAGTCATAGGGGGTTTGACTCTGCCAGCCAAATCTCTCCACTTTTGAGCATATTCTTTGAAACTTTCTTTAGAGCCCATAGTCATATTTTGTAGCTGTAGCCGAGTAGGCGCTAACTCAGAATTATACTGGTAGTGCTTGTAGAAAGCTGTTGCTAAATCAGTCCATGTGCGGATGTTAGAGCTCTCAAGCTGATAATACCACTCTAACTGTGTGCCAGACAGACTCTCTTGGAAGAAATGGATCCACAGTTTCTTATCAGTAGTGTGCGGCTGAATCTTTCTCACATAAGCCCTTAGATGCATCTGAGGACAAGAGGCACCATCATACTTAGTGAAAATGGGAACCTTGAATTTGCGGGGAATGACCACATCAGAGACCAGACCCAAGTTTTCGAAATCCAGACCGGGCACTTTCTGCCCCTCCATAGCTAGCATACGTTCTTCCAGCAACTTGTACTTATCATCCTTCGGAGAGTACTGTTCATGTTCATAATCTTCATCGTCGTCCTCAGAATTGACGAGATTAGGATTCTCATCTTCCGAATCATTCTCGGTCTCTTCTTCTGAATCCTTCGGAATTCTAATCTTGACTCCTGTAACCTGTCCCTTAAGCCTTCTCCCCGGGTTGATGTAACCCACAGGTTTCTGGTCCTTCTTCTTCTCCATCAAAAGAGCTTTCAGTTCTTCCTGCCCCTTAGATAAGCTCAGCATCATTTCCTGGAATTGAGCATTCTGGGCCTGGAGATCTTTGACAGTTTGTTCGAGAGCCATTGTTCAATCTGTTTGAATCTGCTGGAATCTGTTTGATAGGAAAATCGTGAGAACACTGATCCTTTAGAATACCTGTTATGCGATGCAATGCAATGTATGAAATGTTTTCAAGGACTTTCGGGATTTAACTTTGCATAAACTAACAAAAAGAGCTTTTTTTTTTCTCTTTTGTTTTTGCTTTTGTTTTTGTTTTTTCTGTTTTTTTTTTTTAGCAGAGTTAAATCCCTAAATCCTTGAAATGGTTAGTACAATGCCATGATGTTATGATGTTATGTTGTTATGATGTTATGTTGTTATGATGTCATGTTGTTAGATAAATAACAAGCACAAGCAAGTCACACAACAATCATTCCTAGGTTTTAAGGCTTGCGTGAGTTCCATAGGTAAATACCCTCCCCACTGAAGTTTGGTTGGTTCAACCTGTCTTAGAATAGTAACCGGGTTCTAGAAGGATCTCAAATCATTGACCTTTCCTTAAGTCCACTTCAGTGCAACACCAAGTGGTTGACCGAAGCTTCCCTAAAGTCCAATCTCAAAGAGTGTAGTATCGAGTCTCAACCAACTCCAGTCGGAACCGAAGCCAGTTATCTCACTACTTTCTAATGGCCAGGATGAGTCAATTAGGGTTCTAAAGGTCTGGTTAATGCTTTTATGACACCACGCGAATGCCAAATATTTCCTCAACTAACATGAGGAACATCAGGACATCCAAAGTGCCACATTAACCGTAGCCATCATTTTGACCATTCCAGTATACGCCGGACAGTCGCGATGATCTCTTGCTACTTACCTAAGGTACACTAGATCCGGGTGTAGGATCTTTCACTCAAGCATAACATACCCAAGAAATCCCTTAAAAATAAATCAGACAAATTGAATAAGTGATCTTGTTTTTAAGGTAACCTCTCTTTTTAAATATTCCGACTCCCCAGCAGAGTCGCCAGTTCTGTCATACGGTGAACTGGACTTTTTGTGGTTTTAATCGCAATGTCGCGGTTAGCAAGAGTCGCCACCGACTTTTCTTTTATCCAATAAGGAAAGGTGGAAAAGAACAGGAAAGACCTTAATTTAGATTTTGGGTTCGGGAGGTACATTATACAAAGGGAAGGTGTTAGCACCCTTTGTATCCATGGTTATCCATGGGCTCTTAATTGCTCGATCACTTATATTATTTTTGTCTGAAAAAAAAAAGTGTTTGTGAATTGTTTAGAAAAATTGTTTTGAAAAGAGAATTTAACTTTGTAATGATTCTTGTATGAATGTATACAAAGTGATTATCTCGTTTAGTTTTGAAAATTGTTTAGAAAAATATAACTCGGTAATGATTCTAGTATGAATGTATACCAAGTGGTGATTTTCTGAAGGTATTTTGAAAGGTGTGAGGTGTGAAAAAATGTTTTAGGTTGTGAGCCAGCAATTAAGAGTTATACCGACCCAAGGTCTTTATGAGTATTTCCTATCCTTATGAGGGTAAAACTGTCCTTATTATTGAGAAATAAGTAGTTTTATCCTTTGGATGTTTAAGGGTCATCGTAGGGTCATCGATAGGTCATTGAAGGCAACAGTTGCGAGGATATCTTAGCATTCGAAGGGACTATCATCTTTTAACCGTAGGCAACATCGGAGGGTCATCGAGGGACAAAGTTGTATATTCGAAGGCAACATCCGAGGGACTATAATTTATTTTATGATGATTTAACCGAAGGGTCTTTGCTAAGGGTATCCCCACGTTCGCGGGACATGACCGTAATATCGTAATCGTAAGGCAACAAAGAGAGGTCCAAGATCACTTATTCAAAGGCAAAGTTTTACAATTAATTATATAATTAGGATGAAACTCCACATTAAAATTATTAAAAATAATATATTAAAAAATTAATACATTAGAAATTAATACATTAAAAAATTAATTTAGGGTGAAACTCCACAAGGGTATCCCACAAATAAAGTGGAATACCTAGCCAATAACCTTTTCCTGGGATATGTGAACCTTTACGAAACTCAAAAAAAGAAACATGTCAGAACACCAAATCAGGGTGCAATCGAAGATTACACCGGAGAAATATCACAACAATAAATAGGATAGGATGAATAATGCATGGCTATGATAAAAACATAAAAAAAACAGACTAGAAGAATCAGGTACTGTCTCGTTCGCCTCTGCCTCGCCTAGCGAAGGCCACGGATTTTGAATTTGAAAACAGCTCCATGTTAGGAACTTTGAATTTTATGGCATTTTATCACAGGAATAACATGGTCAAACATTCAGGGTATTCAGGCATATTTAAATTCCCATACGAAAGCAAATTATATATCAACCTTTAATCATGATGCATTATATATGTAGATATGGCCAATTGAAAGTATAAACAATAGAGATACGCAAACCTGTTTGCCAATTCAAGGTTGAAGGGATTGACCACTTGTAGTATCGGAATAAGTTAGGCAGCGGGAATTGGACGGCGATGGCTTCGGTGCAGATGGGCTGCCTTCAGGGTTTCTTTACTCTGAATTCTCCGGGTAGGCAGGGTTCCTATGCCAAAGTTTCTATCCGTCCTTCTCTGTTCTCTCTCTTTCTTTTTCCTCAAGGTTTTGTTCCAAGGAAACCTCAGAGTGTTTTGCTTCTCTTCCTTCTTTCTCCAGTGAATCTCCCAGTGTAAACTCCAAGTCTAACTCCCCCTCTGAAACTTCAGTATTTATAGACTAATTTCGTGGGTAATGGGCTTGAAATGAGGGAGACCCAAGTCCAAAATAATTTGTTATATTTTATTTATATATTTATTTTAATTATTTAATTAATTAATTAATTAATTAATTAAATTTTTTTTTTTTCTTTTTTTTTTTCCTTTTTTTTTTTTTTTTTTTTCCTTTTTTTTTTTTTTGTTTTTTTTTTTTCGTTTTTTTTTTCGTTTTTTTTTTTTTTTTTTTTTAGGAAAAATGATGGGTAATTTTTGGGGTATGACACCCAGTGATTGGCAGTCGGGCTCCACGTTTGCCCTTTTGAGTATGTTTTGGTTCGGATGCCGACGTAATTCCATCAATTGGTTGTCGGGCTCCATGTTTGCCACCCTTGCTTGTTTGTATGTTTTGTGTTGTTTGGCGTGTGTAAGCCGAACTACAGTGGCTCTGATTCTTGTTCCAGACAAGATATGTAGGCATAAGGTGCGATACCTTATCGAGCTCCCTTCTCTTAACCCCACCTGCGTTCCCTGTGTGTGTGTGATGTTTAGCAACCTATTCTTTATTCTAGGACGTGGATCCCGTCGAGTACGACGGACGTGAGGGGTGCTAATACCTTCCCCTTGCGTAACCGACTCCCTTACCCTGTCTCTTTGGTCGCAAGACCATTTCCTTTCCAGGTTTCTCTGAGCGTTTCCTTTCCCTATCTTGGGATAAATAACGCGCAGTGGCGGCTCTGTGTTGTGTGTTTTATTTTTAGCTCGCCGGTTGTTTTTTCGCGGATGCGACAGTAAGACAGATAGGAAAAGCACGAGTGGAACATGTCACATTCTCGGAAATGCACTAGTTTCATGGGCATGCAAGAAACAAGCGTGTGTTGCTCTGAGTACAGCCAAAGCAAAATATATAGCAGCAGACAACTCTTGTGCTCAGATACTCTGGCTAAAGCAACAACTTCGAGATTTCGGAATAGATCTCGGATGTATTCCGCTAAGATGTGACAACACAAGTGCCATCAACATTACGAAAAATCCAGTCATGCACTCAAGAACGAAGCATATCGACATTCGTCATCACTTCCTTCATGACCACGTGCTAAAAGGGGATGTTGAAGTTACATTTGTGGATACTCATAACCAACTGGCCGACATTTTCACCAAGCCTCTCGTAAAGGAATCGTTTTACAAAATTCGAAGAGAGCTTGGAATATTGGATGAAGGTGGCATATAAACTCGTCATAACATGTCTTATGATGAACCAGGGAAAAGGTACGCAAAAACATTATTATCTTACCAAAGAATAGAAAAAATGGTGTTTTGAGCTCTTAATTGCTACTTTTTTACAAAATTTTCAATAAGTAACCGGTTACCACATCCTTGTTAACCGGTTAACCAGTAGCAAATTTGAATTCTGGGGCATTTTTTTTTATCAGGTAACCGATTACCACATTTCTGTTAACCGGTTAACCAGTAGCGTTTTTGACTTCTGTGTTACTTTTCTTTAACGTAACCGGTTACCACATTTCCTGTAACCGGTTACCTCACTGCTGTTCTGTTTTTTTTTTGAAAAATAAATTTCATTTTTTTAATTCATATCTTTTAAATATTATGACTCTTAATTATATGATGTTTTGTATGCTTTTTATATGCATGATCTCCAAACTGTTAATATGTCTTGTCCCATCCTTTTCGATAATGACAAAAGGGGAGAAGAGATTCTCTAGCATATATTGTATGTATCTAACAAACTTGCAGGAACTCAAAATTTCAAAGTCTCCAAATAAATCAAGAATTTAGGGGGAGCATTATCATAGGGGGAGCAAACGTGTTAGAACATCAAGTCCGATGACTCTTTCAAGAATCGCCTTTTGAATCGGGTTATCATCATCAAAAAGGGGGAGAATGTGAAGACATGGCTTCTCGAGTATTTTGATGAAGACAACGATGCACGTACAGGGTCAATCATCAAAGAATGGATCAAGACTTCAATAGAGCAAATTCACACAAAGTTAGCTCAAAGTCGCTCGAGAAATTGATCACAAAGGTATTGGAATTTAATCTTAGTTAATGTTTATATATAAAGTGTTCAATTGATTGTTGCATGCATAATATGATATGGAAACTTAGAATTTATTTCAAAATGGTTACAACTTTTAAAAGTTCTCAATTTTTCCTTTTTTTAATAGTGGTAACCGGTTAACACTTTTGGGGTAACCGGTTAACCCGAAACAAAATTCAATTTCTGGGAAGATTTTGTTAGCATGTAATCGGTTAACACTTTCACGGTAACCGGTTACATAGTTTAAAATTTAAATTTTTCTTAATGTTACAATTAATGTAACCGGTTAACACAATTTGGGTAACCGGTTACTACTGGGAATTTTGGTAGAAAAATTGCAACTTTTCATATTTTTAATTCATGCATCTTCTCTATGAACCATGGCACCCATTGGTTGTTTGCACTTGTTTAAAGAGGTTCATAGAAGGATATTTAAACTAAAATTTTTCAGATTGCAAATCACCTCCTTAAAAATTAATTTTCACAATCTTTCTTTGTTTACTATTTTCAAAGATAAGTGTCCAAAATTCATATGCATCATTTGAACACTTCTATAAACATTGTGAGATTGATTATTCCAAAAGGAGAAGATCAATCCTTTGATTGATGTGCAGATATTTCCAGATTATTCAAACTTCCATTTAAATTATACACTTGTTGTTCTTTATATCTTAATTTTTCCAGCATTAGTGGAATTAAGATAGTGAGTGTTTTATCCTTACTTGTTTGATAGTAAGAGGTGCATAGGAGAGGATTGTTCTCTTATCACTAAGAAGGTTTCCTTGTTGTTTAGAAACAAGAGAGTCACTTTGAGAGAATTGTTCTCATAAGTGGACTTTGTTGGAAATCCAAGAGTTTGTTCTTGGTGGTCTTTGTTGATCATTGTACAAGTCCAAACAAATAGTGGAAATCTCTTTCTTGTTGGAAAGGGGACTGGATGTACCTTCGGATTGTGAAGGGAACCAGGATAAATCTCCGTGTCATTATTTTTCTGCACTTTACCATTTTCCTAAACACCATTATAAACCAGAAAAATAATCCTTACAACAAGAAAATTTCAAGGTTTCTAATTCACCCCCCTCTTAGACTAATTTCAGACTTACAATTGGCATCAGAGCAGGTTATAGGTAACATGTTCCTAGTCTTCAGAGATGGTGGTAGCATATTTGAAAAAGGCAAGGTTGACAAAACTCTCTTCATCAAAAGAATCAAGAACAACACATTGTTGGTACAAGTATACGTTGATGATATCATATTCGGATCAACAAACAAATATATGTGTGAAGAATTCTCCTCAATGATGCAAGGAGAATTCGAGATGTCCATGATGGATAAAATGAATTATTTTCTCGGCTTACATGAGTTTCTACCAAGGTATCCCATATTTGTTTTGTCGTTGTGCATGCCGAAATGCGAAAGAATTCATCCATGCTGAGTGCACTTTGAAGAAGATTTATTGCCTTTTTATCATAGAGGACCTTCTTCTTATCATCATCATCCCATGAAGTTTTAGGGTTTGATGAACCAACGCCGTTAACAACCGTTGTAGGAACAAAAGGACCATTTTGGGCAGCATCCCATATTTCTTCTCCTTGTGCTTCTAAATGAGCCTTCATCTGAATTTTCCAGAAGTCAAAGTATTCACCACAGAATAGTGGAGGCTTGTTATTGCTACCACCATCTCTGAAGACTAGATTATTATTTGCGGAAGCCATTTCGGATAGTCTAGGAATAAGTTACCTATAACCTGCTCTGATGCCAATTGTAAGTCTGAAATCAGTCTAAGAGGGGGGGGTGAATTAGAAACCTTGAAATTTTCTTGTTGTAAGGATTATTTTTCTGGTTTATAATGGTGTTTAGGAAAGTGGTAAAGTGCAGAAAAATAATGACACGGAGATTTATCCTGGTTCCCTTCACAATCCGAAGGTACATCCAGTCCCCTTTCCAACAAGAAAGAGATTTCCACTATTTGTTTGGACTTGTACAATGACCAACAAAGACCACCAAGAACAAACTCTTGGATTTCCAACAAAGTCCACTTATGAGAACAATCCTCTCAAAGTGACTCTCTTGTTTCTAAACAACAAGGAAACCTTCTTAGTGATAAGAGAACAATCCTCTCCTATGCACCTCTTACTATCAAACAAGTAAGGATAAAACACTCACTATCTTAATTCCACTAATGCTGGAAAAATTAAGATGTGAAGAACAACAAGTGTATAATTTAAATGGAAGTTTGAATAATCTGGAAATATCTGCACATCAATCAAAGGATTGATCTTCTCCTTTTGGAATAATCAATCTCACAATGTTTATAGAAGTGTTCAAATGATGCATATGAATTTTGGACACTTATCTTTGAAAATAGTAAACAAAGAAAGATTGTGAAAATTAATTTTTAAGGAGGTGATTTGCAATCTGAAAAATTTTAGTTTAAATATCCTTCTATGACCCTCTTTAAACAGGTGCAAACAACCAATGGATGCCATGGTTCATAGAGAAGAAGCATGAATTGAAAATATGAAAAGTTGCAATTTTTCTATAAAAATTCCCAGTAGTAACCGGTTACCCAAATTGTGTTAACCGGTTACATTAATTGTAACGTTAAGAAAATTTTAAATTTTAAACTGTGTAACCGGTTACCATGAAAGTGTTAACCGGTTACATGCTAACAAAATCTGCCCAGAAATTGAACTTTGTTTCGGGTTAACCGGTTACCCCAAAAGTGTTAATCGGTTACCACTATTAAAAAAAGGAAAAATTGAGAACTTTTAAAAGCTGTAACCATTTTGAAATAAATTCTAAGTGTCCATATCATATTATGCATGCAACCATCAATTGAACACTTTATATATAAACATTAACTAAGATTAAATTCCAATACCTTTGTGGTCAATTTCTCGAGCGACTTTGAGTTATGTATGATTGAAACTTTGTGTGAATTTTATCTATTGAAATCTTGATCCATTCTTTGATGATTGACCCTGTACGTGCATCGTTGTCTTCATCAAAATACTCGAGAAGCCATGTCTTCACAGCAAAGTTTTCATATACGCGGAATTTGCTTGAAGACAAACAAAGGTGTAACGCGAAACCGTATCGTATTTTTGGCTCCATATGCATTTCTTTTTACTTGATTAACACTTATTATTATGCAGTATTTTATGTTTATTGCAGGCATTTACCGAATAAAAGGTGTACAGCAAGGAAAGTGGAAAATAGCAAAAAGAAAAGAAAAAGAGAAGACAATGGAGAAAAAAAATAGAGGTAATGGGCCACCACACCAAATGGGTTTGTGGAGCCTATCACCTAGAGGTGTGGCGCCCGCCACATGGACCAAAGGAGGTGGTAGCGCCCGCCACCAAGCATGGAATTGTGGCGCTCAACCCTATATTGGTGGCACTCACCACAGAGTCAAAGACTAGTGTTGTGGCAACCGCCACAACCTGGTCTTCCCTATTATTTCTCCAAGTTTTTAGCCACGAATCCACTCACCTTTAGCTACAATTTAGGGGTGTGGAAAATATATAAGGAGGGAAGTTTCTACACGCCAGCTCTCTCTCTTCTTCCAGTTTTCAATCTACGAATTATTTTTAGTCAGAATTATTTTCTTTTAGTTTCCTAGGCAGTTTTTCCTACTTTGTAACAGTGATGGTTTCTCCACATCTGGGGCTATTGTGATTTATTATTTACGCATTTGAATTCAATTGTAACGGTTACTCATTGCCAAAGCCTGGCGACATTATTTTAATTGAAGAATCAAGATTCAGTTCCAGTTCTCAATTCGTAATCCAGGTTTTATTTTTATTGCTATTTTATTTATTTATGCCTTATTGTATGTTTGATTTTCCAAATACCATGTCTGTTACCGGATCCATGTTCGGCTAAACCCTTAGGTATCGGTATGTAAAGACCGTCGAAATGATGGGATTTGTAGAAAATTGGTGTTAGTTTTTATAAAACTTATTTTTCCGGTTTTTAGTTTCTTGTTTTAATCAAACTGTTTTTCGTACGAGAGTACAAAACAAAGTAAGGTTACGGTCAACAAGAACGAGAGTTTGAGATTTTAACCAGATAGCTGAAACAAGGCATTAATCCTAAACACAACGAGAGCGCTTTAGGATTAATTAGACTTTATTCATATTCCAAAATTACTTTTAAATTCAAAATGAGACCGCGAGAGCCAAGCATTCTGGTTTTGGAGTATGGTCAGAGTCAATAAAAACGAGAGTGTGAGACTAAGTCCTTTCTATAAATAACTTCTACTAAAGAATATTTTGACCAATAAGATTACACCAACTATCTATCGGATCCCCGAAGGTTGATGCGTTACATACCGATATTCCCTCTATCTCATATCTTTATTAATATTCTATTTACGTTTTAGCTATTTCTCTTCATCCCTCCAATCTTAGAATGATCACCAGCCTTAGATTTACATAGTAATATTAGATAACATTACGTTTGATTATTAGTCCTTGTGGGTTCGATAATCTTTACAACTACGCGATAGGACTGTGCACTTGCAGTCACGATTCCCATAAACTTACTAAGTCGCGATCACAAGGATACCCTGGTCCCGTTGTGCCATGTTGGTTTGACTTTTAGTCTTGTGGTTTACTTAAACCCTAATTCATTGGGGGAGGTTCTTGATCATCATATCATGCATCACCAATCATCAAAAGAGCTAATTGATCATCGAAACCATTCATTTGACCTACATATCTACATGCTTGAGGATTCATCTGATTCAAGACCTTGTTCAAGCATCCATACATGTGCATTCTACTTGTCCATTCCTAATCCATTGGTTATAAACTTGGGTACTTTCAAGTTCATAGGTCCATGGTCGTTAGTTCATGGTTCACCATTCATTCAAATTCCTCATTCTAAGGGGGGTGTTTTCATTCAAGTATCCAAGTGCATTAAGTTAAGTCTTTGAGTCATGCATTATTTCATACTCCATGGTATTATTGGTTCATTTGATCCATGTTGCCTTATAGGCCATTGACTTTGGTCTATTCATGCATTCAATGCATTGATTCTCAATCTTTTGGTCCATTGTTTTTCATTTGTTCCATTGTGCTTAAGAGTGCATTGTGGGCCATTAATTCTTGATTCATCACTTGTTTTAGTCCAATTAACTCATTCATCCATGATCTTTATGATTCAAATGTTTTAAAGGTGATTGATTCATTTACTTCTAATCATGGTTTAAAACTTAGTTTTTAAGCAAAACTTTATTTTTGAATCAAGTTGTTTACAATCAATCACAATGGTCATTTCATTAAAAAAATGCATTTCATTCACTCATTAGTTTATAAAATGTTCATTACAAAAGAAAATATCAAAAATTGCATTTTTACAAAAGTTGACTTTCGGTCAACTGGTTGACTTTTTGGTCAACCAGTTAACAAAAGTAAACTATTACATTTTTCATCCCTAAACCTAATACTAATCACATTTTCATCCTTGCATTGATTTCTTGATGCTCCATTATCACACTTCCTTCATGAGCAAGAAATCCCTTTTGTTGTGCAAGTTGGTCATGCCTTGGTCATTTTGCCTTGCCTTGCTACAAACCACAAGACTAACACATTGCCACCAACAGCCCTGCACTCAAATTAACAGCCATTCAAACATACAACCAAGCAATACAACAATTGACAACATTTGCATCATGGAAGACTTACCATGGCATGAGCAACAAAATAACATAGCAAGCACACATTCTGTATCACATAAGCCTGCACACACAAGCCTTGACCTTGAAGTTGCCTTGCCCTGCAGTCCAAGAATGACCTTGGGGAAAACCTGATTCAACCTCACAATACCCTGAACCTGCTGCAGCCTTTGGTTCATCATCATCAATCACCTGCATCATACCACAAAACCACCCTGTAGCAACACATCAATATAGCATCAGATAATTCATCATTGCATACAACATCACATCCACACAATCATGGCATTGCAACTGCAGAACATTCACATTCAGAAAACCATGGCAGACCAATTTCAAAATCGAGCAAACCATTAATTAATTGAACTGGACTTCACTTTCACTAACACAATTAATCTGCACTAGTCCACATCAACTAACAGTCACTTAACTGAATATTCCACACTAACAGAAAATTGAACTTACACTAACTTGAAACCAGTTAATTTTAACAACAAAATTAAGTTAACCACATTTCACTCAGTTTAAGTTAACATTTCAACTAACTGAGTCAAATTTAACTAATCTAACTAACTAATTGACATTGTGTCTAACCTTTAACTGATTTCTACTTCAACAAACTAACAGAGATAACAGAAGTAGATATTCAGCAGTTAACTCATTGCCTATAAATTCCTTCACATTCACTCATTCAAAGCATCCTCAATCATTTTCGATTCAACTCGATTCTTCACTCTCATTCTCTCACTTAGAACTCAGAGTTTCCTCTCTCAAATTCGCATTTCATCCATACATATTCATCTCCGAGATTCAGAAGAAGATTCATAAAAGAAGAAGAGAAGAAGATTTAAGAATAGGAGATTTTGAGAAGCTCAAAAGAGTTTACCTGGAATTCTGGCGCCTGCTCCAATGAGTGCTTTCCTCTACCTCCATCATTTTGATTAAAAAAAGTTACTAGTATGTAGAGCTTGTTGAGATGAATCAAAGCCCTAATCTCTAGGGTTTTGATTCCAGATACCCATAATTTAATTTTTGTTCTTAGAGCTAGGGTTCTTGAACATTTTTCTTCGATCTGGAGATTTCATGAGTTTTCAGAAGAATTGGAGTTTGGATTTGGATTAAGCGTGAGATTTGGAATGTTTCTGCGTAAATGATTTAGTGAGATGTTACTTCATCGCCGCCGGTGGTGAACTACGGTGCGGTGGAGGGAGAAGGAGGGAGATGAAGAACGTTGAATTAGAAAGCATGTTTAAAACGTGCAACAGGTTTTGCACATGGTGTTTTCCAATCTGAGTCCAATTTTTCCTTCAACCTTCACTCCAGATTGGGCTTGTGCAGTACATTGGGTCTATTTTCTACTTCTGGCACCCCTAAGTCCACCATTTACCCCTTGTTTACTATTTCCTTTTAATTTCATTTTTCTTTTATTATTTTAATTGATTCTTAATTAATTGTAATTTGATTTAATTTTTGTTTTTACATTTTTTTTCATGAAAATTAAATTTGTAGAATTAAATACTTTCATAGTTTGGTTTTAATATTTTTAATCATGTAAATAATCAGGTAATTAGAACTTAATTATAATTTAATTAGGATTTAATTAGGTTTTGATTTAGAAACTAATTCCTAGTTGATTAATCCATTGAAGTATTGACATTTTTACCCTTAGGTTTTGGAAATCTTATGCAACTCACATGCTCTCTTAGTTCTAGGGTTTGTTTAGAATCAATTAGCATTGACTGATTAATTCATTAGAGTTTGTTGTCCATAATTCAATTGATCTTGTATTCCCCCTGATTAAGTTGATTAAAGTGTACTTTGATAAACCAAATCCTTCGAACTGTGTTAATTCCCCAAGCCTGTTCAAGTTATCAAAAGATCCTTGATCACTTGATATGGCAAGTCCCTTGTGTTAAAGTTGTACTAGATCTCATAAGCTCAAGACTCAAGGGCAAGTTCAAGACTTTAAGTCAGTACAAGTCAAGCATTGTAGGCAGACTGGACAACGGGCTACTATTTAAGCACAACAAAGGTGATCAACACTTGTTAATCATGATTCAAGTTGTGTTCCATGAGCCTTAAATAATAGAGAATGGATTAGAGGGAGCATTCCTATCTTCATTCTGAATATCTTTGGGTACAATACGAATGATCCAATTGCTTAGAGTATTCACCTTTATTCATAGACTTTAGTACAGTTTGAATCAAATGATTCTCAGGTCTACTCCCATAACATTTCAATACCATTACATCACTTATCACATTTTCATATTTGGATCAACAATCATACTCTCCTTGATATTTATACCCATATTTGAATCCTAATCAATCTATCATTCATTGGTTGCCTTATCAATCTTCATGTGCTTAGGCAAACCCTATTCATTCATTGTGAGCCTTATAGATCCTCTTGTGCTTAGGCCAACTCTCTCATTCATTGTTTGTATTATCAGTCCTCTTGTGCATAGACAAACACCTTCGAGCTCTTTTGCCTTGACAATCCTCTTGTGTGTTGGCAAATCATCTCTTATTCATTCTTTGCCTTATAAGACCTTGAGTGCTTAGACAAACCCCTTTGAGCTTGTTTGACTTATAAACCCTCTCGTGTTTAGACCAATCATCTCTCATTTTTCACTTTGACTAGTCACCATTTACTGGTTAATACCACACTCCTGCTATTCAAGCAATTTTCTTTGCCTTTTGGCAACCCAGTCAACTCTTTCTTTCTTTGTTCCGTATTATTTTCCCGAACTACGGAGCTCTTACTTTCTCATTACACGATGAGAATACATAGACACAAGGGTTCAAATCCTTGGCGAGCATATTTATTATTATTTCTTCTTCTGCCTTAGGGCACCATCCATATCTTTTATCATTCATCATTCTATAACTTCAATCATTCATCCCAATGATATACTTTCTCTTTGAACCAAATGCAACCTTTCTTAGGATTCCATATATACCTTTGGCCCAATAACCAATGTCTTCCTATGAACCAAAAGTCTTTTTGTTTGTCTTGTTAGTCCTCTCGTTGCTCAGACAAACATCTCCTTACTTACTTTACAACCTCATATAGGCAATACCCTTGCTTTTTGGCTTGATGTGAGTTTTCTCATTGGTTCAGATATACCTATCTTATGGGTTCAAACAACATTATCCTTTGGTTCAAACCATGCCTATATCACTCTTCTTTCATCTCTCACCATTAGTTCTATGAACTACGTAGCTCTGAATTCCTTATTGCACTATAAGGATACGTAGGCATGAGGGCCCTAATCCTAACCAAGCACTTTGTTTATTCTTCTTCGTTTCCCTTTATCCTTTTGCGAGTAATATTTATATTGTAACACCCATAGTAAAGAACAAGAAAAATGGTTCCCATTGAGTACAACAGATGTGAGGGATGTTAATACCTACCCTTGCATAATCGACTTCCTTACCTGTTTCTTTTCCCTTGAGTTTTATCGATATTTTCCCTTTTCTTTGGGAATAAAAACAGTTCGATGGCCACTCTTTTATATCTTTGAGCATGCAATGCGCTCGGGTATTTTTCACATAGCTTCAATGATGATGTCCCATACAACCTTATTAACCGAGTTGATATGGATACATATACAAGCTTTCTAAGAGCCATGATTTTTACCTGTGAAAATTGGTGCTTTATTGTACGCCCCTTTAGGATCGGTAGCCATTTTCTAATAAGAAAATATTTAAGCACATAATTAACCAGTGCTCATGATACCACTTGTTAGACGATAGGCATCGATCTAGAGGGGGTGAATAGATCACTAGTTAAACAAGTTTAACAAAAACTATTTTGAAAAATTTAGATCTAGAGGCACGGAAGTAACCCAGATTGAATCGTCTAACCGAACCTCTATCGGAAAGCCCAGATATGTGTAAATGCACTCAAGGTATGATAATGAACATAAGTTAGATCAAAAATCTATCAACCACAAAAAATTGAATGCAATGCTAAAAATAGAGACTATTTCCAATGATTAATCACATAAAAATACTATTGAGACAAATTATTGAACACCTTGTATGCAATCAATTTTGTTTGGAAATTTGTATGGTTTTGTTGATCTTCAAATCTAATCACAATCTAAAGGATTATGATCAACTCAACATAACCTCTTTCAAAAGGTAACAAAAAAATATTGGCCAAACATAATGATCACACAATCGATGAATTCAACAATTTGCAATTGAAACGTAAAAGAGATTAAGAGAGAGAGAGAGAGAGAGAGAGAGAGAGTACACAAGGATTTTTTAGACAGTTCTTCAATCGACCTCTTTATGTATACGTCTGTCCTCAATTCAAACTTGAATTGAGATAGTTAAATTAACCTTACTTTTCAAAGGTATGTATATAAGAGAAATGTATAAATCCAACACTACAAACCCTAAGTTTGATGTTGATTCTGACATTTTCTTTTCCCTTGATCAAAACTTAATCAAGTAACCCAACAATGCCAATTTGATTCACCGTCCCATGCTACCCCTTTGCAAGAACCTCCCATTCTTCAAAGCATTCACTCGATCGGATCCAAATTGTGAATTGTTGTAACCCAAGATTTACCAATATGATTCACTGTCTCATGCTACTCCTTTTCAAGAACCTTTCGTTCTTCAAAACCTTCACTCGATCGGATCCAAATTGCACAATCTTGTCCAAAATCTTCAACTTCCATAACTCCACCCATGGAAACACGCCAAACTCGAGTGTACTTAAGCACGATATGAACTAAGCTTCACCCTAGGTGGTCACGTAATTGCACGTATCAGGAATGGCTGATGAAGCATCTAAATGATGAAAACGCATTAAATGCACTTGTTCCCCATCACTTTTCAAAATGATCCTAAGGGTATGTTTGAATTGGTGGTATGGGATGGAATGGAATGGAGTAGAGTGATAACTAATGAGATTCCATTGTTTGAATTTACAAATAATGGATGGAATTGAATGGAACATGATGGAATCCATTCCATCCAAATCTCTATTTTTTGTTCCATCCAATTTGGGTTGTATGTGATGGAATGAGACATTTTTAATAAAATAACCAAACAATGGAGTATGATCTATATTTCATTCTGCTCCATTCCGTTCTGCTCTGTTATGTTCCATCAATCCAAACATAGCCTAAGTGATTTAGTTCTACATTGTGACAGACTAATACATAGAGGCCAGTCAATGATATTTAACGCTTACCCCGACCCTCTCATTGCTCGGCCAAGCCTTGGGGGCAACTGTTCTAGACCAACTAAAGGCCTAAGCAACTAAGGCCCAATCTGTTTGAAGCCCACTCTACTCGACCCAACATATTCACATATTATGAGAAGGTACACAATCTCTAATCTCCAATTTCACTTCTTGAACATTGAACTGACTTGGTTGGAGTGCTAACCATGAAGGTCCACCCCGCGCCATCATAAAGAATATAAGAGCCATCATTCAAGATCATTATCGTCAAACTCTAATCATTTATGGTTCCTTCGAGAGCTAGAGCTTCCATTTCTGGTCCTCGAACGAAACAGTCTGTAGAGTGTCCAAGCATGCATCTGTTCGCAGGGAGAAACTATACCCTCATGACCACCAGTTGGTCCTAGTTCATTTGATGCAGAAATGTTGTCTTTTGGAGCTCAGGTGTCTTCGGCTTCGTTTTCCTAGAGGCACGAGTCACCTGTTGCTACCCTAGAAGCGCCACCAATCCATTTTGATCAGCCTGCTATTGATGTTATCGTTCTTGAGGTTTTTGGAGAAGGCCTTTATGACAATTCACTACTTCATCTGTATGCAAGCCATGCTGCTAGGCATGTGTAGGATGGAGAGGTAAAATAAATATGTATTTATTATTTTAAACATATGTGTTTCTAACGATGACTCTTTTTACAGTACCGTGAGACTTTAAAATGCATCAACCACGATAGGAAGATTGTGAAGTTGAAGCAACAGGAATAACAAGTGTTTTATGATGTCATGAAACATTATGGACTGCAAGATTTATGCATGACTGGTTATAATGTTGTTAACCATGGTAAGGCGTTAGCTTTTATGGAGAGATGACACTCAGAGACGTCATCTTTCGATAGTGAGATATCCATCACACTTGATGATGTGTCATCCCTATTACATATACCAATCAGGGGAAGATTATTAAACCATTTCATAATATCTAGACCTAATACACTGGACATGATGGTGCAATACTTAGGAGTTGGCTTAGGTGATTCCCAAAGGAGATGGATGGCACCAGAGGGTGTCATGCTAGATTTGCATTTCTGGAGGAGTTGTATAAATACTAATTGGTTGCGGAAGTGGGGGCCGATGGTGATGATATACAAGTTTTTCATCATAAATCATGTGCATTGAGGTCATATGTCATGCATTTGGTTGGCACGTCCATATTTGTGGAAAAAAGTGCTTATTATCTCGTTGTTGTCACCTTAGATACTTCATTGACTTCAAGTGAATTCATGAATACAAGTGGTGGATGCTTGTTTGGTTTACTTTTACTTGAAGTTAGGTGAAACTTGTTTTTGGAAGACTAGACAGACGACAACAAGCAACACGCTATTTACGGTAGTATATTTTCACCTTTACTATTACTAATATTTCATAACATTTGTGTTACACAATTGCTAATATTTTATCTGAACCATTTTTAGGCATGGGTTCTCAATCATTTTCCATGCATCTCTGGCTGGTCATACGAGGATAGATACAATGAGGCTTGGCCACATGCTTACTTCTTCATCCCGCTCAGATGGAATTAGGCGATCAAGTTGTTTCGAGTGTTTCTTGATCGTATCAGGGCATATGATATACGCCACACATTGTACGATGATCACTATTAGACGCATATCTTGGATGACATAACCTTCTAATCCAAATGGTTGGCTTGTGGGTCACACCCGACTTATTCGCATTTTCCTAAGCGAGTCGTGTGCCAGTTCGGGTTCCTACGGGGTATACCAAAAGACCCAATCGTATTTGTTCTTCCCACTGTCATCCGTAGAGATATTGATGTGATATTTGATTATTTCTACAATCATATAATATTCGATAAATCAAGAAGTGTGTCAGCTCTTTAGCATGAAGTAGTGCATTCGGCTACATCTAGTGGTATTTTAGAGTGTCATATCCTTACATGATATTAGATGCTAAGGGAGAGCCACTTAGACTAACTCATCAGGAGATATTAGAGGAGGAGTAAGCTAGGGCATATCATGTTGTTAATGTGTTACTTGCATGTCAATGTATTATGGCTATTGGGTAAGCGAGTATAGATAGAGAAGACTTTCCATAAGGCATTATTGGGACAGTCAATGTATAGGCCATGCTAGTTGAGGCACATAATTTATTACAATACATGAGGCAGAGAATGAACTGGAGGGTCAGATATACCCAATAGTTCACTTTTACTTGTATTTTGATAATATTTATATTATAGTTTCTAATTTGTCAACAATGATGTTTAATTATACATTTTAATTGAATTATATCAGTGTATGGTTCAGTTGAATAACAATGATGCATAGTTGAATGGCCTAAATTATAAGGTTTTTAAAAAATCGTCAAATTTATATAAAAACTTAGGCATAAGGGTTAGTTCGGAAGTATACTTTTGAGTTATTCCATGAGTTATGAAATAAACACACTACCATGAATTCAAAATGAGTCTAGAAATTATTACGAAAATGCACATATGAATTCACCCTTCTATTAGTAGTAGCAAATAGCACAAAAGGTAGATTCAGAGGTGCATCTATGTAACCCCCTTAGTTCATTAGTCAGTGAGATATTCAGAGATGTATCTTCAAAATATGCTCTGTTAGATCAAAGCAGAAACAGGCAGAAACAATTGCAGAATAGAAAATCAACATAAACTAACCATAAAATAAATTTGTTTTAGCAAGCGAGCCAACAAGCACCACCCAAAATGAATAAAAGAAAAAAGAGAACTACAAAAAGAGGGGGGGACCAAACCCTCCAAGGCACAACAAAATGAAAACTAGGAAGACCTAGTTTGTCCATAATAGTATTGCCCTGAATAAAATGCAGCATGATGAACCAAAAATGGAGACAGTCAAGATTAAGACCTCTATTGGTCAAAGAATCAGCGCATACATTAACCTCTCTAAAGATATGAGTGACTACAAGGTTCATATTATAAGAAAAACCAAGACAATTAAACTAACGATTCCTTAAGCTCCAAGGGATGCAAACTCTCTTTTGGAAAGCTCTAACAACAAGAGTAGAATCAGTCTCAATCCACAAATTAGCGATATTTAAATGATGAACTAACTCAATTTCCCGGAAGGCTCCAAATAATTCTACAAAAAAAGCATTTGTAACCCCATTGGCTCTGCGAAAGCACTAACAAAATCAGTGTCATTGTTGCGAAAAACACCCCCACAAGCAGCCATAATATGAGTCGCTGAACCATCAATGTTGCACTTAGTCCAATTAAAAAGGGGAGGATGCCAAATGACCTCTTTGATGGAGGGAGCATTAGGAGGATGCAAAGAAATATTAAACTTCTTAAGAAGGGCGAAGTCCATTATAGAGCCAAAAGACTTCAAATTAGTGTGATTACCGGCAATAGAAATTGCGGACATTATCATAGGGATGGTCGCCTTCCAAGAGATACGCTTGTTTCGAAACCGGGCATGGTTCCGAGCAAACCAAATTGTGGCAAGAATGTTGATGATCATAGATTTTAGAACCAGAAGACATTGAGGAGAATTGCTATTGTGGCAAGGATTCCAAAATAAACATTACATAGATAAGCATTACATAAATTTAACATTACATGTTATTAAAAATGGGTGATTCGGAACGTTGCAACATTCTTATAATATCTTTGGATGATCTTTGAATCGTCACATCCACTTCAATCGGATCCTTTGTTGAGTAACAGTAAAAGGTACTCCACATCACCTTTAAATCATCATTTGTCTTGAATTCAAGCATGGTGAACCATATCTTCCCTTCGTTGTCTATCAAGGATGAACGGTACTCGAGTTTGATGATAACATGAAATTATATCACATTTTAAGACTTAATTTAATTAGATTATATTATCATTTACTTTAATTTATCCCATTTTATCAGATATTATGCAGTATTTCTTTTCTATTTACATCAGGTACCCATTTTGAAGCAAAAGTGAAAAAGGGAAGAAAAGGAGGTGTAAAAAGCAATAAAAAGGAAACAAATAACCAAGACCAAGCCCAGCCCAAAAGAAAGCGCACGTTGCCCCTGTGACGGGCGTCACAAGGGTTGTGACGAGCGTCACGCGAAGTAGCCTTGTGACGGACGTCACACATGGTGTGACGAGCGTCACACCAGTCCACTAGCTTTTTGGCGCAAGTTACGCTCTCAGAAGAATGGAAGTAACGTTGAGGACTTCGTGTCCTATTCCCAAGCCGTGTATTTAGCCATGCTGAAGACTCGTAGGGAACGGAATGCAGTTACCAAGGCTATTATAAATAGCCATCTCCTCTCTTTGCCGTAAGGAGAGTTTTTGCACGCTCAGTTTTGCGGAAGCTCTGCCAAATTTTCCTTTCACGCCTTTGCTTATTTTTCTTCCTTTCCAGCATTGTTCATTTTATTTATTTCTTTTGCAAGCTTTACTTTCTCTTTTCCCTTGCAATTTATCTTTCCCGTTTTTAGCTTTTAGATATTTTTCGCGTAATAGTTTCTACACCGGAAACTACTGTGCAACTTTATACCGGATTTAACCTTACGTTATATTCGAGTTTTATTTCCTTGATTTATTTTACTGCTTAATTGAAGAATCGAAGAACAAATCCTACCGGCTTGTGGTGGAGTGTTCAAGACCATTGTATTACGCATTCAGGTTCTTTAATTGTTATTTAATTTTTAATGTTTTATTCTATTGTTTATTCATATTGCCTGCCTGGAATGAGTCTGTTTATGCATGATATAAATTCTTGTTTATTTAGCATGTCTGGCTAATTTGCCTAGGTATCGGTATGTAAAGTAAGCAGAATAAGGGATCGAGACTGAGTCGGTCTATCTAAACTTAAAATCAAAATCAATCTTTTTATGGTCTCAACTTATAGGTTTAATAACAAGATTTTTTACAAAAGTAAAAGACATAAAGAAGTTAAAATCAATAGAGCGAGAGTTTGAGATTTTAACTGGACAGTGTAAGTTAGGCATTAATTCTAGATCAGGGCGAGAGCAAGTTTTAGAGTTAATTAAATTCTGACCTTTTCCAAAAAGTATTTTTAAAGATTGAATGTGAGGACGAGAGTTAAGCATTTGGATTTAATTATATAACCTAAGTCAACAGAGCGAGAGTTTGAGATAAGGGTGTTTAAAACGGTCAGTATTTTCTTAAAAAGAGTTTCTGCAACTTTATTGTTTTCAAAATATGGTTTTTGACTTAATTATAAGTGACAGCAACATTAATATAAAATCATGGTTTATTCAACAGAGCGAGAGTTTGAGATAGAACCTTTAACCAATAAAGTTAACCGAAACGATTCATTTTAAAACCAAGAAACCGACAAAGACTTGATTCCCTAGTTTTGACGAATTACATACCGATATCCGTTTTATTAATATTTAATCTAGACATTAGTTTAGCTCTTAGTTTTTCCCCAAACAATCAAACATCTTCACCTTAGATTTACGTAGTAACTTTAGATAACGGTATATCGATTCATAAGTCCCTGTGGGATCGATATCTTTTAAAACTACGCGATAGAACTGTGCACTTGCAGTTTGTATCCCATTCTCGACTCACCCAGTCGAGCGATCAAGTTTTTGGCGCCGTTGCCGGGGAGTTTTATTCAATCGATATCGTAACTCTTCCGTTACGCTGTAGAGACTAAGGTTTCTTTTTCTTCTATTTTCTTTCTTTCGTTGATTTGTATGCCACGCACTCGCTCTCAAGGCGAACCGCTCTATTTACGAATCAACGATATCGAACTATATCTCCGAGTCTTACGACGAATTCGGGAATATCGTGCTGAAAACAATCTCCCTCCTATAGACCTTCCTGATCTCAAAGATTTTCCTTCTTTAACCGAGATGGCAGAACCAGCTCGTGCTCTTAGAGATTACGCCGCTCCATCGCAAGATGAACCGCATTCAAGTATTGCTCCGCCCGCAATCGAAGCAAACAACTTTGAACTTAAACCTTCGTTGTTGCAGGCTGTGCAACAGAACCAATTCTCTGGAAATCTTACCGAAGATCCAAACCTTCATTTATCCGTATTTGTCCAATACGCTGATACTGTTAAAGCTAATGGTGTCACTTCAGAGGCAATTCGACTTCGTCTTTTTCCTTTCTCATTAAGAGATAGCGCTAGAAGATGGCTTCAATCTCTTCCTTCCAACTCAGTCACCACATGGAACGAGTTGAAGAAAGTTTTTCTTGCCCGATATTTTCCACCAAGCAAAACAGCTATGTTAAGAGCCCAGATAAACGGATTTAAACAGAAAGACAACGAGTCTCTTTTCGAAGCATGGGAAAGATACAAAGACATGATGAGACTTTGCCCACACCATGGTTTGGAAGACTGGTTAGTAATTCACACATTTTATAATGGTCTCTTATACAACACAAGGTTAACAATAGACGCCGCTGCAGGTGGTGCACTAATGAACAAACCTTATGCTGATGCTTACCAGCTTATCGAGAGCATGGCCCAAAACCACTATCAGTGGGGAACCGAACGAACAACAGTGGAAAAACCTCAACCGAAAACTGGCATGTACGAGATAAGTAACCTTGATCACGTCAATGCAAAAGTGGATGCTTTGGTCCAGAAGATTGAAAGTTTAAACGTATCACCTCCAGCAGCCGTGGTTGCTATAACTCAGAATTGCGAGGTCTGTGGAATCCAAGGCCACACTCCTGCGGAATGTCAACTCTTGACTGGAATCCAAACAGAGCAAGTAAACTATGCTCAAGGAAGCCCCTATTCGAATACCTATAACCCAAATTGGAAGAACCATCCAAACTTCTCATATAAGAGTAATAATGCTTTATACGCACCTGGACAGTCTCCAAATCAAGCCCCATCTATACCTCCAGGATATCAGAAACCGAATCCTAACAATAATACCCCTAGAAAATCCAACTTGGAAATCATGATGGAAAACTTTATAGCTTCCCAACAACAAACCAATAAAGATTTCTTAAACCAGAACATACACACTGGCGAACAACTTAAACAACTAGCAAGCAAAGTAGATGCCTTGGCTACCCATAACAAAATGCTGGAAACGCAAATATCTCAAGTAGCTCAACAACAAGCACCTACCGCTGCACCAACTGGTACATTCCCTGGACAGCCCCAACCCAATCCGAGAAGCCAAGCTCATGCAATTATATTGAGAAGTGGAACGGAAGTGGAAGGACCGTCTGACCCAAGGATAGAAAACCAAAACCCTGAGAAATCCACTGAGGAAAGTGAACCTAAGGAAAAGGAAGAGAGTAATAAGGAAACCCTAGAAAAGAAGGAACCTTATGTACCTCCACCACCTTACAAACCACCTATACCTTACCCTCAAAGGCTTGTTAAAACCAAAGATGTAGGCCAATTTAGAAAATTTGTTGATCTCCTTAAACAATTAAACGTTACAATTCCGTTTACCGAAGCTATTACGCAGATGCCCTCATATGCTAAATTCTTAAAAGAAATTCTTTCTAATAAGAGGAAACTTGAGGATAGCGAAACCGTTACACTCCCTGCCGAATGTAGCGCTATAATCCAAAACATGCCCCCTAAACTCAAGGATCCGGGTAGCTTCTCTATACCCTGTCACATAGGAAAATTTGTCATCGACAAAGCCTTATGCGATTTAGGAGCCGGAATTAGCGTTATGCCCTTATCCATATGTAAGAAACTAGAGATGGGAGAATTAAGACCGACCAAAATGTCTGTGCAATTAGCAGATCGTTCCATCAAATATCCTGTAGGAATCCTTGAAAACGTTCCCGTACGCATAGGTCAGTTTTACATTCCCACTGACTTCACAATTATGGACATTAGAGAAGATGATACGACACCTATTATACTAGGAAGACCATTCTTAGCAACTGCCGGTGCAATCATAGACGTAAAACGAGGACGACTCACCTTCGAAGTAGGTGAAGAAAAAATTGAATTCATTCTTTCCCAATTCTTGAAAGCACCTGCAATAGAAGATACATGTTACTTCATGGATATCATCGATGAATGCATAAAAGAAGCAGAGTCAGGAGAAGACAAACCATCAGACTATCTTTTAGAGGACAAATCTAAACAATGCCTAGCAATAACACCAGATCCTACGCAGTGTCTTAACAAACCAACCCCTGATTTGAAAACACTTCCCAAAAATCTGAGATATGAATTCCTAGACTTAGAACTTGAACGACCTGTGATAGTTAATGCAGATCTAGGAAGACTCGAAACAGAAAAACTCCTACATATCTTAAGAAAATATCCAACTGCACTAGGATACCACATCACCGATCTTAAAGGAATAAGCCCTTCTATTTGTATGCACCGCATCATGTTAGAAGAAGACTGTAAAACCTCTAGGGAACACCAGAGAAGACTAAATCCGATCCTAAGTGAGGTAGTAAAGAAAGAAATAACCAAGTTATTAGAAGCAGGTATTATATATCCTATATCTGACAGCAAATGGGTTAGTCCTGTACACGTTGTACCCAAGAAAGGAGGCATAATCGTTATTGAAAACGAAAAAGGAGAAACTATAACTAAACGAATCGAATCGGGATGGAGAATGTGCATTGATTATAGGAAACTAAACAAAGCAACCCGAAAAGATCATTTCCCTTTACCATTCATTGACCAAATGTTAGAACGATTAGCTAAACATTCACATTTCTGTTATTTAGACGGTTATTCAGGCTTCTTTCAAATACCAATTCACCCTGATGACCAAGAAAAGACAACATTCACATGCCCTTTTGGTACCTTCGCGTATAGACGAATGCCGTTTGGTCTGTGTAATGCCCCTGCAACTTTTCAAAGATGCATGATGGCAATATTCGCCGACTTTCTCGAAAACATCATGGAAGTATTCATGGATGACTTTTCTGTATACGGACAAAGTTTCGAAGAATGCCTTGAAAACCTGGAAAGAGTTCTGGAGCGATGTGTAAAAGTAAACTTAGTACTTAATTGGGAAAAGTGCCACTTTATGGTACAAGAAGGAATTGTTTTAGGACACATCATCTCGAACAGAGGAATTGAAGTAGACAAAGCCAAAATAGAGGTAATCGAAAATCTTCAACCCCCAAGAACCGTGAGAGAAGTACGAAGCTTTTTAGGACACGCTGGTTTTTACCGACGATTCATCAAAGACTTCTCTAAGATAACTAAACCCTTAACCGGACTGTTGATGAAAGATGCTGAATTCATATTCGACGATAACTGTTTAAAAGCATTTCAAACTCTTAAACAAGCATTGATCTCCGCACCCATTATGCAGACACCAGACTGGAATGAACCATTCGAAATAATGTGCGATGCCAGTGATTAGGCTGTAGGTGCTGTTTTAGGACAAAGAAAGGATAAAAAGCTTCACGTTATATATTACGCTAGCAGAACCCTGGATGAAGCGCAGATGAATTATGCCACAACCGAGAAAGAACTCCTAGCAGTGGTATTTGCGCTAGATAAATTTCGTTCTTACCTGGTAGGAGCCAAAATAATAGTTTACACTGATCACGCTGCTATCAGGTACCTTTTAACAAAAAAGGATGCTAAACCTAGACTCCTAAGATGGATCTTGTTACTACAAGAATTCGACTTAGAAATCAAGGACAAGAAAGGAACTGAAAACGTAGTAGCAGACCACCTCTCTAGACTCGA
The DNA here is from genome assembly GCF_024323335.1 of Lathyrus oleraceus. NCBI lineage: Eukaryota > Viridiplantae > Streptophyta > Magnoliopsida > Fabales > Fabaceae > Lathyrus > Lathyrus oleraceus. The sequence goes on along the minus strand of NC_066583.1, from coordinate 367,612,136 downwards.
GAACCTTGAACCAGAAAGAACATCCATTAATGATGATTTCTCGTATGATAAACTCATAGCTACTTTGGAAGAGAACAACTCCGACATGCAAGTAGAAACCACCTTAGCTATATCTGTCATACCATGGTACGCTGATCTAGTCAATTATTTAGCTGCCGGAATAGTTCCACCTACTTTATCTTACCAGCAGAAGAAACGATTCTTCCACGACATAAAACACTATTACTGGGATGATCCCTTACTTTTCAAAAGAGGCCCAGATGGTATTTTCCGTCGATGTATACCCGAAGAAGAGGTAGAAAATATAATCCAACACTGTCACTCTGCGCCTTATGGTGGTCACACAAGTACATCCAAGACCTGCTCTAAAATCCTACAAGCTGGCTTTTATTGGCCAACTATATGGAAGGACGTACATGCGGCTATTAAGGAGTGTGACAGATGTCAACGCACGGGAAACATATCTAGACGTGACGAGATGCCACAAAAAGGTATTTTGGAAGTAGAGATTTTTGACGTGTGGGGGATAGACTTCATGGGACCCTTTCCATCCTCTTTCGGTAACAAATACATACTCGTGGCAGTTGACAACGTATCAAAATGGATCGAAGCCATAGCTTCTCCAACAAATGACACCCGAGTAGTAACTAGACTCTTTAAAAATATAATATTTCCGAGATTTGGCATCCCAAGAATAGTAGTCAGTGATGGTGGATCACACTTTATATCCAAGGTACTCGAAAAACTACTACTTAAATATGGAGTGAGACATAGGATAGCAACACCTTACCACCCTCAAACCAGTGGACAAGTGGAAGTATCTAACAGAGAAATCAAGCAAATACTAGAAAAAACGGTCGCCACTTCAAGGAAAGATTGGTCATTGAAATTACCAGAAGCTTTATGGGCATACCGAACTGCTTATAAAACTCCCATAGGGACGACCCCATTTAAGCTCATTTATGGAAAATCCTGTCACCTCCCGGTAGAATTAGAACATAAAGCCTATTGGGCTATTAGAAATTTAAATTTGAATTATAAAGCCGCCGGTGAAAAGAGAATCCTTGACATAAACGAATTAGAGGAACTCAGAAGAGACGCCTATGAAAATGCCAAAATCTATAAAGAAAGAACAAAACAATGGCATGACAAGCGTATATCAAGGAAAGTCTTCAAGCAAGGCGACGCAGTACTTTTATTTAACTCTAGACTAAAGTTATTCCCGGGAAAACTACGATCCAGATGGTCAGGACCTTTTCATATCACTAAAATCTTTCCCAGTGGAGCGGTAGAAATAAAAGGACAATCTACAGAACCGTTCACCGTAAACGGGCAACGTCTGAAACATTATCACTATGCGGAAACCAACGAGGATTCGCAAATTCTACACTTAGACGAAACGCCCCCAGGACTCATAGACTATATTTAACAGTTTCTTTGTCGAGCTTGCGACATTTAAACAAAGCGCTTAGTGGGAGACAACCCACAAATTAATCTGTTATTTTATTATTCTATTATTATTATCATTTCCCTATTTTTCTCTTAATTATTTCTTTTAATTTCTATTTAGTATTCATTATTGATTTATTCAAAAAGAAAAAAAAATATATATATAATAATAATAATTCTTTTCTTCTTTCGGCATTTGGCCAAATCCTGACTTAAACTCATGTTTCTTTTCTCTAGTTAACACTAACCAGATGGGACATTTTGATCGTATGGGTATCAAGTTCAGAGGAATGGCTCAGAAACGAAAGTTTGAAGAACTAGCCGCTAGAGAGATGCTACCTAGTTTATATGCTGATGATTGGGCTATGACTGCCCTTGGACTGAGACAGAGTGTCCTGTTTTTGCTGAATCAGATAGGATGGGAGACCTCCCCTATCCTGAGACATTTCACCACCTACCGGAGACTCACACTAGAATTCCTTAGTTCATTAATCTATCTACCTAGCCATGGAAAAGGAATTAGCAGAGGTTTTATCCAGTTCAGAATGTTCAATATGGAGTACCAATTTAATATTAGAGACTTCACCAACCTTTTGGGTTTTCCTACCTCCTTTGATACATTCACTGTAAGCCAGGAAGAACTTTTTGAATATAGAGAGCTTGAACACTTTTGGGGTAAGCTGACTGGAAATGATGAGCCCGAAGAACATGAGTTTCTCTCTGGAAACATACATAACCCGGCTTTTCGCTATTTCCATAAGATCCTGACCCACACTTTATTTGGGAAGAAGCCAAATAGTACTTCAGTTTCACGTGATGAACTCTTCATCATATTTTGTGCTTCCCAGAACCGTCCAGTAAACGGTGCTACTTTTATGTTAGCTAATTTGGACCACCTTATCCAGGATGAGCGAGCACCCATTAGAATAGGCGGTTTGATCACTATGATAGGTAATGCTATTGGACTACGTCAGCCTATGCTTGACCTTAACCCTTTTTGTGGCATTACTACTATGAGTATACCCTTCCTCTTCAACACTATGTTTATAGCAAACATAGGGTCTGATGAGTTCGAGCTTATTATTGATAACCAGGTTCTCTGCCTATTCACCATGCCCGATCCTAGAACTAGTGTTCATAATCAAAGGAACTGGCTCTATAACCTGAATGAAACCCCAACTCCGGCTGGATCCACTGAATCCATCCAGGATTATGAGATTTGTGACGACTATGAGCACTATGTTGACCATATCTCTCTTGCTGAATCTGACCCTCAGACACCTTCCGGCTACTATGATATTGATCCTCCTCCTCAGCCTGTCCTGACCGAAGAATCAGTCATGCCTGATCTCCGACATCATATGCCAGGAACAGATATTAAAACAGTCATTGAAGCCTTGATGTCAGAGCAAGACGCCCTCAGGGAAGATTTCCATAACTTGAGACTTGAAATCCTAGAATACATGAGCAGCACGGCAAGTCAGTTACGTATGTTACGGCATCATGTTAACTCTTTTACTCCTCCGGCCAGAGATCCGAAGATAGATGGAATTTAGTTATATTTCTTTCTAAGTTATTTAGTTTTAGGCTAGATTTTTTCATTAATGTTGTTTGAATTCATGTTTATTTCTATTTCATTTCATTATTTTCCTTCCCTGTAATACATTATGATCATTTTTATTGAAGCTGTTTAATTAATTTTATTATGCAATGGCTATTATGCTCTACTGTTGTTACCTATTATTATTATACAAAGCAAGTAAGCGTGCACAATGCATTAAAATTGCATACTAAAAATGATCATAAGCAAAATGAAACATTAAAATACGCTACCAAAGTAATTCTGTGAAGCGCCACTGAAGCCTTGCCAAAAAGGAGGTGTGACGAGCGTCACACACTCCATGACGAACGACACGCAAAACGCCTGTTACGAACGTCACACCCCTGTGACGAGCGTAACGCCCTTCAGACAAGTGAACGTTAAGGAGCCGTTGGAGACGAACGTTACACTTTAATTTTTTTACATTCCCCATTCATTTTTCATTTACCACACTTAATTACTTTTCAACCACTTTTTCTTTCTACCTTCCAATCCTTCTCCTATAAATACCTACCAAAACTTCCTTCATTCACCACAAAACAATTCTCTCATATCAAATACACTTCTTTTCCTTTCCAAATCATCCCTTCAAAAATTCATCACAATGGCGGGAAATCAAAATTTCGGAAATATCATCTTCCGATCCGGAGATGACAACTATCAGCAAGAGCAATTCGAGCGCTTCCAACAGCGAGGCTCGCTTCCACCAGGTACCCCGATTTAACTTGTTTACAACAATTGGGCTTACTCCAAGGTATCGAGTGGATGCTCCGTAAAGCCGATTTAACCTTCCTTTGCACCCATAACCAACCCACCTACCCTTCCCTAACCTTAGAATTCCTAAGTTCTTACGACTACACCACTCCCGCCGGTGAAGGTGAATTTCTGACCGGTACCGCAACCTTCCGTATGTTTAACACCGAGTACTCTCTAACCCAACGCCAATTGAGTGCCATGCTACAATTTCCCACAGAAGGTCTGCTGCATGCCAGAATCCCTCCAACCTCAAACTGGAACACAGTTCTAGTTTTCGATCTTTTTAAGAAAATTTCCGGTATAAATACCTACAACTGGGAAGAACTCCTTCTCTCCCACATCCATAACCCCACCATCCGTTATTTTCTCCGTATCCTGCAAAACACACTTTTTGGAAGACCAAACAACAGTAAGGTCAACTCAAAGGAGTTATTTTTCCTCCAGTGCGTTTTCGAATCGGATGCTCAGGTAAACGCCGCCTCTTTTCTCTTTCATCATATCCGCACCTTATGTGCTAGAGGCCGGCAACCCTTTATAGTTGGTGGATTAATAACCTCCATAGCACTTGGCCTGAACCTAGGGGATAAACTCCAAACTTTAGAATCCCTACCTCCCCTGTCTATGGATATCAGCTATTGCCGCTCCAGCCGCCTGATTAAAAACAGAGTAGGCGGAGGCTATTATCTTATGGTGAACAACCAAGCAGTCCCGAGTGTTGTGCTACCCAATACCACCCTAACTGATGTCACAAACCCCGACCGCCACCTCTACGATCTTAGCGCTCCTGAAACCACCGAGCCTTCACAAACAAACCAGCAAACAGATGAGTTTGAAGAAATGGAACAAGGTGATCATCCGCCAACACAACAATCAGTCCCGCTAAACCCTTCCAGTAATGCAGCCGGCCCATCCTCCCAACGTCGTCGACGAAGAAGGCCTGCGACCAACGATGACATTATGGATGCTATCGATGGAATGCAGGCACAGAATACAGAGATGATGCAGATGATGCGTCAAATGCAACAGCAACAGGATGCTCGGAATGCCATAACCGACCAGCGATTTACTGAGTTGTTTAGCAGGTTCAACAACTTAGACATACGTCAAAGATCACCAGGTCCAAGAACCAGAGGCGGAAGGCAGCCTTAGTTGTTATTTTCTTTTTCCTTTCCATCTTGTATTTCATTTCCTTAAAACATTGAGGACAATGTTTAGTTTAAGTATGGGGGGGAAACAATATCCTTTCCATTCTCATTTTTCAAATATGTACTCTCCCTTTCATTGTTATTTCCCTTTTTTTTTTCCCTATATATAAAAATATATATATATATATATATATATATATATATATATATATATTATATATATAATATATATATATATTATTTTAAGTTAAGTTCCTAAGTGTGAAAATTTTCTATTATCTATTCCCCTCAATTTCCTGAGCCATAACAAAAATTTTAACACACCCAATAAGTATAAAGGTTGCTTACTTTATAAAACTTGAGTGAGATCAAAACAAAATTATTACCATAACAACGCTCTGAGAACCTCAATATGTTAGATCAGGATAAAGTACCTATTATACCAATTCCTTGAACTTTTAGTTCTATGGCAACCCCAAGTAGTTTATACAGAAGTCAGCACCATCTTAATAGCAAACTACGTGGAGAGCCGATGAATATAAGTGAATGATCCCCAAAGTAACCTAAAATATATAAATATATCAAGAAATGCACTAATTAAATTAGGTGATCCTTACCAGATCATTTAATCTAAAGGTTGCAGATCATGCAAAAGCACAATACGAAAGATCCATTATGAGTTGGTTCAGTAGGAATCTGGTACTGAACTTGGTAGGGCGGACTACGGTTCGATCCCCCGCAATTTGCAATGGACTGAATAATGAAGTTATCCGACTTATATACCAGAACTTCTAGCTAAAAGCGGATCATAATCACTAACCGGTTACTCCACTATGTGCGCGAAAAGATAAAGGGCTTAATGTGATTTCGCTAGAATGAAAACGGGTAAAATAAGACTAAAGGAACCAGGATAGCTATCATAGGGTACTTGAAACTGATTGGCATAAAAATAGGGTTATCTAAGTTGTAACGGTGGTTGTTGATGTCAAGATTAAACTCAAGTCCTCCTAAACAAAAATCCATTCGCAACCTAGTACGAATTGATGTGTGCTTTGAAATTTCATCTGGCTAAAACTTTTAACAAGTTCTATACTGAATTTTGCTTGAGGACAAGCAAAGATTTAAGTATGGGGGAGTTTGATAACATGAAATTATATCACATTTTAAGACTTAATTTAATTAGATTATATTATCATTTACTTTAATTTATCCCATTTTATCAGATATTATGCAGTATTTCTTTTCTATTTACATCAGGTACCCATTTTGAAGCAAAAGTGAAAAAGGGAAGAAAAGGAGGTGTAAAAAGCAATAAAAAGGAAACAAATAACCAAGACCAAGCCCAGCCCAAAAGAAAGCGCACGTTGCCCCTGTGACGGGCGTCACAAGGGTTGTGACGAGCGTCACGCGAAGTAGCCTTGTGACGGACGTCACACATGGTGTGACGAGCGTCACACCAGTCCACTAGCTTTTTGGCGCAAGTTACGCTCTCAGAAGAATGGAAGTAACGTTGAGGACTTCGTGTCCTATTCCCAAGCCGTGTATTTAGCCATGCTGAAGACTCGTAGGGAACGGAATGCAGTTACCAAGGCTATTATAAATAGCCATCTCCTCTCTTTGCCGTAAGGAGAGTTTTTGCACGCTCAGTTTTGCGGAAGCTCTGCCAAATTTTCCTTTCACGCCTTTGCTTATTTTTCTTCCTTTCCAGCATTGTTCATTTTATTTATTTCTTTTGCAAGCTTTACTTTCTCTTTTCCCTTGCAATTTATCTTTCCCGTTTTTAGCTTTTAGATATTTTTCGCGTAATAGTTTCTACACCGGAAACTACTGTGCAACTTTATACCGGATTTAACCTTACGTTATATTCGAGTTTTATTTCCTTGATTTATTTTACTGCTTAATTGAAGAATCGAAGAACAAATCCTACCGGCTTGTGGTGGAGTGTTCAAGACCATTGTATTACGCATTCAGGTTCTTTAATTGTTATTTAATTTTTAATGTTTTATTCTATTGTTTATTCATATTGCCTGCCTGGAATGAGTCTGTTTATGCATGATATAAATTCTTGTTTATTTAGCATGTCTGGCTAATTTGCCTAGGTATCGGTATGTAAAGTAAGCAGAATAAGGGATCGAGACTGAGTCGGTCTATCTAAACTTAAAATCAAAATCAATCTTTTTATGGTCTCAACTTACAGGTTTAATAACAAGATTTTTTACAAAAGTAAAAGACATAAAGAAGTTAAAATCAATAGAGCGAGAGTTTGAGATTTTAACTGGACAGTGTAAGTTAGGCATTAATTCTAGATCAGGGCGAGAGCAAGTTTTAGAGTTAATTAAATTCTGACCTTTTCCAAAAAGTATTTTTAAAGATTGAATGTGAGGACGAGAGTTAAGCATTTGGATTTAATTATATAACCTAAGTCAACAGAGCGAGAGTTTGAGATAAGGGTGTTTAAAACGGTCAGTATTTTCTTAAAAAGAGTTTCTGCAACTTTATTGTTTTCAAAATATGGTTTTTGACTTAATTATAAGTGACAGCAACATTAATATAAAATCATGGTTTATTCAACAGAGCGAGAGTTTGAGATAGAACCTTTAACCAATAAAGTTAACCGAAACGATTCATTTTAAAACCAAGAAACCGACAAAGACTTGATTCCCTAGTTTTGACGAATTACATACCGATATCCGTTTTATTAATATTTAATCTAGACATTAGTTTAGCTCTTAGTTTTTCCCCAAACAATCAAACATCTTCACCTTAGATTTACGTAGTAACTTTAGATAACGGTATATCGATTCATAAGTCCCTGTGGGATCGATATCTTTTAAAACTACGCGATAGAACTGTGCACTTGCAGTTTGTATCCCATTCTCGACTCACCCAGTCGAGCGATCATTTGACAACTCTCCAATCTATATATCGCAGAAGAGTATTTCGTTTGGTTTTCAGATCAATGAGAAGTATGTCCTCGTAGATCCGAAATTGAAGTGGGATTTTGCGCTATTGAAATACACAAATACAATATGAGGATATGTAGTCATTCTAGTTTGTGTAAAGAAAATAGAATGAGAGACTCTATTTATTAAAATTATAGAACAATAAAGATTTTACAAAAAAATACAAAAATAAATGTGATTTTTGATGTGTCCGAAGATGCATCTCTAAACGTTTAATAGGGGTGGCAAAATGGATGGATTGGATGGATATGGATTGAATCGTTAATGGATGGATCAAAACAATTCATTAGTCCATTGACAATCCACTAAAAGTTTTTTAAAAATATCTAATCCAATCCATCCATTAAGAATAAAATCCATCCAATCCATCCATTATCATATTTTTAGTGGATGGATATTCATCCATCCATTTTTTTATAAAAAAATCACTTATTTTTTTAAAAAAATTTTTTTTTGAAATTTATTTATTTTTTTAAGTTTTTTATTTATTTTTAATAAAACAATATCATTTTTTTTCGAGAAAAATCATTTTTTAAAAATAAATAAATAAATTTTTGTATTTTCGAAAAAAATAATTTAAAAATCTTTTTTTTATTTTTGGAAAAAATTAATTTTTTTATATTCGTAAAAAAAAATTCAAAAATAAAATCAAATTTTGGTAATTTTTTTTTTAAAAAAAATTAATTTTTGAAAAAAATTGTTTTTTTTCGAAAAAAGAAATTTTATTTTTTATTTTTCAAAAAAAAAATTGATATTTAAAAAAATTTATTTTTTTAAAATTAGATAAAAAAATTCATTGGATCATTAAAATGGGTTGGATGGATTGGATAATCCATGTTTATAAATGAATGGATTTAATTCAATCCATTAACTTAATTTTTATGTAGATGATGGATTGGATGAATTTTTTGATGGATGGATTGGATGGATTTTGTTATAATGGATCCAATTGTCACTCCTAACATTTAATGATATTTTTGAATTTTCAAAGTAGTGGGAGACACCATAAAAAGTATTCCCACTTATTATAAGAATAGAAAAAATTTGAACAGTGGTATTGTGTGACTGGGTGAGAATTAAAAATTAAAAGTCACATTTTTAGAACTAACTTTTCTACATGTGTCCATCTTAGAAGTATTGCGTGGGACAGAAGGAAAATTAAAAACTATAAAAAAATTCTACACTTAAACAAAAATTAAAAACTACTTATAGTGTAAGTAAGATGTGACGCACATGAACTATGTGACAAAAGTACAGCGTTGAAATCAACATCATTAACGATGTGACGCATTGAACCAAAACTCTCGGTGTAGAGTAAAGTCAACAAGTCAACCATTACTCTCCAACTCGTTTCGTTTTTAACCTTTACTCTTACTCTTCTATCATTCATTCATTCATTCACTTTGGAACATGCTTTTCTCCATTTTCACATGTTCATGGCTTAGTGTTGTTTGAACACAGGTGAATCTTTCCCACTCAATTTTTGTATTTTACTACTAAATTTGTTGCTTTCGATGTGTTTACTGAAATGTTTCAGAGGCCAACTGAACTGAGTTTCCCATGTTGCTTTAAAATTTGATAATTGGTCTATGCTTGTCATTTTGTTTCTGGCTTTGTAATCCATTAATTATGAATAGCATGTTTTGATGTACACAATAACATATTGCTTGCTCTATAACATGTCAGTATAGTCAAAACAGTTTGCTTGATTCCTATATTACAGGTTTCTTTCTTTGTTATATTGGAAGTTCTGTTAACAATATGACTAAACATGCTCTTCAAGAGTCCCTTTTGAACGGTGTAAGCAACAACAGTTCTGAAGAAAATGAAATTTTAACAAGTTATTCAAAGGCTGGGTTTTTCAGCATTCTTACTTTCTCATGGATGAGTCCGCTAATAACATTAGGGAGTAAAAAGACTTTAAACCATCAAGACCTTCCACTTCTTTCTGCCAATGACACTGCCTGTGGATCTTTTTCAACTTTTACAAAAAACCTTGAGCTGGAGTGTGGTAATGTTACGATGGTGACCCCTATTAAGCTTGTCAAGGTGCTGTTCTTATCGACATGGAAAGGGATTCTAATGTCTGGCTTATTTGCATTCTTGTACGTATGTGCTACTTATGTAGGACCCTACCTTATTGAAAACCTTGTTCAATATCTCAATGATGAAAACAAGGTTAAAAATGAAGGCTATGTTTTGGCTACGGCGTTTATTGCGGCAAAGCTTGTTGAGTGTCTTTCGCAAAGGCACTGGATGTTTAAGTTCCAACAGGTTGGTGTTAGGATGCAAGCAATGTTGGTGTCAATGATCTATGCTAAAGGTTTGACACTTTCATGTCAATCAAAAGAGGAACATAGCAGCGGTGAAATCATCAACTTAATGAATGTTGATGCTCAAAGGATAGGCGAGTTTTGTTGGTATATGCATGATATATGGATGTCTGTTCTACAAATTTCTTTGGCTTTGTTTATTCTTCAAAGAAGTGTCGGGGTTGCTTCAGTAGCTGCTTTTGCTGCAACTGTTGTTGTGATGTTGCTAAACCTTCCTGTGACTTCACTGCAAGAGAGGTCCCAAGCTAAGTTAATGGAGTTCAAGGATAAAAGAATGAAGGCGACGACTGAGATTCTAATGAACATGAGGATTCTTAAACTGCAAGCCTGGGAGATGAAGTTCTTATCAAAGATTATTCAGCTTAGGAAGTTAGAGGAGACATGGCTAAAAAAATTTCTTATTGGTAATGCAATTGTTAGATTTCTCTTCTTTAACGCACCGACGTTTATTGCCGTGGTCACTTTCGGTGCTTGTGTTCTTCTAGGAATTCCACTTGAATCAGGAAAGATCTTATCCGCTCTTGCAACATTCCGGATTCTTCAAATGCCTATCTATGGTCTTCCTGACACAATTTCAATGATTGCACAAACCAAAGTTTCCCTTGATAGGATTGTAACTTTTCTTCGTCTAGATGATTTGCAGACTGATGTAGTGGAGAAGCTTCCACGAGGTAGTTCTGATATAGCAATTGAAATAGTAAATGGAAATTTCTCTTGGGATTTATCTTCTGGCAATACAACTTTGAAAAACATAAACCTTAGAGTTTGTCATGGTATGAGGGTTGCTGTTTGTGGTACTGTTGGATCAGGCAAGTCGAGTTTAGTTTCTTGTATAATAGGTGAAATACCAAAGATATCTGGTAACTTGAAGGTGTGTGGAACAAAGGCTTATGTTGCTCAATCACCATGGATACAGAGTGGAAAGATAGAAGAGAACATACTGTTTGGGAAAGAGATGGATAGGGAAAAGTATGAGAAGGTGCTAGAAGCATGTTCGTTGAAGAAAGACCTAGAGGTTTTACCATTTGGTGATCAGACTATTATTGGAGAGAAGGGAATTAATTTGAGTGGTGGACAGAAGCAAAGAGTACAAATAGCGCGTGCGCTTTACCAAGATGCCGATATATATCTTCTCGATGATCCCTTTAGTGCTGTTGATGCTCATACAGGATCCCATATCTTTAAGGTACTATTTTCTTAACTCTACTGTTTTCAGTGCATTCTCTTGTTGTCTTTTTGATGAATAAGTAATTTGAGAATGCTAAATTTCTTGGAACTTCATGTTTCTGATCTCTATAAATTCTAATAGCATATTTTGCACGTAGTTTTTCTCATAAATAGAGAGGTAGCTTGAGCGGTTCAAAGGTAATCTTATAAACCAGACTGTAGTATTTAAACACGAGTTGTAAACCCTAAGCTTGAATAATAGAAAGGTGCTGCAGCTGCTCTTCTGTCAAAGAAACAGGCACCATTGGCTGAACTAGGTGCTCAAATATCATGTGTTCTTTGTATCTGTTTTCTTTTGAGCCGGGGTTGCTGTTATAACATATACAGTAATAATATCAAGGATTTGGATTGTTCTTATTCCTGTGATATATGATATACTTCAATCTTCAAACAGAATTCACCAGTTTGATTATGCTTTTGATTTGAGAGGTTATGTAACTGTACATTTACTACTACTGTAATGTTTCAGGAGTGTTTGCTTGGCCTTTTAAAAACAAAAACTGTGATATACATAACACATCAAGTAGAGTTCTTACCTGACGCTGATCTGATACTTGTGAGTGATTTATATATTTCATCATGCTTCATAATTCAAGTTTCAAACATTATAGCTTACCGTTTTCTGCATATTATTCTTATTTACAATTCATTTAGGTCATGAAAGAAGGAAGGATAACTCAATCGGGAAAGTACAATGACATTCTTACGTCAGGAACTGATTTTATGGAACTTGTAGGAGCACACAGAGCAGCGTTGTCTTCAGTTAAGTCCTTAGAGAGAAGGCCTACATTTAAAATATCGAGTATAACCGGAGAAGACACAGGTTCATTAAGTGATTTTGAACTTGAGCAAGAAATAGAAAATGTAGATGATCGAAACGGCAAGTTAGATGAAACAATTGTGCCGAAAGGCCAACTTGTTCAAGACGAAGAACGTGAAAAGGGTAGTGTTGGGTTTAAAGTGTTTTGGAAATACATAACAACAGCTTATGGAGGAGCTCTTGTACCTTTCCTATTGCTGTCACAGATACTCACTGTGGTTTTACAAATTGCAAGCAATTATTGGATGGCTTTGGCAACTCCTGTTTCAGCAACTGAAGAACCTGTTATTGGAAACCTTACTCTGATGGTTGTCTATGTTTCTTTGGCTATTGGAAGTTCCTTTGGCACCCTTGGCAGAGCAGTTCTTGCCGCAATAGCTGGATACAAGACCGCCACCATGCTCTTCAATCAAATGCATTTGAGCTTCATTCGAGCGCCGATGTCATTTTTTGATTCAACCCCAAGTGGAAGAATTCTTAATAGAGTATGCCATAACATGTCAATAATTTTTCATTGGTTTATTTTGAAAAAACTAGTTGTTTATGTCATCCTTGTGGAAACAGATTAGCTGCATTAAATACTATGCAGTTACTGATCTTGACCGTCTAATTTAAATCAATGGCCGAGATTGTTCAAATCTCATTTATTGAATGTATAAAATGAGCCGTCTCCGTGAAACTTCATGGTATTCTTATTACAGGCGATCCGGATAACATGATGGCTCAGTGCATTATTTTTTACAGTTTGATTTCTCTATAATTCTTTTTCTCTGTTTTTTCGAAATGACCATATTGAATGTAATTGCTTATCTAAATTTCAACTTGACCCCCTTTTTTTAGGCTTCGTCAGACCAAAGTACAGTAGATATGAACATTTCAAATCTAGCCTGGGGTTTCACCTACAATATGGTTCAGCTATTGGGAAGTATAGCTGTGATGTCTCAAGCGGCATGGCAGGTGTTCATAGTATTGATTCCTGTCATGGCAGCTTGCATTTGGTACCAGGTACTTACTCCGTCTCATATTTTCAAAGTTCAGTACATTTTTCTAAGGAAATCATCGAGTGTACTAACTTTTATGATAAAACTGTTTTCATTTACCAAAGTACCATTGTTAGTGGAATAGTTAGGTGTGCAAATAAATAATGTTATACTAGTGGGAAAAAGTGACAGAAAATATAATGCTTCTCTATGCAGCGATACTACTCAGCATCAGCACGAGAATTAGCACGATTAACTGGTGTATGCCAAGCGCCAGTTATACAACATTTTTCTGAAACGATATCCGGATCAACAACCATAAGAAGTTTTGAGCAAGAATCAAGATTTACTGAATTGAATATACAATTGATAGACAAATATTCCCAACCTAAATTATACAGTGCTAGTGCAATGGAATGGTTGAATTTCAGATTGGATCTTTTATCCTCTACTATGTTTGCTTTCTGCTTGGTTTTCTTGGTATCTTTTCCAAGTTCAATTGCTGATCCTAGTGAGTATTTCAATTTCTATTTACATGCATTTACTAGACACGCATGCTCACCGTGAATCATGACATAGGCATAAAACTTCATTCCTTTCCAGGTATTGCGGGATTGGCTGTGACATATGGGATTAATCTAAATGCTATACAAACTAATTTAATTTGGTTTCTTTGCAATTTGGAGAACAAAATTATATCTGTAGAAAGAATACTTCAGTACACCTCCATCCCAAGTGAAGCATCTCTTGTAATAAAAGACAATCAACCAGATCATTCTTGGCCATCATTCGGAGAGGTTCATATCCAGGATTTACAGGTACTACACCGTTCAATAACAATTTACATATGATTTCAAAACCTATTGACAGATTGAAAGTTACCGTCATATAACTCATATTTGTAAAATTTTGCGTTAATCTAAAATTATTTAACATGTCATTGAGATATGTCAAGATTAACATCATATACACTTGTAAATCACATGAAAAAGAGAAATCATTAGGTTATAAACTCTTGCATTTTATGAGATTTGACACATCCAATGGATGTTATATAGTTCTTATGCAATGGTTGGATGAACAACCTTAGCATTCTTCTAAAAAATTTAAATGGTTGGAGTATACCAATGTCACATATGGTTTATATATTTACTTACAATGACTTGTTTGGGTTGACTTAAATAAATTTATGCATTGGCATAAGCACTTGAAAGGCTATTTGAGAGAGCTTATAGAAACAACTTCTAACATTTTATAAACTGTTTTCAGCTTATTTTCAAAAGCTACAGTTTGACTTTATTTTATCTTTTAGTATAGAAATAGCTTATACAGAAGCACTTATATGATAAGCGCTTATTGTATAAACACTTAATTTAGTTGTTTATCCAAACAAGTCTCAAGTGTCTCAAGGTACTTTAGTTTTCAGCTATCTTTAAATAAAGCATTGTACAGGTTCAGTATGCTCCTCACTTGCCTCTTGTTTTACGTGGACTAAAATGCACTTTCACCGCTGGAGCAAAAACTGGCATTGTTGGAAGAACTGGAAGTGGAAAATCAACACTTGTGCAAGCACTTTTCAGACTTGTTGAACCTGTCGCGGGACAAATATTGATAGATAACATCAACATCTCATTGATTGGAATTCATGATTTAAGGTCCAGACTAAGCATAATTCCTCAGGATCCAACAATGTTTGAAGGGACAGTAAGAAGCAACCTCGACCCACTGGAAGAATACACAGATGAACAAATTTGGGAGGTAAATTGGCATTGCTAGAATTCAAGAAATAACCGATCCCTTTACTGCAAGCTTTACAAATTAATATATCTTATGAAATGTTTTAGGCTTTAGATATGTGCCAACTAGGAGATGAAGTGAGGAAGAAAGAAGAAAAGCTCGACTCAACAGGTTCGACTTCTCAAAATGGTTATATTCTAATGACTAATAAGGATAAATTAGTAAAACTATTTTACGCATTAACCTATTTATTACTTATATTAATCCTTGTGGAAAAAAAAATTAATATGGAACAAAGGAAGTTTATAGTAAGTGTTAGAAGCAAACTTTATGCAATGTATCACTTAGCATCATCCATGATGAGATCTGCAGTTACTGAGAATGGAGAAAACTGGAGCATGGGTCAAAGACAGTTGGTTTGCCTCGGCCGAGTTTTACTTAAGAAAAGCAAGATATTAGTGCTAGATGAAGCTACGGCATCAGTTGATACAGCAACAGATAATATTATTCAGCAGACAGTTAAGCAACATTTCTCTGATTGCACAGTCATTACCATTGCTCATAGAATAACTTCAATCCTTGATAGCGACATGGTTCTGTTTCTCAGTGAAGGTAAGAACCAGTTTTTGTCCATTCTTTATTTGTTACTATTTGTTCTTTTACTCATAATTGTGAGCATGATTTTTCTTCAAACTGATCCTACAGGTCTTATAGAGGAATATGATTCACCAAAGAAGTTGCTTAAGGACAAATCTTCATCTCTTGCTCAACTAGTTGCAGAATACACAAGGAGATCAAACACTGGTTTTGGAACTTGAGAGCTGAAACTGGACAGATATTAAATAGACTAGAAGTTATAAGTTTGAAAGAAGGGTACAAAATTTAAGAATTATATATGTTTTGTAAGTATTACTGAAGCTTATTTGTTATAAAAGAGAGAGCATTTGTTTGAATTACTGTAAGTTAAGTTTATTGTAGAGTGGCAGTGAGAACAGATGTATCAGACGGTTAATAATAAGCCAAAGTTAGGGTGCAGTTCCCACGTCAAAGTTAGACGATCCATTCACCGGTCAAAGACAATTGGATTGTTGTCTTGGTAGAGTTGCTTAGAAAAGTAAAGTACTGGTTACCAGATGAAGCAACTATTTAACCAAGGTGAAAAAGGATGTTGTATTGTATTATATTATTTTTTGAACTTGCGATTTATGTTTCAAGTACTTTTTTTTCATTGACACTACTGCAGGACTAATTGAGGAAGGAGGTTTACATTTTAATGAGTAAATTTGGAAAATTGTAATGAATATGTCTTCTTTCTAATTAATGCAGTTTTTTATTTTGACAATCTTTATATATGCATCATAGAGATAAATAACAAATATATAGCTCTGCAGAAAAGTATAGAAGTATATTCTATAAATTCATCTGTGGATTGCACTCTGCACTTGCCTCTCTTAAAAGATGCAAAATGGATGGGATGAATTTACATTATCAGTGCATACAAATCAAACTCCTCTTAAACCGGTATTCATTCTATTGTGTTCCCCACATAAATCAAAACATTAGGCTACAACTTCAAAGATCAATCTGAAAATCCAAAGGAATTGACATCTAGTGGGAAAACTGAGCACTTGGAGAACTTGTCTCCTCATGAATCCGCTGGCATATTACGGGCATTGATAATTTACAACCAAGTTTACCCTAAAATACAACAATTTTGTTTATCCTTCGTCTTTCTATCTAATCTTCTCCTTTGTTTTCTCCCATCATTTTTCTGCTGTCCATACAACAAAATGTTTATATGCCAAGTATGGTTTCCTGTCTATTTACCTTAGCTCAGCTTAGTTCTCTTAAGGGATGTGAAAGAGGAGATATCAAACTCGCCAGAAGATGAACTAGAGCTAGATGAGGAACTATCAGTATCTAAGCCATCCAAGACATTTGAAACATACCCAGCAGACGAAGCAAAATCTCTTTTGAGAACTCCAGCAGGTTCGGCCAATTTTGTTGTAAAGTTTTTTGAAACTACTCTTGAAGAATTTGTCCACCAATTACCTGCAATAACACATGAATTAATCTCTTTTCTATTCAATGTTGCTTGTATTACGCTCATCTTCATCACTCACTTTCAAATGGATTTCACCCAATCATGCAGCCCCACATAAATTTAGTGTACCAATAAAAGAGTGTATTCTTTGCATAGTTTTTATAAATAGTTGAAGTGAGCTTGGGAAATGGAATGATAAGGAACATAAATAAATAAACCACCAAAAGGAATGATTGCAGGAACTGATTCTAGAGTACCTAAATTTTACAAAATATGCATAAACATGGCTGTCAATCAATTTATATTCGTCTCATTCTCTACACTTTCAAAAACAAGGTTAAGTTATACAACAATAAGAAAACACCACCAAATTTGTTCCCTCAGTTCTTCAATCTATTTCCCCTAATCATAATTATGACAAACACACCCTTCAATCTTCTACCAATTCTGTGTAAAATCCTCTACTAATAGTAAAATCATATATAACCCGTGCTATGATCCTCGAGCTACGATTTTTCAATCTTCTACCGATTCTGTGTAAACTCACGAGTTTTTAAACATTGATTCCAGCACATTAGCAAGTTGTTGAATTCAACCTAGAAATTGCTAGATAGATATCAATCTCCTTTCAAAACGTATTTGAGTTCATAACGCAATTGATGTGACTTTACGTTGATCTGCGAAATCCGAGAACAACACGAGGGAGGACTACATCCGAGAAAATTGTGAAAAGCCACGTGAACTACAACGAATCTTCTTGCTCCCACGTCAAATAGGCAGGATCTTCAGTGTCAGAGGTTCAGAGGCTCAATCCTCAATAGTGAGGTATCTTGGAAGAATAACGGGATTTGCAAGATAGCAATGAAGCTTAGGAATTTATATGATTCCTTCAACTTTTGTTTTCAAGAGAGAAAATGTTAGAAACCCAAAACTAGAAGAGAAAATGAAATTATATTATTGACTGAAAAAGGAAAGGAAGATGAAATCTTCTCTTTGCCCAACCCTAAGGTTCTAATACAAACGACTCTGAATGCCCCCTATTTTCCTTTAACACACCTCATATACTCTCCTTCATGTGTAACTTCTCCACTCTCTCTAACCAACTCATGTGTTAATCAACTTGCCAACTCAGCATTTGCGCTTCTTTATCTTAATGGGTACTGTTAGAAAATTTGAATCATCAAGCTTAATGTTGATGCATTGAGAAAAGGTTTCGAAGATATTCAACATTGTATATCCATCTTTCAGTGTGGAAGATTGTTCTGTTTCAAAGTTTAAACCATGGATATGGATCGTAGGCTCATTAAACCATATTAGAAATCTAGTGAAGATGATGATTTGATCAACTTGCGAATTCTAGCTTGATGATATTTATATGTAGTTGTGACTGAACGGAGTTAGTTACAGACTTAGTTACAACTCAACACAGGGTTATAACAACCTTCTACATAATTCTAACTAACTAATCTCTTTACTAATTGTAACTCCGATTTGCTAATTATATGCAATTCAGATACAGGGTATAAATAATGTGTCATTTACTCTAATAGTAATAGACTAAAAGTCTGAATTCAAATACTCCTAATAACAGTAACAAATAATAGTAACAATAACTTATTGTATGTATAGTTTGGCGTTTATGTCAACTTTCTCGTGATTCAAGGCAATTTTGACGTGAAAATAAAGAAATTGCTAGTTATAGCTTTTCGCCAGACGAACGTATATCTCAGACCCATAAGGAAAACAAACACCTAGTTAATTGGCATGACTAATAGACTAAAGTCTGAATGCAAATAGTACTAATACAACAACAACCAAGTTTTATCCCATTAAGAGGAATCGACTTCATGGATCAACTTGTACCATAATATTCTATTTAATAATAATAATAATAATAATAATAATAATAATAATAATAATAATAATAAATAATAATAATAATAATAATAATAATAATAATAATAATAATAATAATAATAATAATAATAATAATAATAATAATAATATAATAATAATAATAATAATAATAATAATAATAATAATAATAATAATAATAATAATAATAATAATAATAATAATAATAATAATAATAATAATAATAATAATAATAATAATAATAATAATAATAATAATAATAATAATAATAATAATAATAATAATAATAATAATAATAATAATAATAATAATAATAATAATAATAATAATAATAATAATAATAATAATAATAATAATAATAATAATAATAATAATAATAATAATAATAATAATAATAATAATAATAATAATAATAATAATAATATTATTAAAAACAATTACAGAAAAAAAAAACTGTTGGAAATAGAAAAAATACATTGTATGTTTCCACTAAAATGAGCATTTAAGTCTTAGGTTCATGTATATTTAGACTCGTGCATTTAGGAAGTTGGACTATTATTTATTTCTCCTTGTAAACATAATATGTAATTAATTATATAGTGTGTATAAATATCATAGTTGCTGAGTGTTTTACTCACTCAAGCACATTCAGAAAATTTCTTATTTCTATTTTTCACATGGCATCAAAGCTCTTATCTAGGGGACTCTACTTCCGCTAATCATTATTTAGAAGTCTAACTGGGCATTTTTATACTGTCAGATCCCTTAAATCTTGACTGAGAAACACTTACTGTCAAGTTTTTCCAATTAAACACCGTATGTTCTTTCTGGCCTCCATTTGCACAATTTCATACTTCTTCCGGTAGTTGTCTGCCCAGTCGCTATCTCTACACTTTTCAAAAGCCGTTCGTAGAGTTTTCTGTCACCGTCAGTACAACTCTGCACATTTTTCAGCAGCCGTCTGTATAGTACCAGACGCTGTCCCTACATGTTTTGGGTTGATTTTTTTTCGAATCTTGTTTTCTTTGATATCTTATACATAAATATCTGGTGGTTTCTTCTGTTTTCTTTATGACCAATATTATGAAAAAGTCATCAGGTAATTGCAATGTGGCATATTCTAGTAAGCTTTCACTCTCATTTGGATTTCATGTCTCAGAAACACCTTACTTATTTTGGATATTAGATTCAGGAGCCACAGACCACATGACACCCTCTTCGAAACAATTCTCCACATAGTCCCCTTGTCCTAGTAATAAAAAAAATTCTACTGCAGATGGTACTCTTGTAACTGTAGCTGGCATTGGTGATATTCAAATAAACATTCTATAACTCTAAAAAGGGTCCTCCATGTTCCAAAACTATCCATGAACCTAGTCTCCATACAAAAACTTACAAACGATTTAGCCTATAGTGTGACTTTTCATAATGATTGTTGTACATTTCAGGATAAGGAGTTAGGAAAGACGATTGGACGTGCTAGAGAAAGGAATGGCCTTTACTATCTTGAAGATTCAGGTAAGTGTACCAAAGTCCACTTGTCCCACTCATTTATGTCAGAGTCAGTACTCTCTAGAAAGGAAAAAATCTTTCTTTTTCATTGTCGATTAGGTTGTAGTCATTAAAGTTTTGTTTCCATCTTTATTCAATAAGGTAGATGTTGAAAGTGTTCATTATGATGTGTGCGAGATTGCTAAACATAAGTGTTTACCTTTTCCATTAAACAACAAAGAAGTCTTTCCCCCTTTTATCTTATTCATCAGATGTTTGGGGTCCCTCTACCAATCCAAATGTAACAGGTGCTAGGTGGTTTGTTACTTTTATAAACGATTGCACCCGAGTTACTTGGGTGTTTTACTCCAAAACAAGTCTGACGTCAGTACTGTTTTCCCAAAGTTCTTCTACATGATTAAAAATCAATTTGGAGTAAACATCAAAAGGCTTAGGTCTGATAATGGAAAAGAGTACTTCAATCATGTTCTTACTTCTTTCTGTCAAAAAGAGGGAATTGTTCATGAGTCTTCTTATGTAAATCACCACAACAAAATGGAATTGGAGAAAGAAAAAATGGGCATCTATTAGACCAAACTCGTGCACTGTTGTTTCATCAAAACGTTCCAAAATATTTTTAGGGGGAGGTCGTTCTCTGGTCTCGAGTCAAATAGGCTCAATCTTTCTGGTCTTGAGTTAAACACACTTGTACCAGACCCGTCTGAGATTGAAGAAGTAGGAGTTGAGTCAAATCAATCAAATACACTAGTCGCAGAACTTGGACCTGAAGTGGATGTAAGATATGGAAAGAATCTGGTTTACATAAGAAAGTCAAAGGTCATTCCTGAATGGACACAAGTTCAAGAGTCTGACTTGACTCCTTCAAAGGAGGTAATTAATTCTTCTGAATTACAAGATAAAGTGATGACCCAAATTACAAATGATGACCTAGAACTTCCGATTGCTGTTAGAAAAGGTACCAGAAAATGCAACAAACAACCTTTACATCCCCTTTCAAACTATCTTCTTTTCAAAAATTCTCACCTATCCATAGAGCCTTCCTTACAAACCTAAACGCTACTTCCATACCTACTAATGCTTCTTAGGCATTGTCTGATGAAAAATGGAATCAAGCCATGAATATCGAGATTGAGGCATTGAAGAAGAATGGAACTTGAGAGTTAGTGACTTTACCAGAAGGAAAGAGGCTAGTTAGATGCAAATGGGTTTATGTAGTAAAATATAACGCTGATGGATCAATAGAAAGATATAAAGCCAGGTTGTTTGCCAAAGGATTTACACAAACCTATGGAATTTACTATTCAGAGACATTTGCTCTGGTTGCGAAGATGAATACAGTGAGAGTAATTGTCACTTGTTGTCAATTATGGGTGGGAATTACAACAATTTGATGTGAAGAATGCCTTCTTACATGGAAAACTTGAAGAGGAGATTTATATGCAGGTACCACCGAGGTATGAAAATAATGTGTCTGACAATACAGTTTGCAGGTTGAAAAAGGCGTTATATGGACTAAAACAATCAACTCGAGCATGGTTTGGAAGATTCACTAAGGTTATGACATCTTTAGGATACAAGCAAAGTCAAAGGGATCACACCTTGGTTATCAAACACTCACCACAAGGGGGAGTAACAGTTTTGTTAGTATATGTAGATGACATTATAATGACAGGAGATGATTGGAAGGAGCAACAAATCTTGAGTCATTGTTTGGCTAAGGAGTTTGAAATAAAAACTGTTGGAAAGCTGAAGTATTACTCGGGAATTGAGGTGGCACATTACCAAAAAGGCATTTTTATATCTCAACAAAAATACATTATAGATTTACTCAAAGAGACATGAAAAACAGCTTGTAAACCTGCGAGCATTCCTATGGATTCAAATCTTAAATTGGGTAATACATAAGAAGATGTTGCAGTAGATAAAAAAATGTATCAACATCTAGTTGAGAGATTAATTTATTTGTCCCACACTAGACTCGATATTGCATATGTTGTAAGTATGGTTAGTCAGTTCATGCAGTGTCCTAAAGAAATCCATTTACAAGCAGTTCATAGAATCCTCCAGTATCTCAAGGGAATTCCAAGAAGAGGAATTTTTTTCAAAAGAAATGGAAATACAACCCTTGAGACCTATAATGATGCAGATTATGCAGGTTCAGTTGTTGATAGAAGATCCACTACAGGGTACTACACCTTTCTCAGAGGAAATCTTGTGACGTGGAGGAGTAAGAAGCAAAATGTAATAGCACGTTCTAGTGCTGAAGCTGAATTTCGAGTCATGGCATAAGGCATTTGTGAATTACTTTGGCTCAAAATTATTTTAGAATATTTGAAAATCAAATATGAAACTCTATTGTGATAATAAATCAGCTATCAATATAGCATATAATCCAGTTCAACATGATCGAACTAAGTATATTGAGGTTGATAGACACTTCATCAAGGAGAAGCTTGATAGTGGGTTAATTTGCGCCCCATTTGTGTCCTCACAAGGGCAACTTGCAGATACTCTCACTAAAGGATTGAGTAGCTCAAATTTTGAATGTATCAAAATTGGGAATGGAGAATACTTATTCACCGGTTTGAGGGGAAGTGTTGGAAATAGAAAAAATACATTGTATGTTTCCCACTAAAATGAGCATTTAAGTCTTAGATTCATGTAAATTTAGATTCATGCATTTAGGAAGTTGGACTATTATTTATTTCTCCTTGTAAATACAATATGTAATTAATTATATAGTGTGTATAAATATCATAGTTGCCGAGTGTTTTCCTCACTCAAGCACATTCAAAAAAAAATTATTTCTATTTTTCATAAAAATTATTTACAACACTAGAATAGTTTGACCTATTAAAAACACTAAGACTAGTTTGCATATTTCTTAGATTAATATCAAAATTTTGTATTTCTCTATTTTCCTTCATTTATCTCAAAACCCGTTGCTTCAAATAGCTTTTTCAAGAATGCATATAATGTTAGGAAACGCGATCACTAAGAGAATACAATTAGTTAGCAAAGAATCATTTACAATCTCCATACCTGAAGAACCACCTAGCCCGGCATTTTTGCTTGGTTCATCGGCCAAACTTTTCTTCTCGGCCATAACATCGACCTTTTCATCTTTGACTTTTGCAGTAGCACATTTTTCTTTCTTGACCAACTTCTCATGCAGCAATCTAATTTCCTTCATTTTATCTTCAATTGTTGCCGTCATCGTTGCTTCCTTGACATCCAGAGACTCTTCTACTAGGTCAAAACCATTACCTTGCAATAACACATGATGCAGTAGATTAACCATTATGCACTGTCAGTGTAATTTACACTGTCAATACATCACAATCATCCGTTTGTATTACTTTTTAAATATTTAAAATAAAAGTCAAATCTTTCAAATATATTACTGGTTGTGATTAACTGACAGTGTAAAAAGTCTTTACACTGTCAGTGTATATCAACTAAATTCTTTCTACAATCTAAAGCCCCGAAATAAAATGTTCAACCTTATATTTACTAATTGCATTAAAGGTGTGTTTGGTTCTATGGTGACAAAAATTGATTTTGAATAAATCAAAAATTGATTATGTAGAATTGATTTTGGGCCCGTTTGTTTTGACTTTTTTTAAAAATGATTTTTATAGTGTTATATATTTTAGTGTAAAAAAATTTACAAAGAAATTTTTCATAAGAGCTTCAAATGAAAATTTGGTTTGAATAGTTATTCTTAAAATGTTACTTTAGGTATTTCATCATTTTATCGAAACTTTTTTTGGATATCAAATTTTCAAAAAATCACTTAATTTTGAAACTATTTCAAATAGCTTTTCATAAAAATCATTTTTAAGATACAATTTTTTCAAAAAATTGTGATTTTGACTATGTTTTGATCTTCAATAATGTATATTTATGTTATAGAATGAACAATTCAATCTTTTAATTTATAAAAAACAAATTTAGAAAAACTTATAATATTTTGAAAAACATTTTTGTAGAATCCATTTTCAAAAATACAAAGAAAAAATCCATTTTTTTAAAGCTAAAACAAACTTACCCTCTAACTAAAATGACATGTAAAGTGATTTTTGTTTGGATACATTTCGATATAAAAATCACATTTTGACTCAAACTACAATTCTATTTGAGACCAACCAAGCATGCTAAAATCAAGTTTACACATTCAAAATCAATTCCAAAGACATTAAACATAGGCTAAGCGTATGTTTGATTTAGTTTTTCGAAGAGTCAAAAGCAATTCTAGAGCTGTAGAATTGATTTTGGAATGATTTTGAATTATTTGACTATTTTAAAGTAGAATTGATTCTACCTCCAAAATTGATTCTATTTGAAGCTAGAATGTGTAGATTTTGACTTTAAACGTGATTTTTGCATTGAAATTTATTTTTCAACTCAATTTTACATAAATTTATCCAAACATAAATCACTTAGCAGAATCAATTACAAAATCAAATTCCTCAAAATTAATTTTTTTCACCATAGAATCAAACATAAGTTAAATAAATTTTAAAAGATTTGAGTTGAGGATAACCAGTCAACTACAAGGCATTCTGTTACCAAACTGAAAAGGCATAGGTGGAAGAATGTAGAAGTTAATGTACCAAACAATGTTAGTGGCAAAAGACAATGTTTTCCGACATTAAAGCGGGAAAAAAAATGTAATAATCACATCCCAATTTGGGGAAACACGGGTATCATAACAAAAAATTTCACCAAATAACAATAAAGAATGCGCATATAGTTAGGGATGATAATTTGACTCATCCCCAATGGGCATCCGCAAAATTACCTAAAACGGATAGGGTAAAAACCCGCAAAAATGGATACGGACATGAACTCGGGGTAATTACCCACTAAAATAAACGGGTACGGATGCGAGTAAGGGCACCTTGGTACCCACCCCGCCCTATACCCGCACAACATTTATGTATTTTCTTTTATATTTGCATATTTTAATTTATACTATTATATAAAAATGTATGACTATCAATTTTAAAAAGTATATTAATATTAAACTATTACGTATTTAATATAAATGTTTGTTTATTTCAACAATAAATTCTTTAAAAAAATTTAATATTTTTAAAAACATAAAATTATATGATATTTAATAATTGATCTATTTATTTTTTTATAGAAATACGAGTAACGGATACAGGTATGGGTACTTACATACTCATAGGGCACGGGTACGGGTGTTAAAATTGGTGCCCAAGCGGATATGAGCTTGGGTACGGAGATTTTTTTAAATTACGGGTATGGGGATGGATACTATAGTACCCTACCCAAACTCTGCTCATTACCATCTCTACACATAGTCTAAGAAGAAAAAAACAGTTAGAATCTTCATACCAGAAGCATTTGGACCATCTTTTTTGCCATGTTCACCAAAAGGGCACGCATTCCCATCATGAACCCCAAATTTGCGTTTTTCTTGCCCCACTACACCTTTCTCAACCTTGCTATTCTCCCCAACCTTCTTTAACTCCTCTCCACGCTTTTCACCTCTAATTATTTGTACGTCAATCTCAAAATTGAGCTTTCCCCAATTCTTGAATTGATCATTTTGTTCTATTTCCCCAACCTTCTCTTCTATTGCTGACTTCAATGTCGCTTCCCTCACCATTAGGGTTTCTGCTAGCAAAAAATCAATATCTTAGTCCAACACGGTAGAAGACTAGCCAACAAAATACCTCAATAAACTTGGGAAATGAAATGCAGTAAAGTCTAACTATATTGTTAATCTCAGATAGCTGGAAATGAATTTGTTAAAGTATTGCCTAGTGATGGAACAATTTGCAAATTAAGAGTCCCGCAGCGGGCGATATATGACCTGAACATGTCCTCGTTTAAGATCCGGTGGACCACCTGCTATCTGATTTCCGCCATCGAACCACTAAGACTTCATTTTCACGCTCCAGATGTCCAATCTTGGGCGTGAGGGGTGTGTTAAGAGTCCCACAACGGATAATATATGACCTAAACATGTCCTTATAAGTGGGGGCAATCCTTACCCTACAACCCGGTTTAAAAATCGGTTTTATAGGATTGAGTTATGCCTAACCACATTTCTTAACAATTTCGACCTAATTTCTTGCTGCGACTAGTTTGGCTTGTTTGACGATGGAGCCTGAATCGGCAACATAAAGCCTCTAATTAATCTTGACTGGTGACAACAGGATAAAAGTTGCAAGAGCATAAAAGTTGCATCGCAATCTTGATATAGTCAAAACCCTCAATACTTTTTATGAACATAGTCCCTACATAAAGAATTGACCAAACAAATTGGACAATATCTTAGACTTTTGTTTCTACCCATGCTTAAGACATGATTGAGCATACATTTTGAACTTGCTTTATCTCAAGCCCCTTTAAATTTTGCATTGTGAACTCTAGTAACTATTTTAGTAGGAAAACCTATCTCAAGCCCCTATAAAATTTTCACATTCGATAATATATGATTTGAATATATGTTTATTATTAAGGACAATCCTCACCTTACAAATCGGTTTTGTAAAGTTGAATTTTGTCTAACTATAATTCTAAAAGTCTGTAATATTGCAAGTGTTATGTGGACTTTCAATAGCTTCAATCTCTTGAAGCATGATCCAAATTAAATCGATCCAAATATTGGAACTGTTTTTGTTAGTATTACATAATGCATTTTTTCAAACTCCGTATTCGGTCCAATGACCGACTAATCCTAAGGACCAATTCTACCATCCACTAGCGGGCCCATTTGAAACCACAGAAAAACTCTTAATGGACTAACCAACAGAAATTGTTGACACCCAGAAGATTTGAATCTGAGACCTAGAGAGAAACATAATTCCTAGATCTCAAGCCTTCACCGTTGGATCAATCCCTAGTTATATTATTAGTTGGTTGTTAATTTTTTAATATTACTAATTAGGTTAATTTAATCTATTTTATTATATTTAAACATAATCGAACATTATGGTTCTTAATTAATAATTTTTAATCATTATATTTTGCATCAAACCTATTACTTTATGTTATCCATAATATTAATATTAATAGAATTTTTTTCACAATTGTAGTTTAAATATTGAAAAACTAATCTAAATTAAAACACATTTAATTGGATCGTTATCTCGAAATTGATCCAAACAACACACTGAACACCCCTATTTGCAAGTATTGTCTTTAAAGATACTTCTCAATTCCCATTTTTTAACATAAGCACATCCAAAGGGCCTTTAATATTACTCTTACAATGCAGGTCATATTCCTGCCCACATACTTGGTATTCCTGGTTGATTTACATTATACTATGTTGATTTGATATCATACTTACAATATATTCCCTCCTCCTCATAAAAAAAAATGTCTCCTTTTACATTTTTTCTATGTCTTAATTTTTTCATCATTAAGACAACTCATCTAAGTATTTTCTTAATAACCGTGCATTACTGATAATATTGTGATTATATATTTGTATCATAATTACAATGTAATTATATATTAGATTATTTCAAACATGTGATAGAATCTCTATATATAATTTAAACATATATTTATATCATAGTTACAATGCAATTAATGTTGTGATTATATATTGGATTATTTCAACATGTGATAGAATCTCCCTATATAATTTAAACATATATTTTACAGTGTGACTTTCTACTTTTCTCCCGTTTAATCTGTTATCATAAATTTTTCAATATCTATTGTGTAACATGTTATTGGCACAAAGAGATCACATTCTTGTGCGATAAATTGTGCAACCTATTATTAGCACACTGAAAAGTGTCAATAACACATTGCACAATAGATATTGAAAAACTTATGATAACTTGTTAAACGAGAGAAAAATAGAAAGTAACACCGTAAAATATATGTTTAAATCATATAAAAAGATTCTATCACATGCTTGAAATAATCCAATATATAATCACAACAATAATTACATTGTAACTATGATACAAATATATAATCACAATTTTATCAGTAATGCAGGCTTGTTAAGAAAATGATTACATGGGGCAAGAACCTAGTAGTTAGAGCCATTGTTTGTTGCAAGCTGAGGCAAAAAGAACCTAGTAGTTGTCCCTGTAAGAGGCCAGCGAGAAACTATTTCAGTTAGAAAAAGACAAGATACTCTTGAGCTCTAGGTTGTTAAACATGGCCGGAACGACTGATATTTTGGTGCGGAACACATTGGTCAAAAACGTGTCAGACCGTGCCAGAACGGCACAGTTCGGCGACGCGGTCAGAACAGCTGAGAAATCGGTAACGGAAACGGCGCAGAATGGTGGTGACGCAGCTTGGAACGGCCGAGACTGTCGTGTCAGGTTTTTCCCTTAATTTTAAAATGCTGAGAAGGCTATTTTGGATATTTTAGCATTTAGAAAAGCCCTAATACAGCTCTCAGCAGTGATTGAATCTACAACACATACCTCTCTCTTTGCTTCACACCTATCACGCTCACTCTCTCTCTCTCTGCTCCTCTTCTTCTTGCTGCCACTCATCTAGAACTAGACCAAGATCAAAGGAAGTGGTCCTAGTAGAAGATTTTGACTTTGATCAAGAATATATTGAGGAGGATAAGGAGAATGAAAAGGCCAAAGAGGAAGACAAATCTAGTGGTGGAGAAAGTGATGATAAAGATTTGAATTTTCTTGATGCTTGAACTTTTATAGAGGCTTTAATTAAGTGTTTGTTTCTTTGAATTTAATTGACATTTAAAAGTATGTTTTGTTTCCAACTTACCGTTTTTATTTCTAATTATGAATGTTTCATTAATATTAAGTAATTTATTTTAGTTTTTAACAATTATGTGTGTGTTAGTAGTAAATATAAGGCTCATTCTTTTCCGTTTCCCATTCCGTTATCCGAGTTTAACAACATAGCTTGAGTTTTGTACAACACAGATTTATACTTAAACATACATTTTACAATGTAACTTTCTATTTTTCCTCTCATTCAACAAGTTATCATAATTTATCCAATATCTATTGTACAACCTGTTATTGGCACATGGAGTTCATATTCCTAAGTGATATCTAGGTGGTCACTAGAAGGGGGAAGCATGACTCGAGGATGTTAGAGCCATTGTTGGTTGCAAGCTGAGGTAAACACAACCTGGTAGTTACAGAGGCCACGGAGAAACTATTTCAGTTAGTAAAAGACAAGATACTCTCCAGCTTTGACAACACAAGTTTATACCTAAATATAACCCCCTTTTTCCCCACAATTGTTCAACCAACAAGGAGCTTATTGTGCCATAATGACTCGGTTAATTAATTACCATCAATTCCACAATTTATCTGAATACCAGGAATCATAGCTATGGCATAGGCACTGCATTAATTTCATAGGAGTGCAGAATTTGGACAAACCATTATTTCTGCACGGACACGTTATTTAGGATAACATATTATCAGATAGCCTCTGTTGTAGTGCAGAATTTGGTTCCACATTTAAAACATTCAAAAGGTGTGAAGTTAATTGACATGGTTAGTTCCTTTCGAGTAAAATTGATTTTGACTCCAGAATTTATTTTAACTATGAAGTTACATTTTGTAGCTTTTGAATTAAATGACCAAGAACTCAGCATTGTAAAAAAAATCACAAATAAAAGCACCAAAACAAAATGTTGAACCTCACATTAAAGATGTGTTTGGTTTTGCAGTGTAAAAAATTTATTTATTTTAAATTAAATGACAGAGAACTCTAGCATTTTAAATTAAATGACAGAGAACTCTAGCATTGTAAATTAACAGATTTTTCTTTGTTAATGCCTTTGTTGATATTTACATAAATAGTATAATACATTGATTAGATACCATAGTTACAATGTAATTAATGTTGTGATTATATATTTCATTATTTAAAGCATGTGATAGAATCTCCCTATATAATGTAAGCATACATTTTAAGGTGTGAATTTCTATTTTTCTCTTGTTCAACAATAATCATAAGTTATCCAATATCTATCTATTGTGCAACCTGTGTGGGCACACAGAGATCACATTCCTAAGCGATATCTAGGTGGTTTTCACTAGTAGGGGAAGCATGACTCAGGGATGTTAGAGTCATTGTTGGTTGCAAGCTGAGGCAAAACAACCTAGTAGTTGTCCCTGTGAAACTTACATAGGCCAGCCAGAAACCATTTCATTTAGAAAAAAACAAGATACTCTCCAGTTTTTTTCCACAGTTGTTCAACCAACAAGGAGCTCATTGTGCCATAATGACATAGTTAATTAGCATCCATTCCATAGTTTATCTGAATTCCAAGAATCATAGCTAATGCATAGACACTGCATTCATTCCATGACAAAGTACTAATGTATTGTCCTAACAATGTTGTCAAATAGTCGATATAGCGGCACTATACTGTTATAGGAGCGCAGAATTTAGTTTAGTTAGAAGTTAGGATTTGTAGCTTTTGAATCAAAAATGTGACTTTTACACTAAAATTTAGCTAAAACCAATTTTATTTTAGTCAACACAACCAGCAAGCATTTCAAAATCAATTTTAAGTCTCTAGAATCAATTATCCTTTGATTCAAAATGGAACCAAACATACACGAGACGAATTGAAATACACGCAGCAAGCAACATTTAGCATATGCAAATAAGTATAAAAGTAACATTGCAAGATTAAGAATGTAAACATAATAGATAGAATGAACGCACCTGAAGCAGCACTAACGCCAACATTTCCCCTTTCAGCAACAGCACATGCAATGTCTCCTCTGTCTATAAGTTCCTTCACCCTCTTGAGTTCCAATTCAACCGACATTTTTTCTATCCTTTGAAAATCAATTTCTTCATTCAACAACCGTATTTCTCTCTTCTTTTCTTCAATTTCCGCCCTCAACCTTGCTTCCCTAACAATTAGGGCTTCTTCAACTCTATCGAAATCTTTCTTAAGAAATGAGTCTCTCAACTCGGAAATCAGCCCGGAGATACTCATACTGTGGCGGTTGCTCCGGTAACTCTAGAATATCGGTCCGAAAAATGCTGATTCCCTTGCCAAGTTTGAGAGAAAGGGAAGAGGGAACGTTGAATAAAGAGCTAACAATTATGAAATAACAAATTAAAACAAGGAGAATAATAAATATTTAAAGATATAATAAAAAGAATAATATTAATAGTTTATTGGTATTATAAAACTATTTATATTATGATAGAAAATATTTTTCCAAAACAACATATAATTAAAAAATAGGGATAGTAAATAGATATTACTGATAAAAAAGATTCTCTTTTAAATAAATTATTGTGCCGATTTTTAATTTTTAAGTAATTGATCAATAATATAAATAATATAGTTTGTATAAAAAATTATAATATATTTTATTTAAAAAGACATGTTGATAGTCAAATTTAAAATTTTTTCAACTAATTAATTAGTAAATAAATATATTTAATATAATGACTATTATGTTTTTAATATAAATGAGGGTTTAAAAAAAGATTAATAAATTATTCCGACAACTCATATTCCAGCTGTTGTTTCGATAACTCTAGAGTTTTGGTAATAAAAAAGGGAGTGATTTGGGTTGTGGCTCCTTAAGGTGTGCGAATTTTGAGAAAAAGGGAGATAAGGTTGTAGGGAATGTGAAAAAACAATTAATAAATGTGAGTATTGTAACATAACGTTATTTATGCGGTTGTTATCTCATGAATTATGAATTCAAAATATTTAAATGAGTGTGTGAATGCGGTGGTTAGAGAATTGACAAGTCATAAACATTTTTCTAAATTATAATTAAGATTTTTAAATATATTTATATTTATATTTAGAAAATATTAAATAGATATACTATTGATAAAAAAATGTTCTTCTTTTAAATAAATTATTTGTAAGATTCTTAAGTAATTGATATGATAAATATTGAATATAGTTTGTACAAAATAAAATTATAATATATCATTTTATTATTATTTTTATCTAAAAAGATATGCGATAACTAAAATCACATTTCTTTCTTTACTAATTGATTAATTAGTAAATAAGTATATTTAATATAACTGGGTCTAATAAAAACTTTGGAGGTTTTTTGATAAGTCTGGAATTTCGATTAGAAAAATGAGAGTGATTTGGGAAATTTTTTTCAAAATAACCAACATTTTCAAATTAAATACGAAAATAACCATTTTTTTAAAAAAAAATACCAAAATAACCAGCTTTGGTGAGGATGCGTCGGGGCAGTTGGCGCACCCAAAAAAATAAATGAAGAGGCGTCAGTATGTGTGGCGTCTGCATGGCCCTCCAAGAGGAGGCGCCCATGCATCTGGCGCCTATGTGTGTTGAACACATTATCATTGAACACACAACCTTCTGATCAGAAGTCAAACACATTACTATTGCACCACAAACTCTTCATGTTAATTTGTTTCATCATATATTTAATCTACCGTGTATAATTACAGTAGATTAATAAATTACTTAAACTTAGTTGAAATTTTTTTCACTTAATTTTAAAATAATATATAATTACAGTAGATTAATTTGTTTCATCTCTATATATTTGTATTAATTATTTTCACTTAGAACTTTTATACCTATTTTAAAATTTTAAATTAACTAAATATATATTTAATTTAATTTTATCATTGTTTTAAAATATATTATTTAATATTTGCATTTTAATTTCTTAAGAGTATAATCGCAATTTTATATTATAACATTAAATATAAAATATAGATAATATCCATTTGACATATCAAATATGAACGTAGATAGTTAAAATATTTATGTTTATTTAAAATTGATTATAATAAAATTAAATAAAATATATATTTTTTATTTTATAAAAAGAATTGTTTAATAAAAAAGAGTATTGTATAAAAGAGTATTTTAATTTTATAAAAATAAACATTAAATAAAATAATAGATGAAACATAATTAGTGACAAAATTAAAGACCAATTCTAAATAAGCTATTATGTACAGTGATATATTTAGTGACAAACTCATTGACGTGATGGATTTTAATATGATTTTTCATTTTATGTAAGGGACTTGACAACTAAACTAACATCTCTATATATTAAATTAACATGAAGGAAATCAGGAAGAAATTAATTAAGGATTTACATGCATTCTTTCGACAATCGACATCAGGTGTTTGTGTGTGATCTTTCAGTAGTCGGCTTGACTTTGTTTTTCCCTTTGATGAAGCTCACTCTAGAGGAATTTAGAGGCTTGGTCTCGGGGTCGGTAGGGCGACAATATTTATGTCATGATGGACATTCTCTTTCCATATTAAACTGTTGTGTTCAACTTCAAAAGGTTTTCGTATCTAGGATTTTCTTGAAACCATGATCCAAAATTTCTTTAGATTTATACCTCTTTCAGATGTCAAAGTGGATCTGGATTCCTTTTTGATCCAATGGCATATATATCTCCATCCTGTTGTTGACACATTGTATTGATAGTTCGATTTAACTAGTGGTTATTTCACTGTTCCTTTCCGGGTGTGCTTCTCCTTGAGAACCTGAGTACTATTTAATTGCCATATATAGTAGAAACAAATTCGGAAGAAATTCCTTCCTTCATAGAAGATCGACGAATTCTATAGATGCATGAGATTTTCCCTTCTCATTCCCCATCAGCTTGCATGCTGAGAATCTACCTTCATCTTCTTCTCGAGTAACATTTGCATCGGTCAAGCTCCCACTACAACTTGAGCCTTCTAAAGTGGTATGACTTTTCGCGATCATAAGGACAAATTTCAAATTCGCTCAGAGATTCGTTTACTCTATCGCGATAGCATAGGTTCACAAATTCTTTCGGTTTATCTTTTCGATAAGGTGAGACCTGGTGGTAGAAGGTCATTATTGTTGTAGTAATTTCTTCCTGGTTTCCTTAATTACAGTAATCATAATCACGATATATTAAATATATGATGAAACAAATTAACATGAAGGGTCTGTGGTGCAATGGTAACGTATTTGACTTCGATTCTTGTTGGGCGAACACACAACCTTCTGATTAGTAGTCAAATACGTTATCATTGCACCACAGACCCTTCATGTTAATTTGTTTAATCATATATTTAATTAGGGAGATAATGATAGGTTAAAAGTCTTATTAAAAAAAAATTACTAACATAAATCAAAATGAAGTTTTCAATTTATTAAAAATAGAATAAATAAAAAATTCAACTAAGAATATTTTATTTGAAATTTTTTTTAATTGACCAAAATTAGAAGAGGGACAAATTTTTTTTATTTCATTTGTCTTCCTATTATTTAATTGACCAAAATTTCATTTGTCTTCCTATTATTTTAAATTTTATGCCATAAATCGTATACATAGTAATGTGAGCGTAACAAATATGTTAAATAATATTATATAATATTAAAATGCAAATATTAAATAATATTCTTAACTTATATATTTTAAAACAGTGATAAAATAAAATTAAATATATCTTTAGTTAATTTAAAATTTTAAAATAAGTATAAAAGTTCTAAGTGAAAATAATTAATACAAATATATAGAGATGAAACAAATTAATCTACTGTAATTATACATTATTTTAAAACTAAGTGAAAAAAATTTCAACTAAGTTTAAGTAATTTATTAATCTACTGTAATTATACACGGTATATTAAATATATGATAAAACAAATTAACATGAAGGGTATGTGGTGCAATGGTAATGTAAGAAATAATATGAAAAAATAACTAATAAATGTGAGCACTCTACTTCATAAGTTATAAACTCAAAATATTCAAATGAGTGTGTGAATGCGGTGGTTAGAAAATTGATAAGTTACACATATTTTTCTAAATTATAATTAATATTTTTTAATATATTTATATTTAGATTCAAAAAAATATTAAAAGATATACTATTGATAAAAAATATTTTTTTTAAAATAAATTTTTTGTAAAAAAACTTAAGTAATTGATCAATGATAAAGTAAATTTAGTGAATTCTTTACGAAAATAATCCAGTTTTTCAAAAAAAATCCCAAAGTATCCCACTTTTAGGAGGAGGCGTCAAATCAATTGGCGCATCCTCTTAAAAATAGAGTGCAGACGCCGATTGGATTGGCTATGGCACATGGTGCAGTCAATCCAATTGGCACACATGTGTATCAGTTGAAAGGATGCGCCAATTGGATTGGCACCTCAATGTATTTTGCAGTTTTTTTTGTTAAACGGTATATGTGATACATAATTTCGAAATAGGATCAATTGATATTAATATAAATTTCTGTTGACACAAAAAAGCCTAATGGTGATGACCGGGATCACCTAACCGACCTCCGGTCCCACATCCCCTAGCTACCCGAACCCGTGGCCCTAACCCGCATTGATGATTCACCACTAGTGTTTGAGCATTTGAGGGGCCAGGAGCATCACTACCAACTACAGGAGATGGCCTGTTGAGATAGTCCGACAAATCGGCATAGTCTTTAATATGCATCGAAGGTGTACCGCCATAGCTGAGTTCATGACCCATGCCAGAGTAGTTAGGTTGTGTTTGACTCATTGGTGGGCGGCCGGGACGGTTGAAGGGAGACATGGGTGTGAATGATGTGTCGAGGAAAGGTTGGAAAGATTGTTGGGGTGTTTGGTAGAGATAGGGTTGTTGGATGTTTCGATTTTGTGAGATTTGGGCTTCTTGGCTATGGTAGGAGGAGGGACGGTTAGTGTTGAATGATCGTTAAGTGTTCTGGCTAAGGCGGCTTTGGTAGGGTGATGTGTTGGGTGCGAAGCGATGTTGGATCTCTGGTTGATGATCAATTTGTTGGTGGTGGTATGGGGTATGCTCTTGGTATTGGGGTTGGATGTATGGCATGTTTGGGTTGTATGTTTGTGTGTTTGTGGAACGGAAAGTTTGACGGACAGGGGGTTGTGTGTATTCAGTCTCACAATGTTGTTAGGGGTTAGATGTTGAGGCGTCTGGTGTGTAAGTTTGTTGGCGTGGGTCGTACAGGTACATATCCTCGACGATGAACTGAGAACCAACCGATATGTACCAAGCCATATAAGTACGACTTGGTTTTTCTTCATTTGACATCATTGCGTCAGTTAAGACATGGTCATGGCGGTGCTTCCATTTGCGACAATCAGATCTTGCGAAGCTTTGCCATGGATTGAAGTTCCATTGGTCGTTAACTTTGCGCAGATGTCATTCTCCTAGGCTTGCTGGGGGATTTGGGATGTGTTGAAGCATACCGAACTGCAACTTCACATGATCACTGTTGTGCATCTCCACAGTTGTGAATCTTATTATCGGTGTGCATGTAGTCCATACAGTTGCGTCTTCTTCATTGACTTCATGGTCATTATCCAAATTTAGGTATGGACGCCAAATGAATTGAAATGTGAAAGTAACTTGGATTATAAACTTGGTAGAAGAAGTTAACAAATTATAACGAAATAATGAGGTTATTATCCATACGTATGTCGGTCAAAGGTGATCCAAGAGATTGCGATACTGGGTAATAAAATATCTAGGACATCTGTTATAACTCATACCACGTACCGACCATTTGCACCAAAAAGGTAAAAATATTAGTTAGAGATAATAATCGTTAAAGTAAGTAAATATATAGCAATTTAAACAACTTACTTTTATGCATATGGGAATGTGAAAGGGTTGTTATTGACGGGCGCTAGGGACGGTAGTCTTGACCAACCTCATGCTTGGAGCAAAATAGCACATCCAGAAAAGGTAGACGTGTCTTTGTGTGAATTTTTACACAAAGAGTTATAAAGATAGGCCAGACAAGCGGATCCCCAACTGTAACTTCCTATTCTATCTACATGTCTTAGTAAAGGTAAATACATAATATGCATACTAGAATCACTACCTTCGGGAAATAAAAAAGAACCAATTAAAAGCATAATGTAACACCTAGTTTTTATTATTCGAGCCTCTTCGGTAGAATGCTCATCTAAATGTAAATTGTTATAATATGACTTAAGGTGTGAAAGTGGTATACCTTAACCTCTTGAGTTATCATCTAACAAATCAGTATCCAAGAGTTCTATGAAAATTGAATTCACATAGTTGGTTTGACCATTTACAACTTTACCTTCAATAGGCAGTCCCAAAAGCATGTAGACGTCTTCTAACGTCACAGTACACTCACTGGTTAGAAACAAGAATGTGTGTGTCTCGGGATGGCATCTTTCGCATAAAGCAAGAATGAATTTATTATCCACCGACCAAGACATAATTTTGCTTATATGTCCAAAACCAGCGAGTTCAACATAAGGTTGAATCATCGGGTCCATGTGGACATATTCGTGGACCCGAGTACGGAACCGTGAAACATCCTATAAAAGAAATAAGAAAATACTTTACTAAGTTGATATGTTATTAAAAGGTACTCTATTAAAAGGTACTCTATACAAATAACAAAATAATAAAACGCTTACATAAGTTGCTATGTTTGCAACTGTTCCTCTGTGTGATTCGTCCATTGTGAGCATAGACATCTTATCAAAGATGAAAGAGGTTGGTGCAGATGAAAGAGGTTATTGCAGATGAAAGATTTTATGTTGTAGAAGAAGTAGTGAGTGATGGTGTGGAAGAAGTGTTAGAGTTACCTTCCTATTTATAGGCAAAAGTGTGGAGCATAGAAAAATGTGTTTGGATGTGGTAGCCAAATGAATTGGCGCCCATGTGCATTTTGTACATGGTGTCGCCATTCAAATTGGTGCCTCCATAGGCATAGGCATGACACACCTAGATGTGAATGCTTGGTTACGAGGTCTGCATGTATGCAAGACATGGTATAGCCAAATGGATTGGCGCCCATGTGCAAGGATTGTAAGGAGGCGCCAATTCATTTGGAGTTAGTGCTTGCATGTGTGACACGTGGCTTTCCTCTCCCTTGCTGTAACACCTCAAAATTTGCCCTCCTCTCTTGGGACTAGCATAACATATTACATATCATTTTTAGGTCATTAGGCATTGCATATTGCATATCATGTGGTTACATTGTGCAAGTCATCCTCACAAGTCTTGATCAGAAGATGAGGAAGTCAAAGTGCAAGCTAGGGTTTCATTGGACTGGTCATTAATCATCTGAGGATGTGGAGGTCCAAATTAGGGTTTCATGATTCTCAAGGGATATTGGTCTTCATCTTGATTACAATGATTCATCATCATCATCATGGTTTGATTTCTTCAAGTGTTGAAGCAGATTCTTTGAGATTAGGGTTTTGACTACTGGTCAACCCTAATCAGTTGCATTGGGCCAATCAGGGCATGATCAGGAGATGGGGTCTATGATGTATATGGGGATCATCTTATGGTTTTATTGTGCTTATTGAGGCTAGGGTTTCATCCTTGGGCCATTTCATCAGAGGATTGGAGCTCAGATTGATCAGTGCATTGCCAAATTCATCTATCAGTTGAAAAAGTCAACTGTGGTCAACTGTGCATGATTTAATGGATTTGGAGGTGGGAGAGAGTTGGATACACTTCATTCATGTTGGAACAAGTGTTATTTGACATTTCAAAGCTCAAGAATGGAGAAAATCAAGTCAGACAAAAAATTGCCAAAAATAGAAAGTGACTTGTAATGGAAGTTTCCAAAAATGGAAAGTTTTTGACCTCAAAATTACATGTCCAAGGAAGCTTCAAATGAAAATTTGTTCAACATGAAAGTTGTAGATCTTGTTCTCACCTTTCCAAAAAGTCCAAGAACTTGAAAATCCAATGTATGGTTGGCAAGTTATGGTCCATTCAATTTCAAAAATGACCCATAATCAGAGGGGCATAACTTCCACATGGAGTGTCCAAATTGAGTGATCTTTTTATGCACAAACTCCATTTGACATGTACTTTCTTGGTGCATAATTGGAATTCATCAAAAATGGTCAATGCAAAAAGTCAAATTTCAAGTGTCCAGTTAAAGATCCAGGGGCAAAATGGTCCAACTTGTGAAATAATGGGAATTTTGGAATGGGGATTTTTGCAACACCTCACAAATGCAATTTGAAAATTGTTGGAATCATCATAACATGTCAAGGTGCAATGGTTGGACAATTCACTTTTGAAATGCACTTGAAAAATACATTTCATGCCATGACATAGTGAAAATCAAAAATATACATCCAATGGCCATGGGACAAGTTGCAACAGCTCACACATGTCATTTTGAGAGTGTGTGAGCTGTCAATGAGCTGTCATAAAGCCCATAGGAAAATACCATTTTGCCCTTGCCTTTGAAAATGACACTTTGCTAATTACATTTCATTTTGTTAATTAGTGATTAAAAAGCTTGATTAGTGGGAAGTATAAACAGTTAATCATAACAAACTTCTAACAGAAATCACAATTCACAAAGAATCTCAACCATTTTTCCCTCCAAATTCTCAAAATCTCTCAAGAACACATCAAGCAAATTGAAGCATAACTCTTCCAATTCTCCATCAAATCGTGTGGTTTTTCTTGCTGCTTCTTCCAATCATCATCTTCTTCAACTGTTTTGGAAGATCAACATCAAAGGCTTCACCAATTTCCACTGTCCAAGTGAGGTTCAACTATGGTGTTTGAGGTTTTCTTCCATTAGAGGCAAATTCGAGCTAGGCTAACACTTCCATTCATCTTCCCTAACATCTTGTTGCATCTGTTTTTGGAAATTGGAGCGCAAGGACACGAGATCCATCACTGCCATTGATTCAAGGTGATTTTTCGAATCTCATGAATTGATGAATGTTTATAGGCGTTTTGAAGAGTGTTCAATGTAGTTTATCATGCTAGGCTTGGTTTGTGAAATGATGAATCATAGAGAGAGATAGTTCGATTAGAAGCTTTGATGTCAAACCCTAATTCGTTCGATCTAGGAAATTTAGGAACAATTAGGATGAATCATTTGCATATTTAGACTCTACGTGCTCAGACCTTTCCAATGGCTATCTGTTTGTGCATTTTCATGGAGTTTTGTTCTTCACGTGTTCATACGAGTTCTGGAATTTTTTTGAGTGAGAATGATGATGAAAGCCGTGTTTGATCCATTGTTTTGCCAAGCCAGTTTGAATTTGTGTTTAGCGCGAGATCCAACCAATCGCGCGCCTCCAGCTCAATTATTTAAACGCCAGCGTTTTGGTCCTGGGCGAGAAAATTACCATACTGCCATTAAATCATTTAATAAATAAAACACTTAAATAATTATTTAAAAATCATATAAATCTCAAAAAATTCATAAAAAATTAGTGGAAAGTCCAAAAAATATGAGGTTTTTTTGATAGCTCCCATTTTTCCCCTAGTTTTTTATGAGCATGATTTTAGAAATTGTGCATGGTGAAATATTGACCTGGCCTATTGATCTTTGACTTGTGTGTATTTTTTACATGTTTTGCCATTTTCATTGTGAAATGCTCATACATTAAAAGAAATTCCTGAAATTTTTTGAGCTCATTCTGGACATGTTGATGGTGATTTACATATAAAGTTTGTGATTTTTGGATACCTGATGATTGAGTTATGATTTTTTAAATCTAGGTGTGACAATTTGTGTCACACCTAGCTAGGTCAACTTTCTGAATTTATTTGCATGACCTATGATTGTTGAAATGGAGTGAAATTTTGCATGAATGATTATTGATATGTTGAGATGTTATGTGAATATTTCTGGATTTTTCCATGGCATTTTCAATTTGATTGATATTTTTCTTCTCTGTTGGTTCATTGTACAACCTTGTATGACACATGTTTGTAAATCTCTTGTGAAATTCTCATATGGTTCTGGATGAATGTGAAATTTGGTGTGCTGATTGTAGACACATTGTAGGACATCCCTGTTTTGGTCCCATTCATTTCTTAATTGTTCTCACTCTGTTATGAATTTTTGAAGTGAATGTATGTGTTGATACCTTGAATTGGCTTACATAAGTGTGTCTGTATTTCTTGATTTTCATTGCCCTAGTTCCTTTTGTCCAATTGAGCTGAAAATTGACATGCTATACCTTGAATATGTCCTGTTTAGGTGTGAATTATTTGAGGATTTTTGGAATTGTTTTGGTATGCTTTTGATTGAAGTTATTCTGTTTGGACATTGGATGTTGCATTTGACCTAGTTTGACTTGTTTTGGTCATGAAATGAATATGATGAATGATATGAGTATGGGATCAATTGCATTTGCTTTCTATTTGTGTTAATTTGGTTTTGGTTGAGAATTACTTGCTGTTTAGATTTTTTTTCTCACTTTTGGACCCTAGGCTTGGCCTAGTGGTCTAGTTTCTCACATTTGGTGTGGATTTTCAGGTTGAAATGCAAAAGGCTTAAGGAGAGAAATGGAAATCAATTAAATTGAGATTGTTTGTTGTTGAGAACTAATTTGACTTTGTTTTGTAGGTTGTGAAGCTTGAGCTTGAGCTTATAGCTTGCCTTTGTGTTGCTTGATTGTATAGTCTGACTGATTAACATTTGCTGTTTATTGTTGTCTGTCTGAGTACTGATGATACTTGATTGATTTCAGGTACATTTAGTCGCTTACAGTTCTTTAAGAACTTGCTTGCTGCTGCTTGGTTTTTAAACCACTTGAGGTAGGACTTCTATTCTTCATGTAGTCTGGGAGACCCGGCCTGTTACTTGGCCGGGCAAAATGTCTGAAGTCCTCCTTAAGAGGCGATGTTTGTGATTGTTTAATATTGTGCCTAAGCAGGTGAAGTCCTCTATGAGGCAATTGGTGGAAGCCAAGGGATATGCAATCTATCCCCCACTACTCTGTGAGTCGTCCCTCTGCTCACACGGCTGTGTGTTGATGCATTGGGGCACAAACCCAAGATCGTGTACTTTGTACAATCGAGTCAGAGTCTTTGAGCGTAGAAGGGTCCCTCCATCCTGGACCCACGCTCCTTTGTCTAAAGCTCTCCCTGGTCAGGGATAAGAGCTGTGAGGTCTCATCCTCACTTCACCTTTCATCTGCTTCACCTTAGCCTCGTAATGGCAAGGTTAAGAGCGAATACTACCCATGTACAGATGAATTGCTTCGGCAGTTAAACCCTTTGTGTGAGCCTCACTTGATTGGTTATAGTGTGTGCTTTGTGAATATTTGTTTGACATGTTTGCTTGAAATGCTTGAATTGATTGTATGCTTGTATGCTTGCTTTATTCCTGGATAGGATTAGCTTGCAGTTGTGCAAGTAGGTAGAAACCTCAACGTAGGGTAATGATGCATGACAACACTAGGCTCGAGTACAGCTCCCTGGTAGTGTGTCTTCCCTTGGTTTCTGGCTAGATTTTCTTTCCCTTGAGGGGGAACTACATCGCCCTGATCCTTGTTCCAGACGAGGTATGTAGGCAGGAGGTCGTGCGAGACCTCTCCGGGCAACCTTTTTCTTTTTTGTGTGTGTTTACTTGTTATCTGATTGTGTGTTTGGTTCGGATGCCGACGTAAGCCCAGTGATTGGCGGTCGGGCTCCACGTTTGCCCTTTGGTGTGCGTTTTGGTTCGGATGCTGACGTAATTCCATCGAGTGGTTGTCGGGCTCCATGTTTGCCATCTGTTTGTGCGTTTTGTGTTGTTTGGCGTGCGTAAGCCGAACTACAGTGGCTCTGATTCTCGTTCCAGACGAGATATGTAGGCATAGGATGCGATGTCCTATCGAGCTCCCTTCTCTTAACCCCACCTGCGTTCCCTGTGTGTGTGTGATGTTTAGCAACCTATTCTTTATTTTAGAACGTGGATCCCGTCGAGTACGACGGACGTGAGGGGTGCTAATACCTTCCCCTTGCGTAACCGACTCCCTTA
Source organism: Lathyrus oleraceus (assembly GCF_024323335.1). Taxonomy (NCBI): domain Eukaryota; kingdom Viridiplantae; phylum Streptophyta; class Magnoliopsida; order Fabales; family Fabaceae; genus Lathyrus; species Lathyrus oleraceus. Next base: position 367,568,971 of record NC_066583.1, on the reverse strand, counting down.
CCCTTTCTCTTTGGTCGCAAGACCATTTCCTTTCCAGGTTTCTCTGAGCGTTTCCTTTCCCTATCTTGGGATAAATAACGCGCAGTGGCGGCTCTGTGTTGTGTTTTTATTTGAGTCCCGCCGGTTGTTTTTCGCGGATGCGACACTTGCATGTTGGACACATCACTTCAGAGTAGCTTGCATGTTTGACATGTCATTTCGGACTAGCTTACATGTGTGACACATCACTTCGGACTAGCTTGCATGTGAGACAAATCACTTACCTATTTAAGTGTCCTACTATCAACATCCAACACTCAACACACATTCATCTGCAGCAAGAAATTAATTTTCATTTGCACCAGAAATATTACAATGTTATCTTCATTGAAATATAGTGTCAATGTTCATTATAATGGTGAGACATACAAGTCTGAGTTATACGGATTTTGTTTTCGAAACACCGATACCATTCGACTTACGATCAAGAGAAATGCAAACTTCTTACATTTGAAAAAAAGAATACAATCTTGCATAGGATTGGGTATTGTGTCAAAAATCACGTATCAAAATCCAATATTTTTTTAGAATAGTCAATGCAAGTTTTTCCCACTTAAGGTACGGGATGATGAAGATGTCGAATACATGTTTGTTAGTCATGAACATTCAGGCTGCAATTATATTGAGTTGTATATTACTCTTCAACCATGTATACCATCTCAGTAATCTCAAATAACCAGTCAGGATGAATCTGGTGAATTTGATTCACAATGCTCAAATGACGTCGACCCAGAAGCAAAAGCAGAAGTCAACGTCGTTGATGAAGAAGAAGAGGAGACCGAGATACATGTCGATCATATGTTGAAGAACGAAATTGAAGATGACGATCAACCAGAGCCAATACATCCTAGTCATGTCTACAATCCGCCTCAACATATGACAAACATGGATCTGCATGACGATGAAACATCCAACTGTGTTTTCTATAACCCATATCCAGGATCAGAAGGCAAGTTAAAGGTGGGAGACATGAAGAATGTGTGCGAGCTATCAAAAAATTCCACATGAACAACTCTATTGATTTTACAGTGAAACGAGCTGATTCGAGAAGGTATGTCATTGAATGTCGTAACATCCTTTGTAAGTTTCGGTTGGTTGTGTCTTACAAAAAGAAAAACGACTCTTGGGAGATATCTTCAAGAGACCCACCTCACAGTTGCATTGTAACTAACGTTGAACAAGATCATCGTAAATTGAACGCTGCATTGATATGTCAAGACATTCTGCCGCTGGTTAACAAAGACCCATCAATGAAGGTGAGTATAATTATATCCCATATCATAACAAGATATAATTATACTCCATCTTACAAGAAAGCCTGGATTGCGAGGAAAAAGGTTGTTAAACAGGTATTCGGCAACTGGGAGGATTCATACAAAGAATTGTCACGGTTTTTATGGGCACTAAAAACATATGTCCCAGGAACTGTGGCAATTATGGAGACATTACCAGCAATGATGCCATACGGAACCTGTGTTACAGGTAATAGAATCTTTCACCGTCTCTTTTGGGCGTTTGACCCATGCATCAAAGGTTTTGCATTCTGCAAACCTATTATTCAAATTGATGGCACTTAGTTATACGACAAATACAATGGTACTTTGCTTATGGCGGTTGCACAAGACGACAATAACAATGTCTTTCCATTGCCTTTGCTCTGGTTGAAGGTGAAACGGCTGGTGAATGGGGTTTCTTTCTTCGACATCTCAAAACGCATGTGGCTCCATAAGCCAGTCTCTGTTTGACTTTTGATAGACATGTTGCCATTGAGCATGCATACAACAACCATGACAATAGATGGCATGATCCTCCTTTTACCCATGTCTATTGCATTAGACATATTGCACAAAACTCCATGCATGAAATAAAAGATAAGAATCTTCGCAAGAAAGTGGTGAATGTTGGGTATGCTCTAACTCAGCCGTCATTTCAGTATTATCGTGATGAAATTAGACTGTCTAATGAAAACGCAAGAAGATGGCTGAATAACATACCAGTAGAGCAGTGGACAAGGGCATTTGACGGAGGTTGTCGATGTAGTCACATGATAACAAAAATTGCGGAATGCATGAACGGGGTATTCAAAGGAATTAGAAATCTGCCAATAACCGCCTTGGTCAGATCGACCTATTATAGGTTAGCTTCTAAGTTCGCAACCAAAGGTGAAAGATGGAGTGCGGTGTTAATATATGGGCAAGTATTCAGTGAGTGTTGCATGAAAGTCATGAAAGAGGAGAGCATCAAAGCTATCCCACACGTTGTAACAGTCTTTGACTGTCATAGGCAAAATTTCAGTGTTCAGGAAACAATGGACCACAACCAGGGGAGACCAAATTTAGCCTATGCTGTCAGATTATACAGAAGTTGGTGCGGTTGTGGAAATTTCAAGGCCTTCTGCATTCCTTGCTCCCATGTCATTGCAGTATGCGCATATACTCGCCAAGACACTTACAGCCATTTATCTGATGTGTACAAGATCGTCATCATCATGAATGTATATAATAAAAGCTTCTCGGTGCTACCAATTGAGGAATACTGGCCTCCATACGAAGGTGACATAGTTTGGCACAACGACAAGATGCATAGAAAGAAAAAAGGAAGGCCAAACAGCACGCGTATCAGGACAGAAATGGATACGACAGATAAAATGATAAGACTATGTAGTATCTGTCGTCAACCAGGATACAACAAGAACAATTGTCCCAATCGAGAAGCATCATCTGGGTCATAATCTTTTTGTAACATTATATTTTTGTAACCTTCAATTTTTATATATCATTAAATTTTTGTTACAACGAGGTTCACAACAAACATCACTACAACATAAGCAAACTGAAAATAGAATATTTCTAACTGATTACAACAATCAAAGTGATGTCATCTCGTCCGAACATCCTTTCCCTAGCATCCTTATCAGTTTTCATCCGCACCCAACCAAATATATTATCGAGTCTCTCAATACGTCTAATTGTTCCCCTTTTGGTATTTTCCCATCTAACCAACGAACCAGCTCCCCTTTTAGTTGATCGAAAATAGTGATATTCCAGAAAAGCATCAACATCTGAGGTTTGTCTCTCGTATAAATCACCTTTTCATAGCGACGACGAACACCAAACATGATTGCCAAATGATGAAATGAGATGTGGAAAAATGATTCACACAACACTTCTATTTATAACAAAAAAAATTGCAAAATACACGGAGGTGTCAATCCAATTAGCGCCTCCTTTGGAAAAATACACATGGGCGCCAATTGGATTGACTGCACCATGTACCCTAGTCAATCCAATTGGCGCCTGCACTCTATTTTTAAGAGGAGTCGCCAATTGGATTGACGCCTCCTCCTAAAAGTGGGGTACTTTGGGATTTTTTTTTGAAAACATAGTTATTTTGAGAATTTCCTTGAAAATTTTGGTTATTTTGGTAAAAAATTCAAATATAGTTTGTATAAAATAGAATTGAAATATATCATTTATTATTGTTTTTTATCTAAAAAGACATGTTGATAACCAAATTCACATTTCTTTCATTAGTAAATGAGTATATTTAATATAAATGACTATTATATTTTTAATATAAATTAGGGTCTAAAAAAAGACTACCAAGTTTAGGGAATTTGACCATAATATTATCATTAATTAAAAAATATTTAATTCTTTCATCGGGAGAGTTAAGAATAATTAAGAGTTCATTGTTGTTCAAAATAAAAATATAATTGGTTGGTTAATCTACAAATTTGATTTTTTTATAGCACGTATGGTTGAACTCGATGTATCAATCCTTTTGTGATATTTTTTTATTTTACGGACTAAGGTTGGAAAATTGTTATCATCCAAAATATCTTGAGTGCCCATATTTACCAAGATTTTAGAGTCATTTTTTATCAAGCTAACTCCTTCTGATGCAACATTGCTCACACCTCAGCGGTGAGAGCATCACCCAGACAAATCTTAGTGCATACTCACTCACTTAATTTTTAAAAGATTTTTTTAATAAGTCTTTGCATCCAGCAATGAAAGTATAACTGTTGTAAGTACTATCATAATTAAGTTTAATACAATTGTTATCTGGAAGATACTAACAAATATGTCTAATCTCTAATCTCAACAATCCAACATTTTTTGCACATATTTGTCAATCTCGATCTCTTTCACCAAATGCAAGATTTTTTATGTTGGATTGTCAAAACGTTAATATCCTTCTTCAAAAATCATTTTGCTTTTCCACTTCCATGAGTATCAACAATATATCATACAGATGGACCTTAAATGCACTATTTGAAAATCAATAATATTTTCTCCTATATCGTAAGAGACGCAATCTTTGAAAGAAAAAAGTAAAACTGATTCAACCTATTAGAAGGAACTAGTCAAACCCGCGTATATGTTGCATAAGCGTAATCTCGCATCACATGAATATAGGTCTATTTAGTGTACGCACGCAGTTGCGCACATTAAGGAGTATTGTGTTCCACATGTGGCGTCAATGGTTTTCGAAAAGTCTTGCATGTAACATAAGTCAAGTGAACGTCTAGATCCAATGGGGGGTTTTCTACTTCCAAATGATATTCGAGTGGACGCCACTAACAAAAATAGATGAATATGAAGAAAGATAGGCATTTCTAGTAGAAAATTAATTATTTATGACTGGTCAAAAAGTATAGAATGTGTGGTATCCCTATGCTAATAGTGGTGGTTGAGGCCTTAATAAATTTATATGGGTTAGAGCTTGCTCACGGTGGTGGGAAACCCTGATTGGCGGTGTTTTTAGCTATGGATAGAGCAAGCTCACGTGAGGTAAGACGTTTTATATTCTCTAGGTATTTTGTGTATTTCATGAGTTGTCTCCTTAATCATAAGGTTGGGGTATTTATAAAGGCCTATGGGCCTGGTCGAGGGAAGTTACTTTCGCTCCACTATTAGATCATGAGTAATAATGATTTATTCCTCATTAGATCATAGGGAAAGTTGTTTCCTCTCTTTGACTGACTCTCTTCAGTTAGTCATTGTGGGCCCATATTACAAACCATGCTTACTAGATTAGTGGATAATGGGGCCCAGTCGGGTGGCTTGTTACTCAAATCTATACGGTCTCATGGCTTATTTCAAGAAACCATATGGCCCATTCGGGTGACCTCTAGCTTTGTAAAGTAGCTCGCCACTCTTAGGGGGGGCGATAAAATTATATGATTACACAATCCCTCAATCACAAGGGCTTGACAAAGGTGAAGTGATTTAATTTATGCAAATGTTAGGTTAGCTTATTCTTAGGAGAACTTCTAAGTTGACTCCCTCAAGAAAGACTTTAAGTTGAGTTCCTCTAGTGAGACTTTAAGTCGAGTCCCTCTGGAGAGACTTTAATTTAAGTCCATCTCACGAAATTGTAAATCCTCCAGTTAAGGCGTTGAGTCTCTCAGGTAAGACTTCGGCCGAAATCCTCAGGAAAGACTTTTATGTTAAGTCTCTTGGGCCAGACTTCAATCGAGTACCTCAGACGATACTTTAAATTGAGCTTGTTTGAAGGGACTCTAAGCCCCTCGAGCGAGAGGTGCACTACTACAAAATATATATTTGGTAACACTAAATTGCAACAATATGACATTTAACCGTGTTAATACCTCATTTTTGACGCGATGCTCAAGTTATGGGGAAAATAAGAATCAAGCATTTTTCTCAATGTTGTCAAATTCGCTTAGCAAGCTCTAGCAAACTGGTAGAGAACAGACTTTGCTGAGCAAACTCCTAACAAACCAAGCCTGTAGTAGAATTCCCATGACTTCGCTTAGTGAGTTGTAGAGAACTGGTAGCGAACATGACAGTATCAGAAAACTACCAGGGCGTATTTGGATGGAGAAAAACACCAAATAACATATAAAGATCATGGGATACATTATAGAAGCATAAAAAACAAACATTTCATCAAGTATTAGAAATAACTTCATAATTTAGCAAACACACATAAATCCTAACCCCATTCCCATGAAAATCTCCCCAATTGCTAACATTATCTAGGAACTCACCTTTCTTGGTGAAGATAACGATGATGTTGAGAATTGGAGATAATGATGATGATGGGACGAAAAGATGGTGGTGATGATGGAGATCCCATATGATTCCTTCTTCTTCTTCCTTTCCTTCTCTTCTTTCTCATTTCTCTTCTCTTCTTTTCTTTCCTCTTTTCTTCTCTCCTATATTACTGGTTTTTCTTCTTCTTATCTTTCCCGTTGTTATCTTCTTATCTTCTTATCTTCTTCTCTTCTTATCTTCTTCTTCTTATATTTGTTTGATTTCAAAGAAGCTGGAGCTTGAAAAACTAATATGTACGGACGAAGTTTGCACTCACTGGACAAGGCTCTATTTTGATGATGATGGTGTGAGGGAGGATGATAAATCAGACATATCTATCATGACCCAGTGGAAAGCGATCCAAGAGAGATTCATGAAAGCTAATGACATCATGAAATTGCACATCAAAGATCAACTTAGGAAGATTGCATATCTAGAAACAACGGATTTGTAACCACCTTTGGAACCGGTTAAAACCAATGGTGCCCCAAAAAAGGTAAAATCAACTCAAAATGACGACACCACTAGAAGGTCTCCTTCATACTTTGAACATGTTGACTCACATTTTACGGATTCTCCCACTACAAAATCCCAAAAAAGTATTTTCAAGGGTGCTCACATTAACAAAATATCTCCTTTACTTTTGTTACCAAAAAACAAACATATTGAAGAGATGTTGTTTTTTATGCACAAATACATCGAACGGATTGTTGATGTTGAAGGAGACGACAATTGTGGTTTTCAATTTGATTGGTTTTACTTGGTAAAGGAGATAAGGACCACCAATTTTTCCGCTGTCATTTTATACAAGAGATGACGACGCATAAGGAATCATACACAAATCTATATGGCAACAAAGCAAATTAGGATACGGGTCTCCTTGTCTAATCCCGCAACCCATCTCAAACTCTTTAGTGGGACTTCCGTTCACCAACACTAAAAACAGAGGTTGATCTTAAGCATTTTGAAATTCATCTTCTCCACATTACAAGAAAGCCCATTTTTTGCATCATAATATTTATGTAGTTCCAATCTACCGAGTCATATGCTTTTTAAAAGTCCACTTTGAAGATAATCACTTTTTTCCCTTTCTCTTGACTTTCCTCTATCTCGTTTGCAATCGGGATATCTTCTAAAATCTCTACTTCCTACAAATGGTGATTATATGTGTTGTTGGAGTGTAATGGTAATGGTAGGATATGGTGAGAATATAGGAGTTTGGTAGAATAATCAGAAAATAACTAGAATATTAGTATTTTAAATTAATAGAAATAAATAAATATATAAATTTAAGATTTTATATTATAAATGATTTAATTAATTATATAATTGAGAAAATAGGATTTAGTAGAGAAATAAGGGGCAATGAGGATATTTATGAGAATAAGTTGGGGGTAGTAAAAGAAATACCTAAATGGAGAATTAAGTTTTATTTATTAATAAGAGATTGTGTGGAAAATTAAATTTATTATTAAAATGAGTTTAATAATTAAATTAGAAAAATATAATAATGTGAGTTTGGGGTGATAGTATGAATTAAAAGTGTTGAGGGATAACGTGGTAGATAAAAAGAATTATGCAGAAAATCCTATGTATATATTCTAAAAGGTGAGGGGGAGTTATGTTTCATCAAATTCTTATAGAACTTGAGAAAGTGGCAAGATGAGAATCCTAGAGCTAGAAGAGAAGAGGAAAACCATTGGAGAAGAGCTTTCTTGCTGAAATTCTAAGGTAAAGGGGGATGATAGCTTTCAATAGGGCTTATGCATGAGGCATATTGTCATACCCTAATTTTTGCCCCGCCTAATGGAATTCATTTATATTTCAAGCATTTGTATTTATCAATTTGCATCCACTCATTGACATAAATTTATTAAGTGTTTCAGTTGTAATATATGTCCCATGATCATTTCATCGGGTTAAGATCCCATTTCCATGCATAGGTCAGAATTCATTAATCAAGGAGAAATTGGTTTTGCTTGTGTCGCTTTGTTAAAACCAGTGCATACATTCTTATCATACATACATCTTTCATTCATACACCATTCCATTCAATTTTGATTAGTTGTAAGTCTCATGCCATTTTAATTTACCATCCATGATCGTTTGTCATCACAATTTGTTTTAACAAGTAATGTCTTAATGTTTGACTTTTGTTTGGAATATGAATTTTGACTAAATAAATGTAGTTTTTTAGTCTGAGTCATGTTTTTTATTTTTGAGAAATATCATAAAAAGGTTCGATTTCTTTTGGAACTTAGTTTTTAATAAAAAAGGGTGATAAAAGTCTTTAAAAAATTGGACCATTTAGTTTTGAATTTACAAAGGGGTGGAGGTTGCATTCAAAATCATGAAGCTACAATTTCTCATACTACATAAATAAATTTTGGTACATATTATAAGTCTCTTAATAGGTGACTTTCACATTTTCCTAAATTTAGACTTATGTTAAAATTTGATATTTGGATGTTTGGAAAGTCAATATTATGAGTTGGGTTTGGGTCACATTTTAATTAAGGAATCCATAAGGAATTACAAGTATAGACCAATTTTTTTTCAAGGCTTCACACCCTTAAGCTAAGGGACCTTCATTCATAAGCATTCATATTCATAAATTATTCCATATTTTTTTAATTTCATTTTAATGGCATTTGTTTAATTTTCATTAGAATTTTTTCTATTTACTAATTCACATAAAAAAACATGATCTTCATTCATAAGCATTCACATTCATAAATTATTCCAAATTTTAATTTCATTTTAATGGCATTTATTTAACTTTCATTATATTTTTTATTTATTTTACCAATTCACATAAAAAATAGGATCTTCATTCATAAGCATTCAATTCATAAATTATTCCATTTTAATTTCATTTTAATGACATTTATTTAATTTTCATTACATTTTTCATTTATTTTACCAATTCACATAAAAAATAGGATCTTCATTCATAAGCATTCATATTTATAAATTATTCCATTTTAATTTCATTTTAATGATATTTATTTAATTTTCATTAGAATTTTTTTTCTATTTACCAATCCACATAAAAAAAATAAGATCTTCATTTACCATATCATTCATAGATTTGATTTTCCATAAGTTTTCTATCGTACACTACATGCCCATAATCGACACTTGTTGCATTACATTGAGCGCTTGTAGGTTTAGAGATTTTTGTAATGGAAGATATACCTTTAATTATTTAGAGTTATATCATGTTATGTTTAACTAAATATTGACAAATTAATTTTTGTTTCACAAATTATGATATGAATTTAAAAAAACATTTGATAATGATAATCTTTTTTGTTCTACAATTTATTTTTACAATTTATTTTACATTTTGTTTTACAATTTGTTTCACAATTTTAACTTGGCTTTACAATTTACTCATTTCATTTGAATTCATTTGGATATTTTGTAACATTTATAATCAGATTATTTTTATTTTAGTTTTTTTTAGTTTAAAAAAAAATAGTTTTTATGTACATTTTTTTTACAAAATAATATTATACAAAGACATTTCCAAGTATGGGGATCTTCGCTCCTCCTTCTGATATTTTTAGCAGAAATTTGTCCTGTATAGACCGTGATAGCAGATCAGCAGCTTAACATATTTACAGGAAACAAACACCAATACGAAGAGTCAAATTAAAAAGGTCGAGGAGCAGTTTGTTAACAAATATCAGTGGTAGCCGAGTTTATACCAAAATAATAAAAATGGTCTATCTCTTGGAAAGTTGGATCAGATGTGCACGAGTTTCAAGGGTGCTCACATTAGCAAAACATCTCCTTTACTTCCGTTACCAAAAAACAAACATATTGAAGAAATGTTGTTTTTTATGCACAAATACATCGAACGATTTGTAGATGTTGAAGGAGACGACAATTGTGGTTTTCGAGTTGATTGGTTTTACTTGGTAAAGGAGATGAGGACCACCAATTTTTTCGCTGTCATTTTATACAAGAGACGACGACACATAAGGAATCATACACAAATCTATATGGGAGCAAAGCTAATTACGATATGATTCTCAATGCAATTGTTCCTTTTCTAAGTGGTCCGACTCTGTTTGACAAATGGATGCGCTTTCCGGAAACGGGACATCTTATAGCAAGTCCTGTGATAGGATGTGTAATATCTCATATTCCCTTAAATGCTCAGTTGGTTGTCAATTGAGAGCAATTGAGTTCCTATGTACTATATTTCTTGTCAGTTGGAACAATTTGAGCTTCTACGTGCTCTAACTGTTGTCAGTCGAGACAAATAGAGTAATCAGTGAACTATGAAGAGATCAATCCTTATTAAAAGAGACTGACCATTTTTAATAAGTACAAGAATGAACATTTTGGTAACATTAATAATTGGTCAATTGGTACTAGAAGACACAATATCAATTGTGCCCCCACAACTTAATATTATATCAATTGAAAGGTGTTAATGTACTGGAGGTCTGGGTTAGTTGAGAGTATTTTATATGTTGTAGCAATTTTTACATAATGTTATACTATGGTTGTCTATTGACAACAACCATAGTTTTTTCTCCACTTTTGGAGTTTCCAGTTTATGTTCTTATGTTGTAACTGTGTTCTTTTTTTGCCTATCTGATTTGTTTGTGTTTTTCCCAATAACTAGTATCATGGATTTTGTTTTGATTCAGATATAAGTGTTCTTAGTATGCTCTGTGGTTGCAGTTTTGCCTGATCTTCCACATCAGAAAAGAATGGTAATGTTGTGAAAGAGTTATTGAGTTGAAGTAAAAAATTCCGATGTGTAGTCCGGGCTGGATAAAATTGATGGAAGGATTTGTTTTGACATGTGGAAAGTTTAAATCAAAGATGTGTTGATACAATCAATATTACACAAGGTGTAAGATTATGTCGGTGGTTGAAGAGCTTTCTGCCAACAAGAAAGTTGCACCATAACTTTTCAACCTGGTTTTCGACACATGAAAATTATTGAAGTGGTTTAGCTTCAAGTGAAGCATACTCTTCTTTAGGTGGAGTATGATAGATTTTTAAAACTATGATTGTCGGTGAAAACAATGTGAAATTCTTGGAGTGGGTTAACTTCAAGTAAAATTTATTCTTCATGATAAAATATATGATTGTCGGAGATAACAATGTGAAATTGTTGAAGTGATTTATCTTCAAGTGAAATATATTTTTCATGAGAGACTATGATAGTTTTAAAACTATGATTATTGGTGAAGACAATGTGAAAACTCTTGGAGTGGTGTAGCTTTAAGTGACTATACTCTTTATGGTGGAGTATGATTATCGGTGAAGACAATGAAAGTTGATGTATTATTTTCAATCAAGGTGGAGATTGTTGGGGATTGATTGAAAATATACATGTTTAAGAAGTCCCACATCGCTTAATTTTGTGAATGAAAAGAGAGTTCAAGGATATATATAGAATACAAGTTCTTTGAAGTCCCACATCGCTTAGTCTTGTGAAGGAAGAGGAAATCAAAAGCTATATTTAAGATTCAAGTTCTTCATTCTAAGATGCACTAGGTTTTGAAGGGTATGGATGTACTAGGGGCATGAGTTAGTTGAGAGTATTTTATGTGTTGTAACAATTTTCACATAGTATTATTCTCTAGTTGTTTATTAACAAAGATCATGGTTTTTTCTCAAGTTTTGGAGTTTCAAAAATGTCTTCATGTGTTGTGATTGAGTTCCTTTTTTTTCTAAATGTTTTCTTTTCTTTTTTCCTAACAAACGTTTGTTGCTATCAAGCAAAGGAATGACGACTACGGGTCTCCTTGTCTAATCCTACAACCCATCTCAAACTCTTTAGTGGGACTTCCGTTCACCAACACTAAAAACCGAGGCTGATCTTAAGCATTTTGAAATTCATCTTCTCCACATTACAAGAAAGTCCATTTTTTGCATCATAATATTTATGTAGTTCCAATCTACCGAGTCATATGCTTTTTCAAAGTCCACTTTGAAGATAATCACTTTTTTTCCCTTTCTCTTGACTTTCCTCTATCTCGTTTGCAATCGGGATATCTTCTCAAATCTCTACTTCCTACAAATGGTGATTATATGTGTTGTTGGAGTGTAATGGTAATGGTAGGATATGGTGAGAATATACGAGTTTGGTAGAATAATAAGAAAATAACTAGAATATTAGTATTTTAAATTAATAGAAATAAATAAATATATAAATTTGTGATTTTATATTATAAATGATTTAATTAATTATATAATTGAGAAAATAGGATTTAGTAGAGAAATAAGGGGCAATGAGGATATTTATGAGAATAAGTTAGGGGTAGTAAAAGAAATACCTAAATGGAGAATTAAGTTTTATTTATTAATAAGAGATTATGTGGAAAATTAAATTTATTATTAAAATGAGTTTAATAATTAAATTAGAAAAATATAATAATGTGAGTTTGGGGTGATAGTATGAATTAAAAGTGTTGAGGGATAACGTGGTAGATAAAAAGAATTATGAAGAAAATCCTATGTATATATTCTAAAAGGTGAGGGGGAGTTATGTTTCATCAAATTCTTATAGAACTTGAGAAAGTGGCAAGATGAGAACCCTAGAGCTAGAAGAGAAGAGGAAAACCATTGGAGAAGAGCTTGCTGAAATTCTAAGGTAAAGGGGGATGATAGCTTTCAATAGGGCTTATGCATGAGGGATATTGTCATACCCTAAATTTTGCCCCGCCTAAAGGAATTCATTTATATTTCAAACATTTGTATTTATCAATTTGCATCCACTCATTGACATAAATTTATTAAGTGTTTCAGTTGCAATATGTCCCATGATCATTTCATCGGGTTAAGATCCCATTTCCATGCATAGGTCAGAATTCATTAATCAAGGAGAAATTGGTTTTGCTTGTGTCGCTTTGTTAAGACCAGTGCATACATTCTTATCATAGATACATCTTTCATTCATACACCATTCCGTTCAATTTTGATTAGTTGTAAGTCTCATGCCATTTTAATTTACCATCCATGATCGTTTGTCATCACAATTCGTTTTAACAAGTAATGTCTTAATGTTTGACTTTTGTTTGGAATATGATTTTTGACTAAATAAATGTAGTTTTTTAGTCTGAGTCATGCTTTTTATTTTTGAGAAATATCATAAAAAGGTTCGATTTCTTTTGGAACTTAGTTTTAATAAAAAAGGGTGATAAAAGTCTTTAAAAAATTGGACCATTTAGTTTGGAATTTACAAAGGGGTGGAGGTTGCATTCAAAATCATGAAGCTACAATTTCTCATACTACATAAATAAATTTTGGTACATACTATAAGTCTCTTAATAGGTGACTTTCACATTTTCCTAAATTTAGACTTATATTAAAATTTGATATTTGGATGTTTGGAAAGTCAATATTATGAGTTAGGTTTGGGTCACATTTTAATTAAGGAATCCATAAGGAATTACAAGTATAGATCAAATTTTTTTCAAGGCATGCATTCACACCCCTAAGCTAAGGGACCTTCATTCATAAGCATTCATATTCATAAATTATTCCATATTTTTTTTAATTTCATTTTAATGGCATTTATTTAATTTTCATTAGAATTTTTTCTATTTACTAATTCACATAAAAAAACATGATCTTCATTCATAAGCATTCACATTCATAAATTATTCCAATTTTTAATTTCATTTTAATGGCATTTATTTAATTTTCATTAGATTTTTTATTTATTTTACCAATTCACAAAAAAAAATAGGATCTTCATTCATAAGCATTCATATTTATAAATTATTCCATTTTAATTTCATTTTAATGACATTTATTTAATTTTCATTAGAATTTTTTTTCTATTTACCAATTCACATAAAAAAAACAAGATCTTCATTTACCATATCATTCATAGATTTGTTTTTCCATAAGTCTTCTATCGTACACTACATGCCCATAATCGACACTTGTTGCATTACATTGAGTGCTTGTAGGTTTAGAGATTTTTGTAATGGAAGATGTTCTGGACTGGGCCATGACACTAGGCACGGTGCGGCCCAACGCTCGCCGAGCCCACGTCCGAACGGCCATGTCCAGGCGACCGCGAGGTCACGTTAGATGAACGACCGTCCGCCCGAAGAACGTCTCCTCGGCCCCGTAAACACGTGTCGGGCGACGAGCGGGTCCCCCTCGTATGATCGCCATCCACTTATTGTCAACCCACGTCGCGGGCACCTAAGTTGTGTCGGGCAGAGCCATAACGGCATCTCGCTTACCACGTCACCCAACTCCCCTATATTATCTCCTTAGAGATAGGGGCAGTTGGACCAGGGGGCAGACCTTGGTCTAGGTCTTAACGCTTCTTACGCGTCCCCTGGCAGCTCCTCCTTGGGCCTAGTTAATCCAGCCCATTAGGAGCCTTGGCCCAGCGCTGGGGGCTCAATATAAATACCCCTTTCATGGCAAAGGGGCAGGTATTCTAACTCACACTCTGATAACCTCATTCTGTACCTTTTCTGACTTAAGCGTTGGAGCACCTTGCAGGTACACCCCCCTCTCATTTCACTATCCGGCCCATTCACCAAGACCGTGGAAGGCCCTCCTGATCAGGTGAGATCAGTGGCGCCGTCTGTGGGAACTAGCTATCCCCATCTTCATCAAACGAGGATCAAAAGCTCATTTATTTCTGTCCTTCCAACATGGCCGGAGAACAACATAGCGATCACAGCCGTCCCCTCGTCAACTACAACATGGACGACGGCCCGCCATCCCATGAAGCGGACGTTCGGGACGGTCATCCATCCACCCCGTCTCCAGAGCCCCAAAACAACGGAGATGCCTCTCACGCCCACAATTTAGGGGCAGAGACATTTCATCCCATTCCCGTTCCCGTTGAAGGAGACGCCGTAATGATTGCCATGGTGAATGCCCTCAATCAAGCCGGTTCTATGCTCCACCAGCAGCACGAACGAATCACGGCCCTCGAAGCCGAACGACAAGAAGCCCGGCCCCAGCCGGTGAGTAGGATACAACAGCGTTCGGAGCCAACGAAGAAGCGAGGACGTCGCTCTCCCGAACCCTACGCCAGCAGGGCACGCACCCGTCGTGACGGTGGTCGAGCGAGAACATCACCAAGGCGCGGGCACAGCCCCGACAACAACGAACTGTCTCCCTTAAGGAGCGATGAGGAAGATTTGCATTGCCCCCTATCTCGGGCAATAATGGAGGCCCCGCTCCCCAAAGGCATGGAGAAACCGCCAAACCTAGCTGTGTACGACGGGACTACAGATCCCGACGATCACGTCGACAACGTCAACGCGATGCTCGACTACCGCAATGATATAACCGGGCACCTCAAATGCCGACTGTTCTCAACGACCCTCAGGAAAGGGGCCATGGCCTGGTACAAAAGCTTGGCCCCTGAGTCCATTACGTCATGGAGAGTCATGAGGTCCATGTTCACCCGGCACTTTACAGCTTCCCGTCGTCACCCCAAGACTGAGGCGACCCTTGAAGCCATAGTGCAGAAGAAGAATGAAACACTGCGCTCATACATCGAGCGATTCAACCAGGAAGCTGTCGAGGTAGATACCACCGAGCACATGAAGAAGTATCTCCTCGAGAGAGGTCTCTTACCCGGCAGTGAACTTAGCAGAGCCGTAGGGATCGAGCCTCCCCGCACCTTAAACGAGCTCCTGCATAAAGCCCAGGCCTACATCAGATACGAGGAAAAGCAGGTGGCACACAATGCCCGCAGCGGACGTAACGCTGGGGAGACCGAGCACTCAAAACGCGATGACACGAGCATTTCCCGTCGCAACGGAGACAAACGAAGAGAAGAAAGACCTCGCGAGCTCCGGGAAGGAAGAGGCCCCGCGGGCAGATATAGCGAGTACACCTTACTGACAGCTCCTCGAGAGCGTATCCTCGCAGAATGTATCAACTCTGAATTTAAGCAGGGCAGGGTCAGGTTCCCAAAACCGTCTGCACCAAAGCCCCACACCGACAAATCAAAGTACTGCCGGTTCCACAGAAGTCACGGGCACGTGACCGAAGACTGCGTCCACCTGAAAGATGCGATTGAAATTTTAATCCAAGAAGGGCACCTGAAGCAGTACACGAGGAAGAACGAAGCTCCCAGACACGACGAGCCAGAGAAGAAGAGACCCCGGGAAAACACACCCCCTGACAACTCTCCCTATCAAGTGGCCCTCTGCGTGTCACGACCGGAAGATTTCTTCCTCCCCGAACCATTGCCCGAGGGCAAGATCACTGCACTCAGCCCCTGGGAAGACTTCCCTACCACACTGGTGATATCAGGAGGAGGGACTAACGGGGAATCCGCGGCCCTCTCCGTCAAACGTAAGTTCGACGAACTCCTACTGACTGCCCCCGAGCAGAAAGCGACATTGACAAAATACCGGGGAAAATCCAACCCAATATCCTTCTTCCTGGAGGAACTCCCGGGCGGATCCCCCAACTCGGCCATCCCACTATTGATAAGAGCAAAGATGGCCCGATTCGACGTACGACGCATCCTGGTCGACGAAGGCAGCTCAGTGGATATCATGTACGTCCACCTCTTCAAGACTCTGAAGCTAGACAAGACCAACTTAGCCCCCTACGTCGGATCAGATCTCCAAGGATTCAACGGAGCAACAACCAGACCGTGGGGATATGTTGAGCTCCTCGTCACCTTCGGCGAACAAGAAACGGCCAGGGAAGTCAAAATCCAATTTCTGGTCGTAGACTGTCCGTCTCTCTACAATTGCATCTTTGGACGCCCGACACTGGCCGAACTCACTGCGGTCCCATCCACCGTCCACCTGAAGATGAAATACTACACCAAATTGGGACGTGTGGTCACCATCCATGGTGACATCGAAGCAGCCCGACGATGCTACGACGCCGCAGTAAAAGGACAGGCCGTAGTCAGCACGAAGAGCAACTGCAACAACAAAAAGCTCAAGACCGAGGATCCTGCCCGAGGAGTCAACGCCATCGACCTCGACTGTCGCATCGGGCTGGACGAGACCGAAGAGGGGAGGTTCCCCAAGGAACGCTCTCTCGAACACCCGGTCCGACCAATCCCCGACGGGGAGTTCGAACTCATTCCTCTTGGGGACGATCCGGAAAGGACGGTGAAGATAGGTAAGGGACTACCCGAGGAAACAAGAGAAGAGCTAGTAGCATGCCTCAAAGAGAACTCCGACCTCTTCGCGTGGAATGCCGCAGAAATGCCCGGGCTGGACCCCGAGATCGCGTGTCATAAGCTAGCTGTAGACCGGGCAGCCAAGCCCATAGCACAGCATAGACGCAAGCAATCGCCCGAAAAGGCAGAGGCTGCCGAGCGAGCTGTAAAAGACCTCTTAGAGGCAAATTTTATTTCTGAAGCCCAGTACACAACCTGGCTCTCTAATGTAGTCCTCGTTAAGAAAAATAATGGAAAATGACGTATGTGTGTTGATTATACTGATCTTAATAGGGCTTGCCCGAAAGATGCTTTCCCCCTCCCTAATATAGACTCGCTCGTTGACAACTCTGCAGGTTTTAAACTCTTGTCCTTCATGGACGCATATAGTGGATACAACCAGATCCCTATGTCGCCCGCAGACAAGAAACACACAGCGTTCATGACCCCAACGGGCAATTACTATTACAACGTGATGCCGTTCGGGCTCAAGAACGCTGGCGCTACATACCAACGCATGATGAACAAAGTCTTCAAGGACGAAATAGGGGACATGCTCGAAGTGTACATGGACGACATGATCGTCAAATCACACGAGGAGATAACCCATGCTCGACACCTTACGAAGGTATTCGAGCAGGCGAGACAGTGTAAAATGAGGTTCAACCCCGAAAAATGCACGTTTGGAGTCCGAGCAGGCAAGTTCCTCGGTTTCTATCTCACCGAAAGAGGGATCGAGGCCAACCCCGACAAATGCCGGGCATTCTCGGAGTTTCCGACCCCGAAAACCAAAAAATCGATCCAGTCACTCAATGGAGTGCTCGCCTCACTCTCCCGTTTCATCGCCAAGTCCGCCCAGCACGCGTTGCCGTTCTTCAGACTCCTTCGCAAAGAGGCTACCTTCGACTGGACCGATGAATGCGAGCAAGCGCTACTCCATCTAAAGAAGGTTCTGTCCCAACCCCCGGTCTTATCACGGCCATCAGAAAAGGAAACCCTATACTTATACCTATCCGTGGCAACCGAGGCCGTCAGCGCCGTTCTAATAAGAGAAACCGACGAAGGCCAAAAGCCCATCTATTTTACGAGTAAAGCACTCCAAGGCCCCGAGCTCCGATATCAGCAAATCGAAAAGGTCGCCCTGGCCCTCATCAACACAGCGAGGAGACTACGATATTACTTCCTCGCACACACGATAAAGGTAAGGACCGACCAGCCAATCAAACAGCTGCTCGGACGTCCGGATATGGCCGGGAGGATGCTCAAATGGTCACTAGAACTCTCCGAATTCGACATACAATACGAAAGTAGGAAAGCCTTGAAAGCTCAGGCACTGGCCGACTTCGTCGCGGAGATGACCCACTGCCCGACCCCAGCAGAAAGCGCCCACAAATGGACGATCTTCGTCGATGGCGCCTCCAGCACGTCAGGCAGCGGGGCCGGGATCATCCTCGAAAATGAAGAAGGGATCCTGATAGAGGTATCATTAGCGCGAGCGTTCCCAACATCGAACAACCAAGCCGAATACGAAGCCTTCCTAGCAGGCCTGAGGTTAGCCGAGGACCTGGGGGCAAAAGAGGTAAAAATATCCACCGACTCCCAGCTCGTGGCCTCACAGGTGCGGGGAGACTACCAAACCAAGAACGACAACCTCCTCGAGTACTTGTCCCTCGTCAAAGAAAAACTTGACAGATTCGAAAAATGGGATGTTCGACACATACCCCGCGAGCACAACACACGGGCAGACGTTCTCTCGAAACTAGCCAGCACGAGGAAAAAGGGTGGGAATAAATCAGTAATCCAAGAAATTCTCCCTCGGCCCAGCATCGACAAGCTACCGCCTCCACTCGAGGTCAACGCTATTGGAGATGCCCACTGTTGGATGACACCCATCTACAATTACCTCACGCGAGACGAACTCCCGGCTGACCCGAAAGAGGCGACCACTGTCAAACGACGCGCATGCTCGTACGTACTCCTCGAAGGCAAACTCTACCGGAGAGGATTCTCCATCCCACTACTCAAATGCGTCGAGGAAGAGAAAGTCCCCGACATACTTGGAGAGCTACACCGGGGAATTAACGCCCAACACCTCGGCGGACGATCGCTCGCACGAAAAGCCCTTCGAGCAGGCTACTACTGGCCGACCATGCAAAACGATTCGAAAGAGCACGTCAAAAGATGTGACAAATGCCAACGACATGCCGACATGCACCTCGCACCCCCGAACGACCTCAAATCACTGTCCTCCCCGTGGCCCTTCGCGTGGTGGGGCATGGACATCCTCGGACCCTTCGTCACCAGATCATATCAGAATAAATACCTCATCGTCGGGGTGGATTACTTCACCAAATGGATCGAGGCGGAGGCACTGGCTAAAATAACCGCGCAGAACATTCTCCGGTTCTTCAAGCGCAACATCCTCGCTCGGTTCGGTATACCCCAGGCACTTGTCACAGACAACGGGACACAATTCACGGACGGAGGATTCCAGGACTTCGTCGCCAGCCTGGGCACCACACAGCATTTCACGTCTGTCGAGCACCCGCAGACGAACGGGCAAGCAGAGGCGGCCAACAGGGTAATCCTACGTGGCCTCAAACGCAGACTCGGTGAGGCAAAGAGGGCATGGGTCGAGGAGCTACATAGCGTGCTATGGGCCTACCGCACGACACCACATTCTACCACCGGGGAAACCCCGTTCCGACTAACGTACGGCACCGAGGCAGTCATCCCGGTGGAGATACGGACGCCAACGAGGAGGACAGAGGAGCCCTTAGACGAGGAAATGAACGATGAAACCCTTAGAGCCGAGCTCGACCTAGTCGAGGAGATACGTTCCGAGGCAGCCCTCAGGGAAACAACCCTCAAACAAAAAATAGCACTACGCCATGACGCGAAAGTCATAAAAAGAGAGTTCCAGGTCGGCACCCTGGTCCTCAGAAGAAACCAGAAAAACCCGAGAGAGGGCAAACTGGCAGCCAACTGGGAAGGCCCTTACCGCGTCCGCGACAAGACGAGCAACGGGGCCTATTACCTAGAAAACCTACAAGGAGAACAACTCGCTCGACCATGGAACGCAGAAAAACTTAGACAATATTACAGCTAAATACACCACGGGGAGACGTGGCAGGTACGACCACGCTCTTCGTCCCCAAAACCCCAGGGAGGAACCACGAGACCCGGGAACGATCCGGGGTCACATGACAAACACAACCCTCCCCGACGGTTGGGATCTTGACCAAGACTCAACGTCGAAGTACCAGAACTGGCAGGGCACCCAGCTCGCGATGGGAGGGCCCAAGCCTCGAGACCAGGGTTCGAACAACGGACCCGGGCTTCGATCCCCACGGGCACAAAAGCCCGACACTTCGTCGGTTCCCTAAACCGAGGAGATCAACAAAGTCGAGTAGAGTACAAGTTCATACAAACAAGTATCAAACACAACGAGCACAATGAATGATGACGAAAATATTCCATACATTAATAACAATAAGTGCGGCCGAGGCCAAGTACGCCCGAAGGCCATATTACAACGCCCGGAGGCCAGAATACATAAGGCGCGCAGGCCATAAAGCAAAGAAAAACAAATACACTAAGACTCCACTCGGAGCACCTCTTCATCCTCTTCTTCGTCTTCCCCCAGCTCCTCCTCCACTTCGAACGGGCAGATAATCTCACCTTCCCGGACGCAGTAGTTGTAGGCCGACCCCGCTGTCACCAACCCAGGGTTCAGAAGCCCGAGCTGCTCGACAGCATTGTCGAAACCCTCTTTGAAGCAGGCCACGAGATCTTGGTTGAGGGTCCGAATATGCCCTAGCAGCTCACCGCGCGAACCAAGAGCGCGTTCCTCCTCGGTCTCATCGGCCAGAGGGCGGACCTTCCCCTCGAGAGCCGCAACCTGAGCCCGTAGGCCAGCATTGTCCTCGGCCAGCTTCTGATGGTCGGCCACCTGCTCTTCCAAGCTCGCCTTAACAGCCGTCAACTGGTCCCTCTCCTTCTCCACCTCCTCCAGCTTCTGGCTCAGCCCTTCCTGCAGCTGATGCTCTTCTTTGTAGTCCGACAGATCTTTGGATAATTTTTCCTTCTCCGTCCGAATCTGCAAAAGAGCATCCTCCAGCGAGGCAGTGGAGACCGAAGTGTCGGTCAAAACCATGGCCGTCTCCATCACCCGGATGACAGCAGCAATATCCCTGGCCAGATCCTTTCTCCGGGCAGCAGCGTCCTGGTCCAGAATAGCCTTGGCCTCAGGCGCGGGCACAGCAATCGACTCCTCGGCCTTGAAGAACGACCGCTCCACGTAGCAGGGAGGTAGAAGATAGCTGCCCGCTCCATTCGGACTTCCTAGAGACGCCCTGGTGAGAGGCCCAGCCGGACGCTTCCGTTTATGAAGGGGGGAAGCCGCTGGCGACGGACTACTATCACGAATGTCGATCGGGTTAGCCCGAGGAGGAGAGGAAGGGATCACGCTCGCCGCCTGCGAGGGACCGACCCCGGCATCGCCAGCAGTCTCCAAGACGCGGGCCACAGTTTTCTTCTTCTTCTTGGACACCCGGTCAGGAGCGTCGACCTGATTCGCTAGCTTCAGCACCCGATCGCGAGCATTGGGCATGGCACCTGCAAACAAATTACACACAAACATTAGCGAGCGAAGTCATAAACAGAAATAGAAAGCTAAACAAAGTCTACCTACTCAATAACGCCAGAGCTTCCTCCTCGGTGTCACACTCGAGCAGAGCCTTCGTATTGATGTAACGCGTCTCGGTGATGGGTTCCCCGGCCTCATCCAGGAAGGGCACGCCCTGTCGATTCGCCCAGAACCCCAAGCTGAAGCTCTGCACGTAGTCGACCAGCTTCTTGTATGCGAGCCTATCCTCCTCGCCGAGCATCGCATACTTGACTCGGTAATGCGCCGTGGAGAGATCGAAATGATCACGCTGCCACCTCAACGGTATCTTCGACATCAGCGTCTCCTCCCCGTTGGGTTTCCGTTGATAGTAGTATAGAGAGTGAAGGGCGGCCCGAGTAATCGGCATCACCACGTACCACCGGTTCTTGAAATGGCGAACAGAATCCTCGTACGTCTTGAACAAACGCACGGGCTGCTTGAAAGAAACCCAACTGTGGCGACCACGGGAACCGGACCTCTGGAGATGGAAAACGTGGAAGAAGAGGGCCCGGGTGCAACCAATGCCGAGGAACTGGCAAACCAACTCGAATGCCCGCATAAATGCGAGAGCATTAGGATGCAGCTGGGACGGCGCCAGCCGGAGCCACTCGAAGACCGACATCTGGAAGGAATTAAAGGGCAGTCTAATCCCCGCCTCACGGAAAGCAAATTCGTACATAGTGAACTGCTTCCCCGGGAAATGATGACAAATGCGGTCTTCTTCCTTGGGGGCGCAGCAATACCAGTTTGGTGGATCCTCCCGGCCTATTGTCTCGACCATAGCGTGAGCAACGACGGCCTCGTCACAGAAGTCGGACCCCTCCTCCAAGGGCTCGTCCGCAACCCAGGAGAAGTCGACCTGCCCGGAAGAGGAGGCATGTTCCGTACCATCTCGGACACCCCCATCCCCGACAGGGAGACGAGCGATTGTCGCATCTTCGGTGGAAGACCCAGAATCTTCCCTCCTCGGTCGTAAACGCCCGGTTGCACCTGAAACGCAGACAGAAAGAGTGAATTCGACGTCATATCAAATCCACCCTTCCACCGCAGGTCAAGTGAAAGGGCGTAGCGGCGACGGACACCAACCGTGCTCAACTCGGTGACACATGCACTCTATAGAGACCGGGCACAAACTTCATACAGCCTATGCAAGTATTGCCCGGCATATGAAATTCATGCCCGGTACAGTACGATCCCAACCCTATTTTCGACTGGTTAATATACACCTACGGTCCACTGCACTATTCCTAAGCTAAACCTAACCACATTTCTACAAAAATAATATGCGTTTGACAGAAACAACAAGGAAAAACAGTGGGTCAAGGTGGAAAACCATACCTGACATAACTAAGTTGAAAGGGTTGCGGTGGTGTCCAAGCGGAAGGCGGTGGTGCGGATAGGAGGACAGGCGGAGACGGCGTTCCAGACGGTTGAGCGAGCAAACGTGAGAGAATATGGAGAACTCCGGTGAACGCGTGAGCAAATAAAGTAGAAATGAAGTTACTCAACCCCTTTTTATAGGGCTAGGCACGTGGACCAACAGGCTAGGTCATCATTGCCTAGCCTGCCTACGCCGTCTTTGCACGCGAAACGAAGCGACGCCACTAATTCTGAGACACGTCTATCAAAAATAAGAAACTGAAAGACCCGAGCACCCGTCCATCTCCTCGACTCGCCAAGACGCCACCTCCCCGCGTCATACCCACGTCTACTACGAGGAAGGTGCAGATCAACCGATCACCTCCATCCCCGACAGTCCCGGGGATCAGTCAGTCATGAATAGGTCTGTTGCGACCTCACCTGTCTAACGATCGAGCTTCCCCATCGTCCCGGGGAACCCTTAGTTGAAACATAAGTCATCTCTCTGGCTCAGAGACTCGACTTGGGGGGCTCCTGTTCTGGACTGGGCCATGACACTAGGCACGGTGCGGCCCAACGCTCGCCGAGCCCACGTCCGAACGGCCATGTCCAGGCGACCGCGAGGTCACGTTAGATGAACGACCGTCCGCCCGAAGAACGTCTCCTCGGCCCCGTAAACACGTGTCGGGCGACGAGCGGGTCCCCCTCGTATGATCGCCATCCACTTATTGTCAACCCACGTCGCGGGCACCTAAGTTGTGTCGGGCAGAGCCATAACGGCATCTCGCTTACCACGTCACCCAACTCCCCTATATTATCTCCTTAGAGATAGGGGCAGTTGGACCAGGGGGCAGACCTTGGTCTAGGTCTTAACGCTTCTTACGCGTCCCCTGGCAGCTCCTCCTTGGGCCTAGTTAATCCAGCCCATTAGGAGCCTTGGCCCAGCGCTGGGGGCTCAATATAAATACCCCTTTCATGGCAAAGGGGCAGGTATTCTAACTCACACTCTGATAACCTCATTCTGTACCTTTTCTGACTTAAGCGTTGGAGCACCTTGCAGGTACACCCCCCTCTCATTTCACTATCCGGCCCATTCACCAAGACCGTGGAAGGCCCTCCTGATCAGGTGAGATCAGAAGATATACCTTTAATTATTTAGAGTTGTATCATGTTATGTTTAACTAAATATTGACAAATTAAATTTTGTTTCACAAATTAAGATATGAATTTTAAAAAACATTTGATAATGATAATCTTTTTTGTTCTACAATTTTTTTTTACAATTTATTTTACATTTTGTTTTACAATTTGTTTCACAATTTTTACTTGGCTTTACAATTTATTCATTTTATTTGAATTCATTTGAATATTTTGTAACATTTATAATCAAATTATTTTTATTTTAGTTTTTTTTAGTTTTTAAAAAAAAATAGTTTTTATGTACATTTTTTTAAGATGTACCAGTCAAAAGCACTTTAAGCTTGTATTTGATTTTCTTTGTTCTTTTATATTCTTGTATTAGAGTGTTTTGAGATGTAGTTAAATATTTGTTTGAAGGGTATGGATGTACTAGGGGCCTGATTTAGTTGAGAGTATTTTATCTGTTGTAACAATTTTCACATAATATTATTCTCTAGTTGTCTATTAACAAAGACCATGGTTTTTTCTCCAGTTTTGGAGTTTCAAAAATGTGTTCATGTGTTGTGATTGAGTTCCTTTTTTTATCAATGTTTTGTTTTGTTTTCTCCTAACAAACGTTTGTTGCTATCAAGCAAAGGAATGACGACAACGGGTCTCCTTGTCTAAGCCCGCAACTCATCTCAAACTCTTTAGTGGGGCTTCCGTTCACCAACACTAAAAACCGAGGCTGATCTTAAGCATTTTAAAATTAATCTTCTCCACATTACAAGAAAGCCTATTTTTTTGCATCATAATATTTATGTAGTTCCAATCTACCGAGTCATATGCTTTTTCAAAGTCCACTTTGAAGATAATCACATTTTTTCCCTTTCTCTTGACTTTCCTCTATCTCGTTTGCGATCGGGATATCTTCTAAAATCTCTACTTCCTACAAATGGTGATTATATGTGTTGTTGGGGTGTAATGGTAATGGTAGGGTATGGTGAGAATATAGGAGTTTGGTAGAATAATCAGAAAATAACTAGAATATTAATATTTTTAATTAATAGAAATAAATAAATATATAAATTTGTGAATTTATATTATAAATGAGTTAATTAATTATATAATTGGGAAAATATGATTTAGTAGAGAAATAAGGGGCAATGAGGATATTTATGAGAATGAGTTGGAGGTAGTAAAAGAAATACCTAAATGGAGAATAAAGTTTTATTTATTAATAAGAGATTGGGTGGAAAATTAAATTTATTATTAAAATGAGTTTAATAATTAAATTAGAAAAATATAATAATGTGAGTTTGGGGTGATAGTATGAATTAAAAGTGTTGAGGGATAACGTGGTAGATAAAAAGAATTATGCAGAAAATCCTATGTATATATTCTAAAAGGTGAGGGGGAGTTATGTTTCATCAAATTCTTATAGAACTTGAGAAAGTGGCAAGATGAGAACCCTAGAGCTAAAAGAGAAGAGGAAAACCATTGGAGAAGAGCTTTCTTGCTGAAATTCTAAGGTAAAGGGGGATGATAGCTTCCAATAGGGCTTATGCATGAGGGATATTGTCATACCCTAAATTTTGCCCCGCCTAAAGGAATTCATTTATATTTCAAGCATTTGTATTTATCAATTTGCATCAACTCATTGACATAAATTTATTAAGTGTTTCAGTTGCAATATGTCCCATGATCATTTCATCGGGTTAAGATCCCATTTCCATGCATAGGTCAGAATTCATTAATCAAGGAGAAATTGGTTTTGCTTGTGTCGCTTTGTTAAGACCAGTGCATACATTCTTATCATAGATACATCTTTCATTCATACACCATTCCGTTCAATTTTGATTAGTTGTAAGTCTCATGCCATTTTAATTTACCATCCATGATCGTTTGTCATCACAATTCGTTTTAACAAGTAATGTCTTAATGTTTGACTTTTGTTTGGAATATGATTTTTGACTAAATAAATGTAGTTTTTTAGTCTGAGTCATGCTTTTTATTTTTGAGAAATATCATAAAAAGGTTCGATTTCTTTTGGAACTTAGTTTTAATAAAAAAGGGTGATAAAAGTCTCTAAAAAATTGGACCATTTAGTTTGGAATTTACAAAGGGGTAGAGGTTTGCATTCAAAATCATGAAGCTACAATTTCTCATACTACATAAATAAATTTTGGTACATACTATAAGTCTCTTAATAGGTGACTTTCACATTTTCCTAAATTTAGACTTATGTTAAAATTTGATATTTGGATGTTTGGAAAGTCAATATTATGAGTTAGGTTTGGGTCACATTTTAATTAAGGAATCCATAAGGAATTACAAGTATAGATCAAATTTTTTTCAAGGCATGCATTCACACCCCTAAGCTAAGGGACCTTCATT
The DNA here is from genome assembly GCF_024323335.1 of Lathyrus oleraceus. Taxonomy (NCBI): domain Eukaryota; kingdom Viridiplantae; phylum Streptophyta; class Magnoliopsida; order Fabales; family Fabaceae; genus Lathyrus; species Lathyrus oleraceus. Next base: position 367,542,177 of record NC_066583.1, on the reverse strand, counting down.
CATAAGCATTCATATTCATAAATTATTCCATATTTTTTTTAATTTCATTTTAATGGCATTTATTTAATTTTCATTAGAATTTTTTCTATTTACTAATTCACATAAAAAAACATGATCTTCATTCATAAGCATTCACATTCATAAATTATTCCAATTTTTAATTTCATTTTAATGGCATTTATTTAACTTTCATTAGATTTTTTATTTATTTTACCAATTCACAAAAAAAAAAATAGGATCTTCATTCATAAGCATTCATATTTATAAATTATTCCATTTTAATTTCATTTTAATGACATTTATTTAATTTTCATTAGAATTTTTTTTCTATTTACCAATTCACATAAAAATAATAAGATCTTCATTTACCATATTGTAACACCTCAAAATTTGCCCTCCTCTCTTGGGACTAGCATTAACATATTGCATTACATTTTTAGGTCATTAGGCATTGCATATTGCATATCATGTGGTTACATTGTGCAAGCTATCCTCTCAAGTCTTGATCAGAAGATGAGGAAGTCAAAGTGCAAGCCTAGGGGTTTTACTGATTGATCACTGGCCATCTGAGGATTGGGCCGTGAATTAGGGTTTCATGATTCTCAAGGGTATTGGTCTTCATATTGATTGAATTGATACATCATCATCATGGTTGGATGTCATCAGAAGATTGAAGAAGATTCCTTGAGATTAGGGTTTTGACCACAGGTCAACCCTAATCAGCTGTATTGGGCCAATCAGGGCTGGATCAGGAGATGAGGTTTCTGATGGTTATGAGTTTCATTTTGTGATTATATGGTGATTATTGAGGCTAGGGTGTCACCCTTGAGCCATTTCAGTTGGAGATTGGGGTTCAAATTGATCTATGCATTGCCAGATTCATCTGTCAGATGAAAAGTCAACTGTGGTCAACTGTACATGATCTGGTGAATTTGGAGGTGGAAATGAGTTAGACACACTTCATTCATGTTGGAACAAGTGTTAAATGACATCTCAAAGCTTAAAATTGAAGAAAATCAGGTCAGGACAAAAACTGCCAAAAATAGCAAGTGACTTGTAACTGAAGTTTCCAAAAATGGAAAGTTTTTGACCTTAAAAACAGATGTCCAAGGAAGCTTCAAATGAAAAATTGTTCAACATGACAGATGTAGATCTTGTTCTCACCTTTCCAAAAAGTCCAAGAACTTGAAAATCCAATGTATGGTTTGCAAGATATGGCTCATTGAATTTCAGAAAAGACCGTAATCAGGAGGCCATAACTACCACATACTTTGTCCAAATTGCAAGTTCTTTATATGCACAAACTCCATTTGACATGTACTTTGAGGGTGCATCATTGGATTTTCCCAAAAATGGCCAAGGCAAAAAGTCACTTTTCAACTGGACAGCTGAATTGGACCAGGGGCAAAATCGTCCAAATGTCAAAATAATTGGAATTTTTGAATGGGATTTTTTCCAACACCTCAGGAATGGCATTTTAAGTGTGTTTGAATATTCATTTCATGGCTAGGGCTTATAATTTGGAATGTGGTTTGAAAAGTGGAATGGTTAAAAATGGACAAATGCATCCACATGGTGATTTTGAGATTTACACAACCAATGAGCATGGGGCAAGTTTCTACAGCTCACATATGATAATTGGAAGGTGTATGTGCTGTCAAAACAGGTGGCATTGGCTGTTACATGGAAATTCCATTTTTGCCCTTTCTTACAAATAACCATTTACACTAACATTCCAATTTCACTTAACAATGCATTTGGCTAATTAAGTGGATTAATCTTGGTTTAAGAACACATATATAATCTTAATCTCCTTCTAATCATAACAGAATCACAATCACCAAGAATTCAGATCTAAAAACCTCTCACATTCTCTCAAGAACACTCAAGAACACTCAAGAACACATCACACCAAAATCCAAAGAACTTCTTCATTTCTTCATCAATTTCGAAGATTCTTTTTGTGTTGATCTTCATTCCTCTCATACTCCAACTGTTTTGGCAAGGCAAGATCAAAGGAGCTCCAAAACACGACTGTCCAAGTTTGCTCCATCAATGGTGAATCAAGCTTTTGTGCATTAGAAGCAACCTAAATCGAACCTGATCATATCATTCAACTTCTTGGAGCATATGCTGCATCTGTTTTGGTAAAGGAAGTGCAAACATCTTCAAATTCATCACTGTCTTCGAATCGAGGTAACTTTTCGAATCTCATGGATTAGTGAATTGTTATGTGCGTTTGAAAGTATGTTTGATGTAGAATGCAATGATGCTTGTAGTTTTAGGAATGGATAATCATAGGTTGAGATATCGCGATTTGAAACTTTGAAGTGAAAACCTAAAATGCTCGATCCAGAAAACTTAGAGACAGTTAGACAAAATCATGATGATATTCGTACTCTACGTGTTAAGACCTTTCCAACGGTTATTAATTTGTGAGATTCGGTTGAGAAATGAGCAAAGTCGAAGCTGCCGGTGATGAACGTAATGCCGCGCGGTGAAGAAGACGAGCCTGGGAATTTTTTCCTGTTTGATTCACGTTTCAGGCTTTTCCAAATTCAAAACATGTTACCGCGTTACTGTTCACGTAATTACAAATACTGCCATTAACACATCTAATTAATTAATGTATATTCTAAATGAATTATTAAAAATCATTAACACATTGAAAAAATCATAAAAAATTGTAGAAAATTCATAAAAATGTGAGGATTTTTTCTATGACTTTGTTGATGAGTGTAGGATTTTTTTGACCTATTGGTCAAAGTTGTGCTTGGTAGGATTTTCAATTGACCTAGGGTTTTCCATTGTATGTCCATTTTTGACACATGTTTGTAATTTGATCATGAAATACTCATATCATAAAATAAATGGCTGAAAATTTTTGTGGTGGTTCTTGACTCATTGAGGATTATTTATATGTAAATTTCATGAATTTTTGATACCTGGTTAGAGAGCAGCAAATTCTGGAACTTAGGTGTGACAATTTGTGTCACATCTCTTGATGTCAACTTGTTGAATTTAATTGGATAACCTATGCATGTTAGAATTGAATGAAATTTTGCATGATGACTTGTTGACATATTAGGATGCTTGATGAATTTTTGTAGAATTTTTCACTGTATTTTCAGTTTAATCTTGATTTTTCATTTCTGGTTGTTGAAATTGCAAGCTCATGTGATACATGTTGGTAGATTGATTGGGAAATCCTCATATTGTATTGTATGGCCATGAAATTTGATATGCATGAACTAGACACATTGTGTGACATCCCTGTTTTGGTCTCATCCATTTCTTTTTAGTTTCCAATGAGATATGAATTTTTGAAGTGGATGTATGCATTGATGGTGTGAATTGGAGCATGAAATTGTGTCTGTTTTTGTTGATTTTCATTGACATGGTTCCATTTTCCCAATTGAGCTCAAATTTGACATGGTAGACCTTGATTGCCCCCTGTTTAGGTGTATTTAATTTGAGATTTTTTTGGTGTGTCTTGGTATGGATTTGAATGCAATACTTCTGTTTGTATGTTTGACGCTTCATTTGAACCAATATGGATTGTTTTGTGCATGAATTGAACTTGATGGATGATATAAACATGAGACCAAGGATGTTTGCTCTTGTTTGATGTTAATTTGATGTTGGATGGTGGATACCTTGCTGTTTTAACTTTTTTCTTGCTTTGGGACCCTAGGCTTGGCCTAGTGGTCTAGTTACTAATATTTGCTTGGTTTTTCAGGATCAAAAGCATAATGTACATGGAGCTTCATTTCTTCATCAATTTCGAAGATTCTTTTTGTGTTGATCTTCATTCCTCTCATACTCCAACTGTTTTGGCAAGGCAAGATCAAAGGAGCTCCAAAACACGACTGTCCAAGTTTGCTCCATCAATGGTGAATCAAGCTTTTGTGCATTAGAAGCAACCTAAATCGAACCTGATCATATCATTCAACTTCTTGGAGCATATGCTGCATCTGTTTTGGTAAAGGAAGTGCAAACATCTTCAAATTCATCACTGTCTTCGAATCGAGGTAACTTTTCGAATCTCATGGATTAGTGAATTGTTATGTGCGTTTGAAAGTATGTTTGATGTAGAATGCAATGATGCTTGTAGTTTTAGGAATGGATAATCATAGGTTGAGATATCGCGATTTGAAACTTTGAAGTGAAAACCTAAAATGCTCGATCCAGAAAACTTAGAGACAGTTAGACAAAATCATGATGATATTCGTACTCTACGTGTTAAGACCTTTCCAACGGTTATTAATTTGTGAGATTCGGTTGAGAAATGAGCAAAGTCGAAGCTGCCGGTGATGAACGTAATGCCGCGCGGTGAAGAAGACGAGCCTGGGAATTTTTTCCTGTTTGATTCACGTTTCAGGCTTTTCCAAATTCAAAACATGTTACCGCGTTACTGTTCACGTAATTACAAATACTGCCATTAACACATCTAATTAATTAATGTATATTCTAAATGAATTATTAAAAATCATTAACACATTGAAAAAATCATAAAAAATTGTAGAAAATTCATAAAAATGTGAGGATTTTTTCTATGACTTTGTTGATGAGTGTAGGATTTTTTTGACCTATTGGTCAAAGTTGTGCTTGGTAGGATTTTCAATTGACCTAGGGTTTTCCATTGTATGTCCATTTTTGACACATGTTTGTAATTTGATCATGAAATACTCATATCATAAAATAAATGGCTGAAAATTTTTGTGGTGGTTCTTGACTCATTGAGGATTATTTATATGTAAATTTCATGAATTTTTGATACCTGGTTAGAGAGCAGCAAATTCTGGAACTTAGGTGTGACAATTTGTGTCACACCTCTTGATGTCAACTTGTTGAATTTAATTGGATAACCTATGCATGTTAGAATTGAATGAAATTTTGCATGATGACTTGTTGACATATTAGGATGCTTGATGAATTTTTGTAGAATTTTTCACTGTATTTTCAATTTAATCTTGATTTTTCATTTCTGGTTGTTGAAATTGCAAGCTCATGTGATACATGTTGGTAGATTGATTGGGAAATCCTCATATTGTATTGTATGGCCATGAAATTTGATATGCATGAACTAGACACATTGTGTGACATCCCTGTTTTGGTCTCATCCATTTATTTTTAGTTTCCAATGAGATATGAATTTTTGAAGTGGATGTATGCATTGATGGTGTGAATTGGAGCATGAAATTGTGTCTGTTTTTGTTGATTTTCATTGACATGGTTCCATTTGCCCAATTGAGCTCAAATTTGACATGGTAGACCTTGATTGCCCCCTGTTTAGGTGTATTTAATTTGAGATTTTTTTGGTGTGTCTTGGTATGGATTTGAATGCAATACTTCTGTTTGTATGTTTGACGCTTCATTTGAACCAATATGGATTGTTTTGTGCATGAATTGAACTTGATGGATGATATAAACATGAGACCAAGGATGTTTGCTCTTGTTTGATGTTAATTTGATGTTGGATGGTGGATACCTTGCTGTTTTAACTTTTTTCTTGCTTTGGGACCCTAGGCTTGGCCTAGTGGTCTAGTTACTAATATTTGCTTGGTTTTTCAGGATCAAAAGCATAATGTACATGGAGAATGATACAAGTTGATTTTAATTGATGTTGTGGATGTTTGTACACTAACATAACATTGTTTTGTAGGTGTTGGAGCTTGGGCTTAAGCCTTGAGCTTGCCTTGTGTTGTGCATAGTTTGTTTAAACTGGTTAACTGTTTGTTGTTTATGGTTTGTCTGATTGAATACTGACTGAGTTTGATTGTTTCCAGGTACTTTAGTTGCTCAGTTCCTTGTGAACTTTTTGCTTTGCTTTGCTTAAGCAACTTGCATTTGAGGTATAACCTTCTTACTTCATGTAGTCTGGAGACCCGGCTGTTACCGGGCCGGGCAAATTGTCTGAAGTCCTCCTTAAGAGGCAATGCTTGTGTATGTTTATTTTTAAGCCAAGCAGGAAAAGTCCTTCAAAGAAGGCAATTGGTGGAAGGTAGGGACAAGCAGTCTGTCCCCCACTATTCAGTGAGTCTTCTCCTTGCTCCCATTACATGGTTGTAGCATTGAGATCAAAAGCCCAAGATCCTGTGCAGTGCACATTGAGTCAGAGTCATCGAGTATAGAAGGGTTCCCCCATTCTGGACCCATGCTCATTTGTCAGCTCTCCCTGGTTAGGGATAAGAGCTGTGAGGTCTGATCCTCATTTCGCCTTTTCATCTGCTTCACCTTAGCCTCGTAATGGCAAGGTTAAGAGCGAACACAGCCCGTACAGACGACTTGCTGAGGCAGTCAAACCTATTGTGTGAGCCCCTTGTTTTGGCTATAGTGCGTGCTCTGTGAATATCTGATTGACATGTTTGATTGAGATGCCTGTTCTCATTTGATGTATGATATGATTGTATGCTTGTGTGCTAGCTTCTTTCCTGGTTAGGTTAGTTTGCTTATGCAAGTAGGATAGAAAACCGAACTTAGGGTTAACGATGCATGACAACATTAGGCTCGAGTCTCAGCTCCCTAGTTGTGTATCTTTCCCCGGTTTCTGGGTAGCAATTTAGTCCCTTTCAGGGGAACTACATCGCCCTGATCCTCGTGCCAGACGAGGTATGTAGGCAGGTGGTCGTGCGAGACCACTCCGGGCAACCTTTTTCTTTTTTGCGTGTGTTTACTTGCTATCTGGTTGTATGTTTGGGTTCGGATGCCGACGTAAGCCCAGTGATTGGCTGTCGGGCTCCACGTTTGCCCTTTCGAGTGTGTTTTGGTTCGGATGCCGACGTAAGCCCAGTAATTGGCTGTCGGGCTCCACGTTTGCCCTTTTGAGTGTGTTTTGGTTCGGATGCCGACGTAATTCCATCCAGTGGTTGTCGGGCTCCATGTTTGCCACCCTTGCTTGTTTGTATGTTTTGTGTTGTTTGGCGTGCGTAAGCCGAACTACAGAGGCTCTGATTCTTGTTCCAGACAAGATATGTAGGCATAAGGTGCGATACCTTATCGAGCTCCCGTTTCTCCTAACCCCACCTGCGTTCCCCGTGTGTGTGTGTGATGTTTAGCAACCTTTTCTTTTCTTAGAACGTGGATCCCTAGGAGTACCTAGGACGTGAGGGGTGCTAATACCTTCCCCTCGCGTAACCGACTCCCGAACCCATTCTCTTTGGTCGCGAGACCACGTCTTTCCAGGTTTCTCTGAGCGTTTCCTTTCCCTATCTTGGGATAAATAACGTTTAGTGGCGGCTCTGTGTGTTTTTTTATTTTTAGGCTCGCCGGTTGTTTTTTCGCAGGATGCGACAGCTGGCGACTCTGCTGGGGACTAGCAACTGGATGTAGACCTATGCTGGTCCATCGTCCCTAAGCGAGTCCTTCCTAGCGTTCTAGGATTGGTTTTGGTTGCTTGTATTGTTTATTTATTGCATTTATTATTCTAACCCATGTATATACTTGCATTAATACGTGCATGCATCATTACTGTCATGTTGCCATCTTCCTCTGCAGGTGGTTCTGTTACTTTGGGGTGGGTGTTCTGAGTGGGGCTAAAACCCAGGCCCGAGTATACACCTAGGATTAGCGTGGTCTCACGTCGCTCATGTGTCGGTTGGGCATATTGTTGCGACGTGACATACCACAAGTCGGACGAGGTTCATCTGAGAAGTGCTCTTCCAGTGGGGTTCTCCACTTTGGTTGGGTTATCTCTTTTGGGCTGTTGACTCTGGTGACCGATCATTTCTCGGATCTTTGGTTTAGACGATCTTAAGGGAGCTACAATGGCACACCCGCAAGGGCAAACCCATTGAGTATCTCCGCCCGATCGTTGAGACTATTATCCGCCTTAGGGTGACCTGTTTAGAATTTACCTGTGAGGGGAGGGTGATTGTTCGGATGCATAATCAGATGGTGACCTTTTGAGCTGTGATTCAGAGACATATTTATGAGTCGGATTTATGGTTATTTGTTGCCGTGACGCCGGAGTGCTGTCTGTGATTTATCAGTGGGGATCCGTTTATTTCGGATTCCCCGGGCCGAGATATTTATCAGTGGGGACCCGTTTATTTCGGATTCCCTGGGCCGATTCAGATGGTGATGGTGTGTCTGATCAGAGACCAGTGGTGATGATGATGTATCTGTCTTCCGTTTATTTCGGAACCCGTGGGTCAGAATTGTGATTGTGTATTCCTCAGATGGTTATGATCAGTTCAGAGCCCAGATTCAGTGCAGATGACCAGATGGCTTGGAGGATGGCAACGCATTGCATTCATTCATCAGCATCATTGCATCTTGCATTAATTACATCTAACACATGTTTACCCATATGCAGGGACCCTTTGGATCGAGATCTTGGCTGAGAGACTTTCTATTCAGAGATGAGAAGACCCGGCTTGAAGGATGATGTTGCTTACAGTTTCTTTGACCCGGATATCAGTGTGCTGAAGGATATGATAGCGTTGATCACTCCTGACCATGTGGGGTTGTTTCGTGAGGTGTATGGGGGTATTCTGAAGACAGTTTTCAGGCTCATGGATAGAGACAGGAGTGCCATCCATACTCTACTTCAGTTTTACGATCCTGAGCTGAGGTGTTTCGTCTTCCCAGATTACGTGCTAGGGCCGATGTTGGAAGATTATGCTGATATTTTGAATATCCAGATCAGGGATCAGGTTCCTTTCCGTGTTACTAAGGAAGAACCTGATATTGGTGGGATTTCTCGTGCCTTCTATCTGAGTCCAGAGGTTGTGAAGGGTAATCTGAAGGAGAAGGGTAAGTTGCCTGGTTTTCATCTGAGTTTCCTAGAGGCTAAGGCTAAAGAGCAGTCAGAATTGGGGAATTGGGAAGCTGTCTGTGCTCTGGTTGCGGCGAGCATTTATGGGATCATTCTGTTTCCGAACCAGAAGAACTTTGTGGATATCAATGCCATCCGCTTGTTTATTCGAAGGAATCCTATCCCTACATTGATTGGAGATGTCTATTATTCGGTTCATAACCGGAATGAGAAGAGGCGTGGGGGTCTGATTCGATGCTGTGCGCAGTTATTGGTCAAGTGGTTTATGGGTTACTTGCCATCCAAGGGTGCTTTTGTTCTTCTGGGTCAGAATGTTAATTGGGCGACCAAACTGATGGGTTTGAGGGCTAAGGACATAGATTGGACTCACAGCAGCGGGGTTGGCCAAGATTTTATTTGCAGTTGCAGGGGTTTTCCCAATGTGCCACTTATAGGGGTGCAGGGTTGCATTAATTATAACCCGACACTTCTTAAGAGGCAGATGGGATTCGCTATGGAGCTTCCACCATACAAGAGTGATGTTCAGGAATCTGTGTACTTCCCGGTTGAGGGTAATCAGGATAGGGTGAAGCAGATATCCGATGCATGGCGCAGTATTCAAAGGAAAGGCAAGGCTTCTTGGGGTAGGGCTAACAACAGATCTTTTCCTCCATTCGATGATTGGCTCAGAAAGAGAGTGGAGCTTACTTGTCTACCGTTTCCTATGGTCGATCCGTGGTATCCGTTGGTTGAGGAGACTCCTTCTACTGTCAGTATGGATGAGTTCTTAGAGATGAAGCGGGAACGAGATCAGCTGCTTGCAGAGAAGACGGAATTGGAGATGAATGTTGCTCGGGTTCAGAGAGCCAATCAGGAGCTCAAAGCAAAGATGGAAGATCAAGACAAGCGGCATGCCCTGAATGCAAAGCGCTTCGAGATGGATACCGCCTACTATGGGAAGGTTAGTCAGGCTTTGGCATCTTCAGCAAAGGAGCATGATATCACTAAGGAGAAGCTGTTCAAAGCATCAAATGTGATAGAAGATGAGAAGAGGAGGCAAATCCTAGTCAGGGATCAGAGGGATGAGAGAGCCAGAGTCCTCGCTGCAGAGTGGGAGGCGGAGAAAGCAAAGATCAGGGCCGAGAGAGATCATTACATGGCAGAGAGAGACCACTACTTCAGACAGATGAAGATTCATCAGAAGGAAGTTGGAAGACTACAGCAGGAGAACATAGAGCTCAGGTTCGCCGCAGAGTTCGCAAGGATGGAAGGCGAGATAGGGCCATCTGCGGGACCCTCATCCAGTTAGATCTTTCTTTTGTTGTGAATTACCGTCAGGCTTATTGACGGAATTCACTTGCCTGTATTTCTTTCCTATTCTGGAGGATTGTATTTGATTTTATCTGGTTGATGTATGACTATGACACTGTTTGTGCACTCTTTGGTTATGTGATGGTTATTTTCAGTCAGTGATTAATCTTCAAGCTTTATTTGCTTTGCCGTATGCACTCACACAGGCACACACATGGTTGGGGGTATCCTGCTAAATCACATATCTCCGATCTGCACGACAAAATCAAACACTGCTAATCAGAATATTGATGCCGGATTATTATTTGTCTCGATGATGCCAGGGTCGAGAGACAGAGTGTCCTTCATATGGATATGCACTGCATACATGCATAATCATGATAACTTGTGTTTTATTTTGCAGGTGACTATTACTAACGTGTTTGTTTGTAACCAGGAATCATTGCTCGCGCTCGAAGAGTAGTACCCCTGCACTCAACTCGCCCTCACAGATATTACACAAGAAGAAACACTCCCAGACTCATGGAGCTTCCCAGTGCTGATATGCTGGAATTGAAGGAGAAAATGACCGAACTGATCAATATAATGCAAGGTTTTGCCATTGGTCAGAAGGCTCTCGCAGATAAAGTTGAGAAACTCGAGCGGGTTTCTGCTCAGAACAGTGGGGTCAACCTGGATGGAGTCTCCAACCAGGGGCAGGGATCTCGTGATGGTGGAAAGAGGACAACAGTTGGTCTGGTGAATAATTTTGGTGCTGGTGGTCAACCTGGGCCCGGTCTGGGGCAGAATTTGAAGGACAATTTTGTGCCTCCTTTCTATGGGTTTGATGATGACAGGGAGGAAGACAGAGAGGCTGATCAATTCTCCATGCACGATGAGCCATTTGGTCAATATGGTGTCCAGCCACAGAGCAAATAAATTCAGTTGCTGGCAGAGAAGGTGAAGGCTCTGGAAAGCCATGCTACTCCGGGGTTTGTCAACATGTCGAATATGGGGTTGGTTGAGGGGATTGTGATCCCGCAAAAGTTCAAGGTGCCCGCATTTGACAAATATAATGGAAGTTCTTGTCCAGAGACCCATCTCCAAGCTTTCGTTCGCAAGATCTCTGCATACACGACTGATCAGAAGCTATGGATGTACTTCTTCCAGGACAGTCTGTCCGGAGGATCCCTGGAGTGGTACACCAAGCTGAAGTCTTCTGACATCAAAAGCTGGCAGGATTTGGGAGATGCATTCTTTAAACAGTACCAGTTCAACGCTGATATGGCTCCGAGTCGTACCCAGCTGCAGGGTATGTCTCAGAAAAACAATGAGGGGTTTAAAGAATATGCTCAAAGGTGGAGGGAGTTGGCTGCCAGAGTTCAACCGCCGCTAGTGGACAGAGAGATGTCTGATCTCTTCATGGGTACCCTGCAAGGGGTTTTTACTGAAAGGATGGTGGGTTGTCCAGTAACCAACTTTGCAGACATTGTGGTGGCCGGAGAGAGAATTGAAAGTTGGCTGAAAATGGGGAAGATACAAGGTAATGCTTCGGCATCAGGATCGAAGAAGCCATTCGGGAACGGTCAGCGCAAGCACGAGGGTGAATCAAGTGCTGTGTATGCCCAGGGAGGACACGGTAGGGATCGTTACTACCAGCACACTGCTGCAGTAACCATTCCTGCTGGTAATCAGTCAGTCCGGCAGCAACGTCAGCCACCTCAACAGAGAGCCGGGTACCAGATGAGAGGAAAAGGGGTTGATCGCCATTTTGACCAGCCGCCCGTGACATATGCTGTTCTGTTCAAAAAGCTGATGGATCTTGGGTTGGTTCAGCCAAGGGCGATGGTTCCGATGAGATCAGATCAGAGGCCTCCTAACTATGATGAGAACGCCCGGTGTGAATTTCATTCTGGTACACCGGGGCATAACATTGAGGGCTGTAGAGCATTCAAGAATGTTGTCCAGGACCTGGTGGACTCCAAGGCTATCAATTTTGCGCCGTCACCGAATGTTAATGCTAATCCCATGCCAGCACATGGTCAGGCAATGGTGAGTGCAATTGCTGAAGATTCGGATCATGCCTGTGTGATGGGTGAAGAGACTGATGGTAACTGCAAGTTTGATGGTTGGATAAAGCCGTGCGTACCAGGGATGGAAGTCCAAAACTCGAAGGCTTAAAGAGATCAGCACTGACACTCATCTGGAAGAGTAATATTTCTTGTTTTCAGTTTATTTGCATGAAAGCCATACGTGTTGCCCGACACGTAATGGTCCATTGTAAGGGCCACCTCATGTTTAAATTTGCATTTTCTGCATCATTAATAAATGGATGTTTTTCAGTCAAAAAGCGGTGTTCCCTGTTTTTCATTTATTTTTGAAGTTTAAAAACAAATAAAAATGGCAATGTTTGTTTTCTGTTTTTCCTTTTTGATTTGTCTCGTCCCAACTTCAAAAATAATTCTCCGGATCTCGTTGATAACAATTTGGTTACCCCTCATATGACTTCGACAATCCGAGCAATCAGGCTGAAGAAAAAGGCGAAGAAGATTGTGATCTGCTGGAATTAACCAGGTTGTCAAAACAAGAGGAGAAGGTGATTCAGCCGCATGCGGAGCGGATTGAGATTGTTATTCCAAGTACCGCCGAGGTCAGGAAGAAAGTGAAAGGTGGAGCCGCTTCAGAGGCGAATCGAAAGCAGGATGGTAGGCTTGTTGAAAGAGCATGTGGATGCCTTCACCTGGTCGTGTCAGGATATGCCAGGGTCAGATACCGATGTCATTGCGCATAAGCTACCATGGAAAGGAGATTGTCCTCTAAAGAAGCGAAACGCCAGTGCTACTTATCAGAGAGCCATGGTGACTTTGTTTCATGATATGATTCATCATGAGATCAAATGCTATGTTGATGACATGATAGCAAAGTCCCAAACAGAAGAGGGGCATTTGGTTGATTTGGCTAAGTTGTTTGACCGGCTGAGACAATTCAGACTGAGGTTGAATCCGAATAAGTGCACGTTCAGAGTGCGATCCGGTAAGTCGTTGGGGTTCATTATAAGAGAAGAATCGAGGTTGCTCATGCTTTTAAAAAAAAAAAAAAAAAGAAAATGCCTGAACCGAGAAGAAAAAAAAGAGGTTCGTGGTTTCTTTAGAAAGAGTGAACTACCTGTCATGGTTCACATCTCATCTAACAACCACGTGTGAACCTATATTCAAGCTGTTGAAAAAAAAAAAAGAGATCAAACGGTCAGGTGAAATAATGGTTGCCAAGGGGCATTGAAAAATAAAAGAAAAATTGCAGGAACCTCTGATTCTGTTGCCTCCCTATGGAGAGAGACTGGTAAATCTGTACTTGACAGCCTTCGAGGGGTCTACGAGGTGTATTGGGTCAGCATGACGCGTCTTGTCGAAAAGAGCATGCAATTTACCTTAGCAAAAAGTTTATCGACTGTGAAACAGTACATTCACTGTTCGAGAAAACTTGCTGTACTTTGGCATAGGCTGCTCGCCGACTGAGACAGTGTATGCTGGTTCATACCACTTTGTGGATTTCCAAGATGGATCTGATCAAGTATGGGTTTGAGAAGCCAACATTGACCGGACGGGTTGCGAGAGGAGCAAAATAATGTTTACTGATTTGTGATGCTCTCAGAAAGCAATCAAGGGGTGTATTGTCTGATTACATCGCTCCGCAACCCATGGTGGATTATCAACCAATGAAGTTTGAGTTCCCTGATGAGGACATCTCGAGGTGCTCCAATCGAAGGATTGAGAGTGACCGATCCCGGAGGAGGGGCCTGACCCCGAATCCGAACGGGTTCTGATGTCTGATGGGGAGGATAAGGTGGATGAGGTAGTGCTTCCCGGGGCACGATGGAATGCATCAACGATGGTGGCTGAGGCCGAAGCTGGTATCCGGGGTACCGTACCGCGATACGTACGTCTACTGGGGCAAACGCCTTTCTCACTCGGAGAGCCTGATCGGAGGAAAAGAGGCTAGCAGCCATCTGTCATGGGCAGTTGTACCAGCAAAGGATGAAGCGTGCTTTTGACAAGAAGGTGCGACCTCGGGTGTATCACGTGGGTGATATGGTGCTGAAAAGGATCCTTCCTTCTCAAAACGATCGAAGGGGCAAGTGGACACCGAATTATGAAGGTCCATTCGTGGTCAAGAAGGTTTTCTCTGGCGGAGCCTTATTGTTGACGACCAGGGATGGTGAGGATTTTCCATCCCCTGTGAATGCGGACGCGGTTAAAAAATACTTCGTATGAAAAAGACCCGCTGGACGAAAAGAATAAAATAGTCCAGGCAAAAATGGGCATCCCGGCGAACCAAAAACAGAAAAAAGGATCGGGCAAAAGTTAGGGATATAAATGAAAAGATGTACACCCGGCAAGTCGAAAACCCGAAAAGGCGACTTGGGCAAAAAGGGGTATCCCGGTGGACTGAAAACCCGAAAGGGCGGTCCAGGCAAAAGAGGGATTGAAACGAACAACTGCGTCCAGCATGATCGTTTGCGCTTTGGTTAAAGCATCATGGATAATACCCGGTAGGGATCAGTCAGAAGCGTCTTGTTCAGAAGGCAGAAAAGCACGGAGAGTCTGAGGACATATGGGGTGTAACCGAGTTGGAACTCGATGAGATCACGGGTTTCACGTTGCCATTAGGATAGATTTTTCCTTTTGAGCGCAATTACCTCTTTTCAGGAATTGCTTCCTTTTGTATTGCTCATTTGAGCCACACTTTTCAAATCAACAAAATGCACATTCAGTCAAATAATTTTGTTTTTGTTTTTCATTACCGTTTTGATTGCAAGAACATCCAATTATTTTTGATAAAGAATCTTTGCATTTTAACACATACAGGTTCCTTCCGATGCATGTTTATAAGATTGAGAGCTTGAAATCTTATTTGGAAGGTTGAGTGACCCAAGTGTTGAAATCTTGACACGCCTGGGGCACGGTTTTATCTAACGATCTGTTTTGCAGGAACTGTTAGATGTTCTTCACTCGCTTGCAGGTTGTGATGTGGAAGCTTTGTAACAAATCCCCAGAGAGTTCGCTCAGGAACGAAAATGGCGAAAACGTTGAGACGTACGACGATCCTTGATGGTAATCAAGAAGACTCTTCAAAGTCGGAAGACTTGAAAGTTTGTAATTCCCCGCAGAGTTCGATCAGGGACGAGTGCACAAAGGAGGGCGACGAAGAGGCGACGAGAGACGCCCGACGACCATTGAAATTAATCAAGAAGACTCTTCAAAGTCGGAAAATTGAAATTTATGTATAAATCCCAGGAGTACGTCTCTCGTCGAGTGCGGAGCGACTTGGAATACAAGATGATGGAGCAGAAAAGGTCCAGACGAGTCTGGAAATTCTCAAAAGTGGAAAGCTGATACGAGATTGGAAGGTGGATACCATGGTTCGACGAGTCGACGGGTGTTGTACCAACTTTTCTCATTTCCCAGTTAAGTCCCCAAGCAGAGTTATAGGACCAACTCCCCGGCAGATACGAGGTCTATGGACTTCTCCAGCCGAGTCAGGATGGTTATCCCCGGCAGGTTCAAAATGGTGTTTCCTCAGCAGCCAGGCCAGAAGGTTGCTACTCCCCGAGTGGAGCGGGTCTTTTTCAAAGAAATATATCTCCAGCAGTTCCCCGAGTGGAGCGGGTTTTTTCAATGACATATCTCTCCAACAGTGTTCATTCTACCAGTGGATTGAACGAGTTTCCGTAGCAGACGAATATCTGCATCCCCAGCCGAGGGTATCCTACATGTGGATTGATTGGGGCCTCCCCAGCGGAGTAGTTGTCGTTCCCCTAGCAGGGTCTGGATGGTATTCCCCCAGCAGGTTGAAGATTGCTCATTTCCCCAGCGGGAGTATCTGTGAGGGTTCTCAAAGCAGAGTTGGGATCTATATCCCCAGCAAGTCAAAGACTGTGGTATTCCCACAGGGTGCAGTGAAGGATCTGTATCCCCAGCATGTCCTCGAGAGGGTGGGGTGCAAAGGAGGTATTCCCCAGCATGTCCTCGAGAGGGTTGGGTGCAAAGGATCTGTATCCCCAGCAAGGGTTGTCTATTTCCTAGCAGCAGTGCTATCCCCGGCAGGGTGGAAATCGGAGCAGTGGCGAGTTCCTCAGCAGAGAGTCTCGTATTCCCCAGAAAATTCCCTTGAGGGGGATATTTTTATGCATTCATCATGTAGAATAAGCATTGCATATTGCATAGAAAAATAAATAAATCGCGTAGCATTTCCATAATTATGGAGCATTACGCAGAAAAAGATCATGCATCATCATTGCAAGCATAAGCTGGTCTCAAGCCGTGGTTATTGTTTGAGAGGTGGTTTGCCCAGAGGTGAAGGTGTTACTCCGAAGAGTTTAGCCTCATGATTGGATCAGAGATGTACCCCAGTAGTGCGATACTGAAGGAGTTTTTCCGTCGGGCAGAGAGGGAAATGTTAGGCGATCAGCGCGATTCAAGCCGTGGTTACCGCTTGGGATTTGGTTTTGCCGGACAGTGAAGACGATACTCCGAGGAGTTCAGCATTGTGAGCAGCAGTATTTCCCAGTCATCAGTAAGTGTCTGGTCGAGTTTTCTTTGGTGTCAGTAAACATCATTGATTCGATGTTCAGTAAACGTCGAGTTATTTCCCAGTCATTGTTTAATGTCTGGTCGGTCATTGTTTGATGTCCTGTCAACATCCTTGTTTGATGTCCTGTCAACATCCTTGTTTGATGTCCTGTCAACATCATTGTTTGATGTCCTGTCAACATCATTGTTTGATGTCCTGTCAACATCCTTGTTTGATGTCCTGTCAACATCCTTGTTTGATGTCCTGTCAACATCATTGTTTGATGTCCTGTCAACATCATTGTTTGATGTCCTGTCAACATCATTGTTCGATGTCCTGTCAACATCCTTGTTTGATGTCCTGTCAACATCATTGTTTGATGTCCTGTCAACATCCTTGTTTGATGTCCTGTCAACATCATTGTTCGATGTCTGTCAACATCATTGTTCGATGTCCTGTCAACATCATTGTTCGATGTCCAGTAAACGTCGAGTTTTCTCCCAGTCATCAGTCAGTGTCTGTTTGAAAGTGTTACTCTGAGGAGTGTGGTACCATGACGTCAGATCAGCAGTGTTCCCCAGTAGTGCGATATTGGAGGAAATGTTTCCGTCGGACAGAGATGGAAATGATATCAGAAGACGTTACGCGATCAGCGCGATTCCGGGGTTCAAATGGAGAAAAGGAGATGTTGCGACATTTTCTGGAGAGCGGGGTCCAAATGGAGAAAAGGAAATGTGGATACATTTTCTGGAGATCGGGGTTCAATCGGAGAAAAGAAATGCTGAGGTATTTTCTGGGGTTCAAATGGAGATTGGAGTTGAAGATTGTATCCGGGATGAGGTCCTTAGGAGCGTCTTCTGTTCATGTGTCACCTTAGGCTTTGGCGGATGCCAATGGAGGTCGTTATAGGTGTCTTCTGAGGAAGAGTTACACATGTTACCTTCCTTATGTGAAGGTGTACCCTCTGATATGTCGCCCTCAGAGTGGTTTGGTGTTATTTCCGTCATTGCCAGCGGAATTATCACGGGAGAATGGAGAAAAGGATATGCTGAGGCATTTTCCTGGGGTTCAAACGGAGAAAAGGAAATGTGGAGACATTTTCTGGAGACGGGGTTCAAATGGAGAAAAGGAAATGTGGATACATTTTCTGGAGAACGGGGTTCATTCTGGCGATCGAGAGTTATCGTCAGGCGACTGGGGTTCAAACTGGAGATCGGGGTTCAAATTGGAGATCGGGGTTCATTATGTTGGCAAGAAGAGGAGTGCTGAGGCATTTTCTGGGGTTCAAATGCAGAGGTCCGAGGGTCGTTTGCGCAGAAAAGAAGTTTTCGGGGTTCAAGAAAATGAAAAAAGAAGATAAGAAAATTTTGGGGTTCAAGAAAAGCACAAGAAAAAGAAGAAAGAATAATAATCCCGAGCGGATGTGTGGTGATCAGACCATGGTTGTCCCTGTGTTACCATTTATTTTGGTATCCAGGTCGACGTTTTTCAGAGATTGTTTCTTCGCCGATGCTGACAGGCGTTGTTAATTATTATCCCATCAGAGTGCAAATTGTTCGTCTGTTCTTGGTATTCAATCACTCTTCATCCTGATCATCCGAAAGCCGAGGCTATTTCGTATCGACAGGTTCACAGTGGATTGAATAGGGGCAGCTGTAACACCTCAAAATTTGCCCTCCTCTCTTGGGACTAGCATTAACATATTGCATTACATTTTTAGGTCATTAGGCATTGCATATTGCATATCATGTGGTTACATTGTGCAAGCTATCCTCTCAAGTCTTGATCAGAAGATGAGGAAGTCAAAGTGCAAGCCTAGGGGTTTTATTGATTGATCACTGGCCATCTGAGGATTGGGCCGTGAATTAGGGTTTCATGATTCTCAAGGGTATTGGTCTTCATATTGATTGAATTGATACATCATCATCATGGTTGGATGTCATCAGAAGATTGAAGAAGATTCCTTGAGATTAGGGTTTTGACCACAGGTCAACCCTAATCAGCTGTATTGGGCCAATCAGGGCTGGATCAGGAGATGAGGTTTCTGATGGTTATGAGTTTCATTTTGTGATTATATGGTGATTATTGAGGCTAGGGTGTCACCCTTGAGCCATTTCAGTTGGAGATTGGGGTTCAAATTGATCTATGCATTGCCAGATTCATCTGTCAGATGAAAAGTCAACTGTGGTCAACTGTACATGATCTGGTGAATTTGGAGGTGGAAATGAGTTAGACACACTTCATTCATGTTGGAACAAGTGTTAAATGACATCTCAAAGCTTAAAATTGAAGAAAATCAGGTCAGGACAAAAACTGCCAAAAATAGCAAGTGACTTGTAACTGAAGTTTCCAAAAATGGAAAGTTTTTGACCTTAAAAACAGATGTCCAAGGAAGCTTCAAATGAAAAATTGTTCAACATGACAGATGTAGATCTTGTTCTCACCTTTCCAAAAAGTCCAAGAACTTGAAAATCCAATGTATGGTTTGCAAGATATGGCTCATTGAATTTCAGAAAAGACCGTAATCAGGAGGCCATAACTACCACATACTTTGTCCAAATTGCAAGTTCTTTATATGCACAAACTCCATTTGACATGTACTTTGAGGGTGCATCATTGGATTTTCCCAAAAATGGCCAAGGCAAAAAGTCACTTTTCAACTGGACAGCTGAATTGGACCAGGGGCAAAATCGTCCAAATGTCAAAATAATTGGAATTTTTGAATGGGATTTTTTCCAACACCTCAAGAATGGCATTTTAAGTGTGTTTGAATATTCATTTCATGGCTAGGGCTTATAATTTGGAATGTGGTTTGAAAAGTGGAATGGTTAAAAATGGACAAATGCATCCACATGGTGATTTTGAGATTTACACAACCAATGAGCATGGGGCAAGTTTCTACAGCTCACATATGATAATTGGAAGGTGTATGTGCTGTCAAAACAGGTGGCATTGGCTGTTACATGGAAATTCCATTTTTGCCCTTTCTTACAAATAACCATTTACACTAACATTCCAATTTCACTTAACAATGCATTTGGCTAATTAAGTGGATTAATCTTGGTTTAAGAACACATATATAATCTTAATCTCCTTCTAATCATAACAGAATCACAATCACCAAGAATTCAGATCTAAAAACCTCTCACATTCTCTCAAGAACACTCAAGAACACTCAAGAACACATCACACCAAAATCCAAAGAACTTCTTCATTTCTTCATCAATTTCGAAGATTCTTTTTGTGTTGATCTTCATTCCTCTCATACTCCAACTGTTTTGGCAAGGCAAGATCAAAGGAGCTCCAAAACACGACTGTCCAAGTTTGCTCCATCAATGGTGAATCAAGCTTTTGTGCATTAGAAGCAACCTAAATCGAACCTGATCATATCATTCAACTTCTTGGAGCATATGCTGCATCTGTTTTGGTAAAGGAAGTGCAAACATCTTCAAATTCATCACTGTCTTCGAATCGAGGTAACTTTTCGAATCTCATGGATTAGTGAATTGTTATGTGCGTTTGAAAGTATGTTTGATGTAGAATGCAATGATGCTTGTAGTTTTAGGAATGGATAATCATAGGTTGAGATATCGCGATTTGAAACTTTGAAGTGAAAACCTAAAATGCTCGATCCAGAAAACTTAGAGACAGTTAGACAAAATCATGATGATATTCGTACTCTACGTGTTAAGACCTTTCCAACGGTTATTAATTTGTGAGATTCGGTTGAGAAATGAGCAAAGTCGAAGCTGCCGGTGATGAACGTAATGCCGCGCGGTGAAGAAGACGAGCCTGGGAATTTTTTCCTGTTTGATTCACGTTTCAGGCTTTTCCAAATTCAAAACATGTTACCGCGTTACTGTTCACGTAATTACAAATACTGCCATTAACACATCTAATTAATTAATGTATATTCTAAATGAATTATTAAAAATCATTAACACATTGAAAAAATCATAAAAAATTGTAGAAAATTCATAAAAATGTGAGGATTTTTTCTATGACTTTGTTGATGAGTGTAGGATTTTTTTGACCTATTGGTCAAAGTTGTGCTTGGTAGGATTTTCAATTGACCTAGGGTTTTCCATTGTATGTCCATTTTTGACACATGTTTGTAATTTGATCATGAAATACTCATATCATAAAATAAATGGCTGAAAATTTTTGTGGTGGTTCTTGACTCATTGAGGATTATTTATATGTAAATTTCATGAATTTTTGATACCTGGTTAGAGAGCAGCAAATTCTGGAACTTAGGTGTGACAATTTGTGTCACACCTCTTGATGTCAACTTGTTGAATTTAATTGGATAACCTATGCATGTTAGAATTGAATGAAATTTTGCATGATGACTTGTTGACATATTAGGATGCTTGATGAATTTTTGTAGAATTTTTCACTGTATTTTCAGTTTAATCTTGATTTTTCATTTCTGGTTGTTGAAATTGCAAGCTCATGTGATACATGTTGGTAGATTGATTGGGAAATCCTCATATTGTATTGTATGGCCATGAAATTTGATATGCATGAACTAGACACATTGTGTGACATCCCTGTTTTGGTCTCATCCATTTCTTTTTAGTTTCCAATGAGATATGAATTTTTGAAGTGGATGTATGCATTGATGGTGTGAATTGGAGCATGAAATTGTGTCTGTTTTTGTTGATTTTCATTGACATGGTTCCATTTGCCCAATTGAGCTCAAATTTGACATGGTAGACCTTGATTGCCCCCTGTTTAGGTGTATTTAATTTGAGATTTTTTTGGTGTGTCTTGGTATGGATTTGAATGCAATACTTCTGTTTGTATGTTTGACGCTTCATTTGAACCAATATGGATTGTTTTGTGCATGAATTGAACTTGATGGATGATATAAACATGAGACCAAGGATGTTTGCTCTTGTTTGATGTTAATTTGATGTTGGATGGTGGATACCTTGCTGTTTTAACTTTTTTCTTGCTTTGGGACCCTAGGCTTGGCCTAGTGGTCTAGTTACTAATATTTGCTTGGTTTTTCAGGATCAAAAGCATAATGTACATGGAGAATGATACAAGTTGATTTTAATTGATGTTGTGGATGTTTGTACACTAACATAACATTATTTTGTAGGTGTTGGAGCTTGGGCTTAAGCCTTGAGCTTGCCTTGTGTTGTGCATAGTTTGTTTAAACTGGTTAACTGTTTGTTGTTTATGGTTTGTCTGATTGAATACTGACTGAGTTTGATTGTTTCCAGGTACTTTAGTTGCTCAGTTCCTTGTGAACTTTTTGCTTTGCTTTGCTTAAGCAACTTGCATTTGAGGTATAACCTTCTTACTTCATGTAGTCTGGAGACCCGGCTGTTACCGGGCCGGGCAAATTGTCTGAAGTCCTCCTTAAGAGGCAATGCTTGTGTATGTTTATTTTTAAGCCAAGCAGGAAAAGTCCTTCAAAGAAGGCAATTGGTGGAAGGTAGGGACAAGCAGTCTGTCCCCCACTATTCAGTGAGTCTTCTCCTTGCTCCCATTACATGGTTGTAGCATTGAGATCAAAAGCCCAAGATCCTGTGCAGTGCACATTGAGTCAGAGTCATCGAGTATAGAAGGGTTCCCCCATTCTGGACCCGTGCTCATTTGTCAGCTCTCCCTGGTTAGGGATAAGAGCTGTGAGGTCTGATCCTCACTTCGCCTTTTCATCTGCTTCACCTTAGCCTCGTAATGGCAAGGTTAAGAGCGAACGCAGCCCGTACAGACGACTTGCTGAGGCAGTCAAACCTATTGTGTGAGCCCCTTGTTTTGGCTATAGTGCGTGCTCTGTGAATATCTGATTGACATGTTTGATTGAGATGCCTGTTCTCATTTGATGTATGATATGATTGTATGCTTGTGTGCTAGCTTCTTTCCTGGTTAGGTTAGTTTGCTTATGCAAGTAGGATAGAAAACCGAACTTAGGGTTAACGATGCATGACAACATTAGGCTCGAGTCTCAGCTCCCTAGTTGTGTATCTTTCCCCGGTTTCTGGGTAGCAATTTAGTCCCTTTCAGGGGAACTACATCGCCCTGATCCTCGTGCCAGACGAGGTATGTAGGCAGGTGGTCGTGCGAGACCACTCCGGGCAACCTTTTTCTTTTTTGCGTGTGTTTACTTGCTATCTGGTTGTATGTTTGGGTTCGGATGCCGACGTAAGCCCAGTGATTGGCTGTCGGGCTCCACGTTTGCCCTTTCGAGTGTGTTTTGGTTCGGATGCCGACGTAAGCCCAGTAATTGGCTGTCGGGCTCCACGTTTGCCCTTTTGAGTGTGTTTTGGTTCGGATGCCGACGTAATTCCATCCAGTGGTTGTCGGGCTCCATGTTTGCCACCCTTGCTTGTTTGTATGTTTTGTGTTGTTTGGCGTGCGTAAGCCGAACTACAGAGGCTCTGATTCTTGTTCCAGACAAGATATGTAGGCATAAGGTGCGATACCTTATCGAGCTCCCGTTTCTCCTAACCCCACCTGCGTTCCCCGTGTGTGTGTGTGATGTTTAGCAACCTTTTCTTTTCTTAGAACGTGGATCCCTAGGAGTACCTAGGACGTGAGGGGTGCTAATACCTTCCCCTCGCGTAACCGACTCCCGAACCCATTCTCTTTGGTCGCGAGACCACGTCTTTCCAGGTTTCTCTGAGCGTTTCCTTTCCCTATCTTGGGATAAATAACGTTTAGTGGCGGCTCTGTGTGTTTTTTTATTTTTAGGCTCGCCGGTTGATTTTTCGCAGGATGCGACACATATCATTCATAGATTTGTTTTTCCATAAGTTTTCTATCGTACACTATATGCCCATAATCAACACTTGTTGCATTACATTGAGCGCTTGTAGGTTTAGAGATTTTTGTAATGGAAGATATACCTTTAATTATTAAGAGTTATATTATGTTATGTTTAATTAAATATTGACAGATTAATTTTTGTTTCACATATTAAGATATGAATTTAAAAATTATTGATAATGATAATCTTTTTTGTTCTACAATTTATTTTACAATTTATTTTACATTTTGTTTTACAATTTGTTTCACAATTTAACTTGGCTTTATAATTTATTCATTTCAATTGAATTTATGTGAATATTTTGTAACATTTATAATCAAATTATTATTATTATTATTATTATTATTATTATTATTATTATTATTATTTTTATAGTTTTTATGTACTTTTTTTTTACAATAATATTATACAAAGACATTTCCAAGTAGGGGGATCTTCTCTCCTCCTTCTGATATTTTTAGCAGAAATTTATCATGTATAGACAGTGATAGCAGATCAGCAGCTTAACACATTTATACCAAATATCAGTGGTAGCAGAGTTTATACCAAAACAACAAAAAGGGTCTATCTCTTGGAAAGTTGGATTATATGTGCACGAGTTTGTCCGGAATTTCAAATTTGAGGTTTGCGTACGAGTTTGTTTTCGGGTGCGGTTTTGGTTTTTTTTCTGAGTTTTAAGAACTGAAGAACACTATTTTTGTAAGAGGGTTCTGATCCCATGAACGTGAAATTCGGATTTGGGAGTTGCTGTTTAAGATTGGGAAGAATCGGCCAGGAAGGGAGGGTTCGATTTGAGGGAGAAAGTCGTTTCTCCATGAAACTCGTTTTCTGAGAAGAAGCGGCCGAACCAGGGCTCCTCAATTATCTCTTGCAGCATTATAAGGAATTATGGGTCAGGTCAACCCAACTCGGGCCCATTTTTTTTAAAATCTTCAAATTGTTCCCTTTTGTATTAGTGGACGCGCAAATCCTCTCGCTAGCTGCTCCTTACTTGGTGGTTGAGACTTCTCGTGTCTCCCACTAGGTCCCTAGTTCAATTCCTGCATTGATCACTTTCTCTTGTCCTCATTTAATTTTTTTTTTGTAGTGTCATCTTTCTTTATTTTTTCTTTTTGTGATTATTTAATTTAGGTTAGTCATTTTTGTATCTCCATTTAATTTAAATTATTCCAAAACTCTAATTTTTAAAATTATTTTTCTATTTTCGTTTTTTTCTTATGCGTCAAAATGAAACTTATATTTTTATTCATATACTTATTTATTATTCACAATCAACATATTTTGGTCTCCTCCACATCAAGCCTTTGTGAAAACATCCATTCAATTTCTTTGTTTAAACTCCTGCTTCGGTTATTTGAATCTCAAACCTTCACCTTAACCCCCTTTTTTATTATTATTTTTCAATCTCTTTCATAGTAAAATATGAAGAAAAAGATTACCCTGGATGAAATATCCAGTCGTAATCCCGAATATTAGGCCTAAGTTGTAAGAGCTTGTAAGCCCTAGGTATTCGTCTTCTCTTCAAAACACTCGAATATTCAAAACTTTTTTCTCAATAAAATCTGAAGAAAAAGATTACCCTGGATGGAATATCCAGTCGTAATCCCGAATATTAGGCCCAAGTTGTAAGAGCTTGTAAGCCCTATGTATTCGTCTTCTCCCCCAAAACACTTGTAAATATTCAAATTTCTTTTCTCAATAAAATTGAAAGAAAAAGATTACATGGATGAAATATCCAGTCGTAGTCCCGAGTGTTAGACCCAAGTTATAAGAGCTTGCAAGTTATAGATACTCGTCTTTCAAGCCTAAAAATATATTCAACCAATAAAAACTATTTTTTTGCCGTCGTGCGATTGATTAGAAAAACCTTTTCATAAACGAAAGGCATCTTGTCTTAAGATGACGCAAAACAATGCTTCATCCATAATTGTTGAGTTGAGATAAGTGACGTTTTTCCGAATGTTGATTTATAAATCCATTCGATGTGTGGTATACGTCCACTCCTCATCTGTTTTGGGTAAAACAATGTTCTTCGTCGATTAATACAATATAACTTTCGCTAAAATAGACCAACAAACAAACATTTTCTATCCATAACTACGTATGACTTAAGTTCTCTATTGAGATAGGTAGGAGCAGGATTGTGAAATTTTGTCAGGCCCATTAATATAAAACTTAGGTTTAGTCCCCTTTGTTGCAAAATCCAAAAACATTCTTCTCTCTTCTGTTCTTTCTTTTCCACCTAATAACTCAAGAAGTCTTACATTTCTAAGCTAACATTAACACACACAACTAACCTAATAGTTCCCGTTGAGTACAACGAACGTGAAGGATGCTAATACCTTCCCCTTGTGTAATCGACTCCCGAACCCTGATTTGGTTGCGACGATCATAATCATTGTCATTCTTTCTTGGGTTTTATCGATATTTCCCCTTTCCTTTTTAGGAATAAATGTATGTTCGGTGGAGACTCTGTTTAGTCCATCATGCGAGCGTGCGGTTGCGCTTCGCTAAGTCGTGTTCTCGTTTTTCGAGATGCGACAGATAAGATAGATGAGTCCTTAACCTCCAGTAAGGAATTTGGTTATTCATGAAGTTTTGAGTTACTTTGATATTATGATGTTGATTGGCTGAATTGATGTGTATTTTCGTGTATAATTTGGTATGTGATTACTATTTTGAAATTGTTAATATTTTTCACGATTATTGAAGGTTTGATGCTTTGGGGTTAATATGTTTTCGATAAAATTGAGAATTATATGTGTTAAATTGTTGTTTTAATCATTAGATAATTATAGTACGTCGAATTCTGAGATCAGAGCTTTTTGCAGATTTGAAATCGGAGGTACGAAAGGGATTCTATGGTGGAAAACACATAAAAGTAAATTATGGAACTTAGTGACGAACTGACCGTGGAAAAAAAACCCAGTCTGAGTGACGTCCGTCAACTCTTATG
The DNA here is from genome assembly GCF_024323335.1 of Lathyrus oleraceus. Taxonomy (NCBI): domain Eukaryota; kingdom Viridiplantae; phylum Streptophyta; class Magnoliopsida; order Fabales; family Fabaceae; genus Lathyrus; species Lathyrus oleraceus. Next base: position 367,515,819 of record NC_066583.1, on the reverse strand, counting down.
ACTTTCGATATGCCTAACGAAAAATATCATAACTTAAGTTCCATAACTCGGAACGAGACGCAATTTGAAACGTTGGAAAGTTAACGCATAGTAATATCTCATGGTGATGATTTAAGAGGCTGAATACATAGTTAATGATGTCAATATACTATTGTACTTAAGGTGTAATGTCAGTGAATATGTTTCTAGATGTTGCATTGGGTTTTATGTGTTGTATTGTCGTGCGATTCATGTTAACTGCTGTTGGGCATGTTTTGGGTGACTTAAATTAATTAATTGTATGATAACATTGGGTTATTAAGTGTTAATAATTGATTCATAAAAATTATTTAATTGTTATAATTAAATCGATAATTCTATTTGGTGATGTTATATGATTAACGAGAAATCATATTTTGTATGCATAAATTTGTTTGTATATGGTGTATGAATATTTGAGTTGTGTGATGCTTGTAAGTGAATATGCATAATTATTATGGTGGTGGTAGTTCAAATGGGGAAGAAGGTTGTTTTATGCTATTTATGTTTTGATGTTGTTTATGGAACAATTTATGATTAATTGTTGTGGTCCTTACGTTTTCAAAATGAGTTGATTAAATTGATGTGTTGTTTGAAATATAATTATGTTGAAATGAATTATCTGTATGCTGGTGTTGCAATGTTGATTGATAATGTTCATTTTATGATTTCAGTGTGATTTAATCTAGAGAGTATATTACTTGAGTTGTCAATGCATGTATGTTAGGATCAGAAGAGGGGTCTTAATGCATTGAATTTTGTTAATATGTTTATACATTCATGTTGAGTTGTCTCAAGAGGCATGTTCGTTAGTTCAGAAGAGGGGACTAGTGGCTTGTCCCAAGCTCGGAATAAGGGGTTTGGAGCTCAGAAGATGGGGCTCATGGGTTCAGAAGAGGAGTCCTGGTTCTAGAGAGAACCAAATGTTGATTTGGTACTACATGCACATGCATATAGTTGCATACACGAGTGCATTGTATAACGAGTCATATGTGCATTTGTTGACATATAATTCTTAAGTTGTGATTGATTTAGTGAGTTTGGTGTGGAAATGTAATTGATATACTGTGATTGAGATTATGTAGAATATGATGTGTGTTTAATATCCTACCTTGCAGTGTATGCGTGTTATTATTGTTTGTGATTTATTACCCCTTATATTTGAATGTTGCCTTTAAATGGGAATCGTGAAGATACTCCAGAGTAGAGACGTTGTTGTGAGTGGAAGCTAGCTCATGGAGCTATTTCCTTTAGTTTAGTTGTTTTAATTTTGGTTAGAATCTGATATGTAACACTAGGGAGCGATTTATTTGTTTTATGTTAAGATTTTCTTAGAGATAATGTATGCTCTCGTATGTTTATTTTTTGGTGTGATGAGCAATTGAAAAGACTTACGAGTCGATGCTTTTAATTGTAATATGAAGTTTTATATGGGATTTAAATTAGTATGTGTGTTATTTATGATTCCACTACCATGATATCAGATGAGTTAGATGTCGTGTAAATATCCCAAGTACATATCAGATAAATTGATGTCGTGCTAACATCCTAAGTGTAATTGTATCCATTAAGATAATGTGTTGCATGTTTATTTAAATTAAGTGTTACATGATTAACAGGTGTGTGAGTGTGTGTTTTTTGAGAGGTGTAACATCCTATGTGAAAATATTGTGAAAAATCTATGATTTAATTATAATTATGCGTTGGGGAATTAAGATGTTACATTAGTGGTATTAGAGTTGGTCGGTATGTCCGACCAGGTTGTTATAATGTGTTTGTTCCCTTGTATGCGACATGTGTGTGAAAACACTATCGATACTCGTTTGTTTTTCTAACCGCTGGTTTGCAGGAACGAGTTTGAAACAAGTAGAAGTGAAACTTTTGCTTCTCTAAGCTGTTTCAGGTGTGGGGGGTTGTTCAGTGTGCCGCTATTATAAGGGCACATGTGTGATTTGGAAGCTTGAGGGCCAGAAGAGAGAGTCATATCCGACTCTATTTGCTTAAGGAAATTTTCGAGGATAATTTTTTTTTAAGTGGGTGAGAGTTGTAACATCTTAAACTCGATTAATTGATTTAATTAAATTATTTTTATTTTTATTTAGTTATTTGGTGTTTTGTGTGTCTTTAAAAGAAATTTGGTAATTATGTGTTGTTGGAGTGTAATTGTAATGGTAGAGTGTGGTTAGAATATAGGAGTTCGGTATAATAATTAGAAAATAACTAGACTATTAATATTTTTAATTAATATTAGAAATAAATAAATATATTAATTTATGATTTTATATTAGAAATTATCTAATTAGTTATATAATTGAGAAAATAGGAGTTAATACAGAAATAAGGAGCAATGAAAATATTTAGGAGAATAAGTTGGAGGTAGTAAAAGAAATACCTAAATGAAGAATTAAGTTTTATTTATTAATAGGAGATTGAGTGGAAAATTAATTTTATGATTAAAATGAGCTTAATAATTAAATTAGAAAAATAGAATAATGTGAGTTTGGGGTGATTGTATGAATTAAAAGTGTTGATGGCTAACGTGGTAATTAAAAAGAATTATGTAGAAAATCCAAAGTATATATTCTAAAAGGTGAGGGAGAGTTATGTTTCATCCAATTCTTAGAGAACTTGAGAAAGAGGTAAGAGGAGAACCCTAGAGTTAGAAGAGGAGAGGAAAACCATTGGAGAAGAGATTGTTTGCTGAAATTCTAAGGTAAATAGGGAGACTAGCTTTTAATAAGGCTTATGTATGAGGGGTAGGGTAGAGGAATCCTTAACCTCCAAGATGACATTGGGGTGTTCATGAAATTTTGAGTTTCTATGATATTATGATGTTGATTGGCTGAATTGATGTGTATTTTTGTGTATAATTTTGTATGTGATTATTGTTTTAAAATTGTTAATATTTTTCACCATTGTCGAAGGTTTGAAGCTTTGAGATTAATATTTTTTTGAGAAAATTGAGAATTATATGTGTTAAATTTTTGTTTTAATCATTAGATAATTGTAGTACGTCGAATTCTGAGATCATAGCTTTTTGTAGAATCGAAATCGGAGGTTTGAAAGGGCTTCTATGGTGGAAAATGTATTGTAGAATCGAAATCGGAGGTTCGAAAGGGCTTCTATGGTGGAAAATGTATAAAAGTAAATTATCAGTATTTACCCATGGATTCTGGGACTTAGTGACAAACTGTCCGTGGGAAAAAACTTAGTTCGGAGTGACGTTTGTGAAGCCTCATGACTTCCGCTATGCTTAACGAAAAATATCATAACTCGAGTTCCGTAACTCGGAACGAGACGCGGTTCAAAGTGTTGGAATTCTAACGTGTAGTACTATATCATGGTGATACTTTAAAAGGCTGAATGTGTAGTTAAGGATGTGAAAATACTATTTTTATTAAGGTGTAATGTCGATGTATGTGTTTCTAGCTGATGCATTGGGTTTTATGTGTTGTGTTGTGGTGCGATTCATGTTAACCACTGTTGAGCATGTTTTGGGTGACTTAAATTAATTAATTGCATGATTACATTGAGTTATTGGGTGTTAATAATTGATTTAGAAAAACTATTTAATTGTTATAATTAAATCGATAACGTTATTTGGTGATGCTATGTGATTAACAAGAAATCATGTTTTGCATGCATAAATTTATTTGTATATGGTGTATGAATATTTGAGTTGTGTGATGCTTGTATGTGAATATGCATAATTGTTGTTGCGGTGGTGGTAGTTTGAATGGAGAACAACGTTGTTGTATGATATTTATGTTTTGTTATTGTTTATGGAATATTGTATGATTAATTGTTGTGGTCCTTATATTTGCACAAAGAATTGATTAAATTGATGTGTTGTTTGAAATATAATTCCTTTGAGATGAATTATTAGTATGCTTGTGTTGCAATATTGATTGATAATGTGCATTTTGTGATTTTGTTATTATGTAATCTAGAGAGGGGATTGTTTGAGTTGTCAATACATGTATGTTAGGATCAGAAGATGGGTCTTAACGCATTGAATTTTGTTTACATGTTCATACATTCATGTTGAGTTGTGTCAAAAGGCATGCTCGCTAGTTCAAAGAGGGGACTGGTGGTTTGTCTCAAGCTCAGAAAATGGGGCTTGGAGCTTAGAAGAGGAGTCTCATGGGTTCAGAAGAGGGGACTCGGTTCCGGAGAGAACCAAATGTTGAGTTGGTACCACATGCATATCCATAGAATTGCATAGACGAGTTGCATTGCATAAGGATTCATATGTGCATTTGTTGACATATATTTGTTGAGTTGTGATTGATTTGGTGAATTAGATGTGGGAATGGAATTAATATAGTCTGATTGAGATTGTCTAAAATATGTTGTGTGTTTAATATCCTACCTTGCAGTATATGTCGGTTATTATTGTTTGTAACTTCTCATCCCTTCTGTTTGAATATTGTCTTTACATGGGCATCGTGAAAATACTCAAGAGTAGAGACGTTGTTGTGAGTGGAAGTTAGCTCCTGGAGCTATTTCCTTTAGTATCGTTGTTTTAGATTTGGTTAGACTCTAATATGTAACACTGGGGAGCGATTTTCTTTGTTTTTTGTTGAAATTTTTTGAGAGACAATGTATGCTCTCGTGTGTTTATGTTTTGGTGTGATGAGCATTTGGAGAAGACTTACGAGTTGATGCTTTTAATTATAATATGCAATTTTATTATGAGATTTAAATTGATGTGTGTGTTATTTATGATTCTTCTGCCATGATATCATATGAGTTGGAATCGTGTAAACATCCCTAATACAGATCAGATGAATAGATGTCGTGTAAATATCCTAAGTGCAATTGTGTGCTGTCATACGGTGAACTGGACTTTTTGTGTTTTTTATCGCAATGTCGCGGTTAGCAAGAGTCGCCACCGACTTTTCTTTTATCCAATAAGGAAAGGTGGAAAAGAACAGGAAAGACCTCAATAGATTTTGGGTTCGGGAGGTACATTATACAAAGGGAAGGTGTTAGCACCCTTTGTATCCATGGTTATCCATGGGCTCTTAATTGCTGGATCACTTATATTTTTGTCTGAAAAGTGTTCGTGAATTGTTTAGAAAATGTTTTGAACAGAGAGTTTAACTTTGTAATGATTCTCGTATGAATGTATACAAAGTGGTTATCTCGTTTAGTTTTGAAAGTTGTTTGAAAATATAACTCGGTAATGATTCTAGTATGAATGTATACCAAGTGGTGATTTTCCAAAAGAGATTTTGAAAGGTGTGAGGTGTTGAAAATATTTTAGGTTATGATCCAGTAATTGAGAGTTATACCTTCCTAAGGTCGTTATGAACGTTTCCTATCCTTATGAGGGTAAAACTGTCCTTACTATTGAGAAGTAAGTAGTTTTATCCTTTGGATGTTTAAGGGTCATCGTAGGGTCATCGATAGGTCATTGAAGGCAACAGTTGTAAGGATACCTTAGCATTCGAAGGGACGATCATCATTTAACCGTAGGCTACACCGAAGGGTCATCGAGGGACAAAATCGTATTTTCGAAGGCAACATCCGAGGGACTATGATTTATTTTATGATGATTTAATCGAAGGGCCATTGCTAAGTGTATCCCTACATTCGCGGGACATGACCGTTATACCGTAATGTCGTAAGGCAAAAGAGAGGTCCAAGATCACATATTTAAAGGCCATATTTTAAAGTTAAGTAGGTAATTAGGATGAGCCTCCACATTAAAATCAATACATTAAAATTACATTAATTATTAAAATTAACACATTAAAATTAACTATTAAAATTAACACATTAAAATTAATTAGGCAATTTAGGGTGAGCCTCCACAATGGTATCCCACACATAAAGTGGAAGACCTAACGGCAATCTTTTCCTGGGCCATATGAACCTTTACAAAATTCAGCAAACGGGTTAGAATACCAAATCAGGGTGCAATCGAGAGTTGCACCAAAGCAGTAATAGTATCAGGTAAATAAAGCCCGGTTATAATAAAACCAGTCGGGTGGGTAAAGATCAAAACAGAGCGAAAAACAGCGGCCTCCATTACAACAACTCAAGGTATCCAGGCATACTTAAGTCCACATGCAAAACCTCAAATATATTTATGAATTCAATTATGATATCACATGTGCATTAGGAACATAAAGCGGTGATAGTAACGCAAACCTGTTTGCAATTGAATTGCAACCTTGAATTGGCCGATCGGATCGAATTGAGCGGTGCCGCCGGCTTTTCCTTCAGGGTTTCCTTTAGGGTTACTCGGAATAAGTTAAACAGTAGTCCTGAACACTCCACCACAAGCCGGTAGGATTTGTTTTGGATTCTTCAATTAAACAACAAATTAAAACGAAGGAAATAAACTCGATCCTAACGTAAGGTTAGATTCGGTAAAAAGGGTACACAATAGTTTCTGTTGTAGAAACTATTGTGCGAAAAGAATTAACTAGATGCTAAAAGGGAATAAGGAATTGCAAAGGAAATAGTGTAGAACTTGTAAAACACAATGCCTAAGCTGCTGGAAAAGAAAAATATGCAAAAGCGAAAACGGCCAAGGAAAAAGAATGTGGAAAAAACCTCCTCTTTTTAGGTTTTCACGGTGGCTATTTATATTGCTTGAGTAAACCCTTTCCCTCATTTGGTCTTCAACGTGCGCGTGGATATAGGGCCCAACATTCCTCAAGTCTCTTCAAGTCTCTGAGGCGTTACTGGCGCCCAAAAAGTAGGGGAATGGTGTGACGTTCGTCACACCATGTGTGACGTCCGTCACAGGGATGCGCAAGGTGTGACGCTCGTCACAGCCTCTGTGACGCTCGTCACAGGTGCAATACCTGAGTTCTTGTATTTTGGGCTGGGTCTTGCTATTTGGTTCGTTTTTCCTCCTTTTTGCACCTCTTTTCCTCCAATTCTACTTGTGTTTCCAAATAAGCCACCTGAGACAAATAGGAAGAAAATACCGCGTAATATCCAATAATATAAAGTGACCTGAAATAAATGATGATAAAATTTAATTGAATTAAGCCTTAAAATATGATATAATTTCATGTTATCACTAGGCGAGCGTGTAGCGAACAGGCCAGTTTGGGCCATTTTCATTCGTGAGCTGGGCCTTCGTTCCTTTGAGATCAGTGTCATAAAAATGATTCGGAATGCCTTGAAAAGTGTCTTGAAATATTAATGGGCAAATTTTGGGGTATGACAGCTGCCCCTGTTCAATATTCTTGAACCGAGAGAGTAGAATGGTATGTGCACCATTCGTGGTCTGGAGGTGGAAGATTATTGAACACTAGAATGCCCCGAAAATTTGCGCTTGTCAATTGGTCTTGATGGAGATGGGCTTAAAGATGCCATCCAGGAAGTTTGATGATGGGAGCTTCAGACTGTGTCGTACGTTAGACGATATCTGAAGACATGGGTGTCATACCGGGTCATACGCTAGACCGTATGGTGAGTCATCCATTAGGCTGTCGACTTCGCCGGGGAGTCGGAGTATGCTATATACTGCTGGGGATAAGGGATCAGAATGGATCATACACTGGACCGTATCTGAATACCAGAGTGAGCTGTTCGTTAGGCAGATGACTTTGCCGAGGATGAAAAATCAGAATGGATCGTACGCTAGATCGTCTCTGAGTTGAAGATCCAAATGGGTCTTATGATAGACTGTATTGGAGTTGCAGGATGAGTCGTCCATTAGGCTGAATCTGATGATAAAAGGGGGTAGTCGTACACTAGACTACACTTCAGAAATGTACCGTACACTAGGTAGCATCTGAGCAAGGGAGTAGCCGTATACCCGACTACCATTCAGGAATGTACCTGTCCGAAGGTAGCACCTGAGCAAGGGAGTAGCCGTATACCAGACTACCATTCAGGAATGTACCTGTCCGAAGGTAGCACCTGAGCAAGGGAGTAGCCGTATACCAGACTACCATTCAGGAATGTACCTGTCCGAAGGTAGCACCTGAGCAAGGGAGTAGCCGTATACCAGACTACCATTCAGGAATGTACCTGTCCGAAGGTAGCACCTGAGCAAGGGAGTAGCCGTATACCAGACTACCATTCAGGAATGTACCTGTCCGAAGGTAGCACCTGAGCAAGGGAGTAGCCGTATACCAGACTACCATTCAGGAATGTACCTGTCCGAAGGTAGCACCTGAGCAAGGGAGTAGCCGTATACCAGACTACCATTCAGGAATGTACCTGTCCGAAGGTAGCACCTGAGCAAGGGAGTAGCCGTATACCAGACTACCATTCAGGAATGTACCTGTCCGAAGGTAGCACCTGAGCAAGGGAGTAGCCGTATACCAGACTACCATTCAGGAATGTACCTGTCCGAAGGTAGCACCTGAGCAAGGGAGTAGTCGTATACTAGACTACCATTCAGAAATGTACCTGTCCGAAGGTAGCATCTGAGGAGATAAAGGTCCAACTTGGTCGTACATTAAACTGTATTTGAGCATCATCTGGTCTAACTTGATCGTACATTAGACTGTATCTGCAGAATCTGACTTGAAGGTCTAACTTGGTCGTACATTAGACTGTATTTGCAGAATCTGACTTGAAGGTCTAACTTGGTCGTACATTAGACTGTATTTGCAGAATCTGACTTGAAGGTCTAACTTGGTCGTACATTAGACAGTATTTGAGTGGTATTTGAAGATTTGAAGGTCTAACTTGGTCGTACATTAGACTGTATCTGAGTTATTGCAGGTCAGAATGGATCGTACGCTAGATCGTATCTGAGTTGAAGGAGTCATGTGTTGAGATGAATCAGGATGGACCGTATGCTAGGCAGTACCTGAGAAGTGAAGGTCCAACTGGGTCGTACATTAGACCGTGTTGGGAGTAGTTGAAGATCAGAATGGATCGTCCGTTAGATCGTATCTGAGTGGAAGGAGTTATATGTTGAGCTGAATCAGAATGAACCGTATGCTAGGCTATATCTGATAGTATTTGTATATGTTGTATTTGCAATGAATATTTGGGATGGGCTTATAGATGCCATCGTTGGGAGGATGTCAGAATGAATGTTGACATGGAGTATATCTGAAAGGTGTAGTTGAATCCTGAATGTAATTGACACAGATGTCCGTCTGAATGGACCTTTGTGTTGATTGTATCAAGAGGATAATTACCCTGAAAAATAAAGTTAGCTTCATGCCATGTCATGATGCATGAGATGCAAATGTTGTATGCATGCGTGTGCTGTGAAGTGATGTAATGAGTGAATTATGCGTCTGGAATGAATGCGAGCTATGTTATGAAATGATGTAATGTGATGTGAAATGATGTAATGAGTGCACTATGCGTCTGAAATGTTCTTCCAGGGGACTCTACTGGGGAAATAAATCTCAGTCTTCTGGTCGGAGATATTTGTATTGATGACCCTTTCTTAGCTGGGGGATACTTGGTTACTGTCTGACGATGGAAACACTCAACAGAGCCTGGCTGGGGATGGAAGAGATGACCCATTTGTCTAGTAATGCCAATTTCTTCTGGGGGAATAACTGGCGTTGCCGGGGAATCGAATTAGCAACGGATTCATTGGAAAGCGTGGTTAGACCTTCTCCTTGGTCCTGAAATCTTGTAGTAATCGCTATTTCTATTTTAGGCATGTATTTTTGATAAACATTAATCATATTCAAATGCATATATCAATTCAAATTAAATCAATGGACGTTTATGCAATCAAAACGGAAAAAGTAAAAACAAAAGCATCTTTTTTGGAGATAAAATTGTATTTATTTTGAAAGAGGGCCTATAAACAGGCAATTTGTGTACAAGGAGACAGAAATCCTGGTAAGAGGAAATTGTCAGGCAAACAAAGAGAAAGTTATGCAGAAAAAGTCCTATCGATTCTAATTCCACCACTGTCATTATGTCTTCAAGCATCTCATCTCCTGCTGTCGGATAGAAGTGATTGGCTTGTTCAGTCCCTTGAACTTGGTTGAAGCTGACAGAGAACGGGACATAGTCATACGCTTGAATCCCTAATTTTTGCCTGGACCGCCTTTTCAGGTTTTCAGTCCACCAGGATACCCGTTTTTGCCCAAGCCGCCTTTTCAGGTTTTCGACTTGCCGGGTGTACATTTTTATATGTTTATCCCTAATTTTTGCCCGAACCCTTTTGGTTCGCCGGGATGCCCTTACTTTTGCCTAGGTACGTCGACCTAGCGGGTCTCTGTTATGCGTAGTATTTTTTAACTATGTCCGCATTCACAGGATGCGGGAAGTCTTCGCCATCCATTGTAGCAAGTATCATGGCTCCACCAGAGAATACCTTCTTAACCACAAATGGCCCTTCGTATGTGGGAGTCCACTTGCCTCTGGGATCCCCTTGTGGTAGAATGATACGCTTGATCACCAAGTCGCCAACTTGATACACCTGTCTCTTGACTCTTTTGTTAAATGCCTGGGTCATGCGCTTCTGATATATCTGCCCGTGACAAACAGCCGCAAGTCTCTTCTCATCAATCAAATTTATCTGATCGAGCCGAGTCTGAATCCATTCATCCTCGCCTAAACCCGCCTCTTTCATGATCCTTAGGGAGGGAATCTGAACTTCCACTGGTAAAACGGCTTCCATTCCGTAGACTAAAGAGAAAGGAGTTGCCCCGGTCGAAGTGCGTACTGAAGTGCGATAACCGTGAAGAGCAAACGGTAACATCTCATGCCAGTCTTTGTACGTTACTGTCATCTTTTGTATGATCTTCTTGATGTTCTTATTAGCAGCCTCTACGGCGCCATTCATCTTTGGCCGGTACGGAGAGGAGTTATGGTGCTTAATTTTGAACTGCGTGCAGAGTTCAGTAATCATCTTGTTGTTCAAATTAGTACCATTATCAGTGATAATTCTTTCAGGGATGCCATATCGACAAATAAGACTATTCTTGATGAACCGTGCCACCACATTCTTGGTGACAGAAGCGAATGAGGCTGCCTCTACCCACTTTGTGAAGTAATCAATAGCGACGAGAATGAAGCGATGTCCATTAGAAGCCGTAGGTTTAATCTCTCCGATCATATCGATGCCCCACATTGCAAAGGGCCAAGGAGCTGTCAACACGTTCAATGGAGCAGGAGGCACATGTACTTTGTCCGCATAGATCTGACACTTGTGACAGGTTCTGGAGTGATGGTGGCAATCCGCTTCCATGGTAGACCAATAATACCCTGATCTCATAATCTTCTTGGCCATTGTATGTCCATTAGAATGAGTCCCAAAAATACCGTCATGCATGTCTTCCATAATCCTTTCTGCTTCCTTTTTATCCACACAGCGAAGCAGAGTCGAATCATGATTACGTTTGTATAATACTCCGTTACTCAGAAAGAATTTAGCGGAGAACTTCCTCAGGAATTTTCTGTCATTGATGGATGCCCCTTCAGGGTATTCCTGAGCTTCTAAATATCTTCTTACGTCGTGGAACCAAGGTTTCTCCGGTACCTTCTCAGTGTTAAGTTCATAACAGTATGCTGGTTCATCTAACCGTCCAATGGTGATCCTGGGAGCTTCATTGTCCCATCTGACTCTGAACATAGATGACATGGTAGCTAATGCGTCTGCCAACTGGTTCTCTTCTCGTGGGATATGTTCGAATGTTATCTCTTCAAAGTATGGGATTAATGTCATCACCCGTTCTCGGTAAGGGATGAGATTCGGATGCTTAGTGTCCCATTCTCCTTTGATCTGACTGATTACTAATGATGAGTCTCCGTACACACTCAAAAATCTGACCCGCCGGTCTATAGCAGCCTTGAGTCCCAAAATACATGCTTCATACTCAGCCATATTATTGGTACAATGAAAACATAGTCTAGCAGTGAAAGGCGTATGGTAACCCTCGGGAGAAATGATTACCACACCAACACCATTGCCCAATGCATTAGAAGACCCATCAAAAACCATAGTCCATCGGGATCCCCATTCGGGTCCTTCATCCGGTCTAGGTTTTTCATAATCAGTGACAAGCATGACATCCTCATCTGGAAACTCCAAATTCATAGATTGGTAATCGTCCACCGCTTGATGAGCCAGATGATCAGCTAGCACGCTTCCTTTGATTGCTTTCTGGGTAGTATACTGGATATCGTACTCTGTTAAGATCATCTGCCATCTCGCTATTCTTCCGGAGAGGGCAGGTTTCTCGAATATGTATTTGATGGGATCCATCTTAGAAATCAACAAAGTGGTATGATTCAACATATACTGTCTTAGTCGGCGAGCAGCCCAGGCCAAAGCACAGCAAGTTCTCTCGAGCAGTGAGTATCTTGTTTCACAGTCGGTAAACTTTTTGCTAAGGTAGTATATGGCATGCTCTTTTCGACCAGACTCGTCATGTTGCCCCAACACACACCCCATTGAATTTTCTAACACGGTCAAATACATGATTAGAGGTGTTCCTTCAACGGGCGGTACCAGAATTGGAGGTTCTTGGAGATATTTCTTGATTTTGTCAAAAGCTTCTTGACATTCCTCATTCCATATCATCTCTTGATTTTTCCTCAGTAGCTTGAAGATGGGTTTGCAAGTGGCGGTCAAGTGGGAGATAAATCGGGCAATGTAGTTCAAGCGTCCCAAGAAACCTCTGACCTCTTTCTCCGTACGGGGCACTGGCATTTCTTGAATAGCTCTCACTTTAGCCGGGTCAACCTCAATTCCTTTACCACTGACAATAAAGCCCAAGAGTTTACCGGATCTTACTCCAAAAGTGCATTTGTTCGGATTCAATCTCAACTTGTACTTCTTCAACCTCTCGAACAGTTTGTATAAATGATCGAGATGTTCTTTTTCAGTATGAGATCTGGCTATCATGTCATCCACGTATACTTCTATTTCATGATGAATCATATCATGGAATAAAACCACCATAGCACGCTGGTACGTTGCCCCGGCGTTCTTTAGACCGAATGGCATTACTTTGTAACAGAAGGTGCCCCATTGCGTCACAAACGTAGTTTTCTCCATGTCCTCAGGTGCCATCTTAATCTGGTTATAACCCGAGAAACCATCCATGAAGGAGAATACTTTGTGTTGAGCGGTATTGTCTACCAGAACATCGATGTGTGGGAGTGGAAAGTCGTCTTTGGGACTTGCTTTATTCAGGTCTCGGTAATCTACGCACATTCGCACCTTACCATCCTTCTTTGGCACTGGCACCACATTAGCAACCCATTGAGGATAAGAAGTAACGGCTAGAAAACCGGCATTGAATTGTTTCATAACCTCGGCTTTGATTTTCTCAGACATTTCAGGACGCAGGCGGCGAACCTTTTGCTTGACAGGACGACAGTCTTCCTTCATTGGCAGACGATGCACTACCATGTCAGTATCCAACCCGGGCATGTCTTCATAGGACCAAGCAAAAATCTCTACGTAGTCACGTAACATCTGAATCAATCTTTCTTTGATACTGTTTTCCAATCCTGCTCCTATTCTGACTTCTTTTCTTTCCACTTCAGTACCTAGATTTACGACTTCGAGTGACTCTTCATGCGGCTGTATAGTCTTTTCCTCTTGCAGTAATAGTCTGGCAAGCTCTCCAGGGACTTCACAATCTTCCTCACTTCCATCTTCGGCTTGGTAGATTGGATTTTCAAAGTCATAATGAACAGTAGCAGAATTATTATCAATAGGATCCAGAGTGGATACGGATCTGCAATTCGTTACGTGAGTGTGTGTAAGAAAGCATAGCTTGTTTGAAAGACGACAGGAAAAATAAAGAGCGCAATATTTGAATGCGAAAAGGTCCATTGATTTATTGAATATGAATATGCTTATGAAATGACAAAACCCTTAACCAATTAGCTATTGTGCCCCGGGCATAGACACAATGCTTTAAGAAGTTCAATTGAAAAATTAAAATTTGCAATACTAAATGGACAATAACAATTACTCCTGACTGAAGGAGATCGGGATAGTGTCTTCAGCCTTCCAATTATTGAGTCCGTCGCCAATTGTTGGGAAGATCCAGCTATCCAGGTCGCAATCACTGTCAGCATCTTCTACAGCATTGATTTGATCTTTGACCACCTTCTCAGAGCTAAATCCCAGACCAGATTTATCAGACTTGTAGGGTAGGTTGATCAGTTGACCCCAGCCAGTCAAGCCACCATCTTCAACCACAGCTTGAGCGTCCTTCAGGGAAACCATGGCAGAAGGAGCTCGAATAACCAGGGGAGTTGGCTTAAGGACAGGACTAGGCGGAGGAACCACTTCAAATGACTGAGACGGAGTCTCGAAGAATTCACCATCCATCTCGACATATCTGAAGGTATGCACACTACTGACAATGTATTCTTCTTCCCCACACACAGTGACAATCTTTCCCTCTATTGGATATCTCAGCTTTTGATGGAGAGACGAAGCTACAGCACCTGCCCCATGAATCCAAGGGCGTCCCAGCAAGCAGGAATAGGCGGGGCGAATGTTCATTACATGAAAGGTAGTGTTGAAGACTTGAGGTCCTATCTTGATAGGGAGAACAACTTCACCGTGGACAACACTCTTTGCACCATCGTAAGCACGCACCACAATGTCACTAGGCTTCAATTCAACGCTCTTGTAGTCAAGTTTATCGAGCACGGCTTTCGGTAACACATTCAACGAAGAGCCATTATCGATCAACACATGAGACAAGGTGATCCCCTTACACTCAATGGAGATATGCAGAGCCTTGTTGTGGTTCTTTCCTGCTGGTGTCAGGTCACCATTGGAAAAACCTAGGCCGTCGTCAACAGTCAGGTTAGCAACATAGTTTTCGAACTGATCGACGGAGATCTCCTGAGGTACATGGGCAGTCTTCAGGAATTTTATCAAGGCATTGACATGAGATTCAGAAGATAGCAACAAGGATAACATCGAGATTTTGGAAGGGGTATGCCCCAACTGTTCTACAACATCAAAATCACTCTTGCGAATGATCTTCAGCACTTCTTCCATTTCTCGTTTGGCAACGTCTTCAGTAGTAGCTTCGGTCGGTGTCTCTGACTGAGAAGGGTTGACCGGTTCCTTTCCTCGGTTTTCGGGAACTGGAGGTGAGATCTCTGGAGAGAAGATCCTTCCGCTTCGAGTAACTTTACTAGTCCCAACAATGTCATTAGGATTAGCAGAATCACCAACTTGCTTTACGCCATGGATGTAAACATCACCGCCATAATTCCACGGAATAGCTTTGCTTGAGGAATACGGGATCGGGCCAGGTGCAGTAATGATCAGGGGAGCTACTCTGGGCTCGGCGATAATCTTCACAGGTACTCTGATAGCAGTAATCTTCACTGGAACTTTGGACCTTCCAATCACAGATATTTCTTCAACAGGGTTTTCCGTCTTAGAAACCCTTTCAAAGAGAATTGTACGATCGTCCATCAGCCGTTGAATACCATTCTTCAATTTCAAACAGTCCTCGGGCCAGAGTATGCAGAGGTTGCAATCTTCAGTACAACCTGGAAATAAACCAGCTTGCAGTAAATTCTTCTTTATGATCGGGAGAGGAGACGTTAAGTCCGCTACAGTAGTAATGAGAGAATCGTCATCGAGAGCATTAACAGCCTTGTCATGATTAGGCATAGGAGCAGTGATGACATTAGGAGTCTCCGGAGGCTCGAACTCAATTTCCCCAGCGTCGATCATGTCCTGAATTTTATTCTTTAACAGCCAACAATCGTTTGTATCATGCCCGGGGCTATCGGAGTGATATGCACACCTGGCATTGGGATTGTAACGAGGCGAAGCAGTGTTGACATTTGCAGGAGGACCTCTGAGAGTGATCAAATTTACCTTCAGCATGCTTTGCAGTGCTTGTGCTAAAGTCATATTGAGCTTGGTAAACTGCCTTCTTGGTCTGTCTTGTCTTTGCTGGAAGTTTTGAGCTGGCGGGGCTGCGATCGTCACTGCTCCAATGGCATGGTCACCATTACCATTTTTCTTATTATGATTCTTTTGACCATACACAGCATTCGATTCATTCTTCCCATGGTAGGACTTTTTACTGCTTGTAGAAGTAGCTGCCTGTAACTTTCCACTTCGAATGCCGCTCTCTACCCGTTCACCTATCAGTATAAGTTCAGTGAAACCTGATGAAGAACTCCCCAGTAGGTGGCTGTAGAATGGGCCAGTCATGGTACCCATGAACAGGTCTACTAATTCTCGGTCAGTCATAGGGGGTTTGACCCTGCCAGCCAAATCTCTCCATTTCTGAGCATACTCTTTGAAGCTTTCTTTAGATCCTATAGCCATATTCTGCAACTGTAGCCGAGTAGGTGCTAATTCAGAATTGTACTGGTACTACTTATAGAAAGTCGTTGCTAAATCAGTCCAGGTGCGGATGTCAGAGCTCTCGAGCTGATAATACCATTCCAACTGAGTGCCAGACAGACTTTCTTGGAAAAAATGGATCCACAGTTTCTTATCAGTGGTATGCGGCTGGATCTTTCTCACATAAGCCCTTAGATGCATCTGAGGACAAGACGCACCGTCGTACTTAGTGAAAGTGGGGATTTTTAATTTGCGAGGAATGGTCACATCGGAGACCAGACCCAAGCTTTCGAAGTCCAGACCAGGTGTCTTCTGACCCTCCATGGCTAGCATGCGTTCCTCCAGCAATTTATACTTATCATCTCGGGGAGAGTATTGCTCATTCTCATACTCTTCATCATCATCCTCAGGGTTAGAGAAGTCAGCATTCTCCTCCTCTGAATCATTCTCCGCCCCCTCTTCTGGACCATTCGGGATTCCAAATTTGATTCCCGTAGCCTGTCCTTTACGCCTTCTGCCCGGGTTAATGAAGCTCACAGCTTTCTTGTCCTTCTTCTTTTCGGCCAAAAGAGCCTTCAGTTCTTCCTGCCCATTGGATAAGCTTAGCATCATCTCCTTGAATTGAGCATTCTGAGTCTGGAGATCTTTGACAGTCTGTTCGAGATCCATTTTTCTGTTTAAGAGGCAGACCGTGAGAATATGGTCCTTTGGAATACCTGTTATGCAATGTTATGTTATGCGATGCAATGCATGAAATGTTTTCAAGGACTTTTGGAATTTAACTTTGCGTAAATCACCAGCAAGGGAGAAATGTTTATTGCTAAATTTTTTTGATCAATGTTCATTACAAAAGGCATAATAATAAAATACAATGAAAGCTCAAGTCTCCCAAGGGCGACTTCTTTTTGGGCGAAGATATGCATTGAGTCTTCGTTCCTCGTTAAGCTGACTGGTGAGCTCTAGTACTTTCTTCCTTTCTGCATTGAACTGAGCTTCGAAAGTATCTCTCTCCTCTCTCAACTGGGTCCAGGATCTTTTCAATTCCTCAACATCAGTAGGCATATCTGGATAAGGAATGATCTGGGAAGTACCTCCTTCGACCTTTGATTCAACAATCAATAGTCCGACTTCAAGATATGGCATGACACGTTCGCGAGCTCTGGCGCGTACCCATCTGAGATAAGGCTCCATAGGAATAGAATTTTTCTTTCCTAAATTGCTTCTTTTCACCATGCCCCAAGCTCGTACAAACCTTTGGCGGAGACCTTGAGAGTCATTGTCATAGTCAAACACTATACCTTGAATAATCATTTCATGCGGACCATCCCTTCGAGCATACCCAAACTGACGTAGGGCTAAGGTAGGATTACAAGTAATACCTCCTCTTATCCCCATGAGGGGTACATTAGGGAATTCTCCACAACGGTCGATGATGATAACCTTTTCTCTGAGGTTAGAACACCAACGGATGTCTAAATGGGAGAGTGCCATTATCCTTTGGGACCATTTCAGATTTTGATCATTCTTCAAGATTGATTGAGGAAGGTGCGAAATAAACCACCTAGACAACAAAGGTACGCAGCACATGAGAGTCCCTTGCTTCTTCATAGTACGAGTGTGAAGGGAATGCAAGATGTCTCCAAGCAAGGTAGGCACAGGGTTATGAGTGAGGAATATCTGAATAGCATTCATGTCTATGAATTGGTCCGGATTAGGGAATAGCACCAAACCATAGATTAGCAATGCTAGAACATCTTCAAAAGCATGGGCATTCATAACTTTTAGGAATTCTCGGGCCTTACTTATCAGAAATTTGGCAAGCAAACCTTTCATTCCACTTCTCGTTACCCAATTGGTCTCAATGTCAGGCTTTGTCATGTGTAAAGCTGCGGCAACTTCTTCAGACTTCGGAATCTTTTCCAGACCACTGAAAGGTATTTGATCAAGGATAGGTATCCCAAGCAGCTGGGAGAATTCTTCTAATGTGGGTACCAACTGATAGTCTGGGAAAGTGAAGCAATGATGTTTAGGATCGAAGAATTGGAATAGGACTCTCATCATATCTTCTTTGAAACCAGTGGTAGCTAAGTTGAGAAGATGACCATGTTTCTTGTTGAACTGAGCATGATCGGGGAGTTCTGACACCAAATCCTTGAGTTGAGGAGAGATTGCTACAAGATTGATCCGGATAGTCTTCCTGGAAGCCATAACCTGCTCACCTGTGCAAAGCTAAATTCCTAAGTCCTTGAAATGGTTAGTATGATGTCATGATGTTATGATGTTATGTAAGCGCAAGCATGTCACACAACAATTATTCCTAGGTTTTAAGGCTTGCATGAGTTCCATAGGTGAATACCCTCCCCGCTGAAGTTTGGTTGGTTCAACCTGTCCTAGAATAGTAACCGGGTTCTAGAAGGATCTCAGATCATCGACCTTTCTTTAAGTCCACTTCAGTGCAACGCCAAGTGGTTGACCGAAGCTTCCCTAAAGTCCAATCTCAAAGAGTGTAGTATCGAGTATCAACCAACCTCAGTCGGAACCGAAGCCAGTTATCTCACTACTTTCTAATGGCTAGGATGAGTCAATTAGGGTTCTAAAGGTCTGGTTAATGCTTTGATGACACCACGCGGAAGCCAAATTTTTCCTCAAGTAACATGAGGAACATCAGGACAACCAAAGTGTCACATTAACCGTAGCTATCATTTTAACCATTCCAGTATACGCCGGATAGTCGCGATGATCTATTGCTACTTACCTAAGGTACACTAGATCCGGGTGTAGGATCTTTCACTCAGACAATCCCTTAAACGAAGGAACAATTTAAAACATAAATGATTTTTTTTTTTTTTTTTTTTTTTTTTTTTTTTTAAGATGGACCTCTCTCTTTAGTGTCCCCAGCAGAGTCGCCAGTTCTGTCATACGGTGAACTGGACTTTTTGTGTTTTTTATCGCAATGTCGCGGTTAGCAAGAGTCGCCACCGACTTTTCTTTTATCCAATAAGGAAAGGTGGAAAAGAACAGGAAAGACCTCAATAGATTTTGGGTTCGGGAGGTACATTATACAAAGGGAAGGTGTTAGCACCCTTTGTATCCATGGTTATCCATGGGCTCTTAATTGCTGGATCACTTATATTTTTGTCTGAAAAGTGTTCGTGAATTGTTTAGAAAATGTTTTGAACAGAGAGTTTAACTTTGTAATGATTCTCGTATGAATGTATACAAAGTGGTTATCTCGTTTAGTTTTGAAAGTTGTTTGAAAATATAACTCGGTAATGATTCTAGTATGAATGTATACCAAGTGGTGATTTTCCAAAAGAGATTTTGAAAGGTGTGAGGTGTTGAAAATATTTTAGGTTATGATCCAGTAATTGAGAGTTATACCTTCCTAAGGTCGTTATGAACGTTTCCTATCCTTATGAGGGTAAAACTGTCCTTACTATTGAGAAGTAAGTAGTTTTATCCTTTGGATGTTTAAGGGTCATCGTAGGGTCATCGATAGGTCATTGAAGGCAACAGTTGTAAGGATACCTTAGCATTCGAAGGAACGATCATCATTTAACCGTAGGCTACACCGAAGGGTCATCGAGGGACAAAATCGTATTTTCGAAGGCAACATCCGAGGGACTATGATTTATTTTATGATGATTTAATCGAAGGGCCATTGCTAAGTGTATCCCTACATTCGCGGGACATGACCGTTATACCGTAATGTCGTAAGGCAAAAGAGAGGTCCAAGATCACATATTTAAAGGCCATATTTTAAAGTTAAGTAGGTAATTAGGATGAGCCTCCACATTAAAATCAATACATTAAAATTACATTAATTATTAAAATTAACACATTAAAATTAACTATTAAAATTAACACATTAAAATTAATTAGGCAATTTAGGGTGAGCCTCCACAATGGTATCCCACACATAAAGTGGAAGACCTAACGGCAATCTTTTCCTGGGCCATATGAACCTTTACAAAATTCAGCAAACGGGTTAGAATACCAAATCAGGGTGCAATCGAGAGTTGCACCAAAGCAGTAATAGTATCAGGTAAATAAAGCCCGGTTATAATAAAACCAGTCGGGTGGGTAAAGATCAAAACAGAGCGAAAAACAGCGGCCTCCATTACAACAACTCAAGGTATCCAGGCATACTTAAGTCCACATGCAAAACCTCAAATATATTTATGAATTCAATTATGATATCACATGTGCATTAGGAACATAAAGCGGTGATAGTAACGCAAACCTGTTTGCAATTGAATTGCAACCTTGAATTGGCCGATCGGATCGAATTGAGCGGTGCCGCCGGCTTTTCCTTCAGGGTTTCCTTTAGGGTTACTCGGAATAAGTTAAACAGTAGTCCTGAACACTCCACCACAAGCCGGTAGGATTTGTTTTGGATTCTTCAATTAAACAACAAATTAAAACGAAGGAAATAAACTCGATCCTAACGTAAGGTTAGATTCGGTAAAAAGGGTACACAATAGTTTCTGTTGTAGAAACTATTGTGCGAAAAGAATTAACTAGATGCTAAAAGGGAATAAGGAATTGCAAAGGAAATAGTGTAGAACTTGTAAAACACAATGCCTAAGCTGCTGGAAAAGAAAAATATGCAAAAGCGAAAACGGCCAAGGAAAAAGAATGTGGAAAAAACCTCCTCTTTTTAGGTTTTCACGGTGGCTATTTATATTGCTTGAGTAAACCCTTTCCCTCATTTGGTCTTCAACGTGCGCGTGGATATAGGGCCCAACATTCCTCAAGTCTCTTCAAGTCTCTGAGGCGTTACTGGCGCCCAAAAAGTAGGGGAATGGTGTGACGTTCGTCACACCATGTGTGACGTCCGTCACAGGGATGCGCAAGGTGTGACGCTCGTCACAGCCTCTGTGACGCTCGTCACAGGTGCAATACCTGAGTTCTTGTATTTTGGGCTGGGTCTTGCTATTTGGTTCGTTTTTCCTCCTTTTTGCACCTCTTTTCCTCCAATTCTACTTGTGTTTCCAAATAAGCCACCTGAGACAAATAGGAAGAAAATACCGCGTAATATCCAATAATATAAAGTGACCTGAAATAAATGATGATAAAATTTAATTGAATTAAGCCTTAAAATATGATATAATTTCATGTTATCACTAGGCGAGCGTGTAGCGAACAGGCCAGTTTGGGCCATTTTCATTCGTGAGCTGGGCCTTCGTTCCTTTGAGATCAGTGTCATAAAAATGATTCGGAATGCCTTGAAAAGTGTCTTGAAATATTAATGGGCAAATTTTGGGGTATGACATGTGCATTAAAATATTATGTTCTATGTTGATTTAATTTAAGTGTTACATGATCCGCAGATGTGTGTTTTGAGAGGTGTAACATCCTATGTGAAAATTTTGTGAAAAATCTCTGATTTAATTATAATTATGTGGTGGAGAATTAGAATATTACAATTATTGTTAAATTGCTTGTTTAAGCAAATTCGTCTTTCTCAATTGTCGTGATTGCTAATTATCTGAGTTAACTGTACTATTAATTTAATCATAGTATGTTTTATAAAACCGCCACTATCTTTTTCTTCCGTTTGTAATATGCTCCCATGAGATCAACAATTGACCTAGAGCATGTAAGCTACACATCTATTTTCAAAACTCTGATTTCGTAAATGGAAAGACTTTTGAAAATGGTTTTAGGAGAACGATATTTTCACCCTCTCTAAAGTGTTTCTTATCTATCCTCCGCCATCTGTGCTTGTCAACATGAACAAAAGTGACTTAATTTCGAAGCACCCCCTAACATATACCAAATTCACTTCACACAAGTAACACACTTATTCCACATAATTACACAAATTTCTACACTTTCACAACATCACATATCAAACACAAATACTCAAGAAAATGGGTGTTGTTGCTTACTCTTGGATCACATTTAGGGTTTAGGTTGTAACGTTTAGGATTTTGAAGATGAATGATACACAATAGGAATCAAGTACAAATCATGTTTCCTTTTTACAGACAAACCAAATGATTCACTCATGTCAAGTTCTTCACCCTTATTTCCCCCAACCATTTTCCAATCAAAATGAAAAAGCAAATTTGCTAGTAATATTTCAACATTAACAACACCAAATGTTATACCAGGACACATCCTTCTTCCAGCACCAAATGGAATAAACTCAAAATCCACACCTTTGTAATCAACTTCACTATCAATGAACCTTTCTGGACAAAACTTCATAGGTTCATCCCAATAGTTTGGATCCATTCCTATTGCATAAGCATTAACTATGACCTTAGTCTTAGCTGGTATCACATATCCATTTATTTCACATCTTTCACTACATTCCCTTGGTAGTAACAATGGAACAGGACCATGTAGACGCAAGGTTTCTTTGATAACTAACTTTAAGTACTTTAGCTCATGAATATTTGCTTCAGCTACATACCCTTTTGCATCAAACACTCTTCTTACCTCAGTTTGTGCTTTTTTCATCACTTTTGGGTTTCTGATAAGCTCTGACATTGCCCATTCTGAAGTTTTGAATGATGTGCCACTTCCAGCACTAAATATATCCTGAAATATATGATCGCATGAATAGAATTGCTAACACTATATGAACTGATGTATCTGATTTATATATAGAACGTTATTCAACAAAGTAAAATTCATCATTGTTGTTTATAATAGTGGTCAGAGTAAAATTCGCTTCTCGGAGTTGATTTAGAAAATGGAAAAATACTAACCAACATGTTTGCTTTGATAACACTATCAGATAGAGGATGCTCAAGGTTGTTCTCTTTCTGAAGCTTTAGCAACACATCAACTAAATCTTCACCATCTTTTTCGTCGATTATCTTTGTTTCTAAATTTGTATCCGGTTTATGATATCTAAGAATTTTGTCAAGAATCCTATCTAATTCTGCATGCACCTTCTCAGATTTTGACCTTACACCTGACAAAACATGAAGCAGTTTAAAGGAAGGAAACAAATCAGCTAGAGAAAAACCACCAATTAGTTTCGTAACATCCTTCATAGCAACCATAAACGCTTCTTGATCTTCAGATTTTCCTCCTAATGCAATCCTTGATGTTAAGCCATAAGAAAACAAAGCAATCATCTTAGAAAGATTAATAGATGACCCTTCACTCAACCTTATCTCTTTCACAATATTTGACACCTCGTGTTCCCGAATCGATCGAAACGATTCAACGCGCTTCGGTGTTAATAATTCAAAGGTGCAAATTTTTCTCATTTGTCTCCAATAGCTACCATATGGTGAAAATGTTATGCCTTTTGAACCATAGGTTATAATATCAGCAGCTAGAAGATGTGGCCTGTTTGAGAATTTGGTGTCATGTGTTTTCATGATTTGTTTGGCCATTTCTGGTGAAGACACAACAATGATTGGAATTTGACCTAGTTTTATATGCATTAATGGTCCATATTTTTGTGATAATTTTTTTAGGCTATGATGAGGCATTGAACCAAGTTGGTGTATGTTTCCTATAAGAGGTAGTTTTGGTGGTCCTGGTGGTAATTTGGAGTTTGTTGAACTCAAAATTAAGATAAATATTATGAATAAGAAGATGAAGAATAAGAAGATGGGAGATGAAATTATTTTGGGCTGAAGCTCCATGAGTGAGTTCTGAAGCTTCATTTTTTGTTTACTTATGGAACCGAGGGATCTTTAAAAACCGAAAAGAACAAACTAAAGAATATCCAGAACTTGGGAAGATCAGCACTAGTATGTCTTTTTCTGCATGCGAGGAATATCCGAAGTTCAAAACAGTGCTTGCAGTGCCAAGTGGCTGATTTAGTACAGTAGTTCCATGACATCCTTCATTAATTAATCTTTCTGATCTTTTATGTTTTTAAACTTTTGTCTTTCTTATCCAAAAGATCCGTCTATTCCAAATATTTCTTCCAAAAACTAATGGCATATACCAAATTCTTACCTATCCAATCTCTTTAGTTGAAATTGATTCAATATTAATTGAGAAAATTATTTGATGGACAATGAACGTTTGATAAGAATCCATTGTTCAAAGAGCTACGCCAAAATACTAGATTCCAACTACCTTTATTTGTCAAGTTAATTTAAGTGTTTTAAGAACAAAAGAAAAAAATGAACAATTAACTCAAAATGCGTGTCTCGGGACCGGTCGTTCGAGGGTTCCCGCTGGAATGTTAGATTCTAACTGTCCTCATCTTTCGTATTTGTTATCAGAAAAAGTTTTAAACATTGCACTTAAATGATAAGACGTTTGAATCGGGACAAGGAATGATTTTATAGGCTTAAAAAAATATTTGATATTGGTCAAATATCCCTTATTCCAATCAACACATCAATTTTGAAAATCAAACACTCAAATTCAAAAATCACATATCAGTTCACAGAAAACAATTAGAGAAACGCACCCGACAACACACTCAAATGGAGAATCGCATGAGGCAAGCAAATCAAAGAAGCAAAATACAAAACATAAACGAAATTCTACCGAAAAAAAAATTTGTTGGTGACATTCTTTGCTTCGAAACCACATAGAGGGAGAGGAAAAATAAAATAATTATAGACGTAAACGATGATTGTGTTTCTTTAAGACAAGTTTATTTCTTAAGAACCATAAATTCCACATAATTAAATAGATATGTTACCTTACATGATAATCATATTTTGTATAAAATTTAAGAAGTTTGTATTATTAACTCCAACAAACCTTGTACGGATAATTGAAAAGCTACACTCACACCAAATAGATACAATTTACGAGATAATTAGTAAGCAGTGGGTGATATTTTTGTCATTTTTAACACAGTAAAGATTTGTAGGAGAAATATTAAAATCTTGATATTGCACCTAATTAATTAGGAAGATCTTTTACACTAGTTAATTGATTATCATATCACGGTAGTCGATTATCACATTTGTAATACCTATAATCGATTAGAGAAACCTTTAATTGATTAATGATAGTGTAATTAAAACACTTTCTATATTAGGGTTGTCTAATCCATTACCATATAGGATTAATCCATTAATACATTAAAAATGTCCATGGATTATTTTCCTTTTTAATTTATTCTTCTTATTTCATTTTATTGTACATCGATCACATTTAGAAATTGAAACCTCTCATTCTCACTTTATAGGGTTAATAGATTAATACATTAAAAATGTTTATGGATTATTTTCTTTTTGAATCATTTATTCTCCTATAAATAAAGGGTTTATTTCCTTCATCACATTTAGAAATTGAAACCTCTCATTCTCACTTTATACTCTATTCTTCTCTATTTTCTATTTCTTCATCTAAGTTGCTTTAATGTCGAGAGAGTAAAAAATACCTGTGTGATCATTTTTTATACTGGTGGTGTAGGATTGTATTTTATTCAAGATGGTGTTTTCTAAGTTATATCTTTTTAAGAAGTTATGGTTTTGATCTTGAGCTTAACTACATAAAAGCTATTGATTGGTTCTTGAAATTGTGAGAAAATTTCCAAAATAATAATTAATTGTATGATTATATTATTTGAATTAATAATATAAATATAAATATTATATTCAAAAAATTTATATTTCAATTGCATGGTCTATAGTAATTATTACTGGTCTAAAGTGCCATTTAATTGGTTTCCTTTCTTTTAGGAGTAGTTGCAACATATAAACAGGAGTAGTTGCAACATATAAACAAATATTTGTTATTCTTATGCTAAACATTGTTACTAAGTTGCAATTGGAATAATGTCATGCCATGATTTTCAATATAAATTACAGGTTATGGTCACGGTGGGAAAACACACAAAAATCAATCTCAATTAATT
Source organism: Lathyrus oleraceus (assembly GCF_024323335.1). Taxonomy (NCBI): domain Eukaryota; kingdom Viridiplantae; phylum Streptophyta; class Magnoliopsida; order Fabales; family Fabaceae; genus Lathyrus; species Lathyrus oleraceus. The sequence goes on along the minus strand of NC_066583.1, from coordinate 367,489,750 downwards.
TCTCATTCTAAATCATCTTTCTCTTCTCTAATGCATGAGAGCAATTGAAAGAAACATTCTTTTGTAAAATATTATCAACATATACGCTTAGAGAGATTGTGCAATTCTCTTTAAGGATTCCAAAGTATCCTGCAGGAAATTCGCCGGTAACTCCTTTTGCATCCAACATAGAAAGATTGGTGGGGTGAATTGTTCCTTAAGCTTAGTGTAAAACTACACGCTTTGGAAGTTTATCGTGCAAATTAATTTCTCTGTTTCAACTCCATTTGTTCTTAGTTTTGCAGCAACACCAAAAATTCAAAGGCGCTAACAATCTTAAGGAACAATTTCCTATTCAATGGTTGCTTCACTAAAATAGATGACTTCTGACTTTGTGAAATTAGAGAAATTCGATGGAGGGAATTTTATTCGTTGGCAGAAAAAATGAAATTTCTTCTCACAACACTGAAGGTGGTGTATGTCCTTAACTTTCCAAAACCGGAAGAAAAAGAAGATGAAACAATTGCTGAAACTAGAGAGAGACAAAAGTGGGACAATGATGATTATATATGCATGGGACACATCCTCAACGGTATGTGTGATTCGTTGTTCGACATTTATCAGAGCAGTAACTCCGCAAAAGAGTTATGGGAGAAATTGGAATCAAGATACATGCAAGAGGACGCTACAAGTAAGAAGTTTCTTGTTTCTCAATTTAATAATTATAAAATGATAGATGGTAGGTCTGTTATGGAACAAATGCATGAAATTGAACGTATTCTCAATAATTACAAACAACATAATATGCACATGGATGAAACTATAATTGTATCCTCCATAATAGATAAACTTCCTCCTTCTTGGAAAGATTTTAAAAGAACCATGAAGCATAAGAAGGAGGATATTTCTCTTGAACAATTGGGTAATCACCTTCGTTTAGAAGAAGAGTATCGAAAACAAGATGATACTAAAAGCCAATTTACTCAAGAGAAGGTCCATGTGATGGAGGAAGGAAATTCAAGCAAACATTCCAATAAAAGAAAATGAGATTTCAAAAATTCTCATGAAAACCACAAAGGTTATAACAACCTAAAGAAAAAGAAAGGAAATTATTATCATTGTGGAAATCCAGGACACTTTAAACATGAGTGCAGGTTCTTAAAGAAAAAGAACAAAGATAAGAATTCAAGTGCAATAAAAGAAAATCTTGTTGCTGTTATTTCTGAAATCAACATGATAGAAGATGTTAATTCTTGGTGGATAGACTCTGGTGTTACCCGTCATGTGTGCAAAAATAAAGAACTATTCAAGACCATTAATGAAGAAGATGGTAGTGTTTTGTACATGGGAAATGCTTCTACTGTCCAAGTCAAAGGAAAAGGATCGGTAGAGATTGAATTCACATCTGGAAAAATACTCACTCTTAAAGATGTATTCTATGTTCCTGAAGTTAGGAAAAATTTGATTTCTGTACCTTTACTTAATAAGTATGGTTTCAAATCTGTATTTGAGGGAGATAAATTTATTCTCTCCAAAGGGGGAATGTTTGTGGGGAAAGGTTATCTTTGTGAGAATATGTTCATGTGTAATATTGTTAATAATAATAACAATAATGTGATTTCTGCTTATACTGTTGAGTCTTGTGATTTATGGCATATGCGACTAGGACATGTTAATTTTAGTAAATTAAAAGACATGATGAAATCAAGTTTAATTCCTAATTTTGATATAAACTTAAATTCTTGTACCACATGCATGTTAACTAAAATTACAAGACAACCTTTTAAGAGAGTTGAAAGAAATTCTAAAGTATTAGATTTAATTCATTCTGATGTATGTGATTTACATGGTTGGCCTACTATTGGTGGTAAAAAATATTTTGTCACTTTCATTGATGATTGCACTAGATTTTGTTATGTTTATTTAATGCACTCTAAAGATGAAGTTTTAGAAAAATTCAAAATTTTTAAAGCTCAAGTAGAACTCCAACATGAAACTTTTATTAAATGTTTTAGGAGTGATAGAGGGGAAGAATTCTATCATCCTAATTATTTTGAGTCCACTGGTATTATACATCAAATAACCGTACCCTATTCCCCACAACAAAATGGGATAGCAGAAAGGAAAAATAGGGTGTTGGAAGAAATGGTGAATGCCATGTTATCATATTCTGGTTTATCCAAAGGATATTGGGGTGAAGCCATGCTAACTGCATGTTATATACTGAATAGAGTTCCTAATAAAAGGAACAAGATAAACCCATATGAACTCTGGAAGAAAAGAAAACCAAATCTTAAATATTTAAAAGTTTGGGGTTGTAGAGCAATTGTTAAGGTGCCTGAACCAAAAAGAAAGAAATTGGGAGAAAGAGGAATTGAATGTGTATTTCTGGGCTATGCTGAAAACAACAAAGCATATAGATTCATGGTTATTGAATCCAATGACTCATATCCTATTAATACCGTGATTGAGTCACGAGATGCAATTTTTCAAGAAAGTAGATTTACCTCAATTTAAAATTGCAAAGACAATGTTCATTATGATGTTCAAAGTCTAGAAAATAATGTATCAAATAATGATATTTTGGGATGTTCAGAACCTAGAAAAAGTAAAAGAATCCGAAAAGTAAAAAATTATGGATCAGACTTCTTCATGTTCCTTGTAGAAGGAAATAATGATTCTATAAATCGTTATGGACCAATTTGCTATAACCTAGAGAATGATCCAGAAACATTTGAAGAGGCAATAAAATCTCAAGATTCAGCCTTTTGGAAAGAAGCCATCCAAGAGGAAATGGACTCGATTATGGGTAATAAAACCTGGAAATTAGTAGATCTCCCACCAGGGTCAAAACCCATAGGTTGTAAATGGATCTTTAAAAGGAAAATGAAAGTTGATGGTACCATTGAAAAATTCAAAGCTAGACTTGTCGCTAAAGGATTTACACAAAAAGAAGGAATTGATTATTTTGATACTTATGCACCTGTTGCAAGAATTGCATCAATTAGAGTGCTTATGGCACTCGCTTCCATCTATAAATTTGTCATTCATCAAATGGATGTTAAAACTGCTTTCCTAAATGGAGAATTGGATGAAGAGGTGTATATGAAACAACCTGAAGGGTTTGTTATCAAAGGCCAAGAACATAAAGTGTGTAAATTAACTAAGTCTTTATATGGGTTAAAACAAGCGCCCAAACAATGGCATCAAAAATTTGACCAAGTTATGTTGGCCAATGGATACAAAATAAATGAATCTGACAAATGTATTTATAGTAAATTCAACAATGAAAAAGGAGTTATGATTTGTTTATATGTGGATGATATGTTAATCTTTGGTACTGAATTAAAAGAGGTAGAAACGACTAAAGCTTTCTTATCCAAAAAATTTGATATGAAAGACTTAGGTGAAGCAAATGTGATTTTAGGGATTAAAATCAAAAGAGATGGTGAACATATTGGCTTATCCCAATCTCACTATATTGAAAAGGTGCTTAAGAAATTTGATCATTTGGATTGCAAATCCGTTTCTACCCCCATTTGATCAAAATGTTAATTTGCAACCACATAAAGGGTGTCCAGTGGCACAACTTGAATATTCAAAGGTAATTGGATGCTTGATGTATGCTATGACATGTACTAGACCTGATATAGCATATGTTGTTGGTAGGTTAAGTCGGTATACAAGTAATCCAAGTAAAGATCATTGGCATGCTATTAATAGAGTATTAAAATACTTGAAAGGGACGATTAACTACACTTTAACATATAGTGGATATCCTTCGGTTTTAGAAGGGTATATAGATGACAGTTGGGTAACATATATAGAAGATCATGCATCCACTAGTGGATGGATCTTCAATCTTGGTGGAGGTGCGGTTTCTTGGGGTTCAAAGAAACAAACTTGCATTGTCGACTCCACCATGGCTGCAAAATTTATTGCTCTGGCTGCAGGTAGTAAAGAGGCTGAATGGCTAAGAAACTTGTTGTATGAGATACCTATTTGGCCAAAGCCAATAGCACCTGTATCCATACATTGTAATAGTCAATCCACACTACCTAAAGCATATAGCCAAGTATGTAATGGAAAATCTAGACATAACTATGTGAAAGATTTGATTTCAAATGGAGTAATCTCCATAATATACGTAAGAACTAATAATAATCTTGCAGATCCTTTGACGAAAGGTCTGACAAAAGACATGGTGTTGAAGACATCATTGGGGATGGGTCTCAAGCCCATATCTTATTGATCACCAATAGTGGAAACTCAACTCACACTTGATTAAAATCAATTCTTGAGTTCAATGATGAAAGTATATTATTAGAGTGATTGAAGTACTTAACAATAGAAACATCCCAATGGGCAAAAAGTACTCAGACCATAAAAGTAAAAGTGATAGGATGGGATTATTCTCTTAATAGATATATAGCATATGTTTGCTGGAATGCTTATTATGGGAGCTTTTCTGATATAGTCTACCTATATGAGAATGAAGTAGGATGCTTTATAGAGTTCAAGGGCTTGACTCTTAAATTCTCATGAAAAGGATACATGACATATGGCCTTATCAAATGTGTCATATTTACAATTCTTTTGATAGTATCGAGATTTCATGTGTAAGTTTTGCACACTTGTTCTAATGAGTAGTTGGTTCAAAGCTTGTCTACCAATGTCTATTCGGGATGAGTGAAACCCTTATCTTACTAAGTATTGGTTCAAATCGTGAGATACCAATATCTGAAACCATGATTTTTCCAGAATTATGAGATTTAGTTATTTTGAAAATGATGGGGGATTGTGAGAAAATTTCCAAAATAATAATTAATTGTATGATTATATTATTTGAATTAATAATATAAATATAAATATTATATTCAAAGTTTTCATATTTCAATTGCATGGTCTATAGTAATTATTACTGGTCTAAAGTGCCATTTAATTGGTTTCCTTTCTTTTAGGAGTAGTTGCAACGTATAAACAAATATTTGTTATTCTTATGCGAAACGTTGTTACTAAGTTGCAATTGGAATAGTGTCATGTCTTTTCTAAGAGTTGCTACTGTTTCATAACAGACGTGATTTTCAATATAAATTACAGGTTATGGTCACGGTGGGAAAACACACAAAAACCAATCTCAATTAATTTCTCATTCTAAATCATCTTTCTCTTCTCTAATGCATGAGAGCAATTGAAAGAAACATTCTTCTGTAAAATATTATCAACAGATACGCTTAGAGAGATTGTGCAATTCTCTTTAAGGATTCCAAAGTATCCTGCAGGAAATTCGCCGGTAACTCCTTTTGCATCCAACATAGAAAGATTGGTGGGGGTGAATTGTTCCTTAAGCTTAGTGTAAAACTACACGCTTTGGAAGTTTATCGTGCAAATTAATTTCTCTATTTCAACTCCTTGTTCTTAGTTTTGCAGCAACACCAAAAATTCGAAGGCGCTAACAGAAATTAGACTCTTTAAATCTCTGTTTGGTTATTGTGTTTATCTTGTTAAATTTTTTGTTTGATTCCTGAGTTCAATTTGGTAAAAATTCAGTTTAGTTCATGAGATTATCGTGTTAAAATATTTTGTTTGGTGTGTGAGATTAACTAGTTAAAATCTCATTTAGGTTGTAAGAATGTGGGTGGGTATAAACTAACAAAAACTCTTATCTCAATTTTGTGAAACTATAAAAAAAAATCTTTGGGACAGTAAGTCAAATAATTAGGTTGGATATATATAAATCTCTTATGCTTATTCTCTTTCCCTTATTTATTACTCTCCGTATACTCTTAATTCTTTCATTAATTTAGTTTCTTAATTTCTATTTGTTTTATAAAATTAACTTAAACATTTTTATAAATAAAAATTTTATAATTAGACTCCAATTTTTAACCAACACAATTCACCCACTCCATATTGTGTTTGAACTCATTTGAATAACAAAGAAGACGATATTAACTTGCTCGTTTAGAATTTCCACAAATTACAAGATGCCATATAGTCTATGAAATGCACCATCCATTTTTAAAAGGTGTATGCTATCTATTTTTTATAGTATTAATGAAAATTACATTGAAGTGTCCATGCATGACTTTTTTGTATTTGGAAAAACTTTTGAAATTTGCTTGAACCACTTAGATGCTAAAGCAAAAGTATGCATTAGAGGAAAAAATATTAGTTTGCCAAAATCGCCAACGACCAAAGAGTATTGTGGCGCAAATTGGAGAAATCTTGAAGAAGAAAAATTGCATAAGTACTCAACTATTTTTGATATGATTTACCAAAGAAAATTGTTAAGTTAAGCGCCATGATGAAGGAATTTAATAAATCAATTACGTTGGAGTCATTTGCATGAGGTACTCCTATGAATTTATTTTGAAGAGGTTTTTTTTGGCACTGATTGCCATTATGAAGGGAGAAGAAATAAGTTTGGGGAAACTGTGACGAAAGTTTGAAGTTATTGGCTATCATAACAAACCATAACCCTATTTATTATACAAGAGATTTTTCTTGTATACTAAGTAACTAACATAACAAATCATAACCCTAATTAATTTGGATTTGAGTTTGAGTTATACAATTTGGATTATACTCTCAATATACCCCTTTATAATCCAAGTTACTAAGCACTAGTTAATCATAATCGATCTAAATTATTCATAATTTATTTCTCAAATTTAGGAAAATATCTGTTTACCGTCAAAATTGATAAACAAGCACTAGTCTTCCAAATTCTATGTTTTTTGCTTGCTTGCAGGATCGACTAGATTGATCTTAGGACATGTGTTTTAATTCTCTTCAAGTTTTATCACTTATGAATATTTCAATAATGCTCTGTTCGTTTGAGAATAATATTGACGCTTTTAAGAAACGCATAAATTTAAATGACAATGTAAATAACTTTCAAAGTTACTTTACAAAGAAATTAAATGACATTATTGTAAATGATTTGATACAAAAGTAAAATTGATGATCACTCATACATTGCACTTAAGAACTTGTTTCTCAACAACACAAATACTTTGAGTAATATAGGAGATTTTGTATAAAATGGAACATCCCCAATCCTAATCACTAAGATCCCTATTTATAATAAATTGAAAATAACGGTAATAAACAGTCATTTCTCCAAAAGATGACACGTTCTTGCTTGCATGGACTTCGCCACTTAATGCCTTCCACGTGTCTTCTTAAAAAATCAACTAAGGGCAAAAAACGGTTATGAGCCTGTATACATGTAATTTTGACGCCATGAAATTAACAGCAAAATAGTGTTTTCGACAAATGGAGATGCTTGTTCGACACTTCGACAGATTGGTGGTATTTCGACAATTCGACAAGAGAAGATGTCTGCAGATGAAAAGACGTCTTTGACAAGTATGGATGATGTTATGGTATTTCGACAAATTCGACAAGTCTGAGGAGATGCGTCGTTTCGACATAAAGCGGAAATTCAAATTCAAAAGAGTTATGACGTTTGGCAGAAGACGCGTGGAAGCACCTGACGAAAGGAAGTTATGCAGAGAGCCAAGTGTCATAGTTTTAGGATTTATTCGTTAGTGACAGTTATTTTGTTTGTATATAAATAGGATAGTTGTTATCAGAATGTAGTGTGTGGAAACTTGTACAAAATTCCTGCAAAATACTCAAAGTACCCGTGTGAGAGAAAATAGTCTTATCTGGAAAATATACGTGTGAACAAACACCATTTCTTTAAAGTTTTATCTTATAAATTTCAAAGTTCTTTACCAATTTTCCTTTGCATTTACCAGTCACTTATCCTTTGCATTTACTTAATTTATTCTTCGCCATTTGTTTTTTCGCCATTTATCTTAGTCTTGTGAAGTTTTCTTTTACTTAAGCACTTTTAGTCAATATCTTTCGTACATGAAAGACTTAGTAAACCAAATAAAAGATACAAAGGTTGTTCTAGAGATTTACAAAGTTATTTAAATTTGCACATGTCCTAGGATTTGTATGGTTGATCCTGCAAGTAACCCAATTCGACAAGTTTTGAAAAACTAGAGGTTGTTCGCCAAAATCAACAGCGAACAAATTGGCACGCCCAGTGGGACCAGTGCAAAATCTAAAACTTAAGTTATCTTTAGTCAAGGTTTCTTCTTCGTTGTATGAGACTAAGAAGCGGTAAATTAGTCGTATCTGACGTAGAAAGACCTAAACGAACGGGAGTAAGGAAAATGGCGAGTCAGCCAAATAATCCAAATAATCCTAATCCAAATGAAGCCATCCCAGTATCCAACCCTATCCCTTCGACAGGAGGAAATGTGAGATCAGTCCCTGTGTCAGAGGTTGTGCCTTCGTCAACAGGGTCAATACCAGCGGTTTCAATATCGCAAAATGCGCCTAGTTCGTCCATTAGGGCGCAACAAATGCCTGTTGGGACACCTCCTCCTGTAGGGAATACTTCTAGGCCTTTTGTGACAAATTTCACCATGCCTCTGCCTGGTAGGGAACAACCATTTGGAATGCCATCTTCGGTAATGGCAAATTTACACAATTCGCCGGTATTATATTCTGATTTTATGGCCAATATGTCTTCACCATTACAAGGGTCAAGATATGGCAGAAACATGAGTAGACTAAACCAACAACCACTTTACATGTCGGCAATACCAAATAATTCTGCGCAAGTAATTAGACAACAAATGGACGAGAGTAATCATGATATGGTCCAAATGTTGACACAACAAATGGGGGCGGTGTTTAATCCTCTAATACAAAACACCACCCAAACCAACCAATTGTTGGCAGCGCAAATGACGCGCATTGCTGACTTTTTTGGGGTCCCTCAAACTCGACACAGAGAACAAGTGGTTCAGAACCCAGTGGTGGCGGTCCAAGAAGAGCCTACAATAAATCAAATACCGTTAGATAATCCCCAGGCAAACGTCAGAAACCAAGAGGAAGTGGTCGAACAGCCTCGTGTCGAAAGTTCTGTTCCACAAGAGCCTAGAAGGATAGTAATCCAGAGAGGCCAAGACGCTGATGCTGTGTTGCAACAGCAAATCCGGTATAATAACTTGCCTGCCGAAAACAATTTAGCGGCCATGGTCGAAACGATAATGGCGCAAAATGGGGTAAACGTAGGATTACAAAGGCCCAGTTACGCTTCCCCACTGTCGGAATATATTCTGCAAGAAGAATTGCCCCCAAGATGGAAAGTTCCTAAGTTCACCAAATTCTCAGGGGATACTAGTGAATCCACCATAGAACATGTATCACGTTATCTGATTGAAGCAGGAGAGATAGCCCATAATGAAAATTTGAAAATAAAATACTTTCCTAGTTCCTTGACGAAAAACGCGTTTACTTGGTTTACATCCTTGCCTGCAAACTCGGTGTATACGTGGACCCAATTAGTGAGATTATTCCATGAATAATTTTACATGGGGCAAACCAAAATAAGTCTGAAGGAATTAGCCAGTGTTAAGAGAAAATACTCAGAACCAATAGATGATTATTTAAATAGGTTCAGGTTGTTAAAGGCTAGGTGTTTCACTCGGGTGCCAGAACATGAGTTAGTCGAAATGGCCGCAGGGGGTCTAGATTATTCTATAAGAAAGAAACTAGACACTCAGTATTTAAGGGATATGGCGCAATTAGCAGATAGGGTGAGATAAGTCGAAAGGTTGAGGGATGAAAAATTTAGAGAAAAAAAAAAGGGTGGCCTATGTAGGGGGTTGTCAAGATGATGAATTCGACGAAAACGAACCAAGTGACTTCGACGAACAAGAGATTGACTTAGCAGAACTGAAGCAAGGCCCACCATATTCGTGTAAAGTACTAACTTCGTCGAATGGAAATCCATTCGAAACCAATGATAAGTTTCCTAAAAGAACTTATACGTTCAACATCACCAAATGTGACGAGATTTTTGACTTATTGATTAAAGATGGCCAATTAATAAAACCACCAGGCGCTAAAGAACCGCCCGTGGAACAACAGAAAAAGAGAGGTTTTTGTAAATACCATAACTTTCTGGGCTATAAAACGTCTCGGTGTTTCCTTTTCAGGGATCTCGTTCAAAATGCTATCCGTGACGGAAGGCTGAAGTTTGGTGATAAGCCAAAACAACAAATGAGGATTGATTCAAATCCCATGCAGCCAGTCGAAGCCCATTATGCTGAACCATCCATTGTGAATATGGTGGAGGTCGAAGTTGCTCCTGACGGCAGTTTTGAAATGGTGGAAGCTGCTGGAAGTTTCGACACCAATATCAACATGGTTGAGATTGCTGATGATCTTACAAACCAGAACAAAGTTAAAGTTACTGAAAGCTTTGACAATCAGAAAAAGATGGAAACTACTGAAGGTTTCGACAAAAAGGACAATGACAATATTGCTGAAGATGTTGTAGATCGACAAGGAGAAAATTGGGATTGCTTGGGACAACCAAGTGGGAAGTACGATTATCTCGCGAAATACACTGCGCCTGCAAGTTCTCGTATCGACATCAACGCAATCCAACCAACCGGGTGGGTGGATTTACCTTTGAGCAACAATGAAAAAACAACCGAGACAACTGACAATCTCCCTATCATCAAAAAGAAGGTTACTGAAGACCTCACTATTGAAAACAAGGCTACTGAAGGCCTTGATCCTGACCAAATAAGGATAGGTGATGTCGCAAACTGCGTCAACATTATGGGACCTTTCAATAAAGAGGTCACAGGAATCAAAGCAGAAGCTGTGGATGGTCCTATGAAGCCTGTGACCGGTGGAATCCTACGTAGGATAATGGAAGACCCCAAAAGAAATTCGAACAAATGTTGCTGCAAACATGGTCCCAGGAACATATCTTGGTGTTGCTTCCTAGAAAAGGAGTTCGAGCAGATACAAAGAAATGGTGAAGTCGAAGAAGAAAGACTTGTTAAAAAAATGAACAAATTAAGCATTGCTGACGGACGGAATGTTGGGGTGAATATGGTGGAAGTGTCTCAGAGAAACCAGGCAGAAGTGGATGAGGATCACCGTCGAGATGAGTACCAAAGGCTGGCATATCCTAAAGAAGAGGAAAATCTAGTGGAATTCATCAAGAGGTGCCAAAAGACGAGGACTGAAGTGATGTTATGCCCACGTTGCAGTGCAATCTTCGACAGGAAGGCAGCAACCAATCTGGAAGCAGTGAATAAAGCCAAGAGAAAAGAAAATTGGGGGACAATAGGATATGACCCAAGAAAAAGTGATCATCACCAATGGAGGCATGGAGAAATACACCATAGCACTTACAAACCATCCAACAAAGCAACGGATGACAAATGGGTTCAACCCATTAGAGATGCTCAAGGATAGAAAAAAATGGAGAAATTTTGAAGTTCGGAGAGGCACTTCGATGGAAGGTAAGAAGGAGTTGGAGAAGCACAAGCCGAGACCATATCCTTCAGAAAACTACAAAGGGAAAAATCCTATGTCAAGATCCCAATGGAGAAGATTCCAGAGGCAGAAGAGGGCAGAAAAAGAAGCTGCAGAAAAAAGCGTGATTGGAAAAGATGCTGACAGCAAAGATAAAGCAGAATCCAGTGACAATGCTCAGATAGTAAACAGAGAGGAGACCTCCCACCAGACCAATCCTGGCAGCATGGTCGAACCAGTGTTGTCCAAAGAGAAGGTGCAAGAAGACGACGAAATAACTGACAACTTCGAATCTGACTCAGAAGTGTCCTTTAATGTGATCTGCAATGTGGTTTCTGTCCTCCCTAAAGATTATGATAGAATCATGGAGGTCGAAGACGAGGAAGATGAGATGGAAGAGGAAACAATGGTACATAGGCCCGTTTGCTACTACGTCATGAACAATGGTTGCGTCGAAGAACAGAATTCTTTCTTCGAAAGGCCAGATGATTCCATGAAGGCACATTTAAAGCCTTTGTTCATAAAAGGAAATGTTGAGAATGTTGGTGTAAACAAGATACTGGTAGATGGCGGAGCAGCAGTAAATTTGATGCCTCATTTCATGCTAAAGAAGATTGGGAAGGACGATTCAGACGCAAAACCTCACAACATGGTGTTGTCGAACTATGAAGGAAAAGTAGGAACCACTATGGGCGTTATCCAGGTGGATTTGACTGTTGGAACCATAACAAGGCCAACAATGTTCATGGTCATTACTTCAAGGGCGAATTACAACTTACTGCTTGGAAGGGAGTGGATTCATGGTGTAGGAGCCGTACCTTCTTCAATGCATCAGCGAATAGCCATCTGGAGACCAGACAGGATTGTCGAAAACATTGAAGCTGATCAAAGTTATTTCATGACAGAAGTGAACAATGTCAACAGTCGAAGTTTCGACAAGAACCTGGCTCACATACCTCCGTGCAGCCCAGCCGAGTTCGACCTAAAAGCAACAGACAACGCCTACTGCTCCATGTACCTTCATCCTACACATGGTTTTCAGTGGGACAAAGAAGTAATTGGCGAATCAAACTACATGTGGGGAACTACTCATATAGCGCCAACAGGATGGGGAAGCGAATTTGAGGATGATGAGTAAAGAATCAGCGCTCGAAAGAATTACGGCTTACGTAGCCGAAAACAAACTCAAAGAGGCCCTTGAGGCCGAAGTAAAATATATAGCTGTCGAAGCCAACAAAGAAAATTCCAACGAACAATGTCCCCAAAGAGACGTTGCAGAAGATTATGATAACAACCAGATGGGCGAATGGCAACACCAAAAGCTTGACGCCATTTATGATGACGAACCTCTGGGGTTCGAAAAAGATCCAGTGTCAACTAACGTGAAGATGGTGGCGCAGGATCCATTAGAAGAAATAAATTTAGGACTGGGGGCAGAAAGTAGACCAACCTACATAAGCGCAAAGATGGACCCCCAGTTCAAAGTCGAAATACTCCAGTTGCTGAAAGAGTTCAAAAACTGCTTCGCGTGGGATTACGACGAGATGCCTGGTTTAAATAGAAGTTTGGTCGAATTGCAGCTGCCAATAATGGAAGGAAAGAAGCCAGTGAAGCAGACTCCAAGACGCTTCGCACCAGAGATTCTGTCGAAAATAAAAGAAGAGGTCGAAAGACTTCTAAAATGCAAGTTCATCCGCACAACCAGGTATGTCGAATGGATTGCAAATATAGTTCATGTAATCAATAAAAATGGCAAACTTAGGGTGTGCATTGACTTTCGAGACTTAAATTCAGCTACCCCAAAGGATGAATATCCTATGCCAGTGGCAGAAATGCTTATAGATTCTACAGCAGGCCACGAGTATTTAAGAATGCTAGATGGATACTCTGGCTATAATCAAATTTTTATTGCTGAAGAAGATGTTCCTAAAATAGCTTTCCGTTGTCCTGGAGCAATAAGAACGTACGAATGGGTAGTAATTCCCTTTGGTTTAAAAAACGCTGGAGCAACTTACCAACGGGCTATGAATTCCATTTTTCATGACTTTATTGAAACTTTCATGCAAGTGTACATTGATGATATTGTGATCAAGTCTGTTTCAGGGAAAATTCATATAGACCATCTTCAACAATCCTTTGAAAGGATGAGGAAGTTTGGTTTAAAAATGAATCCCCTTAAATGTGCTTTTGGTGTGCAGGCGGGTGATTTCTTAGGTTTTGTGGTCCACAAGAAGGGGATCGAAATAAATGAAAACAAAGCCAAAGCCATAATGGAGGCGAAAGCGCCATCAACAAAAAAGGGATTGCAGTCTCTGCTGGGGAAAATCAACTTTCTCAGAAGGTTTATCTCCAACCTTAGTGGAAAAACGCAAGCCTTCTCTCCTCTACTTCGAATAAAGAAGGAAGATTTTGCATGGGGGCAAGAACAACAAGCTGCCTTTGACAAAATCAAGGAATTACTTGGCTAGCCCTCCAATTCTAATATCTCATTGTAGAAAAAGAAGTATGAGATTGTACATTTCGGCATCAGACAAAACATTAGGAAGTATGTTGTGCCAAGAAGATGAGAATGTCGTCGAAAGAACCATCTATTATCTCAGTAGAGTCCTAAATGATGCTGAAACTAGATATAGTATTATAGGAAAACTATGTCTATGTGTATATTTCTCTTGTATGAAATTAAAGCATTATATAAAGCCTATTGATGTATACATTTCTTCTCATTTCGACGTAATAAAATATATGTTATCTAAATCTATTTTACATAGTCGGATCGGAAAATGGGCTTTAGCATTGACAAAATATTCCTTGAAATACTTGCCATTAAAGGCTGTGAAAGGACAAGTGGTTGCTGATTTTATAGCTGACCACTCTATAGATGAAAATGTAGAGTATGTCGAATTAGAACCATGGAAACTAGATTTCGACGGTTCCAGTCATAAGAATGGAACTGGTGTTGGGATGTTGATTATTTCTCCTGACAGAATTCCAACAAAGTTCAAGTACAAAGTTGAAAGTCTGTGTTCAAATAATGAAGCAGAATATGAAGCTTTGATTGCTGGACTTGAAATATTGTTGAAATTGGGGGCAACAAGAGTCGAAATAATGGGTGACTTTGAACTGGTGATAAAGCAGTTGACTAAAGAATATAAGTGTGTGAAAGAAAATTTAATCATGTACTTTGTAATAGCCAATAGACTTCTCAAGGAATACGACAATGTGGCCTTTAGGCACATTCCCAGGGTGGAGAATCAAGAGGCGAATGACCTCGCTCAACTTGCGTCTGGATACAAAGTGTCGAAGGAAAAGTTAGAAAAGGCTATTAAAGTCAGATGAAGAGTCATATCTACCAAATTGTCCCCATCAGATTTGGAGTCAATAAGATTAGGATATGGTGACGAAGAAAATTTTGAGATATTCAATATAGATGATTCAGGAATTGAAGACTGGAGAAAGCCCATCAAGGATTATCTGCAAGACCCAAATCAGAAAGCCGAAAGAAAGGTAAAATACAGAGCTTTAAGTTATGTACTTTTTGGAAACGAATTGTTCAAAAAGACTGCAGAAGGAGTCTTGTTGAAATGCTTAGGTGAAGATGAAGCTTACATAGCTTTGTCGAACGTGCACAGTGGAGCGTGTGGCGCACACCAAGAAGGTTATAAAATGAAATGGTTATTATTTCGACAAGGAATGTATTGGCCAACAATGCTGAAGGACTGTGTCGAATTTGCAAAAGGGTGTCGGGAATGTCAAGTACATGCAGGCATACCACATGTTCCTGCAAGTGAGTTGAATTCAATTATAAAGCCTTGGCCATTTAGAGGTTGGGCTTTAGACTTGATTGGTGAAATTCGACCAGCCTCTTCGAAAGGGCAAAAGTACATTTTGGTTGGAATAGACTATTTTACTAAGTGGATTGAAGCCATACCATTGGTAAATGTGGATCAAGAAGCAGTTATAGACTTTATCCAAAAGCACATAATTTATAGATTTGGGATACCAGAAACAATAACAACAAATCAAGGATCTGTGTTCACTGGTAAAAATATGCAGAAATTTGCACAAGAAACAGGATTTAAACTCCTTACTTCGACACCGTACTATGCTCAAGCCAATGGACAAGTTGAAGCAGCCAACACGGTAGTGATAAATTTGATCAAAAAGCATGTGGGGAGAAAACCTAAAAACTGGCATAAAACTTTAGATCAAGTTTTGTGGGCTTGTCGAACATCTCCAAAAGAAGCAACGAATTCGACTCCATTTAAGTTGACCTATGGACATGATGCAGTTTTACCAGTCGAAATATATTTGCAATCAGTTAGAGTCCAAAGGCATCATGAAATCCCATCAGAAATATATTGGAGTATGATGATGGACGAATTAGTTGATTTAGACGAAGAAAGGTTGCGTGCGCTAGATCTAATAAAGAGACAAAAAGAAAGAGTCGAAAAGTTTTACAATAAGAAAGTAAAATTCAAGACCTTTTTAATTGATGATCTTGTTTGGAAAGTAATCCTTCCTATGGATCGAAAAGATAGAGAAATGGGGAAATGGTCTCCTAAGTGGGAAGGACCTTTCCAGATTTTGAAAAGTTTTTCAAATGGTGTGTATGAGATTGAAGAGATAGGAAAAGACGAGAGAATCTTAAAGATAAATGGCAAGTATTTGAAAAAATATAAGCCAATATTGCAAGAAGTAAAAATAACAGTAGAATAATTGTGAAAATAATTGTGATAGCTTTGCCAAACAAAAATGGCACCAAAGTTATTACAAAGAAAGCCTCAAAGGGCTGAGAATTGTTAAACTAATTCGACTACAATTTGATACTAGCAAAAGCTTCCTTCAATGTGGCAAATTTCTTTTTCTGAAACTGGAGTCGATGATCACAAAGACTTCTGTGGGTAGAGAGAGTCTCAATCTCTTGACTAAGTTGCTGAGCCCTTTCTGCATGTCGAATACCCACCTTCAGTTCGTCGTAAATCTCATTTTGCTTAGGTTGCTGTATGGATGCTCTGCGTTTTTTCTCTTGGGAGATTTTTTCTTGAAGAACAGCTATTTGTTTCTCCCATTTCTGGATATTATCATCACAAGCAGCAACTTCTTTGATATAAGTTTCAAAAAGCTACTGCAGCTTTGAAACTTCGTTAGTCGAAGTAGCAACAGCATCCCATTCAGAAACTTGAGTCTCGGATTTTGTGGAGATTTGCTGGGAGAGATCTCTTTGACGATGAAGATCTGCAGTCGCCAAGTCAATGAGGGCCATCAGCTCCATCACAAAACTGCCAACCTCAGCAGAAGTTTCCAAGACGTTTATTTGTTTCAAAATCTTCTTAAGATCAATGTGAGCAGTGGCGCTTTCGTCTAAAACTTTGAACAAATCAACGTCAAGGATTTTCGTCTTAATCTTGGTCAAGATGTTGTCAAGGGATTGCGCTTCAGAAGTGGCCCCAGAGGTAGTCGAACTGCTTTGCGAAAAATCTTGAAAATTATGACGAGCGCTGAAATTCTAGTTATCAGACTTTCAATGTCACACGGGTTGTTATGACATCCAATTCTGCACAGACAAGAATTATGCAGAACTTAAAAGTAAGTGCAGTAAATAACTCAAGTAATTGTTTACCCAGTTCAGTCCAACATGACCTACGTCTGGGGGCTACCAAGCCAGGGAGGAAATCCACTATTAGTAGTATTAATTCAGACCTTAAACCAACTGTTTAACCCTATCACTTAATACCTACCCAATGCAATTTCAATCTTACACTAAGATCAGAGTTCCTACTCACTCCCCCTCAATCACCTCAGTGATTACTACCTTTAATCAATATTAAAGACAATTATGAAGTCATACTTCAAACAACTCTTGATTGTGCTTAACAGCTTTAATCAAGATACACAACACTCACACTTAAAAGCTTAGAGTGACACAACACTTACAACTCAATGAACACCTTATACCAATGCAATCATCTATGTGATAATAGCTTGGCTTACAAGATACGTCTAATACAAGACTCACAAAAATACAGCAGTGAAGTATGATGAACACACTAAATCTTCACGCCTCAAATCCCCAGTTCTGAATGAAGGAATGACATCCTTTTATATTGCAGCACTTGGGCCTTGTACTTGTATTCTCCTGAATTTAAGGTCACGCGAGTTCCCCTAAGTTCCACATCTAGGTTACTAACAAATAGGCTATTTGTTAGGTTCATTAAATGTAGCTTGGTTGTTGGTTTCCTGAATTTTCTCTTAGCTGTTGAATCCCTGAAGAATAGCCTGAGAAAATTGCTGAAACAGAAAAACTAAACAACCTACAATCTAGCATACGCTGTCAGGAATGAATGTCACAACATTCAGTTTGACTTCCAAATCATTAACCATATGCTAAGTCTGTTTTTCCTGAAAACAGACTGTACAAATTTGCTGAACTGTACAGAACCAATCTGTCCATACTTCAGTATCAGCGTACATAAATAAATTCCAAAACATCCAATTTGACATTCACACATAGAGACTTACATCAGGTCTGTTATCCTCTTGATAAGCAGATTGATAATAAATACTGAGTTATAGTAGAACACCACATGTTCTATCCCTCAGTATCTGCTGACAGGGATGAATGTCAAAACATCCAGTTTGACATTCAATGAATCCTGTATTAACTAATCCTGCAGTACACTACTCAGAATGTCATGATATCAGCCAAGACATCAGAGTACAACTAGATATTCTAACATACAATGCAGTCAAACAAACATCTCCACAGCATGTCATGACATCAGTCAAGACATTAGAATCCAGCTAGTGTTTTACCATACAATGCATCCAATTAAACACCTACAAGCGCTAAGCATGGCCTTCAGATATTCTAAGGGTCTCTGCACCTTGAGACTCTCAAGCTCTTCGCGAGAGAAACCAGTCGAACCAGTTGATATGGCACTTCCTTTGGTTTGGTCAGGAGCGGGTTGAGTGCTTCGCCCTAAAGTTTGCCCAGCATCTGGTTGTTTCGACTGGTCATCCTCATCTTTAGCAGTTTCTTCTTCATGGTCATCTTCGACCTCAGTTTCCATGTCAGTATCATCACCCTTATTGGTAGCATTTCATCCTGGATGAGGAGGAGAATCGTCTTCAGAAGCTTCACTCATTGGAGCATCGAATTCTGCTACAGTCTGCCTGTCATGATCATTTTTGGGGACATCTTCTTCTTGGACTGTCTCTTCCAGAATTTTCTCAGGGTTTCCTTCGACAGCCAATTGTTTCTGAAGATAATTCTAAGTTATAAGAAAGAAATGCAATGAAGATGAACATAGATAGTCGAAATAAGGATTTACCTCAGGAATCTCAGTATTAAAACTAGATTTCTCACTCTCTGTATCCTTCGACTGAAGTTTGGCAGTTGGAGTACTTGAAGAATCTTTTTTAGCTGACTTAACAATGGATCTTTGGGAAGAGACCCTCTTGATTTTCTTCTTCTGAGGAGGAGGGGGGTTTGGCTCTGGAGATTCATCACTAGATTCTTCATTGGGAACTCTCTCCTCTTCTTTCTTTCCTTTTTGGACTGGTGGGGGTTTTCGACTTACCTAATCATGCAGACCAAAGCCGGTTAATTTCTTAAAAGGAAAAAGAATAAATGAAAAGAGTGAGGTTTGTACCTTTGTCGAAGGTTTCTTAGCAGCACTTGGTGACGCTTCGACGAAAGCTTTCTTGGTAGGAATGTTTACGGCTAAGGAAAGAAAGGAAAATTAGAAACAAATATAAGAAATACATGATAATACAGTTAGAATGACAAAAGAAAAATCGTGTTTCCTGTTAACACCTTCAAGAATGGGACTTTCCACGCGAACGTGTTCTATTCCAATATGAAGGTGTCCTTGGTAATCGTCCAGATGATACTTAGTCGGAACCACACGCTCAGCAGGTTTTTTGTAATGTTGACGAAGAATTTTCATATAGTCCCCACAAACGAACCAATCTGGAAATGGAGGGCTTAATGCCACGCCAAACTCAGCAGTTGGTAGAGGAGGAAATTTTGGTGGATGACAGCTGAAAGCCAGGTCATAGCGCGCTTCTGGTCGAACATGTGAAGGCAATGACAATTTTTCAAGCCTCTCCGTCAATTTATGCTTTAATTCTACTGCTGCTTCGCGTATGGTTCGACTAAGATCATCAGGTCTATACGCGGTTTCAAAATATTTTTGAAATTTTTGTATTTCTTTAATGTGTCTTTGAATACCTTTTTTGGTCCGATCCTGCACGAAAGCAAAAGCATTTGTTAAATGTGTGGTGAAGGCTGTTGCGTCGAAAAATCTGGTAGAATAATAATCCTTCCACCACTCATCAAACTCAGGAGTACAGAGAAAAGATGGTCGAAAGATCACTGGTCGAATATCAAGAGAATCATCAGTCAGTTTCTTCGACAGCTCTTTGCTCTCATCTTCATTATGAAAGGAGTTGTAAAAAATGATAGATCCTTTCTTTGGGAAGATGGGTCGAGGTTTTATTTGGATCAAGCCGAACTGTCTAGCAACGAGATTGAGTTGGTAGACTATCAAAGCTATTTGGGTTTTGGTTACGTTATGATGGGAAAAAAGGAGCCCGAGGGTTAAAAATGATTCCCAAACATCCAAAAATATATTCTCATCCTTCTGCATTTCCAAGGGCAGTTGTTGGGTAAACCATTCAGGTCCAATTTTTCTACTAGCAAAGGGTGCCATGGTCGAAGTGAAATGATACCTTTTGGCAAACATCATGACATAACCGTTGAAAGCTTGTCGAAGGCTAATTCCTTCATCAGTTGGCGTTAGTTGCACCAACCTAGGCCATTCGACAGTCATGTCCTTCACTTTTTCTTCGTTCACTTTGTGTTTTACAGGAAGAGAAGCTTCAAAGGTGGCATTGAGCCATAATTGTAAAAGCCAGAAAGGTCCTGACAAATTGATTTTACCTTGGTCTTTGATGGTTTTCAAAAGATTTACACTCTCACTCAAGGATTCGTAAAGATTTGCCAAAATCATTTCACTTAAGCATAGTTTGGTTCATGTGTGAAGCTGATTGGCCATAGTGATGAATCTTTTGGCAACTTGGAGGGAATGGGAGCAAAACACATATTTTGATAGCCATAAAGTCAAAAAGGCTATATGTTCGACATCCGAGACTTTTGTGGTATCCTTGTCATGATAATGAGACATGAATAAAGAGTATGGAGCAAAGCTAGTGTCGAAAGCTATAGAATCTTCATTTAGGTTGGTGGGGTCGAAATCTATCCCATTGGGGCGAAGGCCAATGATGGCTGCTGCGTCGAAGAGAGTGGGTGTGACCATCCCACAAGGAAGGTGAAAAGTGTTGTAGGTACTGTCCCAAAAATAGAGGGAAGCTAAAAGCATATTGGGGCAAATGTTGGGTCCTGCTCTCGACAATTGAATGAGGTCGAAAATACCTATTTCCTTCTAGAAATCCCCTTTAATCTTTTCAACCTCATCTAGCCAGGATAAATAGTCTGAAGGGTCTTTCGACCATGGACAAGTTCTAAAGATCCTAGCATAATTCAAATAAGTTAAATTCAACTTTCCATCATCAGTCGAACTTTGTGGGTCATTTTGTTCTACAGTTTTCTCTTAAGGTTGAGGTTTCACTCCAGCACCTATGGGTTTGGTATGGAAATAGGTGGGAAAAAATTCTTTCAGACGATCTGGTTTAATATCTGGATTGGGGAGTGGACCTAACATAGCGTGACAAATTCCAGAAACAAGAACAGGAATTAATCCCTGGGATTTGTAGATACATTCCTTCTCTCTCTCATTGGGAGGTTCAAGAACGTATTGTTGGTTTCCAATAACCATTGGTCCCTTCAACTCGTGCGCAGGATGAAGAGTTGAATCTTGAGTCTTCTTAGAGTGTTTGCTACTGGAAGATTTTGGAGGAGCCATTGTTGAGAAGAACAAAGAAATTTTTTCAGGAAAGTTGAAAGTATGAAAATGGGTATGAAGAAGAAAGTTTGAAGCGTAAAAAAGTTTCAGAGAAAATAGGTTGTGAATATTTATAAGGGAAGGTAATAAAACGTTTGAGTTTTTAATGATAATCGTGGGACACGTGGCTGAATCACAACGGTGATGATGAAGATGTGGAAGTTGAAAAAGGCCATGATGTTAGGTGTAGGAAATGATGGAGGTAAGGTGTAAACATGGGCTAGACATGACGTTTTCTGAAAAAGTGTAATGATGAATTTGTTTGGGAACTTGAGATTATAAAAGCTGGGAAATAGTGGAATTAAATGACATGGCATCGAAATATTGGTTGACAACAAATGATTGTTTCTCCAGAATAGTCGAAACATCTTTGCTGGGGGGTAATTTGTATACATGTAATTTTGACGCCATGAAATTAACAGCAAAATAGTGTTTTCGACAAATGGAGATGCTTGTTCGACACTTCGACAGATTGGTGGTATTTCGACAATTCGACAAGAGAAGATGTCTGCAGATGAAAAGACGTCTTTGACAAGTATGGATGATGTTATGGTATTTCGACAAATTCGACAAGTCTGAGGAGATGCGTCGTTTCGACATAAAGCGGAAATTCAAATTCAAAAGAGTTATGACGTTTGGCAGAAGACGCGTGGAAGCACCTGACGAAAGGAAGTTATGCAGAGAGCCAAGTGTCATAGTTTTAGGATTTATTCGTTAGTGACAGTTATTTTGTTTGTATATAAATAGGATAGTTGTTATCAGAATGTAGTGTGTGGAAACTTGTACAAAATTCCTGCAAAATACTCAAAGTACCCGTGTGAGAGAAAATAGTCTTATCTGGAAAATATACGTGTGAACAAACACCATTTCTTTAAAGTTTTATCTTATAAATTTCAAAGTTCTTTACCAATTTTCCTTTGCATTTACCAGTCACTTATCCTTTGCATTTACTTAATTTATTCTTCGCCATTTATTTTTTCGCCATTTATCTTAGTCTTGTGAAGTTTTCTTTTACTTAAGCACTTTTAGTCAATATCTTTCGTACATGAAAGACTTAGTAAACCAAATAAAAGATACAAAGGTTGTTCTAGAGCTTTACAAAGTTATTTAAATTTGCACATGTCCTAAGATTTGTATGGTTGATCCTGCAAGTAACCCAATTCGACAGGTTTTGGAAAACCAGAGGTTGTTCGCCAAAATCAACAGCGAACAGAGCCTTGATTTGAACTCATGTTCGTCGAACACAACTTCAATCAGACATCTTCGTCGAAACGTGAATCTGAATCCAAGAATATTTCTAAGTCTCAGATCAATCATTCTTCGATAAAGTAACAGCTTCGACTATGACTTCTCAACTTTTTTTTGTCAAAAACAAATATTCTTTCTCAACGTCAAAATTCCAGCTAATAAATTGCCCCTCAAAATGTTGATTTCGACTATATGGAGAAAAATGCATTTTTTGAAATATTTCGATGCAACAGTATCTTTACTGCTATGACGTCATAGTCACCATGACCATCTTTCTTCAAATGTCTCATCGAGACACGCAAAAAATCTCAGTTAATCATTACACTCTTATTTCCTATGAGATCGTGGGCCATACCAACTGCTACCATCCGATCATGATTGATACGCGTCTCACGATCTTTAACAGCTGTCAATATTTTGTAATGAAATGTTTTGTTCATCTCACTATAAATACCTCACATCACCTTCTTTCTGAACTTTTCTCCATTACTAACAAGAAAAACTCTTCCTCTTCTCTTCACAAAACCTCAAACTAGACAAATTTCCTCCATATTTTCATCATCAATGGTGTCAAAAATCAAGAATCCAAAAGATTCCAAGAAATAAACAACCATCCCTCTTGTTCACAAGATCTTGGGTCCCAAAGTTGTGGGAAACCAACAGTACATTTAGGAGCCTCCTCTTGAAAAAGACAAAAGACGCATTTATCAATCACAAGTATTAATTCCTATCCCAATTTCAGGTAAAATGCATGCAATTGCAGGCCCTTTACCAAATATTAATGCTAACTCTAAAAGGCTCAAAGAGTACTTCCCAATTTATCATCGTACCAAACCAATAGCTACTAGGAAGAAACTAAAACCTAGTGGTGAAACTGTGAGCACTAAGCCAAATATTGTAGTTGATACCCAGGTAAAGTCTTCGACTGAGCCTATAGAGAAACCCATCAACTTAGATTACATGAGCTGCGCTCTTAGGGTGTTTCGCTTTTGCCATTTGTCGAAAGATCCTGAAAACTATTTGTCTTGGCTTACAAAAATAGAAAATCAGAAAGCTCAAATTTGGAAAGAAATGAAAATCTTTGACCTGATCCAATTGTCAAAAGTTGGCCCTAGTTACTGTAGGTGTTTAATTGGCTGCATTATATGGTAAAACACTAATGTCTTGACTGATGTCATAACATGTATGTGTGACTACATTGTAGTTACTGCAGGACTAACTAACACAGGATTTATTGAATGTCAAACTGGATGCTGTGACATTCATACCTGTCAACAGATACTAAGGAATAGAACAGCAGGTGTTCTGTTAGAACTTAGTATTTATTTCCAGTCTGGTTATCAAGGAAAGACCAGACCTGGCATAAGGCCTACTGATTGAATGTCAAACTGGATGTTATGACATTCCTCATTGAAAGCAGCTGCTGAAGATTAGACAGAGTGGTGTTCTGTTATACTTCAGCATGTAACTTAGTTTGTTCTTCAAGAGAATAACAGAACTAACTTAAGGCCAAATGTATAAATGTTAAGTTGGACACTTTGACATTTATTAATGTAAGCTGTTACTGTAGTATGGTCATTTTGATCATGTACAGGTCAGCAAAATTGTACAGTCTGTTTTCTGGAAAAACAGACTCAGCATATGGACCTTGATGTCAAGCTGAATGTCGTGACATTCATGCCTGACAGCATATGCTATATTGTAGGTTGTTCAGTTTTCTGTTTCAGCTTTTTCTCAGGCTATTCTTCAGGAAGTCAACAGGTTAGAGAAAAACCAGGAAATCAACAACCAATCTACATTCAATGAACCTAACAATAAGCCTATTTGTTAGTAACCTAAATGTTGAATTTATGGGAACTTATGTGACCTTAAATTCAGGAGAATACAGGTGCAAAAGCCCAGGATGCTGCAATATAAAAAGGAAGGCGTTCCTTCATTCAGTTTCGGGGATTTTGAGGCGTGAAGATTTTGTGTGTCCATCATACTTCACTGCTGTATTTTTGTGAGTCTAGTATTAGACGTATCTTGTAAGCCAAGCCATTATCAAGTAGATGATTGCTTTGGCATAGGGTGTTTATTGAGTTGTAAGTGTTGTGTCACTCAAAGCTTTTAAGCGTGAGTGCTGTGTATCTTGATTTAAGCTGTGAAGCATAATCAAGAGTTGTTTTTGAAGTGTGACTTCAAAGTGTCTTTAATATCACTGAGGTGATTGAGGGGGAGTGAGTAGGAACTCTGATCTTAGGTTAAGATTGAAATTGCATTGGGTAGGGATTAAGTGATAAGTTGTAAACGGGTGAATTTAGCTTTGAATTGATACTACTAATAGTGGATTTCCTCCCTGGCTTGGTAGCCCCCAGATGTAGGTCATGTTGGACTGAACTGGGTGAACAATTACTTGTGCTATTTACTGCACTTACTGTTAAGTTCTGCATAATCCCTGTCTGTGCAGAATTGGATGTCATAACAACCAGTGTGACATCCAAAGTCTGATAACTAGAATTTCAATTGGCATCAGAGCAGGCACCATGCCTGTGAATTTCTGGGTGAGATCTAGGGAAGTTACTTTCTAGTACCATGGACAAGGATTTAGGACACCCAAACAGACCACCCATGTTGGATGGATCTAATTATGATGACTGGAAGCCTCGTATGATAGCCTTCTTAAGGTTCCTAGACAGCAAAGTCTGGAGAGCTGTCAACAAAGGATGGGAACATCCAATGAGGACAGGTGAAGATGGAGTCAGTGTGCAGATTCCTGAAGAAGAGTGGGACAAGGAGCAAGAGGCATTAGCTCTTGGAAATTCCAAGGCCTTGAATGCATTGTTCAATGGAATCAGCAAGAACATCTTCAGGCTGGTACACCACTGTGAAATAGCTAAGGAAGTTTGGGATACCCTCAAGGTAACTCATGAAGGTACTTCCAAGGTGAAGATGTCCAAACTTCAGATGCTGACCACCAAGTTTGAAAATCTGAGGATGAAAGAGGATGAGACTATTCATGACTTTCACATGAATATTCTTGAAATTGCAAACACCTTTGGTGGACTAGGTGAGAAAATGGCTGAAGAGAAACTTGTAAGAAAGATTCTCAGGTCCTTGCCTAAGAGATTTGCTATGAAGGTCACAACCATAGAGGAGGCGCAGGACATATGCAACATGAAGGTGGATGAGCTCATTGGTTCCCTCCAAACCTTTGAAATGGGCTTGGGTGAGTATGCTTTTGTATCTAATGCTGAAGAGGAGTCAGAAGCAGGATGTACTGGAAGTGATGAAAGTATATCAGAAGCCTTAGCCATGCTTGGGAGACAGTTCAACAAGCTCATAAAGAAATTTGATCAACAGGGTAGAACCAATGTCAAGAACGTCCCGTATGACATAAAGAAAAGATCAACTTATGAAGAAAAGGCCAACCAAGGCAAGGGAATCCAGTGCCATGGATGTGAAGGATATGGTCATATTAAGGCTGACTGCCCTACCCTTCTCATAAGGCAAAGGAAAGGGCTGTCTGTCACCTGGTCAAAAGAAGACACTGAGAGTGAATCTGAAGGAGAATCGGCCAAACATGTCACTGCTCTGACCAGTGTTTGTTCCTCAGAGGATAACTCAAGTGGAGATGAACTCACCTTGGATGAGCTTGCTGTCTCATATAAAGAATTATGTGTTAAAAGTGCAGAAGTTTGCATTCAAGGAGAAAAGCATAAGAAACTCATCAAAGAGCTAGAAGCTGAGAAACTCGAGCAGCTGAAAGTCATAGAGGGTCTGAAGGGTGAGATTTCTTTGCTGATCTCTAAGCTAGACCAAATGACCAAATCCATCAAAATGTTGAATAAGGGATCTGACACCTTGGAAGAAATCCTGAAGACAGGACAGAAGTCTGGAACCACATCTGGTTTAGGCTTTGGGAAAAGATCCTCAGCTGAACGCAAACGCCCAAAGGCTAAAATTCAGAAATCCAAAGGGAAGTCACATCCAAAGTCACAACATCGAGGAACCAAAATGAACAATCATCAGAAGAAGAAATTCAAGAGATGGAAATGTCATTACTGTGGTAGATTCGGTCACATAAAACCATTCTGCTATAGGCTGCATGGTTACCCAAACCAGACCCCTCAAGGTAGGCCTAAGAAAAAGGTGTCCACGCATAATGTCCCCATTAAGAAACTAACATGGGCGGCTAAGCAGACACCTCAGGTCAATCCTAAGCAGCTGGCATCTAAGATTCACTTCTCGCCTGAGAATCAACAGTGTGTTGCTAACCTGGCTCACACTTCTCCAAGGGGACATATCAGACAGGATTGGTACCTTGATAGTGGCTGCTCAAGGCATATGACTGGGATGAACAACCTAGTGGTGAATCTACATCCCTCTAACACCAAGTCTGTGACATTAGGTGATGGAACTAAAAGAGAAGTCATGGGTGTTGGGAAGCTGGATTGTCCAGAAACTCCAAAATTGAGTGATGTATTGTTAGTAAAAGGACTAACTGTGAACCTCATAAGCATAAGCCAGCTGTGTGACCAAGGATACAAGGTGGATTTTACCAAGGGAGGATGTGTGGTGTTGAATGGGTGCAATCAGGAAGTTATGAGAGGAACCAGGTCCAAAGACAACTGCTACTTGTGGGAACCTGAACTCTCTAACTTTTCTACAACATGCTCATCAGCCAAGGAAGAACAGGAGGTGAAGCTGTGGCATAGAAGACTTGGACATCTCCACTTACGGGGAATGAAGAAGATCATATCCAAGGAAGCAGTCAGAGGAATTCCAAAGCTTCTGATTGATGAAGGAAGAGTCTGTGGAGAATGCCAGGTGGGCAAGCAAACCAAGATGTCACACCCGAAGCTGGGACATTCCACAACCTCCAGAGTTCTGGAACTGTTGCACATGGACCTAATGGGACCTATGCAGGTTGAAAGTCTTGGTGGGAAGAAGTATGCTTACGTGGTGGTTGATGACCATTCCAGATACACGTGGATAAGCTTCATCAGAGAGAAGTCAGATACATTTGATGTCTTCAAAGATCTGTGCATAAGACTTCAAAGGGAAAAGGACAGTTGTGTGGTCCGGATTAGAAGTGATCATGGTACTGAGTTCAAGAATTCCAAGTTTGATGAGTTTTGCTCGTCTGAAGGAATAAGCCATGAGTTCTCCTCTCCTATAACCCCTCAGCAGAATGGAATAGTTGAAAGAAAAAATAGAACTATTCAAGAATCTGCCAGAGCAATGATTCATGCAAAGAAGCTCCCCATGCACTTTTGGGCTGAAGCAATGAATACCGCGTGCTATGTTCACAACAGAGTCACCTTGAGAAAAGGAACCTCCTTCACTCTGTATGAAATATGGAAGGGCAGAAAACCCACTGTGAAGTACTTTCATATCTTTGGAAGTAAATGCTACATTCTCACAGATCGTGAACAGAGAAGGAAGCTAGATCCCAAAAGTGATGAAGGTATTATCCTGGGATACTCCACTAACAGTAGAGCCTACAGAGTGTTCAACTACAGGACCAATGTCCTGATGGAATCCATAAATGTTATTGTGGATGACAAAGAGGAAGGAACCGATGTCATGGAGGATGTTGAAATATTCCTTGACAGTTCAACTGACACTCCAGTCAAGTCTGAAGAAGTACAGGAACCTCCTCCTGAATGTGAAGTAGATGCAACCACCAAAGTGCCATCTATCAGAATTCAGAAAGACCACCCTAAGGATCTTATCATAGGGGATCCCACCAGTGGTGTAACTACCAGGTCAAGAGGAATAACTTCAAATTCCTGCTTTGTTTCCAAGGTTGAACCAAAGAATGTGAAAGAAGCCCTGACTGATGAATACTGGATCATTGCCATGCAAGAGGAACTCGAGCAGTTCACAAGGCATGAAGTATGGGAGCTAGTTCCAAGACCTGAAGGGTCCAACATCATTGGTACCAAGTCGATCTACAAAAACAAATCTGATGAGAAAGGAGTAATTACTAGAAATAAAGCAAGACTAGTAGCTCAAGGATACACTCAAGTTGAAGGGGTAGACTTTGATGAGACGTTTGCTCCTGTGGCTAGACTTGAGTCCATCAGATTGCTGTTGGGGGTAGCTTGCATCCTGAAGTTTAAGCTATTCCAAATGGATGTGAAGAGTGCATTCTTGAATGGCTACCTGAATGAAGAAGTCTATGTGGAACAACCCAAAGGATTCTGTGATCCTAACCAACCTGAGCATGTATACAAGTTGAAGAAAGCCTTGTATGGGTTGAAGCAAGCACCCAGAGCTTGGTATGAAAGGTTAACCGAATTTCTGACCTCAAATGGATACAGAAAGGGTGGCATAGATAAAACCTTGTTTGTGAAGGATGAAGAAGGCAAAATCATGATAGCTCAAATCTATGTTGATGATATAGTCTTTGGTGGAATGTCAGAACAAATGGTTAAAAAATTTGTTCACCAGATGCAGTCTGAGTTTGAAATGAGTCTAGTGGGAGAACTGACCTATTTCCTTGGAATGCAAGTAAACCAAATGGAGGACTCTATGTTTCTCTCCCAAAGCAAGTATGCCAAAAACATAGTTAAGAAGTTTGGTATGGATAATGCCAGGCACAAGAGGACTCCTGCTCCTACTCATCTGAAGTTAACCAAAGATGATGGAGGGCCTAGTGTTGATCAATGCCTGTACAGAAGTATGATAGGTAGTCTGCTGTATCTAACTGCAAGTAGACCTGACATTTCTTATGCAGTTGGAGTGTGTGCTAGATACCAAGCAGAGCCCAAGGTGAGCCATTTGAATCAAGTCAAAAGGATTCTCAAGTACATCAATGGGACGTGTGACTATGGGATGCTGTATTCACATGGGTCTGAGCCTGTCCTATCTGGGTACTGTGATGCTGATTGGGCTGGAAGTGCTGATGACAGAAAAAGCACATCAGGTGGATGTTTCTTCTTAGGAGAAAACCTCATATCGTGGTTCAGCAAGAAGCAGAATTGTGTCTCTCTGTCCACTGCAGAGGCTGAATACATAGCTGCTGGAAGCAGTTGCTCCCAACTGGTTTGGATGAAACAGATGCTCACTGAGTACAATGTCTCTCAAAATGTCATGACATTGTTCTGTGATAATCTCAGTGCCATCAATATCTCCAAGAATCCCATCCAACACAGCAGGACCAAGCATATTGACATTAGGCACCACTTCATCAGAGATCTGGTGGAAGACAAGGTGATCACTTTGGAACATGTAGCCACGGATCTTCAACTGGCTGACATATTTACAAAGGCTCTGGATGCTACTCAGTTTGAAAACTTAAGGAGCAAACTGGGAATATGTCTCTCTGAGACCTTATAGCAACCACTGATGTTGGGAATAAATTGTTTAATATCTCTGTCTATTAAACAATTTGTACTAAGTTATGATTGGGCACCAGATCATAGCTATGCTACTTGTAACAAGGGTGGATACAAGAGGGTAAGGAGACACCCTACTGTGAGAAGGTCATTGTACCTGCAGGAGTTCAAGGATGCTGTTCATGCAGGAGTGGTTCTGGATGTCAGAAACAAAATCAGGGCATCTGATATGGTGGTACCTACTGTAAAGTAAAAGTGGGTGATTACGTGATCGAAGCTGTGAAGCAAGATCAAGGGGATGTTAACTTGGTTGAAACTGTGAAGTAAAACCAAGTCTGGAACTCTGTCATTGTGCTCTGGCTAAGTTGTTGGCTTTGGCAACATTTTTGACAAAAAGGGGGAGTAATATCCACCACTACCCCTGACAACAGACTCTCATGACAGATCTGAAGATTCCCTCCCCTGCAGCAACTGTGTGTGTGCTGCTGTGTGAAGTTGTTATTTAACTTCCATGTGTGTGAGTGTGCTGCCACTCTGAGTGTATTAGCTAGTATTATTTCCTGCTAGGTGTGTGATTCCGCTGCTATGAACTCTGTTATGGGGATCAAAGTGTTTTAGCCAAAATTTTGCCAAAGGGGGAGTTTGTAGGTGTTTAATTGGCTGCATTATATGGTAAAACACTAATGTCTTGACTGATGTCATAACATGTATGTGTGACTACATTGTAGTTACTGCAGGACTAGCTAACACAGGATTTATTGAATGTCAAACTGGATGCTGTGACATTCATACCTGTCAACAGATACTAAGTGTCGCACCTCGAAAAAATGGGGATACGACTTCAAAGCGAAGCGCGATCGCACGCTCGCAATGATGGACTGAACAGAGTCGCCATCGAACTTTATTTATTCCTAAAAAGGAAAGGGGAAATATCGATAAAACCCAAGACAAAAGAAAGGATAAGATATGGTCATCGCAACCAATATCAGGGTTCGGGAGTCGATTACGCAAGGGGAAGGTATTAGCACCCCTCACGTCCGTTGTACTCAACGGGAACCATTAGGTCAGTTGTGTGCATTAATGTTAGTTTGAAGTGTTAGGCTTTTCAATTATTAGGTGGGAAAGAAAGAATAGAAGAGAGAAGAAATGTTTTTGGATTTTTGACGAAGGACTAAACCTAAGTTTTTTATTAGTGGGCCTGACAAGATTTACAAATCCTGCTCCTACATATCTCAACAGAGAAATCAAGGCTTACGTAGTTCTGGGTAGAAAAATGTTTGTTTGTTGGTCGATTTTAGCGAAAGCTATATTGTATTAATCGACGAAAACATTGTTTTACCCAAAACAGATGAGGAGTGGACGCGTACCACACATCAAACGGATTTAAAAATCTACATTCGGAAAAGCGTCATTTATCTCTACTCAACAATCGTGGCTGAAACATTGTTTTATATCACTTAAGACAAGATACCTTTCGTTTATGAAAAGGGTTTTTATTACTCGCACGGCGGCGAGAAAAGAGTTTGATTGGTTGGATGTATTTTGAGTGATGGCGAGAACTTGGATGAGCGAGATATACATCTCGAATCCTAGCCTTAGGAGTGCATGGTATACACCATGTTCCATTTCCATCTTTATTGAAAGAGTTTAAGGTAGGAATTAAGTATTTTGGAATTTGATTGAGAAAGGGTTTGAAGAAACCGCATTGACAATTTTAGGCGATGGCGAGAGTTAAGATTGGCGAGGCATACGTCTCGAATCCTAACCTCAGGAGTGCATGGTATACACCATGTTCCATTTCCACCTTTATTAAAAGTGTTAAATAAGAATTAGGTATTTTGAGTTTTGTTGTGAAAATGACTTGACCATAGATCAAGTGTTGATGGACGTTTAAGAGAAATTTGAATGAGTGTTTGAGAGAGCAAAGTGGATAAGTTTGGATGATGGTGAGAACTAGGATTGGCGAGATATACATCTCGAATCTTAGTCTCAGGAGTGCGTGGTATACACCACGTTCCACTTCCATCTTTATTGAAAAGGTCTTAATTATGAATTAATATTTTTTGAATTTTTGATTATGAAAAATGCCTTGACGTTGGATCAAGCATTTGATGAAGTTTTTTTGAAATGGGATGGAATGGAAAGGAGAAATGAATTGGTTCGTTTATTGAGAAAAAGCTCGACGTTGAATCGAGTCATATTTTTGTATTTTTGAAATTGTTGATTTTATTCTTGTGTTAGTAGCTAACTACACAGTCAAGCAATAAAGAAATAAAACAGTACAAGATTATTACACATCGGGGGAGTGGGGTACATTTTGTCAAATGGGGATTAAAAAATCATGAAATAATTAAATCGTGCCCAAACAACAAATAATGTAATGCATGAGTGTAAGTGCAAGAGAACTGGCTCATTGTAAGAAAGCCCAAGAGTAAGCTATGTGAGGTTGATGGCGATGCTTAAAAGCAATCGACTTACAAGGGTGTGAAAATGGGCTCGATATTGAATCGAGAAAATATGATTTTTATAAGTTAAAAAAATGGTTTCGAATGCATGATGCAATTAAAAGAAAAAAACAAATCTATATTATTAAACAATAAATAAAAAAAGAAATATGAATAATAAAGCATAAATATAAAAGAAAATATTAAAAGAAAGAAAAACTACGCCTAAGAGTATCGAACCCACTACACTAAAGATCCAGAAGCCACTCCCCTCCACCAGACCACTTACTAACTAACTGATATTTTAATGCTAACTTAAATGTATAAACTAAGATAAACTAAAAAAGAATTAAAATGAAAAAATTAAATAGTAAAAAAAACTGTAGAGTTCCCTAATTAAATCCCACCCCTGGCCGTTGGTTTCTTCAAAAAGGGAATGGGAAATGAAAATATTAATTGGCTGTACCTAGGAAAATTAAAGGAATCCTTTTTAATAATAATGTTTTTTTAAAACTACTTACCCTATTTAATACTAAATTGAAAAAAAGAAAATAAAGAAAGAAAAAAAATCAAAAATGGAATCGTCTCTCTCAATCCCTCTTCTCTCGACTCAATCTCACCCACAGCCCTCTCTCTCACTTCGTTCACTCTTTCTTCTTCGTTCATCTCACACCCAAATGCCCTCATCTCCCTCAATCAATCCATCCTCGACCTCAACCCTTTCTCTCAATCACTCTCGAATCATACAAAAAACAAAGGCTGAAGCAAAAGAGAGCTCACCTCCGGTGGTGAAGACGGTAACGACGACTCAACCTCGCTCCTTCCCTCTCCCAAACAGGTTTGTGTTTGATTTTTCGATTTAGGGTTCTGTTTGCTCCGTTTTTCAAATCCGCCTCCCTCTCTCAATTTTTCGTCGTTACTTTTTCGTCTCCGAATCGCTCTCTTCCTTTTATCCCTGCAGCTTAGGGTTTCAAACGGTACTCAAAAGTTCAAAGAAGAAAAATTCCAGAAGTGTTTTTTTGGTGCTCAGAACCGAGTTGTCCTGTTTGATGCTATTTTCCGGAAACGGTAATCTGTACTTAGCTTTCTTCTTTGCTTTTGTCCCAATTCCAATTTGGGAAATTCCTTGAAATCTTAACGCTTTGACTGATTACTCTGGGTTTTGTTACTGCAGTGAAAAATGCTTAACGCATGAATGGCTTCGGAGGTCATGAAGACTGATGTGATTTGGTTTGGTCTTTGCAGGTTATGTGAGCTTGGACTCTGTACCGCAAGTGTGGTATCATTAACTGGTGTCATAGGCTCTCTAAAAATTCCAGCAGAAGGAATTGTTTTCAAAATGTTTCTACAGGCTGTGAATAAACATGATTAGGTTGCTGCATTGACTTAGGCCAAGGTTTGTGGTGTTTGTTGCAGCTTTGGATTGCTATGGTTTGGGGAATCTCACGACAACAAATGGTACTCTTTTGTTCCTTGTTTACGCTATTTTCGCTCTTATCATTGTTCTCAGTATTTTTTCTTCTGTAGATGGTCCTTTTTGAAAAGCAGGCAAATCCATAGAACTTGAAGCACTCTGCAGCTTCTGTTGATTCTGTTGCAATTGGTGAGCCTTATGATCTTGATGAGAATTCTGCTGTACTGAACTGAGGAACCATTCATTGCAGGTGACCCGGAAATACTAATATTGTTCGATGTGAATGACAACGGCGAAGCAGGTAATCTTAGATACAAGTCTCCATTAATGCTTGCACTTCTTTGCATATGGCGGTCACCGGAGAGTACAGAATTTTAGATACATCCTTCACAGCTTTTAAAATAGAGAGCAAATTGGACCGGTAGATTTCACACTTCCTGTTTGCAGACTCGAGCTCATCGGTCAGTTTTGTGATATGCTTATCCATATCCTCCTTATTCATATGCTCGACCATGCTTTCATCCTGTGCAACTTTTTTTTGCTTCTTGTAAAGTGACTCAGTTGGGCTGTTTTGCACTATGGGCAAAATCCAAGATCCTCTGTTTTTACTCATTGTTGTCCTGGTTTATTATCCCACTATTAAGTTTATTGTGGTACCAAAATGTGAATGCTGATTTTTCCATATGTTATCGCAGGATTGCAAGCATGTTGCAGCTTCCTTGCAGCAAGTATCACGCTTCACGACCTAGACTTGGTCGGATTCGACAACTTATGCTCTAGTACTTCATGGTATGTAAGCTTGTTCATGCTCTTGATAGAAACTCATGACTGCCCTACCTTACTTGGTATCACTTGTCTTGAATCCTGGTTTATGGCTCACCTTGGCTTGCTATTTGCTAACATTCTGTCTTGCATCAGACCTTTCACGGTTTGCTTGGTGCTTATGGATATGAGGTTAAGCGCATGTCTGCAACAGGTAAAAATTTCTCTCATTCCGCAACTGTCCGCAGCCTTAGGCTCATAATCAATGTGCATAGCATATGTTGACTGGCAGTATGGATTTATGATCTGATTGGTCGACTGCATTGCAACAAAGCATTTCCTTATGTTTCGCGAGATTCCATGACACGGTTGATATGGTTCTGCAGATATTATCACAGGCCATATGCAGTCTACCGTCATGCATTATGCAACTGGATTTGTGAAATGGTTCAGCCTTTGTGGTTACGGTGATGCCGCCATTTTTGTGATGCCTCTGGTATAGCAGCTTGGCATGTTGTTGTTTGGTAGCAGCTGTTTGAAGTTGTGGCTTTCGGCGCCGGCGTGCGGCATTTTGGGGTGTTGTGAAACTGTTTAGGCAAAACCAGCATACTGTCATAAAAATAAGATTGAACTAATGGTTGCTCAGTTGTTTTTTGAATTGGCTATTAAAAATGAGTTTATCATGTGAATTTAGCATGAATTCTATTATGGAAACTTCCTTGTTATGCTGTTATGTACAAAAGTGCATGGATTGTCATGATGCATTTTCCATTTCATTCCTTGCATTTGCACCGTACCAGCTACCACCGTGGGCTTCATGTTATCCTGCTCATCAATTCCAATTGTTTTTTTTTTCTTCATTTTGTCTTATTAGGATATATAAAATATCATGAAATGTACTAATGAAAAATGAATTGGATAAATGGAAAATGTTTTGGATAATGAATTATGGGTTAATTGATTAATTTTTATGAATGGATTTGGATGTGAAATGGATATGAAATGGATTTTGGTTCCAAATGGATAATGAAAATGGATGTGGATTTTGGGTATAGTTTGAAACAAAAATGGGTTTAAAAATAGAGTTGGGTTATTGGATATTTGATTATAAAAATGGATGTGGATTTTTAGGAATAATCCAATATCAGTATGAATATCAATTTAATTAATAATAACAAATCAGCAAAAACCAAATTAAAAAACAACAAATTAATCTATAATTCATTTAAAATTACTTGGATACCAACTCTAACATTCATTTGGAAATTAAAATCGATTAGAG
Organism: Lathyrus oleraceus; assembly: GCF_024323335.1. Classification (NCBI taxonomy): domain Eukaryota; kingdom Viridiplantae; phylum Streptophyta; class Magnoliopsida; order Fabales; family Fabaceae; genus Lathyrus; species Lathyrus oleraceus. The sequence goes on along the minus strand of NC_066583.1, from coordinate 367,453,961 downwards.
TTTGAATCATTAGTAAAATAAACAATTAAGATTAAATTGAAATTTGGAATTAAACTTAATTTGAAATTAAAATCAAATTGAAACTTAGAAAGTCAAATCCATTTTATAATCAAAAGCACCATGATCAAAAAGGCCTATACAATGTAATATGGGTTTGGGAATGAATGTATGCAAAAATGAATTTTAGGCCAAGTGCCAAATAAAAAATGAAAAAAAAATGAAAAAATTTCAGGGTCAAAATCGGGGTATGACAGTTGCCCCTATTTAAGCGTCTTCAACTAGAGAATATGAAGTAGGACACTCTTCATATGATCATAGTGGGAGATGGTTAAATACTAAGAAGACCCGGATTTTGATCCTGAATCCCTATGACATGATGTGATATGATACGATATGCTATGATATGATATGACATGATATGATATGATATGATATGACATGATATGATATGATATGACATGATATGCGTGGATGCATGATTTTTTTTAATTTTCTTCCCTGCTAGGGATATGGTGGACCCTTGACAGGAGATGCTACTAGACAGACCAATATGTGGGGAATACTGATGATCCAAAGGGAGATAGACAAATGGTAAGAAACAACTTGCTGGGGAAACAATCCTGTTGGAGAAACAGGCACACACTGGGGAGTATTCAAAGTGAGATTTGATGAACGACACTTAGAATACAAGGGATTTCGGAAGTAAGTTCACACATGACTTACCGAACCCGAATAAAGGAAAAGATGCTACAACAGGTTCATATATGACCTGACAACGCTGGGGAATAATCAAGGAGAAAACTCTTCAGAACAGGTTCATGTATGACCTGACACCGGAATAAGGGTTCAACAACAGGTTCATACATGACCTGAATAGTATTGAACAAACTAGAGAAAAAAATCTTCAGAGCAGGTTCAAGTATGACCTGACACCGGAATAAGGGTTCAACAACAGGTTCATACATGACCTGAATAGTATTGAACAAAAATTGGAAAAACTCTTCAGAGCAAGTTCAAGTATGACCTGACCCCGGAATAAAAGGCTCAACAACAGGTTCATACATGACCTGAATAGTATTGAACAAACAGAGAGAAAAAAAATCTTCAGAGCAGGTTCAAGTATGACCTGACACCGGAATAAGGGTTCAACAACAGGTTCATACATGACCTGAATGGTATTGAACAAATAGGGAAAGAATCTTCAGAACAGGTTCAAGTATGACCTGACACCGGAATAAAAAGCTCAACAACAGGTTCAAACATGACCTTGAATAGTATTGAACAAAAATTGGAAAAACTCTTCAGAGCAGGTTCAAGTATGACCTGACCCCGGAATAAAAGCTCAACAACAGGTTCATACATGACCTGAATAGTATTGAACAAAAATTGGAAAAAACTCTTCAGAGCAGGTTCAAGTATGACCTGACCCCGGAATAAAAGGCTCAACAACAGGTTCATACATGACCTGAATAGTATTGAATAAAAATTGGAAAAAACTCTTCAGAGCAGGTTCAAGTATGACCTGACCCCGGAATAAAAGGCTCAACAACAGGTTCATACATGACCTGAATAGTATTGAACAAAAATTGGAAAAACTCTTCAGAGCAGGTTCAAGTATGATCTGACCCCGAAATAAAAGGCTCAACAACAGGTTCATACATGACCTGAATAGTATTGAACAAAAATTGGAAAAAACTCTTCAGAGCAGGTTCAAGCGGAATAAAAGGCTCAACAACAGGTTCATACATGACCTGAATAGTATTGAACAAAAATTGGAAAAACTCTTCAGAGCAGGTTCAAGTATGACCTGACCCCGGAAAAAAGCTCAACGACAGGTTCATATATGACCTGATACTGGAATAACAACAATTGGACTCTGACCGTAAGCAATGGACTACAACCACCCTTTAACGGATTTTGCCAACAACAATTGGACTTGAAAATGACCGGGAAAACCGGATGTTGGTTTAAGGGCACCAAATACAAACTGGAATCAAAGGTCAAAGGATCATAGGATCGACAACAAGACCTGAGTCAATGCAAAATGAGCACGAAGTACATTTCGGCTATGCATGATTTGAATTTCCTTTTATGCATGATATATGAATGATCATGATTATGAGAATGCTGACACTGGGCAGACTGGGAGTTTGTAAAGGCTTTTTATGGAAGCTCATGATTCCTCAACACCGAGAACTCAACCAAACATTTTATGATAGATGTTGTCAAAGGAGGATTCTATCCAGTTTGATGGCCACAGCTTAGCCAATGGATCCTTTTGGAGGATTAATGAATCGTGCTAGCATAATTTTCGGGCACTCGTCTTAAACTCAATAGTTGTTGACGTATGGCAGAATTTGTTTGAGCAATTTGAAAGCACGAAGAAAGAGGTTCTGCCCCTCTGTGGCTCATCTTGCCCTAGTTTGTTGGGTCTTTGGAAATGTTCACCTTGAAAGTGAGTTTGGAAACAACTTTCCATGAGACTAACTTGAGATGGCTTGCCCCAAGTGTTTGAAACTTGCAGTGGTCTGAACTTGACTAACCAAATGCTGGAATGGTAGACTCTTGATTGATTGTCCTTTGGATAGGTGGACTCATTGAGCTCTGAGGTGGCTTGCCCCAGCCTAAGTCTTGAAGCAAATTACTCTTGGCTAACTGAACCTTGGAGTGATTGGACTTACTGAGCTCTAAGGTGGCTTGCCCCAGACTAGACTTCTTTCACTTTATCAAGTTCCTCAACTGTATTTGGAATTTCTTGATGCTAAGTGTTGACTTGCAAATAAGATTGTTCATTCAAAAATGGTAATTTTAATGCAGTGTTTATGCAAAAATTTGAAATCAAAATTTATTGATATGAACGGGTGAAATACAGTGAACGAGTCATTGATAAGAACACAATGGTGATCAAGTCATTCACAGTATGCAAGTTGGTACCATCAAATGATTAACAAGAATCGTTTGGAGTCAAGTTAACACAACCTTGTTATAGTATGCTTTCAAAATAAACCCTGCCTCAATTAGGTCTTTTAAGGGTTGTAACGTGGTCTGGTTCGCGGTTTCTTGAAACAAAAGGATATAAGGCTCAAAATTTGTTTTTACCCACCCCTTCTCCTTGATGATCTCCAGTTCCTACGTTCAGTTAATTCGATACACGTATTCGACCTCGAAGGTGCGAAAGTGAAAATGAGGATTCAAGGTGAGATTTTCTTGAAATGGCAGTCACCTTATTTTGTTTTTGTCGAGGATTTAATGACCTCTTTTGATTGATTTATTTTATCCCTAATTTTGCCTGGACCGCTTCTTTGAAGCTTTTGGTCCATCGGGATGCCCTAACTTTTGCCTAAGTCATCTTGTGGTATTGACCTAGTGGGCTTTTTTCTATCCTCTTTTTTTTTATGCGTGTGACTGCCACATTATTGGTGGATGAGGATCAACCAACACTAATTTCATCTTTTCTCAACTTCTTCGACACTTCAACATGTGCACGAAGGATGACATGTGGTTGAACCTAATTAAAGGGTGTTCATATGGACAATTTTTTGAAAGATCGGATGCATGATCAAACTATCTGAACACAACTACCCTGCCCCAGGTTAAGATTAAGGGTTTTAGATCCGAAATAAACACCAACTTCTAGGCTCAAAGTGGTTGTCTAGGGATTAACATCCTTATCACTCCAGTGTTTGGGGATTTGAAACAATGCCTTACATCATCGACAAGGTTTTACTCAAAAGCATACCACAACAATTTCAGGTGTTTCGTTTTCATCATCCTCCCTCCAATCTTTGTTAACACAACAGTTTGATAAACAAAAGTGAATGAGAGGAGAATTTTTGTTTTTTAACATAAATGAAAAACGAGTGAATACGAATGGATCAATTCAAAAGATGCATAAACATTTCATTAATCTTACCAATTCAAATAAAACAACAATGTTTAAAAGCAAATAACAACCAACATGCAAAGAAACTACAAAAGAAGTGTTGAAACAACCAAATGATCGCCAACTTTAGGGAATTGACTTCTTCAAACTTGAAGGTTGGGATCAATAAGCTTTTTGACATTGGCATGATGATCTTCAAATTCTTTTCCTTCAACCTCATCATTGAACGCCACCCTCTTGGATCCACTACTCACTTCTCCTTTTCTTTCATTGGTATGGGTCGTGACATTGGAAATCCAAGACGGTATCTCAATGCTCTTACCAGGAAACAATGATAGCTCATTAGCCACATCCCTGACATCTTCCTTGTGGTACAAAACCTTAAGGGGTCTCAAGGGTCCTTTCCCTTTCTCATTATCTGGCCCAGAAATCAAGGTATATGTACCTGAGCCTTCCTCCTTGAGTGTTGGTGACCTTATGTCAATTAATCCTTCCAGCTTGAGCTTAAAACTCTTGCATTCCTCGATGGAGTGCCCCATTGTTCCAGTATGGTATTCGCACTTGATCTTCGGGTGATCTTCTTCAAAGACTAAACTCTTTTTGTTAATCAGTCCTCGTACCAAGGCTTTTAGCGCGAAGCAAGAATCTAGGTCATGTCCCAATGCCCCTTTATGGAATTCACATGTTGCATTTGGATTGTACCATGGCAGGTATGGTGACACAGGCGTGAGAGCTCGAGGTGTCACCAAAGCATTTTGGATCAGTTGCGGGTAGAGCTTGCTATATGGCACCGGAATCGAGTCATTGTGATCCTTGTTCCTCTTGTTCTGATTTTTATTCTGAACCTGGCTTTGGTGACTTTGAGGAGGAATAGCCAGAGGATGTTGCTGATGACGTCTTGAGGGAGGTCCATATACTGGTAAATGAGGAGTTGCCACATAGAATTTCCCTTGACCTGGGGTGACACCAGATGGATGCGGGGTAGTAGCTCTCTTTGTTGCAGCAGTGTATATTGGGTGACCCTCTTTTCTCAACAAGACTTGCAGGGTTTCCAAGACCCATCTCATTTGGCTCTTCAAAAGATTAAGTTCCTCCTTCAGCGCTTCTTGGCTTTTCCTTAGCTCGTCCATCATCCCCTGAGACATGGTTCTTTGCTCTTCGCGTGTTGAGAATCACTTTGCTTCACGGACAAAAGATGGATGAGTTTTTTTGGTATTTTGTCTGGAGAATGACATGCATTATGATGCGATGCAGATGCAATGAATGAATGCAATGCAAGCCATGCATATTTGTGTTTTTTCTTTAATACACGAGTTCAAAAGTCCGAGGTACTGATAAATTTGATTGCTTTTCCAAAACGGGGTTCTCACCGGGTATGGTCTAGGGCTTTGTTACAAAGGATCCCCAGAGTCATTGATTCACAAGAATGTTTGACGCTTACGGGAAATACTTTCCGGTCGTCAACTCCATCAAGGGAATCTATTCTGGGTGAGGTTCTCGTACCGACCCTTACGAAGTATTCACCTCGGGAGTCCGTACTACGCAACCATCGACTGGGTTCTAGACAGGGTACTCAGAGTCATGGATTCAAAAGACTGTTTGACGCTTACGGGAAATACTTTCCAGTCGTCAACTCCATCTAGGGAATCTATTCTGAGCGAGGTTCTCGTATCGATCCTTACGAAGTATACACCTCGGGAATCCATACTACGCAACCATCATTTCTAGTTGGCCAAAGGTTTAATGTTCTGAAAGGTCCCTAGAGTCATGGACCCCTTTGAAACATCGACGCTTACGAGGTATACACCTCGGGCGACAATATTTACAAAAGAATCTACTCTAAGTGAGGTTCTCGTACCGACCCTTACGAAGTATTCACCTCGGGAGTCCGTACTACTCAACCATCGTCCTATCTTATGTTTTTTTTTCACTCTAGACTCGGGTGTAGAGTCTTTCCCACATGGTTTGCAATCAAAATCCAAGTACCCAACATGGTGGAACCAATATATAACAAATACCAATAAAGATATTAAAACAATAAAGAAAAGCCACACAATTAAACAAACAAAGGCACACAAACGTCCTAACTAGGTTTGACTCGCTTAGGATTTATCTTCCCCAGTGGAGTCGCCATCTGTCGCACCTCGAAAAAATGGGGATACGACTTCAAAGCGAAGCGCGATCGCACGCTCGCAATGATGGACTGAACAGAGTCGCCATCGAACTTTATTTATTCCTAAAAAGGAAAGGGGAAATATCGATAAAACCCAAGACAAAAGAAAGGATAAGATATGGTCATCGCAACCAATATCAGGGTTCGGGAGTCGATTACGCAAGGGGAAGGTATTAGCACCCCTCACGTCCGTTGTACTCAACGGGAACCATTAGGTCAGTTGTGTGCATTAATGTTAGTTTGAAGTGTTAGGCTTTTCAATTATTAGGTGGGAAAGAAAGAATAGAAGAGAGAAGAAATGTTTTTGGATTTTTGACGAAGGACTAAACCTAAGTTTTTTATTAGTGGGCCTGACAAGATTTACAAATCCTACTCCTACGTATCTCAACAGAGAAATCAAGGCTTACGTAGTTCTGGGTAGAAAAATGTTTGTTTGTTGGTCGATTTTAGCGAAAGCTATATTGTATTAATCGACGAAAACATTGTTTTACCCAAAACAGATGAGGAGTGGACGCGTACCACACATCAAACGGATTTAAAAATCTACATTCGGAAAAACATCATTTATCTCTACTCAACAATCGTGGCTGAAACATTGTTTTATATCACTTAAGACAAGATACCTTTCATTTATGAAAAGGGTTTTTATTACTCGCACGGCGGCGAGAAAAGAGTTTGATTGGTTGGATGTATTTTGAGTGATGGCGAGAACTTGGATGAGCGAGATATACATCTCGAATCCTAGCCTCAGGAGTGCATGGTATACACCATGTTCCATTTCCATCTTTATTGAAAGAGTTTAAGGTAGGAATTAAGTATTTTGGAATTTGATTGAGAAAGGGTTTGAAGAAACCGCATTGACAATTTTAGGCGATGGCGAGAGTTAAGATTGGCGAGGCATACGTCTCGAATCCTAACCTCAGGAGTGCATGGTATACACCATGTTCCATTTCCACCTTTATTAAAAGTGTTAAATAAGAATTAGGTATTTTGAGTTTTGTTGTGAAAATGACTTGACCATAGATCAAGTGTTGATGGACGTTTAAGAGAAATTTGAATGAGTGTTTGAGAGAGCAAAGTGGATAAGTTTGGATGATGGTGAGAACTAGGATTGGCGAGATATACATCTCGAATCTTAGTCTCAGGAGTGCGTGGTATACACCACGTTCCACTTCCATCTTTATTGAAAAGGTCTTAATTATGAATTAATATTTTTTGAATTTTTGATTATGAAAAATGCCTTGACGTTGGATCAAGCATTTGATGAAGTTTTTTTGAAATGGGATGGAATGGAAAGGAGAAACGAATTGGTTCGTTTATTGAGAAAAAGCTCGACGTTGAATCGAGTCATATTTTTGTATTTTTGAAATTGTTGATTTTATTCTTGTGTTAGTAGCTAACTACACAGTCAAGCAATAAAGAAATAAAACAGTACAAGATTATTACACATCGGGGGAGTGGGGTACATTTTGTCAAATGGGGATTAAAAAATCATGAAATAATTAAATCGTGCCCAAACAACAAATAATGTAATGCATGAGTGTAAGTGCAAGAGAACCGGCTCATTGTAAGAAAGCCCAAGAGTAAGCTATGTGAGGTTGATGGCGATGCTTAAAAGCAATCGACTTACAAGGGTGTGAAAATGGGCTCGATATTGAATCGAGAAAATATGATTTTTATAAGTTAAAAAAATGGTTTCGAATGCATGATGCAATTAAAAGAAAAAAACAAATCTATATTATTAAACAATAAATAAAAAAAGAAATATGAATAATAAAGCATAAATATAAAAGAAAATATTAAAAGAAAGAAAAACTACGCCTAGGAGTATCGAACCCACTACACTAAAGATCTAGAAGCCACTCCCCTCCACCAGACCACTTACTAACTAACTGATATTTTAATGCTAACTTAAATGTATAAACTAAGATAAACTAAAAAAGAATTAAAATGAAAAAATTAAATAATAAAAAAAACTGTAGAGTTCCCTAATTAAATCCCACCCCTGGCCGTTGGTTTCTTCAAAAAGGGAATGGGAAATGAAAATATTAATTGGCTGTACCTAGGAAAATTAAAGGAATCCTTTTTAATAATAATGTTTTTTTAAAACTACTTACCCTATTTAATACTAAATTGAAAAAAAGAAAATAAAGAAAGAAAAAAAATCAAAAATGGAATCGTCTCTCTCAATCCCTCTTCTCTCGACTCAATCTCACCCACAACCCTCTCTCTCACTTCGTTCACTCTTTCTTCTTCGTTCATCTCACACCCAAATGCCCTCATCTCCCTCAATCAATCCATCCTCGACCTCAACCCTTTCTCTCAATCACTCTCGAATCATACAAAAAACAAAGGCTGAAGCAAAAGAGAGCTCACCTCCGGTGGTGAAGACGGTAACGACGGCTCAACCTCGCTCCTTCCCTCTCCCAAACAGGTTTGTGTTTGATTTTTCGATTTAGGGTTCTGTTTGCTCCGTTTTTCAAATCCGCCTCCCTCTCTCAATTTTTCGTCGTTACTTTTTCGTCTCCGAATCGCTCTCTTCCTTTTATCCCTGCAGCTTAGGGTTTCAAACGGTACTCAAAAGTTCAAAGAAGAAAAATTCCAGAAGTGTTTTTTTGGTGCTCAGAACCGAGTTGTCCTGTTTGATGCTATTTTCCGGAAACGGTAATCTGTACTTAGCTTTCTTCTTTGCTTTTGTCCCAATTCCAATTTGGGAAATTCCTTGAAATCTTAACGCTTTGACTGATTACTCTGGGTTTTGTTACTGCAGTGAAAAATGCTTAACGCATGAATGGCTTCGGAGGTCATGAAGACTGATGTGATTTGGTTTGGTCTTTGCAGGTTATGTGAGCTTGGACTCTGTACCGCAAGTGTGGTATCATTAACTGGTGTCATAGGCTCTCTAAAAATTCCAGCAGAAGGAATTGTTTTCAAAATGTTTCTACAGGCTGTGAATAAACATGATTAGGTTGCTGCATTGACTTAGGCCAAGGTTTGTGGTGTTTGTTGCAGCTTTGGATTGCTATGGTTTGGGGAATCTCACGACAACAAATGGTACTCTTTTGTTCCTTGTTTACGCTATTTTCGCTCTTATCATTGTTCTCAGTATTTTTTCTTCTGTAGATGGTCCTTTTTGAAAAGCAGGCAAATCCATAGAACTTGAAGCACTCTGCAGCTTCTGTTGATTCTGTTGCAATTGGTGAGCCTTATGATCTTGATGAGAATTCTGCTGTACTGAACTGAGGAACCATTCATTGCAGGTGACCCGGAAATACTAATATTGTTCGATGTGAATGACAACGGCGAAGCAGGTAATCTTAGATACAAGTCTCCATTAATGCTTGCACTTCTTTGCATATGGCGGTCACCGGAGAGTACAGAATTTTAGATACATCCTTCACAGCTTTTAAAATAGAGAGCAAATTGGACCGGTAGATTTCACACTTCCTGTTTGCAGACTCGAGCTCATCGGTCAGTTTTGTGATATGCTTATCCATATCCTCCTTATTCATATGCTCGACCATGCTTTCATCCTGTGCAACTTTTTTTTGCTTCTTGTAAAGTGACTCAGTTGGGCTGTTTTGCACTATGGGCAAAATCCAAGATCCTCTGTTTTTACTCATTGTTGTCCTGGTTTATTATCCCACTATTAAGTTTATTGTGGTACCAAAATGTGAATGCTGATTTTTCCATATGTTATCGCAGGATTGCAAGCATGTTGCAGCTTCCTTGCAGCAAGTATCACGCTTCACGACCTAGACTTGGTCGGATTCGACAACTTATGCTCTAGTACTTCATGGTATGTAAGCTTGTTCATGCTCTTGATAGAAACTCATGACTGCCCTACCTTACTTGGTATCACTTGTCTTGAATCCTGGTTTATGGCTCACCTTGGCTTGCTATTTGCTAACATTCTGTCTTGCATCAGACCTTTCACGGTTTGCTTGGTGCTTATGGATATGAGGTTAAGCGCATGTCTGCAACAGGTAAAAATTTCTCTCATTCCGCAACTGTCCGCAGCCTTAGGCTCATAATCAATGTGCATAGCATATGTTGACTGGCAGTATGGATTTATGATCTGATTGGTCGACTGCATTGCAACAAAGCATTTCCTTATGTTTCGCGAGATTCCATGACACGGTTGATATGGTTCTGCAGGTATTATCACAGGCCATATGCAGTCTACCGTCATGCATTATGCAACTGGATTTGTGAAATGGTTCAGCCTTTGTGGTTACGGTGATGCCGCCATTTTTGTGATGCCTCTGGTATAGCAGCTTGGCATGTTGTTGTTTGGTAGCAGCTGTTTGAAGTTGTGGCTTTCGGCGCCGGCGTGCGGCATTTTGGGGTGTTGTGAAACTGTTTAGGCAAAACCAGCATACTGTCATAAAAATAAGATTGAACTAATGGTTGCTCAGTTGTTTTTTGAATTGGCTATTAAAAATGAGTTTATCATGTGAATTTAGCATGAATTCTATTATGGAAACTTCCTTGTTATGCTGTTATGTACAAAAGTGCATGGATTGTCATGATGCATTTTCCATTTCATTCCTTGCATTTGCACCGTACCAGCTACCACCGTGGGCTTCATGTTATCCTGCTCATCAATTCCAATTGTTTTTTTTTCTTCATTTTGTCTTATTAGGATATATAAAATATCATGAAATGTACTAATGAAAAATGAATTGGATAAATGGAAAATGTTTTGGATAATGAATTATGGGTTAATTGATTAATTTTTATGAATGGATTTGGATGTGAAATGGATATGAAATGGATTTTGGTTCCAAATGGATAATGAAAATGGATGTGGATTTTGGGTATAGTTTGAAACAAAAATGGGTTTAAAAATAGAGTTGGGTTATTGGATATTTGATTATAAAAATGGATGTGGATTTTTAGGAATAATCCAATATCAGTATGAATATCAATTTAATTAATAATAACAAATCAGCAAAAACCAAATTAAAAAACAACAAATTAATCTATAATTCATTTAAAATTACTTGGATACCAACTCTAACATTCATTTGGAAATTAAAATCGATTAGAGTTTGAATCATTAGTAAAATAAACAATTAAGATTAAATTGAAATTTGGAATTAAACTTAATTTGAAATTAAAATCAAATTGAAACTTAGAAAGTCAAATCCATTTTATAATCAAAAGCACCATGATCAAAAAGGCCTATACAATGTAATATGGGTTTGGGAATGAATGTATGCAAAAATGAATTTTAGGCCAAGTGCCAAATAAAAAATGAAAAAAAAATGAAAAAATTTCAGGGTCAAAATCGGGGTATGACACTAAGGAATAGAACAGCAGGTGTTCTGTTAGAACTTAGTATTTATTTCCAGTCTGGTTATCAAGGAAAGACCAGACCTGGCATAAGGCCTACTGATTGAATGTCAAACTGGATGTTATGACATTCCTCATTGAAAGCAGCTGCTGAAGATTAGACAGAGTGGTGTTCTGTTATACTTCAGCATGTAACTTAGTTTGTTCTTCAAGAGAATAACAGAACTAACTTAAGGCCAAATGTATAAATGTTAAGTTGGACACTTTGACATTTATTAATGTAAGCTGTTACTGTAGTATGGTCATTTTGATCATGTACATGTCAGCAAAATTGTACAGTCTGTTTTCTGGAAAAACAGACTCAGCATATGGACCTTGATGTCAAGCTGAATGTCGTGACATTCATGCCTGACAGCATATGCTATATTGTAGGTTGTTCAGTTTTCTGTTTCAGCTTTTTCTCAGGCTATTCTTCAGGAAGTCAACAGCTTAGAGAAAAACCAGGAAATCAACAACCAATCTACATTCAATGAACCTAACAAATAGCCTATTTGTTAGTAACCTAAATGTTGAATTTATGGGAACTTATGTGACCTTAAATTCAGGAGAATATAGGTGCAAAAGCCCAGGATGCTGCAATATAAAAAGGAAGGCGTTCCTTCATTCAGTTTCGGGGATTTTGAGGCGTGAAGATTTTGTGTGTCCATCATACTTCACTGCTGTATTTTTGTGAGTCTAGTATTAGACGTATCTTGTAAGTCAAGCCATTATCAAGTAGATGATTGCTTTGGCATAGGGTGTTTATTGAGTTGTAAGTGTTGTGTCACTCAAAGCTTTTAAGCGTGAGTGCTGTGTATCTTGATTTAAGCTGTGAAGCATAATCAAGAGTTGTTTTTGAAGTGTGACTTCAAAGTGTCTTTAATATCACTGAGGTGATTGAGAGGGAGTGAGTAGGAACTCTGATCTTAGGTTAAGATTGAAATTGCATTGGGTAGGGATTAAGTGATAAGTTGTAAACGGGTGAGTTTAGCTTTGAATTGATACTACTAATAGTGGATTTCCTCCCTGGCTTGGTAGCCCCCAGATGTAGGTCATGTTGGACTGAACTGGGTGAACAATTACTTGTGTTATTTACTGCACTTACTGTTAAGTTCTGCATAATCCCTGTCTGTGCAGAATTGGATGTCATAACAACCAGTGTGACATCCAAAGTCTGATAACTAGAATTTCAGTTACTGCCAACCCATGATGCTCTCTTCCCTATATTTCTGGGATAACACTCATAACAACTTTCACTTCCCTTGTGGAATGCTAACCCTAACACTTTTCGATGTCGCTGCTATCACCGGTCTTCGACCAATTGGAGATGCTTTCAATCCCAACTACAGGATCGAAAACACCATTGGCTTTGATGGTAATCGAGGTACCTTCACCCATTATGTCTTAGATCATCACAACAAGGATACTTAAGAGGTTTCTGACGAAGAACACATTGCCTTGCTCGCACTTTGGCTATATCGATGCATATTCTGCTCGAAGTCTCTACAAGTGGCAAAGAAGTTCTTGATCATGGCGAACCAATTACATGTTGGACACAAGCTTTACATCAGCCAAATGATCCTAGGTTGTCTCTACGAATCTTTAGGAGATGGCTTTGAAACCCTCAAGAAGATTCATCTAGGGTCAAATATATTACTAGTTGGTCCATATTGGTTGCTTCAACTATGACTCAATTCTACCTTCGAAACTTCATTGCCAACCCAAAACATAATCAACAAAGAGGCTAGCGACATAAGAAACAAAAGAGTAGAAGGAACACGCCTTGTCCAACTGACCCCTAATGATGAAGGGATGAATTTACATAAAACTTTTATTGGATACATGATGATGTACGCCAAACACTACAGTTTTACTCCCTCTATGGCTCCTTTTGCCAATAGGACTCATGGCCCGAAATGGTTCACTAGAAAATTCCTTGCCCCTTCGAAAGATCAAGAGACAGAATCACTGGCCATATGAGAAGCGTTTCTCACACCCAAGTTAATTGCAACAAGGCTCAGACCTTCGAAAAAACAAAGAATCCTCCTCATTTACCAACTCAATCTTTTCTCTCGACATTTTGGTCTAAACCAAATTATGCCCAAACCAATATTCAATAAGAAAAGTGACGATGTTCTCTACAACATGTACCATACAGAAGCCAAATGCAATGAAGAGATGTCTCATTATGTCGGCACTACACAACTCACCCTTATTCCATTCAAACCATCATACTACTGCTATGAAGAATATGACATTTGATGGGGAAGTTATTATTCCACAGAAATGTTCGACGTTCCTATTTTCACTCAACACCTAACCACCACTTTTGCTTCTGTCGTATAGGTTGTCCTTTTACCTTTATTCTCCCTAGCCTTTTCTTCCTTCAAACGTTCTAACTGTCGAACCCTATCAGCCAGTTGGGCCATATCTCTTAGATATTGGGTATCCAATTTCTTCCTAATCGAATAGTCAAGGCCCCCAACGGCCATTTCGACCAGTTCATGCTCTAGTACTTATGTAAAACACCTAGCTTTGAGCAATCGAAACCTATTCAGATAGTCATCAATTGGCTCGGTAAACTTTCGTTTGATACTAGCCAATTCCTTCAAACTTATCTTTGTTTGTCCCATATAAAACTGCTCATGCAACATTCTCTCCAGTTGGTTACAAGTATGGATCGAACTTTGGGGCAAGGTGGTGAACCATGTAAAGGAATTCTTTGTGAGTGAACTCGGAAAAAAACTTTATCCTAAGGCTCTCATTTTTTGACATGTCTCTTGCCTTAATTAAGTATCTATCCACGTGCTCGACAGTGGATTCAGTAGTATCCCCAACAAACTTAGTGAATTTGGGAATTTTGGTTCTAGGGGGTGCTTCTGCCTGTAAGATATATTCTGACAGAGGTGGTGTATGATTTGGCCTTCGAAGACCGAAATTTACCCCATTTCGCGCCATAATCCTCTCAACCATGGCTGCTAAATTATTATCTGCTGCCAAATTGTTATGTCGAACTTGCCGTATGATATCATCATCATTTTGGTTTCTATTTACCATTACTACCCTAGGTTCCCTAGGTATTTGTGGTTCAATCCTAAGGGGTAGTGCTCATCCCCCCTGATTTTGTGGGATCTAGTTGATAGTAAGGTCTTCTTCAAATGTGGCTTCCTGATTTTCTCTCGCCCAATCCCTAGGAGGGTGTCGCTGGTGCTGCGGTACACCAAGGAATTTAGACATTTATGCCACCTGCGTTGTCATCTATTGATTTGACTAAGTTATATTTTGAATTAGAGGACTCAATACGGTGGTCAAGGTTTTGGTTAACATTTGGACCATCTCATGGTTACTTTCGTCCATCTGTTGCCTTCATGCTACTACGGAGTTATTGGTAAGGCTAGGTAGATGTGTCTGGTGCCTTAAACTTGAATATTGGTTAGTTCGACCCATGTTAACCCCAAACCCTTGTACTGGAGAATTGATGTTAACCACTGATTCTGAGAAAGTAGAACCAACGTTATGTAAATTAGCCATCACTGAAGTCGACATTCCGTATGGCTGTTATCGACTACCAAATGGTATTGAGAAACCAGGGGGTACCAAAGGCCTATTTAGAATATCTCTAATTGGTGGGGGAGTATGAGGAGGTCCCCTAGGCCCAATGTAGGTTAAAATTGGTTTAGTATGGGAAACCGAATGCGTAGGCACCGAACTAACCATATATGGGAACTGTTTCAGACACGTGCACTGTGGTCGTGTTTGCCCCTATCGAATAAGAAGGGGGCGTTATGTTACTGGTTGATGGATTTTAAGAGTTTTGGTTATCTGGTGCATTTACATTTGCCATCCTCGTATGATATTCTCTCCTTGGTCGTTGTTCGTTGTTTATGGCTACTTTACCACTTCTCAATAACATACAACGAATCCTTTCCCAACAAAAAAAATGACTTAAAAACCAGAACTAAAAATAATTCAAAATACTAGCATCGTCCCACTGGGCGTGCCAATTTGTTTACCTTGAAAATTGGTAAACAACCGTTGATCTTTCAAATTTCTAAATTTGGATACTCACATGATCGATCAGATTGATCCTAGGACATGCGCTAATTGTTTTTGAAAATAAGTTTTAATAACCACGAACACTTCAATAGTACTCGTGAGGCTAGTAACTATAACTTTACAGTAAAAAGCTGATATGGATTAAAGAGAGAAATTGTAAAGAGCTGATAATAAACAACAGACAAAAGTAAGTGTTCAAAGCAAATAAACTTAAGACTTTAAAGTGACGAAATAAAGGAAGAGTGTTTGGACCAAAGCAGTAAAAACGTAGTTCTGGAAGATGAAGATAAAATTTGTATTGCTTTAAAATAACTAACAATGGTGTAAACAAACATACATTATGTGATTTACGATTTTTTTTCACACGAATACTTGGTAAATTTACAGACTCTGTACACACTTTGACACCTTCTATCCTAACATTAAGACCCTTTATTTATACTGAATCAAAATAACCGTTTCTGACGGCCCTTCAATCACGTCGAGACACATGGCGTCTTACATGGATGTAACTATTCATTATGCTCCACGTGTACTTTCAACTATTTCAGATAAAAGTAAAATTCCCTCCTTTATTTGAATTTTGAACCTCTAATCGAAAACCGTCTTCAACAGCTTTAAGAGATATTTTTGAAGTCTCAACTGCATGCTGACTCTTATTACTCTTATCCAGTCGAAACACCTTCATCTGGTTGAATATCACCTCCTGGTTGAAAACATATATACTCAGGATTTCCTTTTTCGGTAATTCTTAATGGGCGTCGAAATTATGAGCTAACATTGGGTAGACTCAACTATCTTATAGTTACCATACCGGATATTACATTTGCGGTGAGCATTTTGACCCAGTTTCTAAACACTCCTTGTGATATCATTGGGATGCAGTCATTCGAATTCTTAGATAAATAAATAATGCACTAAGAAGATGACTATTATTTCAAGATAAAGGTAATGCTAAAATCATTTGTTATTCAAATGCATACTGGGTCGGATCACCGTCGGATATGAGGTTCACATATAGATATTTTCTTATTAGAGGTAATACGATTTCATGGAGAAGCAAGAAACAAAATACAGTTGCAATATCTAGTGCTGGAGTTGAATATCGTGTTATGGCAGCAACCTAAAAGGAGCTTGCATGACTTAAAAATGTACTATAAGAGCTTAGGTTGGGATATCTTCATGCCATAAAATTCATATGCAACAATCACATGACACTCCACATTGCATCTAATATGGTTTTCCGTGAAATGACCAAGCACGTAGAAATTGTTTGTCATTATGAAAGGGACAAGGTACTTTCAGGAGAATCACCACAACATCAAATGTGAAGACCAATTGGCTGATATGTTCACCAAGTCTCTTAAGGATTCTCTTAAGGATTCTCGAGTGGATTGTATTTGTAATAATCTCGATTCATATGATATATATGATTCAACTTAAAGGAGAGTGTTAAGAACTAATTATATTAATATTTGTATATACAATATTCCATGAAATATTCCTTAGCCTATATAGAATAGAATAAAATATAGGCTTAAATATATTTTTGGTCCCTCTAGTTTGAACATTTTAAACAATTGGTCCCCCTATTACAAAACCTCCGATTTTGATCCCTTAATTTTGATGGCCTTTGGATTTTTGTGGTCCCCCTCCATTTTTGCAGACGTGGCATTGATGATTGGGATAAAAAATATTTTTTAATTAGATGGAAAGGATGACTAGGATAATTATTAATTAATATATTTTTATTTGAACTAATATTTAATAAGTTGAATTAATATGTTTATGAACTAATTAATTAATTAATTAATTAAAACTTTTAAAATGAGAGTCTTTGGATTTAAATTCATTCCTTTACGACCCTGACTCAATATACCTATTACATTTTAACTTGTGTCTATTAATTTTATAAAAACTCAAATTATTTCTAACCAAAATAAACGTGGGACTATTTAGGCATGTCAACTTACCCCTTCTATTTCTCTCTCAAACCTTCCTTCACTGCCATGCCAACCAACCCCTGTTATTTTTATTTTCTTTCAGATTAATCATGTTGATTATCCTGAAGTGAAATAGAATATGTGTTATTGTTAGTTTGTTTTTGGAAATTGTTTTTCTGTCTTAGTTTCTATGTAATATTGTGAATAAATGTTGATGTCTTGCTGATATATGATATATCTATAATTGTTTAGGAAAGTCAAAATTGAAGTTTGAAGTAAGATCATACCAAGAGATGGTTGAGAGCAAGATAAAGCATATCAATGAAGATGGTCAACAACTGGACATTTTTAAGGATAGGATAGCTAAAGAACAACTCAAATTGAAAGTCTTCGCAGACACTTTATGTAAAGAAAAATAGGTCTCCTTAATCCTTTCAATTAAACTCTCTAATTTTTGTTATTTGATTTATGAGCAATATAATACACTTTTGAATTTCTTTTTCTATTTAATATATTGTTTCTCTAAATTGGAAAGGATGATTTTAGAATTAATTTAGAGGAATGTATAGTGATTTTACAACTGTTTTGCATGACAGTAGAAAAGAATGTAAAGGTTGTTGAAGTTTGTCAAGATGGGATTGAAGATGAAAAATTGATAAATGAATCAGAAGCATATAAATGAATCAAACTGTTACAAATATAACTATCCAACTCAAACCCAAGTTTCAAAACACGGGCATAACCTGTTTCCATTCAATAAACAAACCAAGTAAGCACAAGTCTTAAGAACAAACAGGTAAGTGTGTTTATCAGGAAAATTTTCATTTAGAAATTAAGTAGGCTTAAATATTCTTCAACAACATATTTTTTCTTAAATTAAAAAACTCTATCAAATAGTACATACTTTTTTTGAAAATGAAAAAATCATATGTTTTAGAATAAAAAACTTTGCGTGAAAGTATTTTAAGCTTGAGACCTGACATTAATTTTGAGAGCCTTAAGTTTATAGGAGTTATTTATTAAATTTTAAACCTCTTAAATATTTGAATTGTTAAAATTAAACCCCAATTACAAAAAATATAGTAAATTGATGGCTCTAGATAGAGTACAATAAACAACAATTTCACATTGTCCTTTTTACTAGGGATGGCATTGGAAGGATTTTAGGAAGGTATTATAGTATCAATTTTTATATTTGTAGATGGTTATATTCGTTTAGATACTAATATTAGCATCCGTCTCCGTTCTTTATGAGTATGTAATTATCCATATCCGTATTTGTTATTTATATTTATAAAAAAAAAGTTTTTAAATTCACGAGTTAATAATTCTATTTTAAATTTAAATAATTTTGATTTCCCTTTCACGTTTTTTTATAGAAAATTGATGATGTGTTTCTCTTTTAACATATATTTTTATATATAAAATTTCACAATAAATTTATCTATCAAATATAAAATATCATTTTTGAGTTCTTAGAAAATTAAAAAACGTTTAAAAAAAGTATGATTGAATTATTAAATAAAAGAACACTTAGATTAAATATTTAATGATTTAATATAAATGTACTTTTAAAAATTGACATATATATATATATATATATATATATATATATATATATATATATATATATATATATATATATATATATATATATATATATATATATATATATATATATATATATATATATATATATATATATATATATATATATATATATATATATATATATATATATATATATATATATATATATATATATATATATATATAATGATCTCAAATAATTAAATATAACATTTTATTTCAGCATATCCAAAAGAGTTTCTTTTTGTTCGAATAAAAAAAAACATAAGTAACCAAAACACTGTAGGAAATAGGCAGGTGTGTTTCTCATTACACTTTTAGTATTTCTTTCAAATTATATGAATGTCAAATATTTCATTGTTAAAAAATAATTAAAGGAATTTGTCCAAAAACTAATATTTATATAATATATGTGAATTTGCACTAACCCCGACGGGAGCCACAATGACATGGCTCAAATCCCTTCCATATGGGAGTATAGATTTGTGATAGGATCAATGTGACGCATTCACTGATGAAGCTCGAAATCAGAAACCCACAACCATGGTCATACCTAGCGGGGTCACTCAGAAAAAGAAGGAAACTTTGCGTGAGTACATTGATTATTTCATGAAAGTGGCCGTAGTAGTGGGTGCTTGGATGAAAGACTAAAGTGTTTAATATTCAAAAAGAGCATGAGGTCAGATTGTATGTTCTCAAAAAAGTTAGGGCTCAATGGATCCTGTAATCTGAGTGATTTTTTAAATAGGGCACAACCCTATATCAGTTAAGGAGAAGATCTCCTATCTCAAGAGGGATAGGGAGTTAAGGGAGTAGGGAACTTTTGATGTGTCGAGCGCCTGAAAAAGACAACAACCTCCACGAAGAAGATAGGGACCACATACTCTGTTCTAGGTTCTCCGCCTACATTCCTCTGAATACTTCAAGGAAATATTTTTTGAAAGAGTGTGTCAACATCGAGTTTAAGGAATCAAATATCAGAAATTCTTACCCGCTAAAAGAATCGTCTTGGACAGTCCAAATATTTTTTATCCACAACAGTCATGGGATGGTAACTGAAAAAGGTGGTCAGGACCATAAAATAAAACATAGAGGACTAGAAGATTCTCAAAAGAAGAAAGAATCCCCTTGCTGGGAGAATTCATTCCCCAAGAAAGCTAATGAGGTTGCAACTAGAGCCAAAATAGAAATGAAAACAACAATGTAGAAGAGGGAGATCAAAAAGGAAAGCGCCAAGATATTGCATCCATTACCGGTGGTCTTCTGAGGGAAAAGAATCCTTCCAATGAATTGATAAGGAGGAAAACAATTGACTTGATGGTTGTAAGCAAAGAAAAAGAGAAGGGTTTAACTGAGGAATCAGAAAGACCTATCCTCGAATTTTGGGATAGTGAAAAAGGTAGGCGGGATCCCAAACGAGATCTTTCCTCTAGTAATAACGGTTACCATAACCAATTTTGATATGTATAGGATCCTAATTGATAGCATATTTCATGTGACATCATGTATGCATGCCTTTTTTGAAAAACTAAGGCTGAAAAGGAAGAAGTTATGGCCCTACGAGGGATCCCACATACAAGCTTTCAATGACATTATAACTTGTCCTTGGAGATATATCGAGTTGATGGTCACCTTGTGAGAAGATAGAGACACAAGGATGGTTAACATACAATTTATGGTGGTTCCCTGCAAAAGCGTCTATAAATGTATTTTAGGTAGAGCTTTCGCGTCAACCTTAGACATAGTAGCTTCCCCAGTCCATTTTAAACTAAAGTATCACAATGTCCATGACGGGTGGATGTGAATATTCTCTGACTTATATGGGGAAAGAAGGATACATAAGGAATTGCATCATAATCAAAAGGAGGATAAAGGAAAGACGATAAATGTAACAACCCAATTTTAGTATTTATTTCTTATATTATTATTATTATATTTTTATTTATTTATTTGGAGTGTTAATTAATTAATTGGTTGTTAGGTAGTATAATAATTGATTATATTAATTAACTTGGTGTGTATACTGTGTTGGTTTAATTTATTTGAACTAAATAGAGATATTATAATATTAGGTATTATTGGGCCTAATAATTAAATTAGGGGTATCATTCTTTAAGCCCAAATATAATACTAGAATAGTAAGAGGTAGGAGAGTGAGAAATAGGATTCATTTGATCATTTGACGGCAACAGAGAAAGAAAAGAGGAAAAGTAAGGAGAAGAGGGGAAGAACAAGAGAGAAGCTAAGGTTTCCAGAAAATTGAAAAGATAAGGGGGAGAATCCTTATTATTATGGGTTAGTATGATTGGGTCAACGGGTAGAAATATGTTTACGTTGAAATCCCCAAATTTCATGGTTTTGGAATTGTTAGGTTTTGATGAGTATTCTTGATTTGTGGTGATTTAATTGTGTTAAAACTGCAAATTAACTTTATATACTTAGAGTATTATATGAGTTATAATTTTCTGAGCATTTGGCTTTTTACGGAATCGAAATCGGAGGTCCGAAAGGCCCCCAACGATATAAACCGCAGAAAATCCTGCATTCTGTTTTGTGTTAACCGGTTAACCAGAAGCGTTAACCGGTTTTTTGTTAAAAATCTGCTCAGAAATTGCATTCTGTTTTGCGTTAATCGGTTACCCGAAAGCGTTAACCGGTTAACACTGTTGAAAATTTGCCAGGAAGTGCATTCTGTTTCGCGTTAACCGGTTACCTAAAAGCGTTAACCGGTTAACACTGTTGAAAAATGAAAAATTGAGATTTTAAAGGTTGTATTCATTTTGAAATGAAATCTAAGTGTGCGTATTTGATAATTAGCCTATATTGTGAATGATATATTGTTATGAATGTGTATATGTACCATTGGTGGATAATTCATAGAGTTGAATTATGGTGATATGTGGAATGTTAAGATGGTAGAGATGATCTTAATTGCATATGTGTTGGTATTTGTACATTCATTCATGGCATGGTCGGCTTCATGGTGGAAGCGGTGAAACTGTGGGTTCATATAGACGTTGATCCTTAATTGGAAATAGGCATAGCAGACTTTGATCCTTAATTGGAAATAGACGTAGTGGCTTGGATTCTAGATATTGAATCGGAAAGCGGTGAAATTGTGGGTTCACATAGACGTTGATCCTTAATTGGAAATAGGCGTAGCAGACGTTGATCCTTAATTGGAAATAGACATAGTGACTTGGATTCTAGATATTGAATCGGAAAGCGGTGAAACTGTGGGTTCACATAGACGTTGATCCTTAATTGGAAATAGGCGTAGTAGACGTTGATCCTTAATTGGAAATAGGCGTAGCAGACGTTGATGGTTAATTGGAAATAGACGTAGTGGCTTGGATTCTAGATATTGAATCGGAAAGCGATGAAACTGTGGGTTCACATAGACGTTGATCCTTAATTGGAAATAGGCGTAGCAGACGTTGATCCTTAATTGGAAATAGACGTAGTGGCTTGGATTTTAGATATTGAATCGGAAAGCGGTGAAACTGTGGGTTCATATAGACGTTGATCCTTAATTGGAAATAGGCGTAGCAGACGTTGATCCTTAATTAGAAATAGACGTAGTGGCTTTGATCTTGTACGGATCGGAAGCGTGGCTTGGATTCTAGACATTGAATCGGAAAGCGGTGAAACGTTAGGTTCACATTGCGGTACCACATGCATAGAGTCACATGTCTTGCATTGAGTCACATTAGAGTTATGTGATAATTAAGTGTATGCATTGATGTGATTGTGAGGTGTGTATGAGATATGGTAATTGAATTTGGTGACGTTTGGATACATAACTTGGCAAAATATGTGATTGTCATACGGTGAACTGGACCTTATTGGATTTGTAATCGCAGTGTCGCGGTTAGCAAGAGCCGCCACCGACTTTTCTTTTATCCCATAAGGAAAGGTGGAAAAGAACAGGAAAGACCTTAATTTTAAATTCTTAGGTTCGGGAGGTACTTTATACAAAGGGAAGGTATTAGCACCCTTTGTATCCATGGTTATCCATGGGCTCTCAATTGCTCAATCATTTATGTTTTTTTTTTTTTAGTTTGAAAAAGGGGGTTGAGAAAGGTGTGAAAAATGTTTTGCAAAATGAGAATTTAACTTTGTAATGATTCTTGCATGAATGTATACAAAGTGGTTATCTCGTTTTAATTTAGAAAATAGTTTAGAAAAATATAACTCGGCAATGATCCTAGTGCGGATGTATGCTAAGTGGTGATTTTCCAAAAAGATGTTTGAAAGGTGTGAGGCGAAAAGTATTTTTTTGTTATGAATGAGCAATTAAGGTTATACCTGTCCGAAGTCTTTCCGGGCATTTCCTATCCTTATGAGGGTAAAACTGTCCTCACTATTGAGAAGTAAGTAGTTTTATCCTGGGGATGTAGGAGGGTCATCGTAGGGTCATCGGTTGGTCATTGAAGGCAACAGTTGTGAGGATACCTTAGCATTCGAAGGGACTATCATCATTTAACCGTAGGCTACACCGAAGGGTCATTGAGGGACAAAATCGTATTTTCGAAGGCAACATCCGAGGGACTATGATGATTTTACCGAAGGGTCTTTGCTAAGGATATCCCCATATTCGCGGGACATGACCGTATTACGTAACCGTGGGGTAATAAAGAGAGGTCCGATATCATTTATTTAAAGTCCATGTTTTAAGTTCATTAGGTAATGATGGTGATACCGCATTGAATCGATACATTAAAATCAACACATTAAAGATCAATACATTAAAATTGGTTAGGCAACCAATATGAATTTTCACATTAAAGTGACATAATTTAGAGTCCATCTCCATGAAAGTCTTCCCATGCATAAAGCGGTGTACCTAGCCGGTTATTTCTTCGGAAGTATGCTAGCCTTTACACCATTAACACACAGATTATAGCATTGAGATAAAACACAATTGGAAATTGCATCACAAAATGAATATAACAGCCAGGAATTTAAGCCAAATGATGCAGAGTCATGATTAGGTAAGTATAAAACGGGCAACAAAGGGACAAAGCAGCCCCTGTCCTGTTCGCTTCTGCTTCGCCTAGCGAAGGCTCAGCGAAGGCTCGCTGCGGGCTTGCCTAGCGATGAGCTAGCGAGCGGCCACGGGTTTGAAATTATGACCTCAATCAGCAGCATGGCCTATGGCCTCTAACACATAATTATATGGTTCAGTTTCACAATGTTCAAGCACATTTAAATTCTCATGCAAAGCTTCAAAATGTTTATGAATTCAATCATGATATCCTCCACTAATTAAGAACATGAAGTGGTACCATATGCCGAAAGAGAGTACAAAACAATGTCACATGCAAATTAAGACACTAATGCGGTACCACATGCAAAATAAGAATGCCAAGTGATAATCATGTGTCAATTAATATCCTAAAGTGATATCATATGCCAATTAAGAAACTAAAACGATAATAGTGAGGCAAACATGTTTGCAAATCGAGTTGCAACCTTGAATTGGCGAGCCGGATTGAGTTGGGCGGCGGTAGCTTCGGAACGGGTAAGCGGACTTCAGGGTTTCCGCCTTCTGAACTCTTTGGATCAGCAGGGTTTCTGTGTTTCTCCCTCTGGATGCGTGTTTCCGTCCGTCTTCGTCCGTCTCCGTGTGTTCTTTTTCGTGGCAGCAGAGCATGTATTTATAGTAGTGGCAATGGTGACCTAATGGGCTTAAAATGAAGTCCAAAAATTCAAATTCTCGCAAGCTTCGCTAGGCGAAGGAATTGCTCGCCTAGCGAGCAAACTAGGTCTGGGCTTTTTTGCTGGATCTGATGCTTCGCTGGGCGAGTGGTATGATGCACTGTTCGCTAGGCGAAGGAGCTGCTCGCCTAGCGAGCCAGCTGTTTTGGGCCGCCTGTGGATTGGGCCTGTTGTGAGTGGGCTTTTGTCCATTTGATATCAGTGCCTTGCAGAACAAGTCAGAGGGTCTTGGAAAATGCTTGGTAATGCCAACGGGCAAATTTTGGGGTATGACAGCTGCCCCTGTTCAATACTCTTGAACCGAGAGAGTAGAATGGTATGTGCCGTTCGTGGTCTGGAGGTGAAAGATTATTGAACACTAGAATGCCCCGAAAATTTGCGCTTGTCCATCAGTCTTGACGGAGATGGGCTTAAAGATGCCATCCAAGAAACTTGCTGAGGAGATTTCCAGATTGTGTCGTATGTTAGACGATATCTAGAGACATGGGTGTCACCGGGTCATACATCAGACCGTATATTGAACCCTCCATTATGCTGTTGACTTCGCTGGGGAGTCAGAGTATGCTATACTGCTGGGGATAAGAGATCAGAATGGATCATACGTTAGACCGTGTCTGAATACCAGAGTGAGCTGCTTATTAGGCGGATGACTTTGCCGGGGATGAAAGATCAGAATGGATCGTACGCTAGATCGTATCTGAGTTGCAGAATGGGCCGTCTGCTAGGCGGAATCTGCCGAAGAGGGAATAGTCGTATACCAGCCCACCATTCAGGAATGTACCTGTCCGAAGGTAGCATCTGAGTAAGGGAGTAGCCATATACTAAACTATCATTCAGGAATGTACCTGTCCGAAGGTAGCACCTGAGAAAGGGAGTAGCCATATACTAGACTACCATTCAGGAATATACCTGTCTGAAGGTAGCACCTGAGCAAGGGAGTAGTCGTATACTAGACTACCATTCAGGAATGTACCTGTCCGAAGGTAGCACCTGAGAAAGGGAGTAGCCGTATACTAGACTACCATTCAGGAATGTACCTGTCCGAAGGTAGCACCTGAGAAAGGGAGTAGTCGTATACTAGACTACCATTCAGGAATGTACCTGTCCGAAGGTAGCACCTGAGAAAGGGAGTAGTCGTATACTAGACTACCATTCAGGAATGTACCTGTCCGAAGGTAGCACCTGAGAAAGGGAGTAGCCGTGTACTAGACTACCATTCAGGAATGTACCTGTCCGAAGGTAGCACCTGAGAAAGGGAAGGTTTAACTTGGTCGTCCATTAAACCATACTTGAGTCGTTGAAGATCAGAAGGGATCGTACGCTAGATCGTATCTGAGCTGGAGGTCCAAATGGGTCGTACGTTAGACCGTATTGGAATTGTTGAGAGTCAGAATGGATCGTACGTTAGACCGTATCTGAGTTGAAAGAGTCATATGTTGGGCTGAATCAGAATGAACCGTACGTTAGGCTGTATCGGATACTGTTTGTTGTATTTGCAGCGAATATCTGGGGTGGGCTTAGAGATGCCACCATTGGGAGAATGCCAGAATGAATGTGGACATGGAGTATATTTGAAAGGTGTAGTTGAATCCTGAATGTAACTGATACAGATGTCTGTCCGAATGGACCTTTATTTTGACTGTATCAAGAGGATAATTAACCTGAAAAATAACGTTAGCCTCATGCAATGTCATGATGCATGAGATGTTTTATGCTTGCGAACCTGGTATGCATGTATATGCATGTATATGAAATGATGTAAAGTGTATGATGCGGAATGAAGTAAATGTGAGCGCTGTATGATATAATGAATGCATTAGGCGTCTGAAACATTCTTCCAGGGGACACTACTGGGGGAATAGATCTCAGTCTGCTGGTCGGAGACATTGGTATTGATGGCCCTTCCTTAGCTGGGGATTTGGGTTCTGTCCAACGGGGCCTGGCTGGGGATAGAAGGGATGACCTTTCGGTAAGGCGGTGCCGACCTCTTCTGGGGATAATTGGCGTTGCCGGGGAATCGGATTAACAACGGACTCCTTGGGGAAGCGTGATTAGACCTTCTCCTCGACCCTGAAGTCGTGTAGTAATTGCTATTGCTATTTTAGGCATGCATTTTTGTAAACATTGGTCATATTCAAGTGCATAAGTCAATTCAAATTAAATCCATGGACGTTTACGCAAATCAAAACAGAAAAGGTAAAACTAAAAGCATCTTTTTGGAAATTGTATTGATTTTGAAAGAGGACCTATAAACAGGCAATTCGTGTACAAGGAGACAGAAATCCTAGTAAGAGGAAATTGTCAAGACAACCAAAAGAAAGCTATGCAGAATAAGTCCTATTGATTTTGATTCCACTACTGTCGTTATGTCTTCAAGCATCCCATCTCCTGCTGTCGGATAGAAGTGATTGGCTTGTTCAGTCCCTGGAACTTGGTTGAAGCTGGCAGAGAACGGGACATAGTCATACGCTTTAATCCCTAATTTTTGCCTGGACTGCCTTTTCAGGTTTTCAGTCCACCGGGATACCCCTTTTTGCCCAAGCCGCCTTTTCAGGTTTTCGACTTGCCGGGTATACGTCTTTATATATTTATCCCTAATTTTTGCCCGAACCCTTTTGGTTCGCCGGGATGCCCTTACTTTTGCCTAGGTACGTCGACCTAGCGGGTCTCTTTCATGCGTAGTATTTTTTAACTATGTCCGCGTTCACAGGATGCGGGAAGTCTTCGCCATCCATTGTAGCAAGTATCATGGCTCCACCAGAGAATACCTTCTTAACCACAAATGGCCCTTCGTATGTGGGAGTCCACTTGCCTCTGGGGTCACCTTGTGGTAGAATGATACGCTTGATCACCAAGTCGCCTACCTGATATACCCGTCTCTTGACTCTTTTGTTAAATGCTTGGGTCATGCGCTTCTGGTATATCTGCCCGTGACAAACAGCCGCAAGTCTCTTCTCGTCAATCAAGTTTATTTGATCGAGTCGAGTCTGAATCCATTCATCTTCGTCTAAGCCCGCCTCTTTCATGATTCTTAGAGAAGGAATCTGGACTTCCACTGGTAAAACAGCTTCTGCTCCGTAGACTAAAGAGAAAGGAGTTGCCCCCGTCGAAGTGCGTACTGAAGTGCGATAACCATGGAGAGCAAATGGTAACATCTCATGCCAGTCTTTGTACGTTACTGTCATCTTTTGTATGATCTTCTTGATGTTCTTATTAGCAGCCTCCACGGCGCCATTCATCTTTGGCCGGTACGGAGAAGAATTATGATGCTTTATTTTGAACTGCGTGCAGAGTTCAGTAATCATTTTGTTGTTCAAATTAGTACCATTGTCAGTGATAATTCTTTCAGGGATGCCATACCGACAAATAAGACTATTCTTGATGAACCGTGCCACCACATTCTTGGTGACAGAAGCGAAGGAGGCTGCCTCTACCCACTTCGTGAAGTAATCAATAGCGACGAGAATGAAGCGATGTCCATTAGAAGCCGTAGGTTTAATCTCCTCGATCATATCGATGCCCCACATTGCAAAGGGCCAAGGAGCTGTCAACACGTTCAGTGGAGCAGGAGGCACATGTACTTTATCAGCATAGATCTGACACTTGTGGCAGGTTCTGGAGTGATGGTGGCAATCAGCTTCCATGGTAGACCAATAATACCCTGATCTCAGAATCTTCTTGGCCATTGTATGTCCATTAGAATGAGTCCCAAAAATACCGTCATGCATGTCTCCCATAATTCTTTCTGCTTCCTTTCTATCCACACAGCGAAGCAGAGTCGAATCATGATTACGTTTGTATAACACTCCATTACTCAGAAAGAATTTAGCGGAGAACTTCCTCAGGAATTTTCTATCCTTGATGGATGCCCCTTCAGGGTATTCCTGAGCTTCTAAATATCTTCTTACGTCGTGGAACCAAGGTTTCTCCTGTACCTCCTCAGTGTCAAGTTCATAACAGTGTGCTGGTTCATCTAATCGTCCAATGGTAATCATAGGAGCTTCGCTGCCCCATCTGACTCTGAACATAGATGACATGGTAGCTAACGCGTCTGCCAACTGGTTCTCCTCTCTTGGAATATGCTCAAATGTTATCTCTTCAAAGTATGGGATTAGTGTCATCACCTGCTCTCGATAAGGGATGAGATTTGGATGTTTAGTATCCCATTCCCCTTTAATCTGACTGATTACCAAGGCCGAATCTCCATGCACACTCAAAAACTTGATTCGCCAATCTATAGCAGCTTTGAGTCCAAAAATACATGCTTCGTACTCAGCCATATTATTGGTACAATGAAAACATAGTCTAGCAGTGAGAGGCGTATGGTAACCTCCAGGAGAAATGAGTACAACCCCAACACCATGGCCCAATGCATTAGAAGATCCATCAAAGACCATAGTCCATCGGGATCCCCATTCGGGTCCTTCATCTGGTTTAGGTTTTTCATTATCAGTAACAAACATGACATCCTCATCTGGGAACTCAAAATTCATAGATTGGTAATCATCCACCGCTTGATGAGCCAAATGATCAGCCAACACGCTTCCTTTGATTGCTTTCTGGGTAGTATACTGGATATCGTACTCTGTTAAGATCATCTGCCACCTTGCTATTCTTCCGGAGAGGGCAGGCTTCTCGAACATGTATTTGATGGGATCCATCCTAGAAATCAACAAAGTGGTATGATTCAACATATACTGTCTTAGTCGGCGAGCAGCCCAGGCCAAAGCACAGCAAGTTCTCTCGAGCAGTGAGTATCTTGTTTCACAGTCGGTAAACTTTTTGCTCAGGTAGTATATGGCATGCTCTTTTCGACCAGACTCGTCATGTTGCCCCAATACGCACCCCATTGAATTTTCTAACACGGTCAAATACATGATTAGAGGTCTTCCTTCCACTGGGGGTATCAAAATCGGAGGTTCCTGGAGGTAGTTCTTGATTTTGTCAAAAGCCTCTTGGCATTCGTCATTCCATATCATCTCTTGATTTTTCCTCAGCAATTTGAAAATGGGTTTGCAGGTAGCGGTCAAGTGGGAGATAAATCGAGCAATGTAGTTCAAGCGTCCCAAGAAACCTCTGACTTCTTTCTCTGTACGGGGAACTGGCATTTCTTGAATAGCTCTCACTTTAGCCGGGTCAACCTCAATTCCTTTACCACTGACAATAAAGCCCAAGAGTTTACCGGACCTTACCCCAAAAGTGCATTTGTTCGGATTCAATCTCAACTTGTACTTCTTCAACCTCTCGAACAGTTTGTATAAATGATCGAGATGTTCCTCTTCAGTATGAGATCTAGCTATCATGTCATCCACATATACTTCTATCTCATGATGAATCATGTCATGGAACAAAACCACCATAGCACGTTGGTACGTTGCCCCGGCGTTCTTTAGACCGAATGGCATTACTTTGTAACAGAAAGTGCCCCATTGCGTCACAAACGTAGTTTTTTCCATGTCCTCAGGTGCCATCTTAATCTGATTATAACCCGAGAATCCATCCATGAATGAGAATAATTTGTGTTGGGCGGTGTTGTCTACCAGAACATCAATGTGCGGGAGCGGGAAGTCATCTTTGGGACTCGCTTTATTCAAATCTCTGTAATCTACGCACATTCGCACCTTACCATCCTTCTTTGGCACCGGTACCACATTAGCAACCCATTGGGGATAAGAAGTAACCGCCAGAAAACCAGCATCGAATTGTTTCATGACTTCGGCCTTGATTTTCTCGGACATTTCAGGACGCATGCGCCGAACCTTTTGCTTAACAGGACGACAATCTTCCTTCGTCGGCAAACGATGCACTACTATATCGGTATCCAGCCCTGGCATGTCTTCGTAAGACCAAGCAAAAATCTCCACATAGTCATGTAGCATTTGAATCAATCTTCTTTTGACACTGATTTCCAAGCCTGCTCCTATTTTGACTTCTCTCTTGTCCACCTCGGTACCCAGATTTACAGTCTCAACTGACTCCTCATGCGGCTGTATAGTCCTTTCTTCTTGCAGTAATAGTCTGGCAAGCTCTCCAGGGACTTCACCATCTTCCTCACTTCCATCTTCGGCTTGGTAGATTGGATTTTCAAAGTCATAATGAACAGTAGCGGAATTATTATCAATAGGATCCAGAGTGAGTACGGATCTGCAATTTGTTACGTGAGTGTGTGTAAGAATGCATAGCTTGTTTGAAAGACGACAGGAAAAATAAAGAGCGCAATATTTGAATGCGAAAACGTCCATAGATTTATTGAATATGAAAATATGCTTATGAAATGACAAAACCCTTAACAAATTAGCTATTGTGCCCCGGGTATAGACACAATGCTTTAGGAAGTTCAATTAAAATTTGCAATACTAAATGGACAATAACAATTACTCCTGACTAAAGGAGATCGGGATAATGTCTTCAGCCTTCCAATTATTGAGTCCGTTGCCAATTGTTGGGTAGATCCAACTATCCAGGTCGCAATCACTGTCAGCATCTTCTACAGCATTGATTTGATCTTTGACCGTCTTCTCAGAGTTGAATCCCAGACCAGCTTTGTCAGACTTGTACGGTACGTTGATCAGTTGTCCCCAGCCAGTACGACCACCATCTTCAACCACGGCTTGAGCGTCCTTCAGAGAAATCATAGCAGGAGGAGCACGAATAACCTTGGGTACACAGGAAGTCGGCTTAAGGACATGATTAGTCGGAGGAACTACTTCAAATGACTGAGTTGGAGTCTCGAAGAATTCACCATCCATCTCAACGTATCTGAAGGTATGCACACTACTGACAATGTATTCTTCCTCCCCACACACAGTGACGATCTTGCCCTCTATTGGATACCTCAGCTTTTGATGGAGAGACGAAGCCACGGCACCTGCCTCATGAATCCAAGGGCGCCCCAGTAGGCAGGAGTAGGCAGGTCGAATATTCATTACATAAAAGGTAGTGTTGAAAACTTGAGGTCCTATCTTGATAGGGAGAACAACTTCACCGTGGACAACACTCTTTGCACCATCGTAGGCCCGCACCACAATGTCACTAGGCTTCAGTTCCATGCTCTTGCAGTCAAGTTTCTCAAGCACGGCTTTCGGTAACACATTCAAAGAAGAGCCATTATCAATCAGCACATGAGACAGGGTGATCCCTTTACACTCAATGGAGATATGCAGGGCCTTATTATGGTTCTTTCCTGCTGGTGTCAGATCAGCGTCGGAAAATCCTAGGCCATTGTCAACAGCCAAGTGAGCCACATAATGCTCGAACTGATCGACAGATGTTTCCTGAGGCACATGAGCAGTCTTCAAGAATTTTATCAACGCATTGGCATGAGATTCAGAAGATAACAGCAATGATAACATTGAGATCTTAGATGGGGTATGCCCCAACTGCTCTACAACATCAAAGTCACTCTTGCGAATGATTTTCAACACTTCTTCCATTTCTCGTTTGGCAACGTCTTCAGTAGTATCTTCGACCGGTGTCTCTGACTGAGAAGGATTGACTGGTTCCTTTCCTCGAGTCTCAGGAGCTGGGGGTGAGATCTCTGGAGAGAAGATCCTTCCGCTTCGAGTAATTTTACTAGTCCCAATGATGTCATTAGGATTAGCAGAATCACCAACTTGCTTTACGCCATGGATATAAACCTCACCTCCATAATTCCACGGAATGGCCTTGCTTGAGGAATACGGTATTGGGCCAAGTGCAGTAATGATCAGGGGAGCTGCCTTGGGCTCAGCAATGATCCTCACAGGTACCCTGGGAGCGGTAATCTTAACCGGAACTTTGGACCTTGCAATCACAGATACTTCTTCAATAGGGTTTTCCGCCTTAGAAACCCTTTCAAAGAGGATTGTACGATCGTCCATCAGCCGTTGAATGCCATTTTTCAATTTCAAACAGTCCTCGGGCCAAAGCGTGCAGAGATTGCA
The DNA here is from genome assembly GCF_024323335.1 of Lathyrus oleraceus. Lineage (NCBI taxonomy): Eukaryota > Viridiplantae > Streptophyta > Magnoliopsida > Fabales > Fabaceae > Lathyrus > Lathyrus oleraceus. The sequence goes on along the minus strand of NC_066583.1, from coordinate 367,421,336 downwards.
ATCTTCAGTACAACCTGGAAATAAACCAGCTTGCAATAAATTCCGCTTTATGATCGGGAGAGGAGATGTTAAGTCCGCTACAGTAGTGATGAGAGGATCGTCATTGAGAGTATTAACAGCTTTGTCATGATTAGGCATAGGTGCATTGATGACATTAGGAGTCTCCGGAGGCTCGAACTCAATTTCCCCAGCATCGATCATGTCCTGAATCTTATTCTTCAACAGCCAACAATCATTTGTATCATGCCCGGGGCTATCGGAGTGATACGCACACCTGGCATTGGGATTATAACGAGGCGAAGCAGTGTTGACATTTGCAGGGGGACCTCTGAGAGTGATCAGGTTTACCTTCAGCATGCTTTGCAGTGCTTGTGCTAAAGTCATATTGAGCTTGGTAAACTGCCTTCTTGGTCTGTCTTGTCTTTGCTGGAAGTTTTGAGCTGGCGGGGCTGCAATCGTCACTGCTCCAATGGCATGGTCACCGATTTTCTTGTTATGATTCTTCTGACCATACACAGCATTCGATTCATTCTTCCCCTGGTAGGACTTTTTACTGCTTGTAGAAGTAGCTGCCTGTATCTTTCCACTTCGAATGCCGCTTTCAACCCGTTCACCTGTCAAGATAAGTTCAGTGAAACCTGACGAGGAACTTCCCAGTAGATGGCTGTAGAATGGGCCAGTCAGTGTACCCATGAACATGTCCACTAACTCTCGATCAGTCATAGGGGGTTTGACTCTGCCAGCCAAATCTCTCCACTTTTGAGCATACTCTTTGAAGCTTTCTTTAGATCCCATAGCCATATTCTGCAACTGTAGCCGAGTAGGTGCTAATTCAGAATTGTACTGGTACTGTTTGTAGAAAGCCGTTGCTAAATCAGTCCAGGTGCGGATGTCAGAGCTCTCGAGCTGATAATACCATTCCAACTGAGTGCCAGATAGACTCTCTTGGAAGAAATGGATCCACAGTTTCTTATCAGTGGTATGCGGCTGGATCTTTCTCACATAAGCCCTTAGATGCATCTGAGGACAGGATGCACCATCGTACTTATTGAAAGTGGGGATTTTGAATTTGCGAGGAATGGTCACATCAGAGACCAGACCCAAACTTTCGAAATCCAGACCAGGTGTCTTCTGACCCTCCATGGCTAGCATGCGCTCTTCCAGCAGTTTGTACTTATCATCTCTTGGAGAGTACTGTTCATTTTCATACTCCTCATCATCATCCTCAGGGTTAGAGAACTCAACATTCTCCTCCTCTGAATCATTTTCCGCCCCCTCTTCTGGGCCATTCGGGATTCCAAATTTGATTCCCGTAGCCTGTCCTTTACGCCTTCTGCCCGGGTTAATGAAGCTCACAGCTTTCTTGTCCTTCTTCTTTTCAGCCAAAAGGGCCTTCAGTTCCTCTTGCCCCTTGGATAAGCTTAACATCATCTCCTTGAACTGAGCATTTTGAGTCTGGAGATCTTTGACAGTCTGCTCGAGATCCATTTTTCTGTTTGCAGGCAGACCGTGAGAATATGGTCTTTTAGAACACCTGTTATGCAATGTTATGTTATGCGATGCAATGTATGAAATGTTTTCAAGGACTTTTGGAATTTAACTCTGCATAAATCCCCAACAAGAGGGAAATGTTTTATTGCTACTTTTTTTTTTGATCAATGTTCATTACAAAAGGAATAATAGTAAAAATACAAAGCTCAAGTCTCCCAGGGGCGACTTCTTTTCGGGCGAAGATATGCATTGAGTCTTCGTTCCTCATTAAGCTGACTGGTGAGCTCTAACACTTTCTTCCTTTCTGCATTGAACTGAGCTTCGAAAGTATCTCTCTCCTCTCTCAACTGGGTCCAGGATCTTTTCAATTCTTCAACATCAGTAGGCATATCTGGATAAGGAATAATCTGGGAAGTACCTCCTTCGACCTCTGATTCAACAATCATTGGTCCGACTGCAAGATATGGCATGACAAGTTCGCGAGCTCTGGCGCGCACCCATCTGAGATAAGGCTCCATAGGAATAGAATTTTTCTTTCCTAAATTGCTTCTTTTCACCATGCCCCAAGCTCGTACAAACTTTTGGCGGAGACCTTGAGAGTCATTGTCATAGTCAAACACTGTACCTTGAATAATCATTTCATGTGGACCATCTCTTCGAGCATGCCCAAACTGACGTAGGGCTAAGGCAGGATTATAAGTAATACCTCCCCTTGTCCCCAGGAGTGGTACATTAGGGAATTCTCCACAACGGTCGATGAGGGTGACGTTTTCTCTGAGATTGGAACACCAACGGATGTCTGAATGGGAGAGTGCCATTATCCTTTGAGACCATTTCAGATTTTGATCATTCTTCAAGACTGATTGAGGGAGGTGCGAAATAAACCACCTAGACAACAAAGGTACGCAGCACAAGAGAGTCCCTTGCCTCCTCATAGTACGAGTGTGAAGGGAATGCAAGACATCTCCAAGCAAGGTAGGCACAGGATTATGTGTAAGGAATATCTTAATAGCATTCACATCTATGAATTGGTCCGGATTAGGGAATAGCACCAAACCATAGATTAGCAATGCTAAAACATCTTCAAAAGCATGGACATTCACAACTTTTAGGAATTCTCGGGCCTTACTTATCAGAAATTTGGCGAGTAAACCTTTCGTTCCACTCCTTGTTACCCAATTGGTCTCAATGTCAGATTTTGTCATGCATAAAGCTGCGGCAACTTCTTCAGACCTTGGCATCTTTTCTAAACCACTGAAAGGTATTTGGTCCAGGATAGGTATCCCGAGTAGCTGGGAGAATTCTTCTAATGTGGGTACCAACTGATAATCTGGGAAAGTGAAGCAATGATGTTTAGGATCGAAGAACTGGAATAGGACTCTCATCATATCTTCTTTGAAACCAGTGGTAACTAAGTTGAGAAGATAACCATGTTTCTTGTTGAACTGAGCATGATCGGGAAGTTCTAACACCAAATCCTTGAGTTGAGGAGAGATCGTTACAAGATTGATCCGGATAGTCTTCCTGGAAGCCATAACCTGTTCAAAGAGCAAAGCTAAATTCCTAAGTCCTCGAAATGGTTAGTATGATGATGCTATGATGCTATGATGATGTTATGATGTTATGATGTTATGATGTTATGCAAGCACAGACATGTCACACAACAATCATTCCTAGGTTTTAAGGCTTGCATGAGTTTCATAGGTAAATACCCTCCCTACTGAAGTTTGGTTGGTTCAACCTGTCCTAGAATAGTAACCGGGTTCTAGAAGGATCTCAAATCATCGACCTTTCCTTAAGTCCACTTCAGTACAACACCAAGTGGTTGTCCGAAGCTTCCCTAAAGTCCAATCTCAAAGAGTGTAGTATCGAGTATCGACCAACCTCAGTCGGAACCGAAGCCAGTTATCTCACTACTTTCTAATGGCTAGGATGAGTCAATTAGGGTTCTAAAGGTCTGGTTAATGCTTTGATGACACCACGCGGAAGCCAAATTTTTCCTCAAGTGAACATGAGGAACATCAGGACAACCAAAGTGTCACATTAACCGTAGCTATCATTTTAACCATTCCAGTATACGCCGGATAGTCGCGATGATCTATTGCTACTTACCTAAGGTACACTAGATCCGGGTGTAGGATCTTTCACTCAAACAATCCCTTAAAACAGAAGAGCAAATTCAAACATAAATGATTTTTAAGGTGGACCTCTCTTTATCAGTCCCCAGCAGAGTCGCCAGTTCTGTCATACAGTGAACTGGACCTTATTGGATTTGTAATCGCAATGTCGCGGTTAGCAAGAGCCGCCACCGACTTTTCTTTTATCCCATAAGGAAAGGTGGAAAAGAACAGGAACGACCTTAATTTTAAATTCTTAGGTTCGGGAGGTACTTTATACAAAGGGAAGGTATTAGCACCCTTTGTATCCATGGTTATCCATGGGCTCTCAATTGCTCAATCATTTATGTTTTTTTTTTTTTAGTTTGAAAAAGGGGGTTGAGAAAGGTGTGAAAAATGTTTTGCAAAATGAGAATTTAACTTTGTAATGATTCTTGCATGAATGTATACAAAGTGGTTATCTCGTTTTAATTTAGAAAATAGTTTAGAAAAATATAACTCGGCAATGATCCTAGTGCGGATGTATGCTAAGTGGTGATTTTCCAAAAAGATGTTTGAAAGGTGTGAGGCGAAAAGTATTTTTTTGTTATGAATGAGCAATTAAGGTTATACCTGTCCGAAGTCTTTCCGGGCATTTCCTATCCTTATGAGGGTAAAACTGTCCTCACTATTGAGAAGTAAGTAGTTTTATCCTGGGGATGTAGGAGGGTCATCGTAGGGTCATCGGTTGGTCATTGAAGGCAACAGTTGTGAGGATACCTTAGCATTCGAAGGGACTATCATCATTTAACCGTAGGCTACACCGAAGGGTCATTGAGGGACAAAATCGTATTTTCGAAGGCAACATCCGAGGGACTATGATGATTTTACCGAAGGGTCTTTGCTAAGGATATCCCCATATTCGCGGGACATGACCGTATTACGTAACCGTGGGGTAATAAAGAGAGGTCCGATATCATTTATTTAAAGTCCATGTTTTAAGTTCATTAGGTAATGATGGTGATACCGCATTGAATCGATACATTAAAATCAACACATTAAAGATCAATACATTAAAATTGGTTAGGCAACCAATATGAATTTTCACATTAAAGTGACATAATTTAGAGTCCATCTCCATGAAAGTCTTCCCATGCATAAAGCGGTGTACCTAGCCGGTTATTTCTTCGGAAGTATGCTAGCCTTTACACCATTAACACACAGATTATAGCATTGAGATAAAACACAATTGGAAATTGCATCACAAAATGAATATAACAGCCAGGAATTTAAGCCAAATGATGCAGAGTCATGATTAGGTAAGTATAAAACGGGCAACAAAGGGACAAAGCAGCCCCTGTCCTGTTCGCTTCTGCTTCGCCTAGCGAAGGCTCAGCGAAGGCTCGCTGCGGGCTCGCCTAGCGATGAGCTAGCGAGCGGCCACGGGTTTGAAATTATGACCTCAATCAGCAGCATGGCCTATGGCCTCTAACACATAATTATATGGTTCAGTTTCACAATGTTCAAGCACATTTAAATTCTCATGCAAAGCTTCAAAATGTTTATGAATTCAATCATGATATCCTCCACTAATTAAGAACATGAAGTGGTACCATATGCCGAAAGAGAGTACAAAACAATGTCACATGCAAATTAAGACACTAATGCGGTACCACATGCAAAATAAGAATGCCAAGTGATAATCATGTGTCAATTAATATCCTAAAGTGATATCATATGCCAATTAAGAAACTAAAACGATAATAGTGAGGCAAACCTGTTTGCAAATCGAGTTGCAACCTTGAATTGGCGAGCCGGATTGAGTTGGGCGGCGGTAGCTTCGGAACGGGTAAGCGGACTTCAGGGTTTCCGCCTTCTGAACTCTTTGGATCAGCAGGGTTTCTGTGTTTCTCCCTCTGGATGCGTGTTTCCGTCCGTCTTCGTCCGTCTCCGTGTGTTCTTTTTCGTGGCAGCAGAGCATGTATTTATAGTAGTGGCAATGGTGACCTAATGGGCTTAAAATGAAGTCCAAAAATTCAAATTCTCGCAAGCTTCGCTAGGCGAAGGAATTGCTCGCCTAGCGAGCAAACTAGGTCTGGGCTTTTTTGCTGGATCTGATGCTTCGCTGGGCGAGTGGTATGATGCACTGTTCGCTAGGCGAAGGAGCTGCTCGCCTAGCGAGCCAGCTGTTTTGGGCCGCCTGTGGATTGGGCCTGTTGTGAGTGGGCTTTTGTCCATTTGATATCAGTGCCTTGCAGAACAAGTCAGAGGGTCTTGGAAAATGCTTGGTAATGCCAACGGGCAAATTTTGGGGTATGACAGTGATTATGTGATAATTGTAGTTATGTGTATTTTTGGGAATATAGTATTGGATTTTAATATTGTACTCCTTGAGTTTTGATGGATGTTTGAAATATGTGAAGTAAATGTTGGTTAATATTATTGACATGGTTATACAAGGTGTGATGAATTCCTTTAATTGTTGATTTAATCATTGTGCCTTATTATACTTCTTCATAATGATTTGAATTCTTACCCTTCTGTTTGAATGTTGCCTTTACATGGGCATCGTGCAGAGATTCAAGAGTAGTATTGCTGAAGTAAGTGGGTGGTAGCTCACTCGAGATTTAGCCGGAGAGTTTCTGTGTTTTAGCCTAGAGACTAGGTAATGAGTCAATGCTCTGGTCATGTAACACGGGGTAGATTGGTAGTATTGAACTCATATCTGATTTGGATACGTATTATGTTATTACTTGTGAACTATTTATTTGAAGTTTACTGTTTGAGAGGCCATAGTGCCAAATATTCTAAATATGGTTTTATTTTATCTTGAGGAGATTATTGAGAGATGATCATGGTATGGGACATGGATCATTTTATGAAATGCATGAGTATTCATTATTTTCCGCTGCGAACGCATATTTTTGATGACTCATGATATTTGAAGTGTGTTATTTTAAATGACCAGGTGTATTGTATATTGATGATGAAAGATGTTGGTTTTTGAAAGCTTTTAGTTTTTGAAAACGTCGATGTGACGCCCTTTTGTTTATATGCGTGCTTATTTACTCTGATTATATGTTAAGTATTTTGGGGTAGAAAAAGGGGTGTTACATTAGTGGTATCAGAGCAGGTCGGTCCATCCGGCCAGGTTGTTTAATTATCTTTGTTCCCTAGTATGCGACATGTGTGTGAGAACACTGTCGATGCTTGTTTTATTTTCCATTGGCAGGTTGGGAATGAAATAAGTGGGGGAGAAGTTTCTGCTTCTCTTGGATGTTCCAATTGTATCGAGTTTGGACATTATGTTGTCGCATGCAAGAGTGCAGTGTTGACTAGTTAACCTGTTTGAGAATGTTGTGTTTTCTTGAACCCGAAGAGAGGTCGGTTTCGAGGATGGTGTTGGTTAGAATTTAATCGGGTGTATATCAACTGTTTTGAGAATACGATTATTTTTCCTGAGGTTGGTGCTAAGGAAGATTGGTTTGTGTCTGCTAAGCAAGTTGATGAATCGGTGCAAGGTGGTGCCGAGTTGTTTATGTTGTTGGCAACCTTGGATATTCGTGAGAAGAGGACGATCGAGGAACTGCCAATAGTTTGTGAGTTTGCGGAGGTATTTCCGGAAGATATAAGTGATTTACCGCCGGAACGTGAGGTTGAGTTTTCGATTGATTTAGTTCCTGGAACTAGTCCTATATCGATGGCTCCCTATAGAATGTCTGCTTCCGAGTTGAAAGAGTTGAAGAGTCAACTTGAAGACTTGCTTGAGAAGAGGTTTATTCGTCCTAGTGTGTCACCCTGGGGTGCACCTGTTCTATTGGTCAAGAAGAAAGAAGGTTCTATGAGATTATGTGTTGATTATAGACAACTGAATAAAGTGACGATTAAGAACAAGTATCCACTTCCGAGGATTGACGATCTGATGGATCAGCTGGTTGGAGCTTGTGTGTTTAGCAAAATTGATTTGAGGTCTGGGTATCATCAGATTCGTGTAAAGGCTGAGGATATTCAAAAGACTGCTTTTCGGACAAGGTACGGTCATTACGAGTACTCCGTGATGCCTTTTGGGTGACTAATGCACCTGGTGTATTTATGGAGTATATGAATAGAATTTTTCATGATTATCTGGATAAGTTTGTTGTTGTGTTCATCGATGATATATTGATTTATTCTAAGAGCAAAGAGGATCATGTCGAGCACTTGAAGGTTGTGTTATCGGTGTTGAAAGAGAGGAAGTTGTTTGCTAAACTCTCCAAATGTGAGTTTTGGTTGAGTGAAGTAAGTTTTCTTGGACATGTAATTTCGAGTGGTGGTATTTCTGTGGATCCTACGAAGATTGAAGCTGTATCTCAATGGGAAGCTCCTAAGTCTGTTGCTGAGATTAGAAGTTTCCTTGGTTTGGCTGGTTATTATAGGAAGTTCATTGAAGGATTTTCTAAGTTGTCGTTACCATTGACGCAGTTGACTAGGAAAGGTCAAGCTTTCATTTGGACTTCGCAGTGTGAAGTGAATTTTCAAGAGCTTAAGAGAAGATTGACTACGGCTCCTATTTTGATTTTGCCGGATCCGTTAGAACCTTTCGTTGTGTATTGTGATGCTTCTTGGTTAGGTTTGGGAGGTGTTTTGATGCAAAAAGGGCAAGTGGTAGCTTATGCTTCAAGGCAACTTAAAGTTCATGAGAGGAATTATCCGACGCATGATTTAGAGTTGGCCGCCGTTGTGTTTGTGTTGAAGCTTTGGAGACATTAGTTGTTTGGATCGCGATTTGATGTGTTTAGTGATCACAAGAGTTTGAAGTACTTGTTCGATCAGAAAGAATTGAACATGAGGCAAAGAAGATGGTTGGAATTCTTGAAAGATTATGATTTTGGTTTGAATTATCATCCTGGAAAGGCGAATGTTGTAGTCGATGCATTGAGTAGGAAGTCATTGCACATGTCTATGTTGATGATTCGAGAGTTTGAATTGTTGGAGCAATTTAGAGATTTGAGTTTGGTTTGTGAAGCGACGCCTTCGTGTGTTAAGCTTGGTATGTTGAAGCTTACGTGTGGCATTCTTGACGAGATTAGAGAAGGTCAGAAGTCAGATTTGAAATTAGTCGATGTTATGACATTGATTAATCAAGACAAAGGTGGTGACTTTCGGATTGATGAGAATGGTATCATGAGGTGTCGTGATCGAGTTTGTGTTCCGGATGTTGCGGATTTGAGAAAGAGGATTCTTGAGGAAGGGCATAGAAGTGGTCTGAGTATTCATCCTGGTGCTACTAAAATGTATCAAGACTTGAGAAAGATGTTTTGGTGGCAAGGTATGAAGAAGGATATAGCGAAATTTGTGTATTCATGCTTGACTTGTGTTGATGTAAGGATAGAGTATCGGGATTTGTTATCGTCTCCACAGGGATTATGTGATATTGTCGTTGTTCAATCAGTTGTTAAGTTCTTAACTTATAGTAACAAGGGGGTTTTAGTTTTCGGTTACGGTATCTTGCATAAAAAGTAAGAAATTACGGTAAAAGTTTTGGTTTTACGATTTGAGAAAGATTGTCAAAGTTAGGGTTCGACGATCACTTTGCATGCATATGTTTGATCAAACAAAACTCATAAACTCCATTAGATGATAAATACATTCACAAAGTTCTCCCAATGTGTTTATTTCTAACACACATTGTTGTTTTTCCCATTTTGATCCATTGTTGATCTCTCACACAATCTATCAAAATGACAACATTTAGGTTTAACTTTTTTAGTGAACAAACTCATTCATTACTATCTCTAGCTAAAGAACAAGGATGGATGAAAACCTAGGTCAAGAGTTGGAAAACACCTTTCAATCATAAACCAACACAAAGAGTTATCAATAAAACAAGGTTTTCACCATACATTCATCATCAAAGAGTTTACGAATGAAGATCAACCCATATACATACAAAGCTTATGATCATCTACATCTAACCTTGACAAAATGAAAGGCTTAACTACTCATTTTCATGATAACTTGAACAACAAGTTTCGGTTGAAGGTTGATCAACATCCGAGTCGAAGAATCGAGATTGGATGGGAATCCACCTTCTTTTTGTAAAATATTGTCAAGAGAAGAAAAGAAATGAGAAAATGTGGTTTTTAGGGCACAAAAATCCTCTCTAAGCCAAAAACAAGTAAAAAGATGATCCCAAGAAAAAATGAAGATAAAAGATGTTGTTCCAAAAAGTAGCCCATGCTACTTATAGTACTGGTTACTGAGTTGTCATGCTCGCTAGGCGAGCATAATGGTTCGCCTAGCGAGCCCCAAAATAAGCCACCAGAATAGCCTGCGTCCAGAGGAGTCATCCCAGACAAGTTTGCACTGTTCGCTAGGCGAACATTCCTTCGCTAGGCGAAGCCTTCGCTTCTCTCATTCGCTCCAGCGAGTCTTGATGTTTTTGCTACTGGAATTGCTCGCTACCTGCTCGTTGGATGTTCGCCTAGTGAATACTTAGCTACTTCCCTCGCCACAACGAGTTTTGATGGTTTTGCTACTTGAATTGCTCGCTGCTTGCTCGCTACATGCTCGCCTAGCGAGTGTTGATCATTTTTGGATCTGTCCAAGTCTGGGAGTGTTCGCTGGCATCTCGCTGCGTGCTCGCCTAGCGAGTAATTTGCTACCTCACTCGCCTAGCGAGCTTGCTAATGTTTGTTTTCTTTCTCGGTTCCTTTTCCATCTTTCATGTGCCATAATTTCCTACTCTTTCATGCCTAATAACACACAAATTAAAGGTACTAAGATCATTTCACATAGTATTGCAAATCAACAAAAGCAAGGGCGGTTTCGAACACTTTTTCGATAAAAAGGAGTGAAAGATGCCCATATTTGATAGCTTAAATAAGCAAACTTAGGCATCTAACAACTCTCCCCAACTCCATTCTTGCTTGCCCTCAAGCAAAGTATGCCTCTTGAAGGACAAGAGGATTTGCTTAAAGAAAAAGATTTCTCCGAAATCGGATAAAATGGCTCAAACACAAGAGAATCAACCAGACACAAGTTCCCAATGGTTAGAATAACACAATACACAAGAACTAAAGCCTTATAGCAATGCAAAACATGTATCAATCCACAACAATGTTATCCTGAATGAATCACCCTATCTCTCCTCTTCGAATAAGGATTGAAGAAATTACGCGTTTGCAACCGCGAGGACAATTTCACTCTCCAACAAACAATGCAAAAGTCAATTCAATTCATACAATGCCTAACAATTATAAATAAAAATGCGGAAGCACGAAGATCACTAAGGTATTTTCCGATTGTAGCTTGGTCAGGTTTACAAACAAGGGTCATATCTAAGGCCATTGAAAACGAACTTGCCGATGCAAAAGAGACATTCACTGTACAAGCTATTCACACATCTCAACTTCGTTCCACTTGTTTCTCATTTGAAACCTTCATAACTCTTATTTCACAACTCAATTTTTGTTTTTCACTATTTTTCTTCCAAGCAAGCATTCATTTTCATTTTTTTTTCACATCGTATTCACAAAACAAATGTTTCTCTTTTCTAATTTATTTATTTTTTGGTGTGCTTGCTCGGTTATTCAAGAGTTGTGGCACCTACCGATTCTCATTTTCGTTCTCCCCAACTTATGTTTTACTCACCCCAAGTGAATGCTCTTGACTTTTTACGGCAAAAGAACAATTATCAAAAATTCCAGGGTTTCAAGAAAAAAGATTTTGACATCTCGCCTTATTTCAAGCTGAGATTCAACTGTTTAAGCTAAAAGGGGTTTACGAATACTCTCTGCTCACGGGTAAGTTGTATTTGGAACTGGTTGTGCTCGAAAGAAAACAAGCGTCTTGATCATTTCTAATTGCTTCCTCAAATTCACAATAATAAAAGACAAAGCATGAATCAAATGAATCAACACAGTTTATTAGAATCCAGCATTTTAGTGTACAATGGAGGTTTCCTCACAATTTGTGGTTCTAAGTCCTAGGTGAATCATTCATTCAATTATGTTGCAAAAAGAATAATATTCAATTACGAAAAGAGTAAAGTTCATAATGCATTCAAAAATTCTAACCGGAGGTAACCATGTACCTTAGCATTATTCGCTTGTTTATTTTTATCATTGCCATCCAAGCTCGGATGCACCTTCATTGGATACTTCTTTGAGGAGCAACCAATCTAGAAGGTTTGACCCTCAACAACCAAAAATTTATTAAACAAAAGAAATTCAAACCAAACACAATAATTTAAAACATAAACAACAATTATTACTTCAAAATGTTAAAATGTGCGTGGGGGACAAAACACTCCAAAAGTACATAACCAAATATCTAAAAATACAAGAAAATAAAACATAACATAAAAAAACTTAGTCCTCATAGGACTCAGAACCCTCTTCACTACCGGCCTCAGAACCGGAACCATCATCACTATTATCATCATCATCAGCAGCAACACCACCAGAACCAGAAGCACCAGCACCCGTCCCCTCTCCGAAAACAGGCCTGTCCTCAGGCCAGCTAGCATGTTGCAGGAACTGCTCACGCGTCATCATAGGATGCTCTCCAGAAGGGTCACGTACCTGCAACTGTAATAACTGCATAGAGTCATGAATATCAATCATGGCGCGCTGAGTCGCCGCCATCCAATCCCAATTGTAATTGCAAACAGCTTGCTGGAAAGGATCAAACCCCTGAGCAAAAACACCAGGACCATCAAAAGCCCCGGTATCATCAGCAGCTGTACTACCTCGGAAGTTCTTCGGCTTATAGTACTTGGCCACATATTGATCGTCGATTGCGGACGGAATCCTTACCTGACTGCGGGAGGGTAGCTTCACCCTCGACTGTTGGCACAAATCCATAATGAAACAAGGGAAAGCAAGGGGGCAGTTAACTCGTGCCCCCGACTTCAGCCCACTCTCAACCACGGACTTCATCTCAATTGCAATGATTCGTGCCACATCGATCTGTATATTGGTCAGAATACAGTGGACCAAGTGTGCCACTGGGATCGACACGGTCGACGTGTGTGACTTGGGCTTAATGTTGGTCAGAACCAGCATCAAGATCAGCTGAGCCAAGGGAATCATATCCTCCCGATGGTACCTCACCGGAACCCCAGATGGGTTCACCTCAACTGACTTCCCCTCAAACAACAGGGCTGCAGAAATAAAATCAGTGTCCCTGTGGAGCCTCAGATCTTTGTGGTATGCATCCCTCTCATTAGCTCCCAGATGGATCGGTTCACCCAGCACTCGGTTAATAGCATCCCTATCGAAAGAAACCTAACGTCCTGACACTCTTGTAGTCCAAGTGAAAGGCTCGTCGTCATTCGGCAGCGCGTTCGCATAGAACTCGCGCACTATCTCAATATCATAGCTTTCAAGTGGAGCGATCAACTTGTCCCATTTTTTACTATGTATCAACCCTGCAAATGTCCGATAATCGCCTTCGGGGTTGATCATAAACCTCTTCTCTGGCAAGATTTTCCTTTTTTCCAAAGCCACATAACGTGCGGCTTGCTTTGCCCCGATGAATTTGTAAGTTGTAAATGCGCCTAAGATGGGGGTGAATTAGGTGGTTAAAAATTCTTCGATCTTGTTTCCGATTCTTGGTTATTTTTTGTTTAAGTGCGTAAAAATAAATTGCGGAAAGTAAAAAGACACCGGAATTTATAGTGGTTCCCTTCACACTCCGAAGGTACATCCACTCCCCTTTCGACTCGAAAGAGATTTCACTATAGTTAGAATTATTGTACAGCCTACTCACACCAATGGTGATGCTTACTATCTAACCTATAGGTAATCAAGTGTGCAAGAACAATCCTCTTGTAACACCAACCCTTGTGTCCAACAATCCTGGATCACAAGTCAAACAGAAATAAATCTTCTTTGATGATTTGAATAAAGTGTAGTACTATCAATCTTCTCTTGATTGATCTTCTCCTTATGTAACAATCACTTTAATAATGTACAAGCAAGTGTTCAAGTGTATGATGAAACTTAGATGAATAATATATGAAAGTTTGATGCACAAGTTTCACACTTTTGAAAGTTTTATGAACACTTTGTGAAAAAGAATATTTTACGTAAATGATTGTTTTTGAAGTTTTATGCAAAGGAGGTGTGTTTGAAATTCTGACATTATGATGTTTATATATTGCTAAAACATCTCTACAAAAAGGTATCAATGATGAGGGGATGGCATGATTCATTTGAGAAAAGTTTTAGACACAAAGACATGAAAAGTTGCCTATTTGAGCCACTGCATCAGTGTTAATCGATTAGCATATGTGTTAATCGGTTAACACACCTCAACGTGCAGAAAATATTCAAAAGTAAAGTACTGCTTCAAAACGATGCAAATTACGGCGGGTCAAAACGCCATAATTTACCAAAATCGGTTAACACACCTCAATGTGTAGAAAATATTCAAAACGAAAAAAACTGCTTTAAAACGATGCAAATTACGGCGGTTTAAAACGCCATAATTTACCAACAACTGCATGTTTAAAGAAATTAAAAAAATATTCAAATTCCAACTGGTTAATCGATTAACCAAAGTGTTAACCGATTAACACTATTAAAAAAGATTTAAAAACAATTCTTTAAAAGCATGAAACTTATGGCATATATTTTCTAACACCCTTAAACTTATATAGCATGCATGAGACACTTTTGAACACTTGCATAATCATTATCAAGAGATGAATGTTATACCTTTGATCAATCCAAGATAAATCTTCAAGACTTTAAATAATATGAAATCTTGTTCTCGCTTCAATGTCTTGATCTATTTCCTTTTTGAGCATTCATAACATCTTGAATGAATAATGTTGTCTTCATCAAAACCATTTAGACGCTTGCCTTCACAGAATTTGTCGGTGTCAAATTGAATTGGCACAGTACGGGAAGTGCTCCCGACCTTTCTCTTTTTTGAAGCACTTGACCTGGATGCCATCTGTAAAATCATAGAAAAGAAACAACACACAACCACAAACAGATTAGAGATCAAAACAGAAAAACCAAATACTGTCATGGTCGCTACTGCTTCGCTTAGCGAGGACCCAACGAAGATTCGCTACGGGTTCGCTTAGCGAAGTGGTAGCGAACGCTTGCCACAGATTCGCCTAGCGAGGATGCTAGCGAATGTTACGGGATTCCGAGTTCTCCATTATTAACAATTCAATTTCATAAAACCCTAAGTCTAAGGATACCCATTCCAGAAACAAAATAATTTAACATGCTAGGAATCGTTCTAAACATACATGCAAACCTAAAATCCCAATCTCCCAAATTCAACCCTAATGACTCATTCTTCAGAATTTACAACATTGAAAGCACAAAGGAATAGAGACAGAACAAACCTGATTGAAGAGGTTGATTGATTTTGAAATGCAACAGTTAGGGATTGTGCGAGAATGAAGTGAAAAGTGTGAAAGTGAGAGTGAGTTCGACCTTATATTCAGACTTAAAACAAAATAAAGAGTTTTGAGCCCAAATGAGTGGCCCTGTGAAATAGAATAAAGTTCTGTTACGCAACATTCGCTACTGTCATCGCCTAGCGAGCAGCTAGCGAATCGGCTAGCTACTGTCTTCGCCTAGCGAGCAGCTAGCGAACATGACAGTATCTGTTTTTTTCAAAACAACAATGCACAGCACAGTTCAGCAAGGTTCCACCAATTTGAACACCAATACCACACAACACAAAGCTGTAAATACTTACAATGTTGGGGTTCCTCCCAACAAGCGCTTGTTTAACGTCGGATAAGCTCGACGGTTCAAGATGCTCACAGAGGAACATCCAAGCAGATTGCACATCTCTCGTGATCCACAAGACCGCAAAGATAAATCTTCAAACGTT
Organism: Lathyrus oleraceus; assembly: GCF_024323335.1. NCBI lineage: Eukaryota > Viridiplantae > Streptophyta > Magnoliopsida > Fabales > Fabaceae > Lathyrus > Lathyrus oleraceus. Next base: position 367,405,902 of record NC_066583.1, on the reverse strand, counting down.
GGCCGTTAACTGTCCAACTTTCTTTCTTTTCCAAGTCCTCAATGACAACAGCTCCATATTCTTTGACTTCTTTGACACGAAATGGCCCGGACCATTTAGATTTCAATTTTCCGGGGAATAGATTCAACCTAGAATTGAACAAAAGGACCAACTGTCCGGGCATAAATTCCTTCTTGCTAAGCTTTTTGTCGTGATACTTTTTCACCTTTTCTTTGTACAACCAACTCGAGTGATATGCGGCATTGCGCATTTCTTCCAACTCAAGCAATTGCACTTTTCTTTTTTCACCGACCAAATCCTTATCAAAGTTCAATAATTTCAGAGCCCACAAAGCTTTGTGCTTCAATTCGACCGGCAAATGGAAAGTCTTACCAAATACCAATTGAAAAGGAGTTAGCCCAATTGGAGCTTTAAAAGCGGTACGGTATGCCCATAAAGCTTCATCCAATTTTTGCGACCACTCTTTTTTAGAATTTGACACGGTTTTTTCAAGAATTCTCTTAATCTCACGATTAGAGACTTTGGCTTGACCGTTTGCTTGTGGGTGATACGGAGTCGCCACTCTATGTGATACACCGTAATGTTTCAAAACGCTTTCTAACGGTGCATTACAAAAGTGCGACCCTCCGTCACTAATCAACACACGGGGGGTTCCAAAACGGGAAAAGATGTTTTTCTTCAAAAAAATTATTACCGTTTTAGCATCCGCCCGAGGTGAGGCAATCGCCTCAACCCACTTAGAAACATAGTCAACTGCCACAAGCATATATTCATTACCATATGAGGATGGGAATGGTCCAACAAAATCGATACCCCAACAATCGAATACTTCAACCTCTTGGATGTTTTGGAGAGGCATCTCGTCTCTCTTACCAATCCCCCCACTTCTTTGGCAACTATCACAACTTTGCGCATGGGCATTTGCGTCTTTGAAAATAGTAGGCCAATAAAATCCTGACTGAAGGACTTTGGTGGCCGTTCTTACCCCATTGTAGTGTCCGCCGTAAGGCGAGTTGTGACAATGCCAAAGAATGCTTTGCGCTTCATCGCCAGTAACACACCTCCTCAAAAGGTTATCACCACCCAGTTTAAACAAGTATGGGTCATCCCATACGTAGTACTTAGCATTCGAGAGAAATTTCCTTTTTTGGTTCGAAGTTAGGTCGGGAGGCACCAAACCACTAGCCTTAGGGTTCGCAAAGTCTGCAAACCACGGCCTAACTTGAACTTTGAAAAGTTTTTCATCAGGAAACTCTTCCCGGATTTCCTTCTCGGAAGCGGTAACCTCAACATTAACTAAGCGAGATAAATGATTTGCCACCAAATTTTCCGATCCTTTCTTGTCTTTGATTTCAACATCAAATTCTTGCAACAAGAGGATCCAACGAATGAGCCTTTGCTTCGAGTCCGGTTTGGTGAGCAAATATTTAATCGTCGAGTGGTCGGTATACACTATGACCTTGGAACCAATAAGATAGGACCTAAACTTTTCAAGCACATACACTATCGCAAGTAATTCTTTTTCAGTGGTGGCATAGTTAACTTGAGCCTCATTAAGAACTTTACTTGCGTAGTGTATCGCATGAAAATTTTTCTCTTTTCTTTGGCCTAATACCACTCCGATTGCATAGTCGCTCGCATCACACATTAGCTCAAAATTTAAATTCCAATTTGGAGCGACTATAATTGGAGCGGTAACCAATTTTTTCTTTAAAATTTCAAAAGCTTGTAAACACTCATCAGTTAAAAGAAATACCTGATCCTTAGCTAGCAAGTTACTCAAAGGCTTAGCTACCTTTAAGAAGTCTTTGATAAAGCGCCGATAGAAACCGGCGTGCCCCAGAAAGCTTCGGACTCCCTTCAAATTCACCGGAGGAGGCAACTTTTCAATCACTTCAACTTTAGCACGATCAACTTCAAGCCCTCTTGAAGAGACTTTATGGCCAAGCACTATCCCCTCGGTCACCATGAAGTGGCACTTCTCCCAATTAAGAACAAGATTTGTCTTCACACATCTTTCAAGAACCGTTTCCAAGTTGTCCAAGCATAGACCAAGGAACCACCAAATACGGAGAAGTCGTCCATAAAGACTTCCATTGTTTTCTCGATAAGGTCGGCAAAAATAGCTTGCACACATCTTTGGAAAGTCGCCGGTGCATTGCACAACCCAAAAGGCATTTTACGGTATGCGAAAATTCCAAAAGGACATGTGAAAGCCGTCTTTTCATGATCGGTCGGGTCAACCGCAATTTGGTTATACCCGGAATAGCCATCTAAGAAACAATAGTATTGTTGCCCAGAAAGTCTTTCTAGCATTTGATCCATGAACGGGAGTGGAAAGTGATCTTTTCGAGTTGCGGTATTCAACCGCCTATAATCAATACACATACGCCACCCCGTTGCCACTTTTGTCGGGATCAACTCATCCTTTTCATTTCGAATCACGGTAATGCCACCTTTCATCGGAACCACATGTACAGGACTAACCCAAGGGCTATCCGAAATCGGGTAAATCATTCCCGCATCCAACAACTTAACAACCTCATTTCTAACAACTTCCTTCATAGTAGGATTTAAGCGGCGTTGCGGTTGAGCTACCGGCTTAAAGTCCTCTTCCATTAAGATCTTGTGCATGCAATAGGAAGGACTAATTCATTTGAGATCGGAAAGCGTCCAACCCATGGCTTCTTGATTCTTTTTCAAAAAATTGATCAAACGGGCTTCTTCATTCTTTGACAAAAGATTGCTTATGATAACCGGCTTTGCTTCGGTCTCGTCGAGGAATGCATACTTCAAATTTATGGTGGTTCCCTGCAAAAGCGTCTATAAATGTATTTTAGGTAGAGCTTTCGCGTCAACCTTAGACATAGTAGCTTCCCCAGTCCATTTTAAACTAAAGTATCACAATGTCCATGACGGGTGGATGTGAATATTCTCTGACTTATATGGGGAAAGAAGGATACATAAGGAATTGCATCATAATCAAAAGGAGGATAAAGGAAAGACGATAAATGTAACAACCCAATTTTAGTATTTATTTCTTATATTATTATTATATTTTTATTTATTTATTTGGAGTGTTAATTAATTAATTGGTTGTTAGGTAGTATAATAATTGATTATATTAATTAACTTGGTGTGTATACTGTGTTGGTTTAATTTATTTGAACTAAATAGAGATATTATAATATTAGGTATTATTGGGCCTAATAATTAAATTAGGGGTATCATTCTTTAAGCCCAAATATAATACTAGAATAGTAAGAGGTAGGAGAGTGAGAAATAAGATTCATTTGATCATTTGATGGCAACAGAGAAAGAAAAGAGGAAAAGTAAGGAGAAGAGGGGAAGAACAAGAGAGAAGCTAAGGTTTCCAGAAAATTGAAGAGGTAAGGGGGAGAATCCTTATTATTATGGGTTAGTATGATTGGGTCAATGGGTAGAAATATGTTTACGTTGAAATCCCTAAATTTCATGGTTTTGGAATTGTTAGGTTTTTATGAGTATTCTTGATTTGTGGTTATTTAATTGTGTTAAAACTGCAAATTAACTTTATATACTTAGAGTATTATATGAGTTATAATTTTCTGAGCGTTTGGCTTTTTACGGAATCGAAATCGGAGGTCCGAAAGGCCTCCAACGATGAAAACCGCAGAAAATTCTGCATTCTGTTTTGTGTTAACCGGTTAACCAGAAGCGTTAACCGGTTACTTGTTAAAAATATGCTCAGAAATTGAATTCTGTTTCGCGTTAACCGGTTACCCAAAAGCGGTAACCGGTTAACACTGTTGAAAAATGAAAAATTGAGATTTTAAAGGTTGTATTCATTTTGAAATAAAATCTAAGTGTGCGTATTTGATAATTAGCCTATATTGTGAATGATATATTGTTATGAATGTGTATATGTACCATTGGTGGATAATTCATAGAGTTGAATTATGGTGATATATGGAATGTTAAGATGGTAGAGATGATCTTAATTGCATATGTGTTGGTATTTGTACATTCATTCATGGCATGGTCGGCTTCATGGTGGAAGCGGTGAAACTGTGGGTTCACATAGACGTTGATCCTTAATTGGAAATAGGCGTAGCAGACGTTGATCCTTAATTGGAAATAGACGTAGTGGCTTGGATTCTAGATATTGAATCAGAAAGCGGTGAAATTGTGGGTTCACATAGACGTTGATCCTTAATTGGAAATAGGCGTAGCAGACGTTGATCCTTAATTGGAAATAGACGTAGTGACTTGGATTCTAGATATTGAATCGGAAAGCGGTGAAACTGTGGGTTCACATAGACGTTGATCCTTAATTGGAAATAGGCGTAGCAGACGTTGATCCTTAATTGGAAATAGACGTAGTGGCTTGGATTCTAGATATTGAATCGGAAAGCGGTGAAACTGTGGGTTCACATAGACGTTGATCCTTAATTGGAAATAGGCGTAGCAGACGTTGATCCTTAATTGGAAATAGAAGTAGTGGCTTGGATTCTAGATATTGAATCGGAAAACGGTGAAACTGTGGGTTCACATAGACGTTGATCCTTAATTGGAAATAGGCGTAGCAGACGTTGATCCTTAATTGGAAATAGACGTAGTGGCTTTGATCTTGTACGGATCGGAAGCGTGGCTTGGATTCTAGACATTGAATCGGAAAGCGGTGAAATGTTGGGTTCACATTGCGGTACCACATGCATATAGTCACATGTCTTGCATTGAGTCACATTAGAGTTATGTGATAATTGAGTGTATGTATTGATGTGATTGTGAGGTGTGTATGAGATATTGTAATTGAATTTGGTGACGTTTGGATACATAACTTGGCAAAATATGTGATTATGTGATAATTGTAGTTATGTGTATTTTTGGGAATATAGTATTGGATTTTAATATTGTACTCCTTGAGTTTTGATGGATGTTTGAAATATGTGAAGTAAATGTTGGTTAATATTATTGACATGGTTATACAAGGTGTGATGAATTCCGTTAATTGTTGATTTAATCATTGTGCCTTATTATACTTCTTCATAATGATTTGAATTCTTACCCTTCTGTTTGAATGTTGCCTTTACATGGGCATCGTGCAGAGTTTCAAGAGTAGTATTGCTGAAGTAAGTGGACGGTAGCTCACTCGAGATTTAGCCGGAGAGTTTCCGTGTTTTAGCCTAGAGACTAGGTAATGAGTCAATGCTCTGGTCATGTAACACGGGGTAGATTGGTAGTATTGAACTCATATCTGATTTGGATATGTATTATGTTATTACTTGTGAACATGTTTATTTGAAGTTTGTTGTTTGAGAGGCCATAGTGCCAAATATTCTGAATATGGTTTTATTTTATCTTGAGGAGATTATTGAGAGATGATCATGGTATGGGACATGGATCATTTTATGAAATGCATGAGTATTCATTATTTTCCGCTGCGAACGTATATTCTTGATGACTCATGATATTTGAAGTGTACTATTTTAAATGACCAGGTGTATTGTATATTGATGATGAAAGATGTTGGTTTTTGAAAGCTTTTAGTTTTTGAAAACGTCGATGTGACGCCCTTTTGTTTATATGCGTGCTTATTTACTCTGATTATATGTTAAGTACTTTGGGGTAGAAAAAAGGGTGTTACAATAAAGACCAACATGGTCTTCCACATCATGCAATTAAGAAGCATGTCAGTTAAGCCCTTAGTAGGTAAAATTAATAATTCGAACTTGACAAGTGCATGGGAGGATTTTGGATGAGAGGTGAATATGTCCACCATGTACCCGACCAATGCCCCTAGTGGTCAATAAGTATTGGTTACAACCACTTGGTTAAATTTCCTTTTATTACATGTAAAATGGATCTATTGATAGGATGTAATGCATTTATTCCGGTATACATAAATTAATTTTACTAAACTCTTTTCAATTTGATCATAAAGGATAACCACAAGGCCAGTGTGTTGTCGAGGCCAGAAAGGAACGACTAAAGCAATAAAACCCTCATTGTAAGTGACTAAGGGATGTTGTCACAAACTCCATCAGCATACAGATAAGCCAATCAAAACCCCGAATTGCAAGCTTACAAATAAATCTTGCACAAAGAGATTTAATTGATTCCAGATTCAGTGATCTAGTAATGGTTGATTTATTCAAGATTCTACAAATTTGTTTTGAAAAAAATTTCAATTGGAACATGTTTAATTGTTAGAATAAGATTAAAAATATTTAATTCAATTTGCATAAATTAATATATTTAATTGAATATGTTTTGAAGGAAATATTTATCTCAGAATTGTTTAGTCTAAGATTTTGCTGAAATGGTTTGCAAAGATTTTGATTGAATAAAATTTAATTAAATAAATCTTGTATGAAGAAATTTAATTGAATTTTCTTTAAATGCAAAATTTAGTTTGTTATATTTGATTTGGTTGGATTTTGACTAAACTATAATCTCTACATAAAGAGATTGTTCACCTTATATAATGACACACTTTTAGAGAAGATGCCTACTTAGTTGGAGAGTTTTGTTGATTTGTCTCTGTGTATTTTGTTTCTTGTGTAATACTTTATCTAGGAGAGTTTTTCATATATTAGAGAGATAGAGTATCAGGTATGTCATGGTGATTTAAATTACTCCACTTATGATTTTTTCTTGAAAACACTTGGGAGAATGTTTGAGTGAAATTAAGGGGATTCAGATTAAGGGGGTCTTGGGTCAAAATTCACTAATATTATTAGGAAAAGGACATTGAACTGAGAGAGTTCACATGAAACCGTTATGTACTATGGATTATTGAGTTAGTGAATTTACTTTCATTGGGTTCATGCCCTCCAAACATAGATGATGTTGCACCAAACTGGGTTAACAACTATTTTTGTTATTTATTTTATTTATTTCCTCGCCACTTCTTTTAAATCATATTGTCTCACACATTGTCTCAACATTGTTTGTAACATCTTGTCACTGACCGAACAAAATTCCAATTGACGTCAGAGTTGACAACTTATTTTGGTAGGATGAGCTCCAGAGTTTTTTGTTTATTTTCTTCAATATAGGCAATGCTAAAGAAGGAGGATTTGTTAATTATCCACTAATTCTTGATGGTATTAATTATAGCTATTGGTAGGCTCTCATGATTGTTTTTCTTTAGTCCATGGACAACACCTTGGAAGCAACCGTAAATGGATGCGCTCCACTAAAGATCACAGTTGAAGATAACATTGAATTTGTGAAGCCTATAAAAGATTGGTCAGTTGCTGAAGACGAAGCTGCGCTTGAAAACTCTCGTGTGCTTAATGTCATATATAATGGAGTTGATAATAATATCTTAAGGATCATTAGTACTTTTACTAGTGCTAAGGAGGCTTGGGAGACTCTTGAAATTGTTCATGAAGGTAAGTCCAAAATCCGTATATCAAGACTTCAACTTCTTATCACAAAATTTGGAAAAATAAATTTGTGACATTGCCTCAATTTGTAAAATTGCTAACAACTTCTTTGATATTGGTAAAAATAAGTTTGAAAAAAAGATTGTAAGAAAATATTTATTTATTTTAAAAAGTTTGAAAATATTTTTTTAAAACTTTTTTTTTTAAAAATTGAAAAAATAAAATTAAAAATTTATTTATTTTTAAAAAATATTCTTGAAGAAAATATTTATTTAAGTTTAAAAAATACTCTATCGAATAGTACATACTTTTTTTTAAAAGTGAAAAGATCACATGTTTTAAAGTAAATAGCTTTGAGTGAAAATATTTTGAGCTTGAGACCTAACATTAATTTTGAGAGCCTTAAGTTTATAGGAGTTATTTATTAAATTTTAAACCTTTTAAAATTTTTAATCCTTAAAATTAAACCCTAATTAGTAAATTGATAGCTCTAGTTAGAGGATACAATAAACAACAATTTCACTTGATTTTTTTTAGGATGATAATGGTAGGAATTAAACCCTAGCGGTAGTCATTTTTCAAACATTTTTTTAAAATTTTGTGTATATTTGAAAACTTTGCAAAAGAGTTTCGATAGTCAAATTTTGTGTACCGGAAGACTTTGCAAAAGAGTTTTGATAGTCATTTTTCAAACATTTTTTAAAATATTTTTTGTGTATATGAAAACTTTGCAAAAGAGTTCCAGAAGTCAATTTTTGTGTACCGGAAGACTTTGCAAAAAAGTTTCGATAGTCATTTTTCAAATATTTTTTAAATATTTTTTTGTGTACTGGAAGAATTTGGAAAAGACTTTACAAAAGAATTTCGGTAATCAATTTTTATGTACCAGAACTCTTTTGCAAAGTCTTCTAGTACACAAAAAAAAGTAAAAAAATACTATCGAAATTATTTTGCAAATTCTTCCGGTACACAAAATTAAATTTAAAAAATATTTAAAAATAAAATAATAAATTAATTAAATATATAAGGATAAAATTGATACTTTTTATAAAATATAGGGGTACATGAATGAATAAATATATGAGTATAAAGTAAAGTTTTCAAAGACAAGCGAAGTGGGCCGATGATAAAGGAGGCCCAGCACTCTTACAAGTATATGGTGAGACATTTTATCCTGATACCCCTCACTTTCATCGAAACTTTCATATAATGATCAAAATGTCCTTATCAAAATTTAACTAAAAAAGAATGAACGAAAAATGTGATAATGCAATTAAAAAATCTGATATTTATTAAAAAAAATTGACAGTATATTTTAAAAAGTCTGGTATGTATTTTTACAATTTAACAGTTTGGAATTTTTATAATAAATCCGATATATTTTGAATTTTTTTAAAAAATCAATAGTTTATTTTTGATAAAAAAAATATTAATACTATCAGATTTTTCAAAAAATCCGATACAATACTAGATTTTTTGAAAAATCTGCTCAAGAATCATAGTTTTTTGAAAATATTATAAAGACTCGTAGATTTTCGAAACATCCAATAACGTATTTAAAAATTAAATAAAAATTTATGAAGTTTTGAAAAATTTGATAATTTCAAATCCGGTAAATTTTTAAAAATTCGATAAAAATTTATGAGATCTCCAAAAATCCAGGATAAATTCATAGAACCCTAAAAAAATCCGGTAAAAATTCATAAATATCTCCAAAAATCGGATAAAAATTCATAAATTTTCCAAAAATTCGAAAAACACATTAATTTTTAAAAACATAAAAAATTACAAAGAGTATCACTATAAAAACACCCCTCATGCGGGGGTGCCAGGATGGAGGGTGTCAGATTAAAATCTCATAAGTTGACCATTATCACTTAAATGACGAATTAGGTACCGCAAAAAGAGATCCACCGTGACTAATAGTAGGAGATTTTTACTAGATGGAGACAAAAAAAAAATTATATAGTTTAACGGCTAAAATTCACCTTTTAAAGATAAATAAGTGAGATGTCGCAGATTCGAACCCACAATCATGTATTTGATGTCTCTACACAACTATCAACTGAACTGATTTAATGAGATTTTGAAGACACATTTTGAGTATGGACAATCTTTGCTCAATAGAAATGAAGTTCATGCATAACTCAAAAATCCGAGAACATTTTTTATGCAAGCAAACAAATGTAGATGAAGAAAACAGTAATTCAAATAATCAGTTAGTTGATAAACTTAAACCAATAAGAGAAAACTAGTATCTATATATATTGCCAATGATATGCAGTTATTTATTAGACTTTCCATACAGTGAAAACTTTCAACTTTTCAGCACTACTTCAATTCAGAATAAACACTTGGAATCAAATACAAGTCCTCTTTTCTTATAACAGAAGCTCCAAACAACTCACTCATATCCAAATCCTCACCTTTCATTCCATTTGGAACTCTCCAATCAAACTCACACAACAACATAGCAAGAGCCAATTCAACGTTCGCCATACCATAATTCATCCCAGGACAAATTCTCCTCCCAGCACCAAATGGAATATACTCAAAATTATTTCCTTTAAAATCAACACAACTGTCCATAAACCTCTCTGGATAAAACCTCTCTGGCTCATTCCAGTATTTTGTATCCATTCCAATCGACCAAGCATTGATTATCACTTTGCTTTTTTTCGGTATATGATAACCATTGATCTCACAATCTTGTGCACATTCCCTTGGGATCAAAAGTGGACCTGGAGGGTGGATTCTTAAAACCTCTTTGATTATTGCTTTTAAGTATTTTAACTCATCAAGGCATGTTTCATTGAGTTTTCCTGTTTTTTTTATTGTCTCTCTTACTTCAGCTTGTGCTTTTTTTAATACTCTTGGATTTTTCATCATTTCTGCCATTGCCCAGTTGATTGTTGTTGCTGCAGTGTCACTTCCACCAGTAAAAATATCCTTAAAAGTAAAAACAGTATCAAGTTTAATAGGTGCAAACTTAAATATATTAATACCACATGAAGCAAACAACTACTCAATTTCTTGCTACTTAAGAAACTTCATCGGTTGGCATGTTATTGAAGACTTGTGACCTAAGAGTGTGGTCAACTCAAACTCAAGTTTGAATCCCCCGAATGCTAACAATAGATAAACATAAATAAAATCAGGGTGGAAAATTACGGTGAGAAATGACTTAATCATACCACAGTGGTGGCCCACCGTGTTACCGAACATAGGCTAAGTTAATTCGGATAGATATTTAAAACATAATATTCATATGCCTATTGTTATTGAAGAAAGTAATTATACTTACAAAGAGTATAGCTTTGATATTTTTCTTAGTTAAGGAAAATTCTTGATCATTGTTGCTACTATCCTCAAATTTCAAGAGAACATCAATCAAATCTTCCTCTCCTTCAACTAAACCATCTTTATCTCTTGACTTTGTCTCCTTATGGTCATTTATAATCATCTCAAGTATTCTATCAACTTTCCTATGCAATTTCTCAAGCTTAGGCCTCATACCAGTAACATTTTGAAGCCATTTCGCCGACGGAAACAAGTCACCGATGAAAAAACCACCAGCTAGCTGCAAAATTTCTCTTACCACCGCTATGAACTCGTCTTGCTCCATGTATTTTTTACCGAATGCAGCTCTTGAAGTGAATGAAAACATCATTGACACAATTTGTTGAGAAAGATTGATCACTAATCCTTCTTCGGAAGCGATTCTTTTGATGAGATTACTCATCTCTTGCTCTCTTATAGGCCAAAAAGATTGCACACGTTTTACACTTAAAAGTTCAACAGTACAAATCTTTCTAAGTTGTCTCCAATAATCACCATAAGGTGCCAAAGCTATATCTGTTGAGTCATAGAAAATAATCTCTGAGGTTAGATTAGGAGGCCTTGATGCAAATATAACATCATGAGTTCTCATTATTTCCTTAGCATATTCGGCTGAAGAAACAATAATAAAGAAAACTTCACCAAGTTGAAGATGCATCAATGGTCCATATATTTTTGCCAAATCTCTTAGTTTTCTATGTGGTGGAGAGCCAAGAAGATTGGCTATGTTTCCTATGATAGGTAGCTTCCATGGCCCTGGTGGTATATTTGGATTTGAGTCAATTTTTTTTGTTTTCTTCTTTAGTGTTAGTGTCACAATGATGGAGAGGAAGAAAATGGTTAGAAGGGTGGTAGGGAAAATTGCTTGAAGATCCATGTAGATGAAAAAGGAACAGGGTTATAAGGTTGAAGAAGTTATAAAAGTTACTTTTTAGTTGAGTGAAAGACATCAATTCTATGTACATATATATAGAAACAATGTGGAGCATTGAAAAAGTGTTCCTTGTTAGCATTGTATTTAATTAGGAATCTCTGCCATTCTCTTTTTTATTTTATTTGTATAATAACTATGTGTTCACAATGTAATTTTTTTAATAAAAAAAACTTATTTAATTAAAGGTTACATAGGTTTGTTGTATCCTAAATATCTCAAACTTTTTTTTTATTTATTAAAAAAAATCTTTAAAAAATGGTCCTCTTAATATTTTTTAACACATTCTTGTCAATTGTGCATGATAATGAGGAATTTAGTGATAAAGATATCTCAAATGAAGATGTTGTTAAAGTCTTCCGGCTGTTGTATCTTCAATGGAAAGAAGAATGCTATTTAGTGAGAAAAAAAAGAGTTCAAATTAGCGCTCTACTTCAAGACAAGGAAAATATTATCACAACTATCACAGAGTTAAAAGAAGAAGGTATGACCAAATCAATTCATATGTTAAAATGTGCTTCTGAAGTTCTTGATGAAATTTTTGGGTTTGGAAAGAGTGTTAGAGACGTGAAAGAAATTGATTTTGATTGTAGCTCACTGAATATTAAAATAAAGTTTGTTCATCTTGTCAAGAAGAATGAGTTCAATATATCTAATTACATGTCAGGACATCATGTTAAACATCATTACCGCAAATATGGCAAACAAGGTCATAAAAGATCTTTTTGCAACATATTGTATGGTAGTAGACCTTACTACCACTATATACACCATTTCTCCATGAACACCTCAAAACTTCATTTTTAACAAGTTTGGAAAGTCAAAGAAGCAACTACAAGTCATATTGCCTACATGACTCTAAGAGATTTATTTCAAGAAGATTGGTATTTTGACATTAGCTGTTTTAGACATATGACTGGAAAAAAGAACTATTTGAAAGATTTAAAATCATACTTAAATAGCTATGTTACATTTTGGTGATTGTGCTATCTGAGAAAAGTTTCAAAAAGATGAGAAGTTTTGATGATGGCGAGGCTCCAAATTTAACAAAGTGACTTAAACAACCAAGGAAATTTATAAAATACTAGAAGGTGAATATCTTAAGAGCGAAAAAAGAAGAGAAAACAAAAAGGGAAAATGAAGTGGCTTATCCCTATAAATACACAATTGAGTTGAATTAAGAATACAAAAATGACGAAGATTCAATGGTTGGTAATAAAGGGATCCATTAGGTTGTTGATGTACCAATGATCAGGACCAAATCATCAATAGCTATGTCATCCAAAACTTCAAGCCATTATGATATTTGTGGTTCCGAGACAATAAAAATGTTGCACCTAATCATAGACTATTATTTTCTTAGTGGTAGAGCTCATATGGAAGAAGATGGAAGCGGGATAATAATTAATAGGCCTCATCATATATTGACAAAGGAGGAAACGACAACGGTCATAAAATCACACTAGACTCCAAAATTAACCCTCCATATAGAAAAAAACAATTAAGTCAGATGTGTGTTTTTGAAATCTTGTAATGGTTTGAGCCAAATCACACCGCTATAAAAAGAATTTATCATAACGGTTGGGAGAAGAATCTCATCATGGACGGTGGTGTGTGGTAACACAGGGCATGATAGTAAGTGCAATACTTTCCACCACGGGCTATGGTCCATGGTGAAAAATTGGACAACACACTATATTTTACCACAGTTAGAAATTCCAACCATGGTGACGTGTAGTCAACTCACTTTTCACCACAGTTGAAACTTCCAACCATGGTAAAATGTTAGTCAACTTACCTTTCACGACAGTTGGAACTTTCAGCCTACCATTATCCTTTCCACCATGATTATTCAGTCGAGCAGGGCACCTATTTCTTGTATGATCCTCCTTCTTACAATGATAACACTTATTAGTAGAAACATTAGCACCAAAGAATTATGTAGAACTTTACCATTCTTTTTCTCAAATCTACCATCTTTCTCTAAGAATTTTTCCTTAACGGACAAACCTTCACCAATTGCTGATGGCTTGTGCTCCTTTTGTTCGTTCAAATCCTTAAAGTACAAGGATGATTGAACATCTTGAAAGATCAACAAATCTCTTCCATACAAGAGAGTTTTTTTTGAAATAACCATGAGACTTAGCTAAAGCACACTACAATAATAACACTTGATCTTCATCATCAATCTTGACCTCGATATTCTCAAGATCAAGAATCAACTTGTTAAGCGTGTCCAGCTGCTCAGTCAAGACTTTGTCTTCACTCATCTTGAATGAATACAAAGCTTGCTTTAGGTAGCGACGATTTACCAACGATTTTGTCATGTACAGACCTTCGAGTTTCGTCCACACATCAGATGGAGTTTTCTCCTTTGAAATCTGTCGGCGAACCTTATCACCAAGGATCAATACAATGGCGTTGTGAAGTTTCTCGATCATCGTCTCTTCTCATTCTCCGTTAGGCCAACATCTATTTTCTTCGATCCTTTCAACACTTCTAACAACCCTTACTGAACCAGTAAGACTTACATTTTCAAGCACCACAAACCGAAATCATTCACACCGGTGATTTTCTCAATCTCATACTTTGCTGACGCATCTTCTCCTCCACGCCCACCGCACCAGTTTGTTGTGAATTGATATCATCAAGAACAAACCAAAATATGAGATAAAGATTGAGTTTCTTGAACAAACGCAAGAAATCCTATTAGGTTTTACGTAAGAGAGAGAAGAAGGAAGAAGAAGAAGAAGAAAATCAGGATTGATTATAATTATTTTACTATTCACTTTCTCTATTAGGATTTAAAGATTACAAGTGAATATCAACAACCAATTCCTCTCAACAACCTGAGAGAACTAGTATATTTATATACTACTAAGCTAACTTAGGCTACAAGCTAACTTAAACAACCAGATTTAAACAAATGGCCAAATTCGACATGCTAAGAATTATAGCATTTCGACTACTGCATACTTGAGCATACTTCGACTACATCATGTAGGATCAACATGTGAACAGACTTCGATTACATGTTAAATATTTGTCGAAACAAGAAGCCATCATTATCGAGACTAGAGTTCGATCCAAATTCTCACAAAAATATTTTTTATTTGTTAAAATTTCTTTAAATTTTACAAAATATTTTTGTGTGATCTATATAATTTAATAGACAATATTTAAATTTCAACTAATAGAAGAATGTGATTAAAAAACTATATTTGAAAAGATGTTGCTATATGCTAACACTTATCAATCATCATTATTTTGAAGTCTATAGCTCGGTAGTGTTTTTTCTTTGTTGCAAATGATCCGGCAGTTGTTTTATGTATGTGCAACATTTGTACAACAGAGAAGTACTTTGATGTAACAAACACAAAGAAAGAATGTGTGAAATTCTTGATATGCATGAACTTTCTAAGTCTTCAAGTAAATAGACATTAGGGTCTTGGAATTGCAAGCGCCGGTTAATTTAGGACCCCAAATATTTAAAATATAAAATTATTTAATAAAGTACAATATAAATTAAAATAGTTTAAAATAGTTTTAAATGATCTCTTTAATAAATAGAATTGTTAAAAAGCAACTCTATTAAATTCTTTTGAAATAGAACTCAGTTGTTTATTATAACTTTTTTAATCAGAAAATTAATGATTGCAATTATGTGTAAAGGATGTAGTTGTTTATTATAAATTTTTTAATCAGAAAAATTAATGTTTGCAATTATGTGTAAAGGATATTTTATTTTTAACTAGAATAAAATAAATAAATAAATATGTTAAAAATGATTAAATGATATTATAGTGGCTTGCCCACTTTGCCACCAAATCACACTAAAGTTAAATTTTTATAAATATTAAATTTCCATCACTGAAATCATAAAACTTATTATTGATAAAGTGTCTACTAATAGAAACTAAGTTTTTTTTTATATCTTGTTAATTCAGATAATTCAACTTAATTGATAGTTAAACAAAGATATCAAATTTTATTAATTCAATTTAATTAATGGTTGAATAATGATATAAGATGTAGAGATAAAAGTTTGGAAGGTGCGAAAAAATAAATTTCAACTACTACAGCTTAATAAAAGAATTAAGTTTTTATTGATATAAAACTATAATTTATAGTTATAGTTTCATGTGATGTGACATCAAAGTTGATTAATCACAACTACTTAATGTAAACGTCAACATCTTTAACAAAATAATTTACTAGATTTAATACATTCCTTATACAGTAAGTTATTTTTATAAGCAATCGAGGGAATATTATGTTAGATACTATCAAAACTATTATTAATTAGTATAATTTCCTGCTGTTGAGCTAACTGCACCTTTATAGAGAAATCAGTTACTACTTTGGTGTATAAATACACCTATTTACTTCTCTATTGATTAAAATTTCAATAATAACAATAGTATGCATATTTTGTCTTTATTTAAATTAGTATTTTAAAATTTGGACCGATACAGTCGGTAGGATTGGTTAGACCGGTGTGATGGATTAGAAATACTAAAGAATAGAATATGCAATTGATCTAGTGAAAATCGATGTGATCTGACTGATTTCGTGATCAAATTAGTAAATCGGTGAATTTGTTTGAACGGTTGGATTGCACTTTCTTTTACTAACACATCTTACAAGAAGTATTTTTTTTTTCAAAACTCTCTCTCTCTCTCTATATATATATATATATATATATATATATATATATATATATATATATATATATATATATATATATATATATATATATATATATATATATATATATATATATATATATATATATATATATATATATATATATATATATACTCATAATCAATTTTCTTTCTTATTATAGGATTAGTTCTTGTTATTTAATTTTGTTATTTTTATTGAGTTTAATTTAATTTATATTATTATTATTATCATTATTCAATTTTAATGTTAGATTTTTATTTTGCATTTAAGATTTTTAATTTGATTTAATATTATTCAATTTTAATGTTACATTTTTGTTTTGCATTTAACATTTTTAATTTGATTAAGGTGATTTTGTTAAATTTTTAGGATTCGTTATTTTGTTATTTTTTTATATTATTTTGAATAGGAAATGATGATTATTGTTTTGTTTCGGAACCACAAACGTGTAGAGTTGCAGAAACTGCGGCGGAGGAGATCTTCCGAAGCGATACAGTTGGGGGTGTATCTGCAAGGTTGATACTTCAACGCTCAAGTCAGTGTGTGAATAACGAGAGAGTATTCAAATTGTGTTTGAAACTTGTTACCTGGAATGATGTCATTATGCGTATATAGGGGATGAGTATAACTGTCTTGCTATCTTTTCAGCGTAGAATGCGGGGGATCGTAAGATGCGATGGGGGTACAAATATTCTAATTCGGGGTCTCTGAAGATCCAGACGTCGGGAGAATATTCTAGAATCTTAGTAAACACCTGATCTATATCTAGGATGGTATGCCTTGTGGTGACCGACCTAAAAAGGGATATTACCGACCCAGAACAGTTGCCCTTAAGACTTATCGGGGTCTTAGGAACTGAGAGGTCTTTAATAGCCTTGGTCGGTCATATCAAAGACTTAACTCGGATTTAGAAAGAATTGAAACATTTGAAGTACTTTACAAAAGTAATGAGCATATTTAATGTTTCTTTATCTCTAATTTGTTGTTTCCCTGAGTCGTTAACACGTCACCTTAGATATGTGGGGTTAGGAATCAATTACCCTTCCTGGGGTACGCAAGTGTTTTTTATTCGAGGGGGCTGATGGGACAAGAAGCGTATCCTCAATTTGTTACATTCGGGGTAACTAGTATTCTTTTCAAGGATTCAAATGCAGGGTTACATTCGGTCTTCTAGTTGAACTCTGTTTGTTTCCTTAGTGACTTGTTGAGTGTTTGTTAGGCTGACTTCGAAATGAACTTGTTCATGGCTGTCAACATCCCATTTAGTTTTTGGATATCCTTCTTAGATGTCTGAGTCTTCATTTGGATAACTACTTCACATTTGTTAGGATTGGCTTCAATTCCTCGTTTTGTCAAGTAGAAACCCAGGAATTTTTCGGCCCTTACGGCGAAGGTACATTCCACGGGATTACGCCTCATGTTGTATTGTCGGACCCTTTTTAACACTTGGTTGAGGTGTTGAACATGAAGGGCATCCATGTTGGATTTCACGATCATATCATTCATGTATGCCTCTAGAGTTTCCCATATTCTTCTTAAAATATTTTGTTCATTATTCTTTGGTATGTTGCCCCGATGTTCTTTAATCCGAATGGCATGAAAGCGTTTTTACACCATAGCACAAGGAAAATAAGAGTTACCATTCTTTTCCTCGCCTCTTCTAATAACGTCAGATCTATCGCTCCACAAGGATAAATGATCGAAACAATGAAAGATAACATGTATTCTCCCTTATTGGACTTAGGTTCGTCCGACGGTGACCTAATGATTCTAATGTCTCTTCGTAAAGAATGTTATAGGAACTTCTGTCATCTACTAGGAGTCTCGTTGTTGTTAGATCAACAATAACAATCGCGATAATCAAAGGTAAATCGGAGTTCGAGATTCCATGGATCTTTTCCAAATCCACGAAACCTAAATTTGATCGGTCATTTTTTTTATACTTGAAAATTCTATTCAGCAAGAAATAATCGAAAGGTGACGAAGTGTTGGATGTGGTGACACTCCGAAATGTGTCGATCGGTGATGAGAATGGATGAATTGGACCTGGATCTGTCTTCTTGAACATATTTGGGGAGGTTACTGCTTATGCTCACTCCTTTCGGTACCAAGCATTCTTTTGGTTGAGAACGATTTGTTCTTGATGGATATGCGAGAATTAGAAGTTGTTTTTCGCAAACGGCATCACTGTTCCGTTTTGAAAACATAAATGTATAGAGTTGCAGAAACTGCGACGAAGGAGAACTTCCGATGCGACAAAACGGTGGGTGTACCAACAAGATTAACACTTCGATGTTCAAGTCAGTGTCTGAATGATGAGAGAGTATTCAAATTGTGTTTGAAATTTGTTATGTGAAATTGTGTCATCCCGCACATATAGGGGAGATGAATAATTGTCTTACTATCTTTTCAGCGTAGAATGCAGAGGATCGTAGGATGTTGCGATAGGGGTACATATCTCCTGCTTCTGGGTCTCTAAGGGTCCAGTCATCGGGAGAATATTCCAGAAGCTTAATAAATACCTGATCTAAATCCGAGACACTATGCCTTGTGATGACCGGCCTAAAAAGTGATATGACTGACCCTATAATAATTTTATATTATCGCCTACGAAAAATAATATATCTTTATTTTATATAAATATGGTTATTGGATTTTTTTACTTCTTAAATTGATTATTGAGTGTGTATTGAAAATTTGTATACATTTTGTAAAAGCTTTTTTAAAAGAATTTACAATTACAATTTTATGTCAATTGATTTTTTTTTTATATAGATTTGATCAACAATCATTAGATCTAACCAATAATAACCAATCTGACTTGTGACTCAATGTATGTGTACCTTAACCGAACTATCACCGGTCCGAATTTTGATTTAAACTAAAACCGGTTGTCGAACCCATAATTTTGAAACACCTACACTTTATAATTCAAATAATTGATTATTATAATTATTTAGCCCATCTAAAATAGTTATATTATTTAAACTAAAACCGGTTGTCAAAGCCATAAATTATGAAGCCTGCTCTGTACTATTTCTTTTAAAACCATAGGACATATATAAGTCAAATACTAGAGACAAATATTATATTAGAAGGAAGTGTAATAAAAGTGAAATATAATATGTCTAGAAATTCTAATTCAATTGAAAAAAAAGTCAATGTTATTGAATTGAATTTCATCTCTAATTTAAATTTGAAACCTCACAATGGTTTATAATATATATATATATATATATATATATATATATATATATATATATATATATATATATATATATATATATATATATATATATATATATATATATATATATATATATATATATATATATATATATATAAAGTTGCAAAAATAAGTAAAAGTCAATGTTTTAAAACTCAATTATTAGTAAAAGTCAATTTATTAGATTTAATTTAAATTTGGAATCTCACAATTCTCTAGTTAGTTTATAACGATTATTATTAGTTCATCTACGTGTCAAAATAAAAATAAGAAATAATAGTTTTAGATCTTGTTGATGTTCTTATTTTAGAAAAAAGTTATTGTCAAACGAAGTGTTACAACAAGTAGCATCACCTTGGTTGCATCTCCAATTAAAAGAAAAACATTACTTTCTCGAAATATTACATTTAATGGCGACTTGTATTACATTTTTATTAATTAGCATAGATGAAGATGATATAGGTAATAGGCCAGGCACTACAAACAAACATTACATCATACATAATAGCATTAAGAAGTAGAGTATTACCATTTGTCAAGATGCTTAACTTCGGTTGCATCAACAAACAAACAAATCTTAGTTCATTTCTAGGTTTGTTTGTTTCGAGAGGAATTAGTAAATCCTAGGATTTCATGTTTTTGAAAGTGCGAAATTCTATTTAGGTTTTCTCAAATAAGTTTTAAAAAATAAAAATTCTAGATTCGTTAATATTTGGATTTGTTGGAATTAAATTCAATTTTAAAGATAATTCGAATTAATTTTGATAAATAAGAATCAATCTTTTTGATTAATCGTGTTTCTCTTTCTTCACTCTGTTAGTGCAAGAGTCATTTTTAGTGAAGAAGAAAAGAATGAGAGAAAATGAAAATAAGGATTGATATATTGAATTATGATTGTACAAACTAAATTATAAAATATGTCTATTTATATACAATTCACGTGTATACTAAATGACAAACCCTATACCCTAATTAACTTTGGATTCGGGCTACATAACATGGATTATATCACAACATATCTCATATAATCCATGTTGTCAAACACACGCTAATCATAGTTGATCTGAACTATTCATAATTTCTTTCTCAAATTTAGAAATATGTCGATCTTCGATCCTTGGATGAAAATGTCGGTCAACTGTGCTTCACTTGAGCAATACCTTACTTCAAGTTCACCTCGATTTACATTCTCCCTTTAGAAGTGGAATCTATCTTAAATGTGCTTACTCCTTCCATGCAAAACTGGATTCTTCGCAAGATTTATGGCTGACTCGTCAAGAATTGGAAGAGAATTAGGAATTCCATTAATACCATTCATCTTTGCATTGATTGATTAACAAGCCACAATCCTAGAAACACGATCATCGACGTGTGATTCTTGAAAACATAATCAAGAATCTAACCAGAGCTCTAGATACCAATTTGTTAGTGTGTGAGGCACTTTTAGTAAAGAGAGAAAGAATGAGAGAGAATGAAAATAAGGATTAATATTATTGAATTATGATTGTACAAACTGAAATACAAAATATGTCTATTTATATACAACTAACTTGTATATTAAGTGACAAACCTTAAACCCTAATTAACTTTGAGTTTGAGCTACACAACTTGGATTATATCACAATGCACTCTTCACTTGAGTGATTCAACCACATATTGGTTGCAAGATGATTCTGCTGCACAAATTTTTTTATAAAAAAAGGATGATCTTAAGAAGAGAGAGAGAGAGAGTTTTAGGAGAAAAGAAAATTTTATTGAGTTCTAATTGAATTGTTTTATTTTTACAAATAAAGGTGTCTCCTTATGTATAGCTGAGATTGCTTATACTCCAAGAAATCTCTCTAACTAACTCTATTTGATTGAGTACAATATGAATTTCAACTATTTGTCGAATGTCCATGTCATACTCCAAAGTTTACCCTTGCACAACTTTCATCTGGGTTATGGCCATAACTCGTGTGCATACATTCATCTTTGATCATCTACATTTGCATGGTTCAAAACAAAAAGGCAAGCTTCACGAGTTCAAGGTATGATAGTTGTGTTTAAGGAAAACTAGGGTTTCCTAACATCATCTTAAGGTGTTCTTAAACAAGCACAAAACCCTAATCCCCTTATACCTTTTGCATTGTAGATCTTGGATATCTTGCATCTAGGGTTTTGGATCCATCAAGATTCTTTGGTCAATGTGATGCTTATTCTCCATTAATCTAGTGATCATATGATTCATTGAGTTGTGCTTGATTAAACCATGAATAGTTATTACATTGGTTGATTGGTTGGTTGGTTGATTGGTCATTCATTCAGTCATGGTGGCACGTCATCATTTGTTTCATTCACAAGTGGTCTTAAAGCTTGCATTTCATTGATTCAAGTTCATCTTAAAGCATGGCATATGCATTGATACAAGATGCATCTTCAAGTGTAAGTCATTTGGATTGCTTGGTTTGCAAGTTTTGTTTGTCATTGGGATCTATCCATTCAATACATTTCATTCTTCATAGGCATGGTCCATAGAGTGACATGGATTTTACCTAGGCTGATTTCTGGTCAATTATTCTCTTTTTGGTCGACCACTTAACCAAAGTCAACAATTAAGGTGTGGATACCCTAAGTTTAACTTATGGCATTCTATTTCAATGGACAATTACCATTTTGAATCATTTTAGGCCATGGCATGAAGTGGTTCATTAAGTCAAGATTTTGTGTCCATTTTTGCATTGATTAATCTAGTAATCATTAGGCCATTTGACCATGTTCATTTAGGCCATGTCATACAAGCATGTAATACAAAATTGATTTTTAAAGTGATTTGAATTTTGAAGCATGATTACATATCATCATAAAGGGATTTGTTTCATTTACACAGACATTGATTACATAAGCATAGTTTTCATTTACATTTACATGGTACAAGCATTATACATGGTCCTATCCTAATACATAACATTACAAACTTTCAAACAAATGAAAAGAGAAAAGAGCATATTGATCGATCTTGGCAGCCCATGTCATTTCACCTCAAACAACTTCCATATGCTTCCATTAGCCATTCCATAATAAAGTCATTTTGGGCATACAAATAAACATCAAGCCATTAACAAATTATCAACAGTTCACAACAGAAAGTCTAACTTCTTTAATTGCAAACATTCACTGACAACAACCTATTCATTCACTTAGCAAAATTTACACTAATAGTATAGCAATTTCTAACAGGAAATTCAATTAGCAATCAATCTAACATTAACAGTTCGTAACCAACCTAACTGACCTTTTTTCTTTTAACAGGCTATCAATTTATAACCAACATTTTCCAATACTAACCAACTGCATAACTTGCAACTCGAATTAACTAACAAGAATCCTATTAACTTCATAATATAACAATTTATAACGGAAATGCATCAACTAACAGAACAAATCACTATCAACATAATTTTCACTAACTAACTAACAAATTTAAATTTAACCCATGAGCTAATTAACCGAATCCTAACTCTGTTAAAGCCTCACCCCATGCCCTAAGGTTTGAGGTTGAGTTAGGGAGTTTTCGTCATTTAATTTAGGTTGCAAGAGTTAGGGTGTTAAGCTCTATTGGTTTCGATTTGGAGAAACGGTTGAGGATTAGAAGAAATCATTTCCATATCTAGGTTGAGGGTGAAAATACGACCTCAGTGATATGATTGAGTTAGTGGTCACCTCTTCCCCCACCGGAGGAGATCTTCGCCGGGATGGAGACAGTGGGGGTCTGTTAGGTGATTTAGCACGTGAGCTGATTTGAACACGAGAGATTTGATACTTCAAATTCCATGTAGTTTCGTTTTGGGCCTCAGGCCCACTCGTTTTGCTAACTGCACCCTCCATGTTCAATTTCACCTCCCTACCTACAAAGGCAAAGGCCAGTAGGCCTTAGCTTGGGCCTCTGCGCCATACTTATTGATGCCACCACTATTTTCAGCCTTGCACCCTCCCTGCTAATTTCTTGTTTATTTTCTATTTTTATTTCTAATCTTATTTTTTCACTTTAATTTTCTTTTCAATATTATCATATACTCTTGATTTTATTTCACTTCCACTATCACTTGATTTTATTTTTAATATCATTTTATTCTTGTAATTTATTTCATTTTAATGTGATTAATTGCATTATAATTTGATTTTGATTCTTTGCTTGCAATTTTAGTTTTTTGCAATCTAACTACTAATGACTAATTCCTAACTTCTAACTCCTAACATTTAACTTTGTGAAATTTAAATTCTTTCCATTTTAATTATTGCAATTTAATTTTTGCACATTAACATTCATTTCATTTCATCTTCTTTTATTTATTTTGTTGTTATCTTGACACATAATAAAAGAAATGAACAAAAATATGATAAAATGGAAAAGACCAAAAATATGTAATCCTTGGGACTTAATAATGAGACATAATGGGACCATTGGACTTTGTGTATGCCCTAAGCTTGACATGGAGTATTATGGACATATTGTCCTTTGTGTATGACCTAAGCTTGACATGGAGATCATTATGGACCCATTGGACTTTGTGATTGACCAATGCTTGACTTGAAGTTTCATCATGAACTTGTAGTCTTTAATTGCAAGAATGACATTCATGAAACTATCCTAAGGCAAAGGGAGACATGTAATCTTTATTCCATTATCCATTGTTTATCTTAGGGTACTTTGCACACACATGGTTTTCTCTTGGGCTACCTTACAACGAGACATTTTATTTCTCGTATCAATATCCCTTGTAATTTTCGTGTATCCCTCCCCCGTTGAGTGTACTTTTTTATTCCTTGATTTCTTTTGGCATTACTTGTTAATAACCCTTAGGAACTAGGATCAACCTCACTGTTTCTTAATAAACACTCACAAACCCTTAATCCAATGTCAAGTGACATTTTCTTAAATAAACTTAAAAACACTTTAAAATACGATTGGAGTTGCACGCCACGAGTCTTAAGTAGTCGAGAAGGAGTGATAATGGAGATTTCCTACCCTTATTCTGAATATTTTGGACACAAGACGCTTGGCTTGGTTATTTGAGGTATTTGTCCCCACTTATAGTCTTTAGTGTGATTCAAATAAAAAAATAACTTTCTTTTTAAAAATCTAAACACAACATCAACTCATCAAACTCCTTTTGCGCCTTAGAGTATCATTCGTAAAACCCTTTTTCAAGGTATAAAATCAACCAACAAACAATAATTTTTTACTCTGAACTAAGAGCTCTGATTTCTCATTCCAATATGAGAATACGTAGGTATGCGGGTCCAAATCCTTGGCGAGCAGACTAACTTAAAACTTATTTTTTCCACTTTAACAAGTAAGCTTTAGCTAGTAACACTCATTCATGTCTGGACCAATCAAGATGGTTCCCGTTAAGTACAACAGATGTGAGGGGTGATAATACCTTCCCCTTGCATAACCGACTTCCGAACCCAAATTTAGTTGTGAGACCATTTTCTTCATCTTTTAAGGATTTTATCGATATTTTTCCTTTCCTTTGGAATAAATAAAGTTTGATGGTGACTATGTGTATTTTTCCTGTAGCGACAGCTGGAAACTCTGTTGGGGAATCTTCTATTGAATATTAGCACAAAATCAAAACAGATTATGTCGTACAACTCATTATGGTTGGATTTAAATTGTAATTAAATAGTAATTAACTGTATTATTAGATTCTTACCTCATTTAGGATTAGCATTTATAGGGAGAATAATTACCCATATTTCCTACTGTAATTCATAGTCTATAAATACCTCATATGTATTGTGTTTCATAATATACAAAAATAGAAAAAACATATTTCTATATGGTATCAGAGCAAAAAAAAGAATTCTTTAGGGTGTTTTGTTTTTGCTTCCGCTCTGTTTGTCCTTTTCTTTTCCATCCCACACAATGTCTGATACCGAGTCCTCACTTTCACCCAAACATTCCTCATCCGAACCTAAATTAGTTCGAACGTACCATGAAAACCACCCTGTTCAGATCACAACAATTCGGTTGAACGTTGCTAATTATCTTCGATGGTCGCAATCCGTTCGTATGTATCTCAGGGGGGAGGAAAGATTGGCTACATCACTGGTGACAAAAAACAACCAGACAAGGCAGGTGCAGATTATGATACATGGGATGCTGAAAATTCCATGGTCATGACATGGTTAGTCAACTTCATGGATGAAGAGATAGGTGCAAATTATCTATGTTATGATACTGCAAAAGAACTTTGGGAAGGTGTCTCCCAAATGTACTCTGATTTGGAAAATCAATCCCAAATCTACGAATTAACTCTCAAACTGGGAGAAATTCGGCAAGGCGAAGATTCAGTCACCAAATACTTCAATTGTCTCAAACGTATCTGGAAAGATTTGGACCTTTTCAATGAGTGTGAGTGGATATCACCTGCCAATAGCAAACATTACAAGAAGATGAAGGATGTTGGTCGTGTTTTCAAGTTCCTTGCAGGTCTTTTCAGAATTACGTTGCGAAGAGAGTCGTCGACAAGTGATGCTTGGCAAAAATACAATAGTTGTCCCTCCACCAGTTGAAAAATCTGCCTTGGAAATTCCCCATGTCAATCGTAAACCACTTCCTAATCAACGAGGTGGAGACAAGACTCATTTATTTTGTGACTATTATGGGCGCAATCGCCACATCTCGAGAAACTTGTTATAAACTACATGGACGACCAAACCATGGCAAGGTTGGCAAGTTTAGTGACCGTCCTATGCCCATGACCAATGAGGATGATTCGTCTCCATGTACGAAGGAGCAAATGGATAACCTTCTTAAGTTTCTAAAGTTCAATTCATCTCTTAATATTCCTACCGGTACTGTGGCACAAACAGGTAAGGATTCTTGGGCACTATCTGCCCACAACCACTCTAACCCTTGGATAATAGATTCAGGGGCATCTGAACACATGACTAATTGCTCTCATTTATTCAATTCCTATTTTCCTAGTTCAGTTTTGAAAAAGTTAGGATAGCTGATGATAGTTATTCAAGTATTGCAAGCAAAGGCAACATAAAAATTTCAGAGCAAATCACTTTGCAATCTGTTTTACATGTTCCTAAGTTCACTTGTAATCTTCTATCTGTTCATAAATTGTCTAAGGACACTAATTGTTCTGTTCTTTTTCGTCCCTCTACTTGTGTTTTTCAGGACCAGAACTCGGGGAAGACGATTGGAACTGCTAGAGAGGTGAATGGACTATACTACCTTGATGGAATTCAATTTGGCAATACAGTGTTTTTCGGTTCAAACAGTACAAACTCATCTCCTGTTTCAGATCAAGTTATGTCATGGCATAAAAGATTAGGCCACCCTAGTTTTTCATATCTTAAGCATTTATTTCCTGGTTTTTCCAAAGAAATAAATTCCTCACAATTTCATTGTGAAGCTTGTCACTTAGCTAAAGATCATCGTGTATCTTTTAAATCAAAAGTCTATTCTGGTTCCAAACCTTTTTATTTAATTCACAGTGATGTATGGGGTCCTTCAAAAATTAAAACTATGTCTGGAAAAAAACGGTTTGTGACATTTATTAATGATCATACACGGCTGTGTTGGGTTTATCTCATGGAAAAGAAATCAGAAGTTGAACAAAGATTTCAAGATTTTTTTAACATGATTAACAATCAATTTCAAACCAAGATTGGCATTCTAAGGTCTGACAATGGCACTGAATATTTCAACAAATATTTAAGTACATTCCTTGTAACTAAGGAGATAATTCATCAACTCACTTGTCGTGATACTCCGAAACAAAACGGTATTGTTGAAAGAAAAAATAGACATCTCCTCGAAGTTACTAGAGCTGTTATGTTTTCTATGAATGTACCTAAGTATCTTTGGGGAAATGCTTTATTAGCGGCTTGTCACCTCATCAATCGAATGCCATCTCGGGTGTTACAATATGAAAGTCCTATACAAGTGTTACAAAACAATTTTCCTGCATCCTGTATTATTACGGCTCTTCCCCTTAAAGTTTTTGGTTGTCTCTGTTATGTTTACATCCCCAATGTTTTTCGTTCTAAGTTGGATCCTAAAGCCGAAAAATGTGTTTTTCTTGGTTGTGCATCCAATAAAAAGGGATACAAATGTTTTAACCCAGTTACAAAGAATTTTTTTGAAAGCATGGATGTTCACTTTGTTGAAAATCAACCTTTTTTCTAAAAATTCTCTTCAGGGGGAGAGTCAATGTATTAATAAAAATAATAATTTTTGGGAAACTTTGCTTGCTCTAGATGATATTGTGACTACAAATCACCCAGGTGCTAAGATAATAGAATCTGAAACAGGGGGAGAAACACTGATTAAGGATGATAATCCTGAACTTAAAGTGTGTGTTTAAAAAAAATTCCACAAAGGTGGTGCAAACCTTATTGTCTCTTCAGTAGAAATCCAATCTGATTTACCAAGTGAAGGTCCTACCGATAATCTGTCTTATAGTTCTTCATCTGGTAATCCTTCTTACTCATCCAATGATTTATACGATTTGTCTTTTCCTGATATTAATCTTCCAATTTCTGTGAGAAAAAATATTCGTGACCTCGATGTCCCAAATGCTGAGAGGAAATGTTCTCGTATGTGCATTAAACATCATATGTCTAATTACTTGTCATATGACAAACTATAACACACCCACAAGGCATATGTGTCTAGGATTTCTAATTTGTTTATGCCCAGAACTATTCAGGAAGCATTAAGTGATCCGAATTGGAAATTAGCGGTGAAAGAAGAGATGGATGCTCTAAACAAAAATAACACTTGGAGTATCACTGATCTACCACAAGATAAAAAGGCAGTAGGGTGTAAGTGGGTCTTTACAGTGAAATGCAAGGCTGATGGAAGTGTGGAAAGATACAAAGCGAGATTAGTAGCAAAAGGATTTACTCAAACTCATGGTATTGATTACCAAGAGACTTTTGCCCCGGTTGCTAAGATCAATTCTATCAGAATCCTTCTTTCTCTTGCAGTAAATTTCAACTGGACACTATATCAATATGATGTTAAAAATGCCTTCTTAAATGGTGAATTACATGAAGAAGTGTGTATGAGTTTACCTCCTGGATTTGAAAAAAAATCTTGGAAGAAACAAAGTATGCAGATTGAGAAAATCCTTATATGGATTGAAACAATTGCCAAGGGCCTGGTTTGAGAGATTTGGAAGTATGGTTAAGAGACATGGCTTCACCCAAAGTCAAGCAGATCACACTATGCTCTTTAAACACTCATGTGAAGGTAAGATTGCTATCTTAATGGTGTATATTGATGACATTATTTATACAGAAGATGATGTCAAAGAAATTAGTGATCTGAAGAGAAGACTTGAGGCTGAGTTCGATATCAAGGACCTTGGAAAGTTAAAATACTTTCTTGGGATGGAGTTCGCAAGATCTAAAGAAGGATTTTTTCTTAACCAACGCAAGTATATACTCGACTTACTCGCAGAAACAGGGATGGCAGGGTGTAAAGCAGTAGAAACACCAATGGATCCCAATGTGAAACTAAAGTTAGTTGCTGAAGATGAAATAATAGATAAAGAATGTTATCAACGATTGGCTGGAAGACTAACTTATCTGTCACATACAAGGCCAGATATAGCCTTTGTAGTGAGTGTAATAAGCCAATTTATGCATGCACCAGGGGCAACCCACTTTGAAGCTATTTTCAGAATATTAAGATATTTGAAAGGTACTCCAAGAAAGGGGCTGATATTCAGAAATAGAGGACATATACAAGTTGAAGCCTATACAGATGTTGATTGGGCAGATAATATAAATGATAGAAGGTCTACCTCAGGATATAGTACTTTTGTAGGTGGAAATCTAGTAACATGGAGGAGCAAAAAACAAAATGTTGTAGCCAAGAGCAGTGTAGAAGCTGAATTCCGATCTGTGGCCCATGGTTTTTGTGAAGTATTATGGATAAAAAAATTCATGTAAGAATTGAAGTTTTTTGGCCCAACTCCCATTAAAGTTTACTACGATAATAAGGCTGTTATTTCTATTGCCCATAATCCTGTCCTACATGACATGACAAAGCATGTTGAAGTGGACAAGCATTTCATCAAAGAAAAAATTGATAGCTTTGAGATTTGTATGTCCTACATACCCACCAAAAGTCAAGTAGAAGATGTTCTCACAAAGAGTCTTCCAAAGAGACTATTTGATAACATGATGTGCAAGCTTGCTATGAACGATATATTCATCCCAACTTGAGGGGGAGTGTTGAATATTAGCACAAAACCAAAACAGATTCTGTCGTACAACTCATTATGGTTGGATTTAAATTGTAATTAAATAGTAATTAACTGTATTATTATATTCTTACCTTATTTAGGATTAGCATTTATAGGGAGAATAATTACCCTTATTTCCTACTATAATTCATAGTCTATAAATACGTCATATGTATTGTGTTTCATAATATACAAAAATAGAAAAACATTTTTCTATATCTTCCCTAAGCAAGTCAAGCCTAGTCTCGATTGTCTCCTTTGCATGTTTGGATGTTTATCTTTCTGCTTTGACTGCTCTCTATTTATTGTCTTCCCTTTTCTTTAAATATTCATATATTATCTGTTATATGGATCTATTATGTTATGGTATTCAATGGATACTTTGATTGGAAGTAACCTTGACGGAAAGATTCTTTACCCGAGTCTAGAGTGCAAACTTGAGATAGGACGATGGTTGAGTAGTGTGGGCTCCCGAGAAGCTTTTCTCGTAAGGGCCGACACGAGAACCTAACTTAGAGTAGATTCTTTTGAGGATATTGACGACCGACAAGCTTTTTCCGTAAGCGTCAAGATTTTCATTAGGATCTATGACTCTAAGGACCTTTGTAGAACCTTGAACCTTTGTCCAACTAGAAACTATGGCCGTGTAGTGCAGGTCCCCAAGAAGATTTTCTCGCGTGGGTCAGTACAAAGACCTCATTCAGAATAGATTTCCTTGATGGAGTTGACGCCTTGAAAGTAAATTAACATGCGTGGAAAATAATCAAGGAAATCCATGACTAGGAAATCCTTGTCTAGAACCCAATGTCGATGGTCACGTAATGCGGGTACCCGATAAGCTTTTCTCGTGAGGATCGGTACGAAGATCTCACCCAGAATATATTCATTTGATGGGGTTGTCAACCGGCATGTAGTTTCTGTAACTGACAAACATTCATGTGGGTCCATGACTCGGGGGTACTTGTTGTTAAACCCTAGTCCATACCTGGTGAGATCCTTTATTTGGAAAGTAATCGATGTGATCCTTCATTCTTACCTCAGACTTATGAAGCCATGTTTGAGTATCGTTCATTCATGCATTCATACATTCATGCAGCATAAGCATAAACAATACAAAACATCATATCACCTCTCATTTCTGAACAGCTAGCTGATTACTGACATCTGTTTTGAACTAGAAGCATGTATCAAATCACAATGGAATAACTTCAGAGAGATCAAGAAGCATTAAGGGTGGAAGTTAACCAACTGAAGAATCATATGAGCCTGATCATGGAGATCCTGAAACAATGCTGAGGAAGGAGGGAAATCTCACACTGGCTGCCATAGTAGAAGTGGTAACTCCTATACACGTGTCTGATTCCACCTCATGCCACGAGCTTCCTCACAAATTTCATCCATAGTCAGGACTTTAAAGGCCTCTCTGTTAATAGCCATAGCCTGTTGCCCGACCAAGCTAGAGGAACCCAATGCAAAATCAGTATCCAAATCAGTAGTGGTACTTTGCTCAGCAGAATAGGCAGAGACCTAGAAGGCCTCCAAAACAGTTTGATCCAGTTCTTGTGTCATACGGTCGACTTCTCCCTCGTTTGCTCAATAGTTTGTTGGTTCAGTTAAGGGAAGCTAAGCCTCCTTCAATACCTCTTCCTTCAGACTATGATGTGAATTCCATATATGTATTCCATTCCTTCTGCACTACCATCTTTCTTCTTCACTAGTAACACCGGAGCTCCCCATTGTGAGACACTAGGTCAAATGAAATTCTTGGTTAACAACTCTTCCAATTGATCCTTTAACTTTCTTAACTCGAGTGGTGCCATTCGATACAGAGAAACAAAGATTGGATCCGTCCCAAGTATCAGATCAATAGAGAATTCCACTTCCCTTTTAGGAGGAAGAGAAGTGACATTCTCAGGGAAAACTTCTGGAAATTCACAAACGATGGGAATTTGTGTAACTTTCATATTGTCGCTAGGTTCCTTGGTGAGAACCAAGAGAACTGGCTTTTCCTTCTCAAATAAGAAATTAACCATGCCAACCGTACCTTCAAAGATAATAGTCAATACATCCTTTGGAGTAGCTTCACTAGATGGAATGATGATTAACTTCTCTTCGCATCCAATAAACACCGAATTGGCAAAAATCAAATCCATCCCCAAGACTACATCAACCTTCTTAAGTGGTAAACAAATAAGATCAATCTAGAAACTTCTACCATTCACCAAAAGCGAGCAATTTTCACAAATCAACGGTGTCTCAACCACATCATCCATGGCGGTAGTAACCACCATAGGAGGAGACAAAGGAATTTCTTGCAAGCCAAGACGCTTCATACACTGAATTCATACAAAAGAGTGTGTTGCCCCATAATTAAACAATAAAAAATAGGGATGATCATTTATGAGTGTAACACCTCAAAATTTGCCCTCCTCTCTTGGGACTAGTTTAACATATTGCATATCATTTTAGGTCCTTAGGCATTGCATATTGCATATCATATGGTTACATTGTGCAAGTCATCCTCCTAGGTCTTGATCAGAAGATGAAGAGGTCATGATGCAAGCTAGGGTTTCATTGGACTGGATCACTAATTGTCTGAGGGTTGTGGTTCGAATTAGGGTTGTGATTCTCAAGGGGATTGGTCTTCATCTTGGTTGCAATGATACATCATCATCATCATGGTTTTGTCATCATCCAGAAGATTCAAGAGGTTGATCAGATATCTTGAGATTAGGGTTTTGACCACTGGTCAACCCTAATCAGTTGCATTGGGCCAATCAGGGCATAGCAAGGAGATGGGGTCTACAATGGATATGGGGATCATCATATGGTTTTATTGAGCTTATGGAGGCTAGGTTTGCATCCTTGAGCCATTTCATCAGAGGATTGGGGCTCAGATTGATCAGTGCACAACTAAATTCATCTATCAGTTGAAAAGTCAACTGTGGTCAACTGTGCTTGATTTTATGGATTTGGAGGTGGGAGAGAGTTGGATACACTTCATTCATGTTGAAACAAGTTTCATTTGACATTTCAAACCTCAAGAATGAAAAAAATAAAGTCAGACAAAAAAATTGCCAAAAATAGGAAGTGACTTGTAATGGAAGTTTCCAAAAATGGAAAGTTTTTCACCACAAAATTACGTGTCCAAAAAAGCTTCAAATGAAAATTTGTCCAACATGAAAGTTGTAGATATTGTTCTCACCTTTCCAAAAAGTCCAAGAACTTGAAATTCCCATGTATGGTTGACAAGTTATGGTCCATTCATTTTCCAAAAATGCCTATAATCAAAGTGGCATAACTTTCACATGGAATGTCCAATTTGGGTGATCTTTTTGTGAGCAAACCCCATTTCCCATGTACTTTCATGTTGCATAATCGAAATTCACCAAAAATGGTTAATGCAAAAAGTCAATTTTCAAGTGGATTTAAGTGCATTTTTGGCATGGCATAGTGAAATTGAGAAATACAAGGCCAATGGACATGAGAACCATTCCAACACACTCCAAATCTCATTTAGAAGTTGTGTGAACTGTCATGAGCTGTCATAGTGCACAATTTGGAAAGGTCACTTTTGCCCTTGCATTAAGAAATTCATTAATACTAATCCATTCCAATTTTGATAATTTGGATTAACAAGGTGATTAAGGCATTGGTATAAGTTTCTAGTTGTAACAGAATTGTTAATCACAATCACTCTCTCCAAGATTTGCAACTGATTTTCCCTCCATTTTCTCCATTTTCTCTCAAATTTCATCAAGCTTTTTTTAAGATTTCTTCACCAATTCTCAATCAAATTGCATGATTCTTCTTGATTCGTCTTCCACAAGCCAAGATCTACATCTGTTTTGACAAATTCGTGGAAGAACCTTCAATATCAAGGATTGTTCATACCTTGCACATCAATGGAGTTTTGAGAATTCTCACATCTGGAGCAACCTTAAGCTAACCTAATCTTTCCAATCATCTTCCTCATCACTTAGCTTCATCTGTTTTGGCAAATTACACGTGGAAACGACCAAATCGAGCGCTGCCATCTCCAAGGTGCAAAAATTCGAAACTCTCCTTTGCTTAAATCATGATATGCGTTTGAAAGATCTTTGAATGTAGAACATCATGATGTGTTTAGTTTTCGAATTGGTTGAGTATAGGATGAGAAATCGTGTTTTGAAGTTTGATGTTCATAACTTGTTTTACTCGATCCCGTCGCTGTGATGAGAATTAGGTTAAAACAATTACATGTTCATGTTCCTTGTTGAGAGACGGTTCTTTTGACTATAAGTTCGTTGATTTTGGTTATGGTTTGATGATTTTCAATTTTCTGTAAAATCTGGTTTGTTTTGGTCCAAGAACATGAACAGAATCGCGTGTAGATCCTCATTAGCCATGGCCAAAGTTTGAATGTTGTTTGGCGCCACCGCTGACCAATCAGGAAGCGCCATTGCTTCTAAGCGAAACTACGTCGTTTTGCTCAGTACCTTTAATATTACCATCGTGCCATTATCTGAATTTATTTATTATTATTTCATTTCTTTTTCTTTTGGTTATTTCATTTTGATGCCATGACTTAGAAAAATCATAGAGACTTCATTTCTTGTCCAAAATTGGTGAGATTTTTTGCATTGTTCTTCTTGTAATGTGTAGAATTTTATCATGATTTTTGTGGAATTTTTGCATGTGTAGAAAATTAATTGGCCTAGGGTTTGCTTGATGTTGTCACATTTGTGTATACCATGCCATATCCTTCATGAAATAGTGATGCTTGCAAAGAAATGGATGAAAATTTTTGTGCTTGTTCTGGACTCATTGCTGGTGATTTTCATGTGTGGTTTGTGATTTTTGGATACTTGGTTGTTGAGATATGATTTTTTGATTAGAGGTGTGACAATTTGTGTCACACCAAGCTAGGTCAACTTCATGATTTTATTTAAAATGCTTAGGGATGTTGATTTGAGCTGAAATTTTGTGTGGATGATCATTGATATGTCAAGATTACATGTGAATTTTGCTGGATTTATTGGTTGCATTTTCTAATTGATTGAATATTTTCTTCCCTGTGTGGTCATTTGGTGACATTGTGTGACACATGTTGGTAATTCATTTGTGAAATTCTCATGGTGTATTGGATGAAGATGAAATTTGACATGGGGATTGTAGACACATTATAGGACATTGTGGTTTTGATCCCATTCATTTCTTAATTGTTGTCACTGTTTTGTGATTTTTGGAAGTTGATGTTTGTTTGGATACCATGTGTTGACTTGTTTGAACTTGTCTGAACTTTATGATTTTCATTGACCTACTTCCTTTTGTCCAATTGAGCTGAAAATTGACATGCTATACATTGAATGTGTCCTGTTTAGGTGTGAATTTTTATGGAATTAATTGAATTGTTTTGGTATGCTTTTGGTTGAGATAGTTCTGTTTGGTCTTTTGAAGTTGCAAATTGCATGTTTGATGTTAAATTGTGAATAAAATGATAATGGTGAATGGTATGAGCATGAGACCAATTGCATTTGTTTCTAAATTGGTTGAATGTGATTTTGGGTAAATTTCACTTGCTGTTTTGATTTTTTTATCTCCTTTGGACCCTAGGCTTGACTTAGTGGTCTAGTTTCTCACATTTGGTTTGGATTTTGAGGTTGAAATGCAAAAGCCTTAAGGAGAAAATTGCAAGCTGATTAAATTGAGTTTTGTTTGATGTTGTAAACTAACTTGTTTTGTGTTGTAGGGTTTGATGCTTGAGCTTGGGCTCATGGCTTGCACTTGTGTGCATTAATTTATGTTTGACTGTACAGATTCACATTTGTTGTTTACTGTTGGTTTGTCTGAGTACTGATGATACTTGATTGATTTCAGGTACATTTAGTTGCTTACAGTTCCTTGAGAACTTGCTTGCTGCTGCTAGGTTTTTTAACCAGTTGAGGTAGAATCTCTATACTTCATGTAGTCTGAAAGACCTGGCCTGTTACCTGGCCAGGCAACTGTCTGAAGTCCTCCTTAAGAGGCGATGTTTGTGATTGTTTACTTTTGTGCCAAGCAGGTAAAGACCTCTATGAGGCAATTGGCGGAACCCAAGGGATATGCAATCTATCCCCCGCTATTCTGTTGAGTCGTCCCTCTGCTCACACCACTGTGTTGATGCATTGGGACACAAACCCAAGATCTTGTGCTGTTGCACAGTCGAGTCAGAGTCTTGAGCGTAGAAGGGTCCCTCCATTCTGGACCCACGCTCCTTTGTCTGAAGCTCTCCCTGGCTAGGGATAAGAGCTGTGAAGTCTAATCTTCACTCACCTTTCATCAGCTTCACCTTAGCCTCTCAATGGCAAGGTTAAGAGCTAACTCTACCTTGTACAGATGACTTGCCTCGGCAGTCCACCCTTGTTTGAGCCTCACTTGACTGGATATAGTGTGTGCTATGTGAAATGTTTGTTTTGTTTGTTGATGCTTGCATGCTTGCTTTCTTCCTGGATAGGATTAGCTTGCTGTTGTGCAAGTAGGTAGAAACCATGACATAGGGCAATGATGCATGATAACACTAGGCTCGAGTACAGCTCCCTGGTAGTGTGTCTCCCCTTGGTTTCTGGCTAGATTTTCTTTCCCTTTCAGGGGAACTACATCGCCCTGATCCTCGTTCCAGACGAGGTATGTAGGCAGGAAACCGTGCGAGGTCTCTCCGGGCACTCTTTTTTCTTTTTGTGTGTGTTTGCTTGTTATCTTCTTGTGTGTCAGGATATGGATGTAAGCCCAGCGATTGGCTGTCCGTATCCTGATTGTGTGTTTGGTTCGGATGCCGATGTAAGTCCAGTGATTGGCGGTCGGGCTCCACGTTTGCCCTATTGTGTGTGTTTTGGTTCGGATGCTGATGTAAGTCCAGTGATTGGCATTCAGGCTCCATGTTTGCCTGTGTTTGTGTTTGCTTGTTTGGCGTGCGTGAGCCGAACTACGGCAGCTCTGATTCTCGTTCTAGACGAGATACGTAGGCATAAGATGTAACACCCTTCTAAAATACCCCAATAAATAATTAAAACAACCAAACATAAATCAGAGTATATATGCAATTTAAGGGTGTCACACTTGACACTTCACACCATGTTCCAATTTAACTCGTCATGCTCATTTATTCATCAAAATAAACATTTGCATAATTCGCAGCGGATAGAAATTAACAACAACATGCAAAACATGTAACACATTACATGTAAGGTTATTCAACAACCAAACCGAAAACAAGGCAAAACATCCCGTCCCGATGTTACATCTACCAGAGCATGACTCACTAAGGAACTACACTAGACTCCAAGGACTAGCTTCTACTCAATCACTGCACGTTACCTGAAACATAGTTGTAAGGGTGAGTTCCTCAATCGATATAATAAGCATTATAAAATATCATGTAATGCTAAGTAAATGAACACATCTCATCACCCTAATCATATCACACATTCAGTAACGGCAACATCAACTCATACTCATAATCATGCTCAACATAAACATCAAAACACACGTATAATATTGGAGCACATCCATTCATATTATACATAATACATACATTATGCAATGAGACTCCATGCATGCGGTACCGACTATTCGTGAACATATAGTTCAACCTCACCGATCAAATCCAGATACGGCTACCAAGCTCACTAGTCCCACTCATTTGAGACCTAGTGACTCGCTCACTAATTCCTCACCATGGGAATTAGCTACCACCCCAAGGGCTATGCTATGCACGCTAATCACCTAGCATGCAAACATCAACAACAATCCACAATAACTCACTCACTAATTCCTCACCATGGGAATTAGCTACCACCATAAAGGCCACAATATGCAAGCTAAATCACTTAGTCATGCAAACAGCAACAATCATCCACAATGGACATATGCTCACACTCTAAGCCATAAACAGTCCATTCACAATTGCATACATAATAGATACATCCACAGCATTATGCATACAATCATACATCATCCACATATTTATCACATAATCATATCATGCCACATAATCAATCACGGTATTAGCACGCTCTACTAATACCCCTACCGCTCAAAACAACGGGAAATGATCCATATTATATCATACGCCAATATAGGCCAAACATTAAACATGCACACCACATTTAAATATAAATTTTTCACTTTTCACACAGTGTTAACCGGTTAACGCCCTGGGTTAACCGGTTAACGCAACACAGAACACGCTTCCTGGCAATTCACAACAGTGTTAACCGGTTAACACCCTGGGTTAACCGGTTAACGCAAGACAGACAACAATATTTCACAATTCATAACAGTGTTAACCTGTTAACACCATGGGTTAACCGGTTAACGCAAGACAGAAAGCTATTTCTGCGCTAACACGAAGCAGAATGCAGAATTCTCCGCATTTTCCGCCGTTGGAGGACTTCCGGACCTCCGATTCCAATTCCGTAAAAAGCTACATTTTCGGAAAATCAAGACTCATCCAATTACAGATTCAATTACAGCTTTAACATAACTTATTCATCTCAATTTTTCAGCATTCAACATCCCAATTAGGGTCAAATCAATGGCTTATCACTACCCATTACATGTTAACCCATAATACCCATTAAACGACGATAAACCCCCCTTACCTGAGTTAATCCGGCAAATCTTTTAGCTTCAAGCTTTTCCCTTCTTCAACCCTTGCTCTCTTGCTCTTCCTCTTTGCCCTTTTCTCACTTTCTGTCGCTTCTCTGGTTTTCACGTGAAAAACCCCTTTTACCAAATGGGACCTTATATATATTCCAACTTTATTATTCCAATAATAATAATCCAATAATATTCCAATTATTTAATTAAATTAATAAATATATTATTAACTTAAATTAAATAATTATCTTATTTTTATCGGGGTGTTACAACTCTCCCCCACTAAAAGAGTTTTCGTCCTCGAAAACATACCTCAAGCGAATAAATCTGGATAAGACTCCTTCATCTGACTCTCAAGTTCCCAAGTCACATTGCCACCTGCTGGTCCTCCCCAAGCTACCTTTACCAAAGCAATCTCTTTACCCCGCAACTGCTTCAACTCTCGATCCTCGATCCTCATAGGTGATGTTTCAACAGTCAGGTTATCTCTCACCTGTACATCATCTACTTGGACAACATGCGACGGATCAGGAATGTACCTCCTCAACTGAGACACATGAAAAACCTCATGCAAATTCGCAAGTGACGGCGGTAAAGCGATACGATAGGCTACCTCCCCTATCCTCTCCAAAATCTGATAAGGACCAATAAATCGAGGTGTCAACTTCTTCGACTTCAAAGCTCGACCAACCCCAGTTATCGGAGTAACACGAAGAAACACATGATCTCCCTCTTGAAACTCAAGTGACTTCCTCCTCTTGTCGTGATAACTCTTCTGACGACTCTGAGCAATCTTCATCTTCTCTTGAATCATCTTAATCTTTTCCGTAGTTTGTTGAACAATCTCCGGTCCAACCACAGCACTCTCACCGGACTCATACCAACATAAAAGTGTCCGACATCTCCTACCATACAAAGCTTCAAACGGTGCCATACCAATGCTCGAATGAAAACTATTGTTGTAGGTAAACTCAATCAAAGGTAGATAACAATCCCAAGCACCTCCCTTTTCCAAAACACAAGCCCTCAAAAGATCCTCCAGTGACTGAATCGTCCTCTCAGTCTGACCATCAGTCTGCGGATGATATGCAGAACTCAATCTCAGCTTAGTTCCCAAAGCCCTCTGCAAACCTTCCCAGAACTTCGATGTAAATCTAGGATCTCTGTCCGAAACAATACTCGACGGAAAACCATGCAAACTTACAATTTTCTCAATATACAACTCGGCTAATCTCTCTAACGGATAATCCATTCTGATCGGAATGAAATGAGCCGATTTTGTAAATCTGTCAACAATCACCCAAATAGCTTCAAAATTCTTATTTGTCCTCGGTAAACCAGAAACAAAATCCATACTGATACTATCCCACTTCCACTCTGGAATAGCCAACGGTTGCATTAGCCCAGACGGCTTCTGATGCTCAATCTTTGACTTCTGACAAGTCAAACAAGAATAAACAAAACTCGCAATTTCTCTTTTCATTCCCTGCCACCAAAATAACTTCTTCAAATCATGATACATCTTCGTAGCTCCAGGATGAATACTCAGGCCACTACGATGTCCTTCCTCAAGAATACTCTTCTTAAGTTCGGTAACATCCGGAATACACACCCGATTACCAAATTTCAAAACACCATTCTCATCAACTCTGAATTCACCACCTTGACCTTGATTCACTAGAGTCAACTTATCAATCAAAAGCACATCGGATTTCTGACCCTCTCTAATCTCATCCAGAATACCACTCGTTAACTTCAACATTCCCAATTTAACACTATTGTGAGTACTCTCACACACCAAACTCAAATCTCTAAACTGCTCAATTAAATCCAATTCCTTAACCATTAACATAGACATATGCAATGATTTCCGACTCAATGCATCAGCCACTACGTTTGCTTTACCCGGATGGTAATTCAAACCAAA
Organism: Lathyrus oleraceus; assembly: GCF_024323335.1. Classification (NCBI taxonomy): domain Eukaryota; kingdom Viridiplantae; phylum Streptophyta; class Magnoliopsida; order Fabales; family Fabaceae; genus Lathyrus; species Lathyrus oleraceus. Next base: position 367,365,539 of record NC_066583.1, on the reverse strand, counting down.
GTCATAATCCTTCAGAAACTCTAACCATCTCCTCTGTCTCATATTCAGCTCTTTCTGATCAAACAAATACTTTAAACTTTTATGGTCACTGAAAACCTCAAATCTTGACCCGTAAAAGTAATGCCTCCATAACTTCAGAACAAATACCACAGCTGCCAACTCTAAATCGTGCGTCGGATAGTTCCTCTCATGAACCTTCAGTTGTCTCGAAGCATAAGCTACAACCTGCTTATTCTGCATCAAAACACCACCTAAACCCAACAATGAAGCATCACAGTAAACCTCAAATAGTTCCGACGGACTTGGTAATATCAGAATAGGAGCAGTAGTTAACCTTCTCTTTAACTCTTGGAAACCTTCTTCACATTTTGAGTCCCAAACAAACGCTTGCCCCTTTCTAGTCAACATCGTCAACGGTAACGCCAACTTAGAAAATCCCTCAATGAATTTCCTATAATAACCTGCAAGTCCAAGAAAACTCCTTATCTCAGAAACTGACTTCGGAGCTTCCCACTTAGATACCGCTTCTATCTTAGAAGGATCAACAGCAACACCACCTCTTGAAATCACATGTCCAAGAAAACTAACCTCTTCTAACCAAAATTCACACTTAGACAGTTTAGCAAATAACTTCTTTTCTCGAAGAACTCCTAAAACCACTCTCAAATGTTCAGCATGCTCTTCTTCAGATTTCGAATACACCAAAATATCGTCAATAAACACCACAACAAATTTGTCTAGGTACGGATGGAAAATCCTATTCATATACTCCATAAATACTCCAGGCGCATTAGTCACACCAAAAGGCATTACAGAATACTCATAATGTCCATACCTTGTTCTGAAAGCAGTCTTCTGAATATCCTCAGTTTTCACACGTATCTGATGATACCCCGATCTCAAATCTATTTTGCTGAACACACTCGCACCAACCAACTGATCCATCAAATCATCAATCCTCGGCAAAGGATACCGATTCTTGATCGTCACTTTATTCAGTTGCCTGTAGTCCACACACAACCTCATAGTACCTTCTTTCTTCTTAACCAATAACACTGGTGCACCCCACGGCGACACACTCGGACGAATAAATTTCTTATCCAACAGATCTTCCAACTGACTTTTCAATTCAGTTAACTCAACAGCAGACATACGGTACGGAGCCATCGATATCGGCCTAGTACCAGGTACCAAATCAATCGAGAACTCAACTTCACGCTCTGGCGGTAATTCATTCACTTCTTCAGGGAACACCTCAGGAAAATCACACACCACAGCTAGATCGCAAATCACCAGTTTATCTTTAGCTTCCAAAGTCGCTAACAGCATAAACAACTCTGCCCCATCTGCTACTGCCTTATTCACCTGCCTTGCTGATAGAAACAAACTCTTTCCTTCCTCAATCTCAGGAAAGATCACAGTCTTATCAAAATAGTTGATATAAACTCGGTTAAACACCAACCAGTTCATACCCAAGATAACATCAATCTGCACTAGAGGAAGACACACGAGGTCCATCCCAAAGTCTCTACCAAAAATACTCAAAGGGCAATTTAAACAAACTGAAGTAGTAGTCACTGAACCCTTTGCAGGAGTATCAATCACCATACCCCCATGCATCTCAGATATCTCTAATTTAAGTTTCACAGCACAATCCAAAGATATAAAGGAATGAGTCGCACCTGTGTCAATAATAGCTACAGGAGGAAAGCCATTAATATAACACGTACCTCGGATCAAACGATCATCTGCAGAAGTCTCAGAACCCGATAAAGCAAAGACCTTGCCTCCCGACTGGTTCTCTTTCTTCGGCTTAGGACATTGTGGGCTAATATGACCCACCTCTCCACATTTGAAACAAGTCATAGTCTTCAACCGGCACTCTGCAGCCAAGTGACCACCTTTGCCACACTTGAAACACTTCTTCTCAGTACTGGTACACTCATGGCTACGATGTCCAGCCTGACCACATCTGTAACACTTAGCAGGGGCACTGGAGTCTCCCCCACTAGGTCTCTTCATCCCACTCTGTCTCTGGAAACCTTTGCCAGCTGCATACGGTTTCCCACGATCATTCTGATTCTTGCCTTTCCTATCAACCCTCTGCTGATAGCTCTCCGCTCTGGCCTTGGTATCCTGTTCAAAACTCCTGCAACAGTCAACCAAGTCAGAAAACACTCTAATCCGCTGATATCCAATAGCCTGCATGATCTCGAGACGTAACCCGTTCTCAAACTTCACACATTTTGAAAATTCCCCAGTAGCCTCATCATAGGGAGTGTAATACTTCGACAGCTCTGTGAACTTAGCAGCATACTCAGTAACAGACCGATTGCCCTGCTTCAATTCTAAGAACTCTATCTCTTTCTTTCCTCTGACATCCTCTGGAAAGTACTTCCTCAGGACTCTCTCTGAACACCGCCCAAGTGATCTCAGCACTCCCAGCAGCTTCCAACTCAGTGCGGGCAGCAACCCACCAATCACCTGCTTCCTCTGACAGCATATGCGTACCGAACCTGACCTTCTAGTTATCGGCACACTCAGTCACTCGGAAGATCCTCTCGATCTCCTTCAACCACTTCTGAGCACCATCTGGATCGTATGCTCCCTTGAACATTGGAGGATTGTTCTTCTGGAACTCACTCAGTTGACGAGCAGCTCCCATCCCCACAACATTCGGATTTCCTCCAAGTACTCCAGCTAGCATACCCAGAGCCTCAGCAATCGCAGCATCGTCTCTACCTCTTCCAGCCATCTCTATTCTGAAAGCCCAACAAGCTAAAACAATAAGTACTGATAGGGTTACACAAAATCTATCGCGTACAGGGAAACAGAATAATTACGACTCGACTCGACCGACTATGCTCTGATACCACTAATGTAACACCCTTCTAAAATACCCCAATAAATAATTAAAACAACCAAACATAAATCAGAGTATATATGCAATTTAAGGGTGTCACACTTGACACTTCACACCATGTTCCAATTTAACTCGTCATGCTCATTTATTCATCAAAATAAACATTTGCATAATTCGCAGCGGATAGAAATTAACAACAACATGCAAAACATGTAACACATTACATGTAAGGTTATTCAACAACCAAACCGAAAACAAGGCAAAACATCCCGTCCCGATGTTACATCTACCAGAGCATGACTCACTAAGGAACTACACTAGACTCCAAGGACTAGCTTCTACTCAATCACTGCACGTTACCTGAAACATAGTTGTAAGGGTGAGTTCCTCAATCGATATAATAAGCATTATAAAATATCATGTAATGCTAAGTAAATGAACACATCTCATCACCCTAATCATATCACACATTCAGTAACGGCAACATCAACTCATACTCATAATCATGCTCAACATAAACATCAAAACACACGTATAATATTGGAGCACATCCATTCATATTATACACAATACATACATTATGCAATGAGACTCCATGCATGCGGTACCGACTATTCGTGAACATATAGTTCAACCTCACCGATCAAATCCAGATACGGCTACCAAGCTCACTAGTCCCACTCATTTGAGACCTAGTGACTCGCTCACTAATTCCTCACCATGGGAATTAGCTACCACCCCAAGGGCTATGCTATGCACGCTAATCACCTAGCATGCAAACATCAACAACAATCCACAATAACTCACTCACTAATTCCTCACCATGGAAATTAGCTACCACCATAAAGGCCACAATATGCAAGCTAAATCACTTAGTCATGCAAACAGCAACAATCATCCACAATGGACATATGCTCACACTCTAAGCCATAAACAGTCCATTCACAATTGCATACATAATAGATACATCCACAGCATTATGCATACAATCATACATCATCCACATATTTATCACATAATCATATCATGCCACATAATCAATCACAGTATTAGCACGCTCTACTAATACCCCTACCGTTCAAAACAACGGGAAATGATCCCTATTATATCATACGCCAATATAGGCCAAACATTAAACATGCACACCACATTTAAATATAAAATTTTCACTTTTCACACAGTGTTAACCGGTTAACGCCCTGGGTTAACCGGTTAACGCAACACAGAACACGCTTCCTGGCAATTCACAACAGTGTTAACCGGTTAACACCCTGGGTTAACCAGTTAACGCAAGACAGACAACAATATTTCACAATTCATAACAGTGTTAACCGATTAACACCCTGGGTTAACCGGTTAACGCAAGACAGAAAGCTGTTCCTGCGCTAACACGAAGCAGAATGCAGAATTCTCCGCATTTTCCGCCGTTGGAGGACTTCCGGACCTCCGATTCCAATTCCGTAAAAAGCTACACTTTCGGAAAATCAAGACTCATCCAATTACAGATTCAATTACAGCTTTAACATAACTTATTCATCTCAATTTTTCAGCATTCAACATCCCAATTAGGGTCAAATCAATGGCTTATCACTACCCATTACATGTTAACCCATAATACCCATTAAACGACGATAAACCCCCCTTACCTGAGTTAATCCGGCAAATCTTTTAGCTTCGAGCTTTTCCCTTCTTCAACCCTTGCTCTCTTGCCTTTCCTCTTTGCCCTTTTCTCACTTTTTGTCGCTTCTCTGGTTTTCACGTGAAAAACCCTTTTTACCAAATGGGACCTTATATATATTCCAACTTTATTATTCCAATAATAATAATCCAATAATATTCCAATTATTTAATTAAATTAATAAATATATTATTAACTTAAATTAAATAATTATCTTATTTTTATCGGGTGTTACAATGGACGCGATGTCCTAGCGAGCTCTCTTCCTCTTAACCCCATCTGTGTTGTCTTCGGTGCGTGTGTGTGTGGTGTTTTAGCAACCTTTTCTTTTCTTAGAGCGTGGATCCCGTCGAGTACGACGGACGTGAGGGGTGCTAATACCTTCCCCTTGCGTAACCGACTCCCTTACCCTTTCTATTTGGTCGCGAGACCATGCTTTTTCCAGGTTTCTCTGAGCGTTTCCTTTCCCTATTTTGGGATAAATAACGCACAGTGGCGGCTCTGTTTGTTTTTGTTTTAGCCCGCCGGTTGTTTTTCGCGGATGCGACAGCTGGCGACTCTGCTGGGGACGAGAAGTTGACCTTTCTGCTGGTCCATCTTCCCTAAGCGAGTCTCTCCTAGCGTTCTAGGGTAGTTTAGGTTGCTTGTGCCGCTTTATTTATTGCATTTATTATTCTGACTGTGTATATATTTGCATAAATATTTGCATGCATCATACTATCATGTTGCCGTCCTCTGTGCAGGTGGTTCCTCTGTTTTGGGGTGGGTGTTCTGAGTGGGGCTAAAACCCAGGCCCGAGTATACACCTAGGATTAGCGTGGTCTCACGTTTCTCATTTGCTTTATCAGCATATTGTTGCAACGGGACATACCACAAGCCGGACGAGGTTCATTTGATAGTGCCCTTCCTTTGTGGAGTATCCACTTTGGTTGTGTCACTTCATCTGAACTATTGACTCTGGTGACCGATCATTTCCCGGATCTTTGGTTTAGACGATCTTAAGAGAGCTACAATGGCACACCCGAAAGGGCAAACCCATTGAGTATCTCTGCCCGATTGTCGAGACTATTATCCGCCTTAGGGTGACCTGATTAGAATTTACCTGTGAGGGGAGGGTGATGCTTTCAGATGCATGTTCAGATGGTGACTTGGATGGTGATTATTGGTTCCGTTGATCAGAGTCATATTTATAAGTCGGATTTATGGTCATTTATTGCTGAGACGCCGAAGTGTTGTCCGTGTTATTTATCAGTGGGGATCCGTTTATTTCAGGATTCCCCGGGCCGATTCAGAGATTCAGTGGTTATCTGCTCAGAGATTGTCTGATGATGATGGTGATGTATCTTTCAGTTCCGTTTATTTCGGAACCCTTGAGTTGGATTTGTGGTTACATATTCCTTCAGATGGTTGTGATCAATTCAGAGGCCGTAACTCAGTGCAACAGATGATCAGATGACTTGGAGGATGGCACAGTGCATCGCATTCATACATCTGCATCATTCCATATTTTGCATTCATCTGCATCGAACCTATGTCTAGCCATATGGGGAGAATTATTGATTGAGATTCTGGTTGAGAGACATCATGAATTTCAGAATATGGATGCCGGATTATTATCTGTCTCGATGAAACCAGAATCAAAGGACAAAATCTTCCTCATATGGATAGACGTTGCATTCATGCATATTAACCTGTTTGCTGTTTTGTAGGTGTCGGGTTCTGACGTGCTTGATTGTTTCAGGAATCATTGCTCGTGCTCGTAGAGCGGTACCTTTGCACTCAACCCGTCCTCACAGATACTTCACCAGACGCAATACTCCAAGACTGATGGATCTCCCAAATACAGACGTTCTCGAGCTGAAAGATAAAATGAATGAGCTGATCAACATCATGCAGGGTTTTGCAGTTGGTCAGAAAGCTCTAGCTGATAAGGTCGAGAAGCTCGAGCGGACTTCAGCTGCTAACAGTGTTGTTAACCTGGATGGTGTCTCCAACCAGGGGCTGGGTGGATCCAGAGACGGTGAAAAAAGAGCAACCGTAGGTATGGTGAACAACAATGCTGGTGGACTTGGTGCTGCTACTGGTGGTGGGCCCGGTCTGGGGCATAATCTGAAGGATAGCCTGTTTCCTCCATTCTTTGGGGTTGACGATGACAGAGAGGAAGACCGAGAGGCTGATCAGTTTTCAATGCATAACGAACCGTTCGGTCAGTACGGTGCCCAACCACAGAATAAGGAGATTCAGTTGTTGGCTGAGAAGATCAGAGCTCTTGAAAGCTATGCCACTCCCGGGGTCGTAAATATGTCGAATATGGGGCTGGTTGAGGGGATTGTGATCCCACAGAAATTTAAGGCGCCCTCATTTGATAAATATAAGGGGAGTTCCTGCCCAGAGACTCATTTGCAAGCCTTTGTCCGCAAGATCTCTGCATACACTACAGATCAAAAGCTTTGGATGTACTTCTTCCAAGACAGTCTGTCTGGAGGATCCTTGGAATGGTATACCAAGCTGAAATCTTCTGATATCAAAAGCTGGCAGGATCTTGGCGATGCCTTCTTTAAACAGTACCAATTCAATGCTGACATGGCTCCTAGTCGTACCCAGCTGCAGGGTATGTCTCAGAAGTCAAGTGAAGGGTTTAAAGAATATGCTCAGAGGTGGAGGGAGTTGGCTGCCAGAGTGCAACCTCCACTGGTGGACAGAGAGATGTCTGATCTCTTCATGGGTACCCTGCAGGGGGCATTCGCCGAAAGAATGGTGGGTTGTCCCGTCACCAACTTTGCAGACATTGTGGTGGCTGGTGAGAGAATTGAAAGTTGGCTAAGAATGGGGAAGATCCAGGGTGGTAATGCTTCGTCATCAGGATCGAAGAAGCCCTTCGGAAATGGTCAAAGGAAGAATGAGGTTGAATCAAATGCTGTGTATGCCCAAAGAGGACACAGTAGGGATCGTTATTACCAGCACACTGCTGCGGTAACCATCCCTGCTGGTAATCAGTCAGTACGACAGCAACGTCAGCCACCTCAATAGAGAGCCGGGTATCAAGTGAAAGGAAAAGGGGTTGATCGCCATTTTGACAAGCCGCCTGTGACATACGCTGTTCTGTTCAAAAAGCTGATGGATCTTGGGTTGGTGCAGTCGAGGGCGATGGTTCCGATGAGATCAGATCAGAGGCCTCCTAACTATGATGAGAACGCCCAGTGCGAATTTCATTCTAGAACACCGGGGCATAACATTGAGGGCTGTAGAGCATTCAAGAATGTTGTCCAGGATCTGGTAGACTCCAAGGCTATCAATTTTGCGCCATCACCGAATGTTAATGCTAATCCCATGCCGGCACATGGTCAGGCAATGGTGAGTGCAATTGCTGAAGATTCGGATCACGCCTGTGGGATGGGTGAAGAGACTGATGGTAACTGCAAGTTTGATGGTTGGATAAAGCCGTGCGTACCAGGGATGGAAGTCCAGAACTGGAAGGCCTAAAAAGATCATCACGGTCACTCTACTTGGAGAGTAATAATTTCTGTTTTCAGTTTTATTTGCATGAAAGTCATACGTTTTGCCCGAAACGTAATGGTTCATTGTAAGGGCCACCTCATGTTTCATTTTGCAACATTTTGCATCATTAATAAATGGATGTTTTTCAATTAAAAGCGGTGTTCCTTGTTTTTCATTTATTTTTGCAGTTTAAAAACAAATAAAAATGGCAATGTTTGTTTTCATTTTTCCCTTTTTGATTTGTCTCATTCCGACTTCGGAAAATAATTCTCCGGATCTCATTGATAACAATTTGGTTACACCTCATATAACTTCGACAATCCGATCTATCATGCCGAAGAAGAAGGCGAAGAAGATTGTGATCTGCTGGAAAATTAGCCAGGTTGTTGAAACAAGAGGAGAAGGTGATTCAGCCGCACGAGGAGCGGGTTGAGGTTGTTATTCCAAGCACCGCCGAGGTCAGGAAGGAAAAAAATTGGGGCCGCTTCAGAGGCGAGTCGAGAGCAGAATGGTAGTCCTGTTGAAGGAGCATGTGGATACCTTCGCCTGGCCGTGTCAGGATATGCCAGGGTCGGATACCAATGTCGTTGCGCGCAAACTACCATGGAGAGAAGACCGTCCTCTAGAGAAGCAGAACGCCGGTGCTACTTATCAGAGAGCCAGGGTGACTTTGTTTCATGATAGGATTCATCATGAAATTGAATGCTATGTTGATGACATGTTAGCAAAGTCCCAGACAGAAGAGGGGCATCTGGTAGATCTGGCCAAGCTGAATGGACCAGTGGAGACAATTCAAACTGAGGTTGAATTCATTAAGTGCACTATCAGAGTGCGGGCCGGTAAGATGCTGGGGTTCATTGTAAGAGAGGAATCGAGGTCGATCCTGTTAAAAAAAAAAAAAAGAAAAAAAAAGGGGAAAAAACAAAATAAGAAATGCCTGAACCGAGAATGGAAAGAGAGGTTCGTGGTTTCCTGGGTAGATTGAACTACATGTCATGGTTCACATCTCACCTAACAGCCACGTGTGAACCTATATTCAAGCCATTGAAAAAAAATCAAACGGTCAGGTGAAATAATGATTGCCAAGGGGCATTGAAAATAAAAGAATAAGTTGCAGGAACCTCTGATTCTGATGCTTCCCATAGAAGGAACAACTGTTAATCTGGTACTTGACGGCCCTCGAGGGGTCTACGAGGTGTATTGGGTCAGCATGACGAGTCTTGTCGAAAAGAGCATGCAATTTACCTTAGCAAAAAGTTTACCGACGGTGAAACAATACATTCGCTGTTCGAGAAAACTTGATGTACTTTGGCATAGGCTGCTCGCCGACTGAGACAGTATATGCTGGTTCATACCACTTTGTGGATTTCGAGATGGATCTGATCAGGTAGATTTTTGAAAGAGCCAGCAATGACCGGACGGGTTGCGAAAGGGCCAATGATTTTGATTGGATACGATATTCGATATATCTCTCAGCAAGCAATCAAGGGGAGTGTATTGTCTGATTACCTCGCCTAACAACCCATTGAGGATTATCAACCGATGAAGTTTGAGTTCCCTGATGAGGACATCTCGAGGTACTCTAATCGAAAGATTGAGAGTAACCGATCCCGGAGGAGGGGCCCGACCCCAAATCCGAACGGATTCTGATGTCTGACGGGGTTAATGTGAAGAAGGAGTTAGTACTGCTTTGGTTACACTGAAAGGATCCCACATTCCTTTTGTTGCCCGGATAACGTTTGAATGCACCAGCAAGGGTGGTTAAGTACGGAGTTGGTATCCTGGGTACCGAACTTCGATGCGTGCCTACTAGGGCAACACATTTCTCGTTGGTATATGGAATGAAAGCGGTGCTACCGGTTGAGGTCCAGATTCCCTTTTTGAGAGTCCTGATGGACGTAAAATTGCAAAAGGCAGAATGGGTAAAGACCCAGTATGAAGAGTTGAGCCTGATAGAGGAAAAGAGGCTAGCAGCCATCTGTCATGGGCAGCTGTACCAGCAAAGGATGAAGCGTGCTTTTGACCGAAAGGTGCGACCTCGGGTATATCACGTAGGTGATATGGTGCTGAAAAGGATCCTTCCTCCTCAAAACGATCGAAGGGGCAAATGGACACCTAATTATGAAGGTCCATTCGTGGTCAAGAAGGTTTTCTCTGGCGGAGCCTTGTTGCTAACGACCATGGATGGCGAGGATTTTCCATCCCCTGTGAATGCGGACGCAGTTAAAAAATACTTCGTGTAAATAGACCCGCTAGACGAAAAGAATAAAATAGTCCAGGCAAAAATGGGCATCCCGGCGAACCAAAAAACAGAAAGAAAAGGTTCGGGCAAAAATTAGGGATAAAATGAAACATGTACACCCGGCAAGTCGAAAACCTGAAAAGGCGACTTGGGCAAAAAAGGGTATCCCGGTGGACTGAAAACCCGAAAGGGCGGTCCAGGCAAAAGGGGGATTGAAACGAACAACTGCGTCCAGCATGATCGTTTGCGCTTTGGTTAAAGCATCATGGATAATACCCGGTAGGGATCAATTGGAATCATATTGTTCGGAAGGCAGAAAGCATGGAGAGTCAGAGGACATATGGGGTGTAACCGAGTTGGAACTCGATGAGATTACGGGTTTCACATTGCCATTAGGATAGATTTTTCCTTTTGCGCAATTACCTCTTTTCAGGAATTGCTTCCTTTGTATTGCTCAATTTGAGCCACACGATTTTCCAATCAATAAAATGCATATTCAGTCAAATAATTTTGGTTTTTGTTTTCATTACTGCTTTGATTGCAAAAACATCCAATTATTATGATAAAGAATCTTGCACTTTAAGACATACAGGTCCCTTCCAATGCATGTTTATAAGATTGAAAACTTGAAATCTTATTTGGAAGGTTGAGTGACCCAAGTGTTGAAATCTTGACACGCCTGGGGCACGGTTTTATCTAACGATCTGTTTTGCAGGAACTGTTGGATATTTTCACTCGCTTGCAGGTTGTGGTGGAAGCTGTTGAAAAGAAATCCCCATGGAGTCCAATCAGGGACGAGGGACGATGAAGAGACGTTGAGACGTACGACGAACTTTGATATTAATCAAGAAGACTCTTCAAAATCGGAAGATTGGAAAGTCTGTAGAAATTCCCCACAGTGTCCGATCAGGGACGAATGAATATGAAGGGATGATGAAGAGATGCCAGGACGTCCGACGACCCTTGAAATTAATCAAGAAGACTCTTCAAAGTCGGAAAATTGAAAAGTCTGTATAGTCCCAGGAGTTCGCTCTCCGTCGAGCGCGGAGCGATTTTGAATACAAGATGATGGAGCAGAAAAGGTCCAGACGAGTCGGGATGTATATCCCCAAGCAAAGTCAGGAGGACCAAATCCCCAGCATCTCCAAGGTCTATGGTTCCCCTAGCCGAGTCAGGATGGTTATCCCCGGCAGGTTGAAAACGGTGTTTCCTCAGCAGCCAGGCCCGAAGGTTGCTATCCCCGAGTGGAGCGGGTTTCAATGAAATATATCTCCAGCAGTGTATCCTACGTATGGATTGGATGGATCGTCCCCAGCGGAGTAGCATTCGTTTCCCCTAGTAGGGTCAGGATGGTTATCCCCGGCAGGTGTCAGATCGATGCTTCCCTAGTCGACAGGTCAGGAGGTTGCTGTTTCCCAGTGGAGCTATTTGTGAGCATTTCCCTAGTGAAGTTGCCAGGTATCTGTGAGGGTTCTCAAAGCAGAGTCGGGATTTATATCCCCAGCAAGTCAGAGACCGTTATATCCCCACAGAGTGTTGGTGGGTCTTATCCCCTGCAGTTTCCCGAGCAGATTGGGTGCAAAGGAGGTTCTTTCCCAGTAAGGGATACCTTTTCCCAGCAGCAGTGCTATTCCCCAGCAGGGTGGTGATCGGAGTATTGTCGAGTTCCTTTCGGCAGAGTGTCTCGAGCTCCTCAGAAGAGTCCCTTAAGGGGGATGCTTTTTATGCATTCATCATGTAGAATAAGCATAGCATGTTGCATAGAAAAATAAATCGCGTAGCATTTCCATAATTATGGAGCATTACGCAGAAAAAGTCATGCATCATATTGCAAGCATAGGCTAGTCTCAAGCTGTGGTTATTGTTTGAGAGGTGGTTTCGACAGAAGTTGGAAGATGTTACTCTGATGGGTTTAGTATCATGATGTCAGATCAGCAATATTCCCCAGTAGTGCGATGCTGGAGGAAACTTTTCCGTCGGACAAAGATAGAAATGTTACGCGATCAGCGCGACTCGAGCTGTGGTTACCGCTTAAGATTTGGTTTTGCCGGACAGTGAAGACGATACTCCGAGGAGTTCAGCATTGTGAGTTTGGAGCAACAGTATTTCCCAGTCATCAGTAAGTGTCTGGTCGAGCTTTCTTTGGTGTCAGTAAACATCATCATTCGATGTCCAGTAAACGTCGAGTTATTTCCCAGTCATTGTTTAATGTCTGGTCGATCATTGTTCGATGTCCTGTCAACATCATTGTTTGATGTCCTGTAAACATCATTGTTTGATGTCCTGTCAACATCATTGTTTGATGTCCTGTCAACGTCATTGTTCGATGTCCTGTAAACATCATTGTTCGATGTCTTGTAAACATCATTGTTTGATGCCTGTAAACATCATTGTTCGATGTCCTGTAAAACATCATTGTTTGATGCCTGTAAACATCATTGTTCGATGTCCTGTAAAACATCATTATTTGATGCCTGTAAACATCATTGTTCGATGTCCTGTAAAACATCATTGTTTGATGCCTGTAAACATCATTGTTCGATGTCCTGTAAAACATCCTTGTTCGATGTCTTGTAAACATCATTGTTTGATGCCTGTAAACATCATCGTTCGATGTCCAGTAAACGTCGCGTTTTTTCCCAGTCATCAGTAAGTGTCTGGTCGAGTTTTCTTTGGTGCCTGTCAACATCATTGTTCGATGTCCAGTAAGCATCGAGTTTCTTCCCAGTCATCAGTCAGTGCCTGGTTGAAGGTGTACCCTTTGGTATGTCGCCCTCAGAGTGGTGATTGGTGTTATTTCCGACGTTGCCAGCGGAATTATCACAAGAAAACAAGATGTCGGGGTTCAAATGCAGTGATCTGGGATCATTTGCGCGAAAGAAATCTTCGGGGTTCAAGGAAAGCACAAGAAAAGAGATGATAATCCCCAGCGGATGTGGTGTTCAGGCCATGGTTATCCCTGCGTTACCATTTATTTTGGTATCCAGGTCGACGTGGTTGTTTCGGTGATCAGGCCGACTTTCTCCGTACCAGACGGATTTTTCTTCAAGATTGTGTTCTTTGCCGATTCTGACAGGCATTGTTAATTACTTTCCCATCAGAGTGCAAATTGTTCGTCTGTTCTTGGTATTCAATCACTCTTCATCCTGATCATCTGAAAGCCGAGGCTATTCATATCGACAGGTTCATAGTGGATTGAATAGGGGCAGCTGTAACACCTCAAAATTTGCCCTCCTCTCTTGGGACTAGTTTAACATATTGCATATCATTTTAGGTCCTTAGAAATTGCATATTGCATATCATATGGTTACATTGTGCAAGTCATCCTCCTAGGTCTTGATCAGAAGATGAAGAGGTCATGATGTAAGCTAGGGTTTCATTGGACTGGATCACTAACTGTCTGAGGGTTGTGGTTCGAATTAGGGTTGTGATTCTCAAGGGGATTGGTCTTCATCTTGGTTGCAATGATACATCATCATCATCATGGTTTTGTCATCATCCAGAAGATTCAAGAGGTTGATCAGATATCTTGAGATTAGGGTTTTGACCACTGGTCAACCCTAATCAGTTGCATTGGGCCAATCAGGGCATAGCAAGGAGATGGGGTCTACAATGGATATGGGGATCATCAAATGGTTTTATTGAGCTTATGGAGGCTAGGGTTGCATCCTTGAGCCATTTCATCAGAGGATTGGGGCTCAGATTGATCAGTGCACAACTAAATTCATCTATCAGTTGAAAAGTCAACTGTGGTCAACTGTGCTTGATTTTATGGATTTGGAGGTGGGAGAGAGTTGGATACACTTCATTCATGTTGAAACAAGTTTCATTTGACATTTCAAACCTCAAGAATGAAAAAAATAAAGTCAGACAAAAAAATTGCCAAAAATAGGAAGTGACTTGTAATGGAAGTTTCCAAAAATGGAAAGTTTTTCACCACAAAATTACGTGTCCAAAAAAGCTTCAAATGAAAATTTGTCCAACATGAAAGTTGTAGATCTTGTTCTCACCTTTCCAAAAAGTCCAAGAACTTGAAATTCCCATGTATGGTTGACAAGTTATGGTCCATTCATTTTCCAAAAATGCCTATAATCAAAGTGGCATAACTTTCACATGGAATGTCCAATTTGGGTGATCTTTTTGTGAGCAAACCCCATTTCCCATGTACTTTCATGTTGCATAATCGAAATTCACCAAAAATGGTCAATGCAAAAAGTCAATTTTCAAGTGGATTTAAGTGCATTTTTGGCATGGCATAGTGAAATTGAGAAATACAAGGCCAATGGACATGAGAACCATTCCAACACACTCCAAATATCATTTAGAAGTTGTGTGAACTGTCATGAGCTGTCATAGTGCACAATTTGGAAAGGTCACTTTTGCCCTTGCATTAAGAAATTCATTAATACTAATCCATTCCAATTTTGATAATTTGGATTAACAAGGTGATTAAGGCATTGGTATAAGTTTCTAATTGTAACAGAATTGTTAATCACAATCACTCTCTCCAAGATTTGCAACTGATTTTCCCTCCATTTTCTCCATTTTCTCTCAAATTTCATCAAGCTTTTTTTAAGATTTCTTCACCAATTCTCAATCAAATTGCATGATTCTTCTTGATTCGTCTTCCACAAGCCAAGATCTACATCTGTTTTGACAAATTCGTGGAAGAACCTTCAAGATCAAGGACTGTTCATACCTTGCACATCAATGGAGTTTTGAGAATTCTCACATCTGGAGCAACCTTAAGCTAACCTAATCTTTCCAATCATCTTCCTCATCACTTAGCTTCATCTGTTTTGGCAAATTACACGTGGAAACGACCAAATCGAGCGCTGCCATCTCCAAGGTGCAAAAATTCGAAACTCTCCTTTGCTTAAATCATGATATGCGTTTGAAAGATCTTTGAATGTAGAACATCATGATGTGTTTAGTTTTCAAATTGGTTGAGTATAGGATGAGAAATCGTGTTTTGAAGTTTGATGTTCATAACTTGTTTTGCTCGATCCCGTCGCTGTGATGAGAATTAGGTTAAAACAATTACATGTTCATGTTCCTTGTTGAGAGACGGTTCTTTTGACTATAAGTTCGTTGATTTTGGTTATGGTTTGATGATTTTCAATTTTCTGCAAAATCTGGTTTGTTTTGGTCCAAGAACATGAACAGAATCGCGTGTAGATCCTCATTAGCCATGGCCAAAGTTTGAATGTTGTTTGGCGCCACCGCTGACCAATCAGGAAGCGCCATTGCTTCTAAGCGAAACTACGTCATTTTGCTCAGTACCTTTAATATTACCATCGTGCCATTATCTGAATTTATTTATTATTATTTCATTTCTTTTTCTTTTGGTTATTTCATTTTGATGCCATGACTTAGAAAAATCATAGAGACTTCATTTCTTGTCCAAAATTGGTGAGATTTTTTGCATTGTTCTTCTTGTAATGTGTAGAATTTTATCATGATTTTTGTGGAATTTTTGCATGTGTAGAAAATTAATTGGCCTAGGGTTTGCTTGATGTTGTCACATTTGTGTATACCATGCCATATCCTTCATGAAATAGTGATGCTTGCAAAGAAATGGATGAAATTTTTTGTGCTTGTTCTGGACTCATTGCTGGTGATTTTCATGTGTGGTTTGTGATTTTTGGATACTTGGTTGTTGAGATATGATTTTTTGATTAGAGGTGTGACAATTTGTGTCACACCAAGCTAGGTCAACTTCATGATTTTATTTAAAATGCTTAGGGATGTTGATTTGAGCTGAAATTTTGTGTGGATGATCATTGATATGTCAAGATTACATGTGAATTTTGCTGGATTTATTGGTTGCATTTTCTAATTGATTGAATATTTTCTTCCCTGTGTGGTCATTTGGTGACATTGTGTAACACATGTTGGTAATTCATTTGTGAAATTCTCATGGTGTATTGGATGAAGATGAAATTTGACATGGGGATTGTAGACACATTATAGGACATTGTGGTTTTGATCCCATTCATTTCTTAATTGTTGTCACTGTTTTGTGATTTTTGGAAGTTGATGTTTGTTTGGATACCATGTGCTGACTTGTTTGAACTTGTCTGAACTTTATGATTTTCATTGACCTACTTCCTTTTGTCCAATTGAGCTGAAAATTGACATGCTATACATTGAATGTGTCCTGTTTAGGTGTGAATTTTTGTGGAATTAATTGAATTGTTTTGGTATGCTTTTGGTTGAGATAGTTCTGTTTGGTCTTTTGAAGTTGCAAATTGCATGTTTGATGTTAAATTGTGAATAAAATGATAATGGTGAATGGTATGAGCATGGGACCAATTGCATTTGTTTCTAAATTGGTTGAATGTGATTTTGGATAAATTTCACTTGCTGTTTTGATTTTTTTATCTCCTTTGGACCCTAGGCTTGGCCTAGTGGTCTAGTTTCTCACATTTGGTTTGGATTTTCAGGTTGAAATGCAAAAGCCTTAAGGAGAAAATTGCAAGCTGATTAAATTGAGTTTTGTTTGATGTTGTAAACTAACTTGTTTTATGTTGTAGGGTTTGATGCTTGAGCTTGGGCTCATGGCTTGCACTTGTGTGCATTAATTTGTGTTTGACTGTACATATTAACATTTGCTGTTTACTGTTGGTTTGTCTGAGTACTGATGATACTTGATTGATTTCAGGTACATTTAGTTGCTTACAGTTCCTTGAGAACTTGCTTGCTGCTGCTTGGTTTTTTAACCAGTTGAGGTAGAATCTCTATACTTCATGTAGTCTGGAAGACCTGGCCTGTTACCTGGCCAGGCAACTGTCTGAAGTCCTCCTTAAGAGGCGATGTTTGTGATTGTTTACTTTTGTGCCAAGCAGGTAAAGACCTCTATGAAGCAATTGGCGGAACCCAAGGGATATGCAATCTATCCCCCGCTATTCTGCTGAGTCGTCCCTCTGCTCACACCACTGTGTTGATGCATTGGGACACAAACCCAAGATCTTGTGTTGTTGCACAGTCGAGTCAGAGTCTTGAGCGTAGAAGGGTCCCTCCATTCTGAACCCACGCTCCTTTGTCTGAAGCTCTCCCTGGGCAAGGATAAGAGCTGTGAAGTCTAATCTTCACTCACCTTTCATCAGCTTCACCTTAGCCTCTCAATGGCAAGGTTAAGAGCTAACTCTACCTTGTACAGATGACTTGCCTCGGTAGTCCACCCTTGTTTGAGCCTCACTTGACTGGATATAGTGTGTGCTATGTGAAATGTTTGTTTTATTTGTTGATGCTTGCATGCTTGCTTTCTTCCTGGATAGGATTAGCTTGCTGTTGTGCAAGTAGGTAGAAACCATGACATAGGGCAATGATGCATGATAACACTAGGCTCGAGTACAGCTCCCTGGTAGTGTGTCTCCCCTTGGTTTCTGGCTAGATTTTCTTTCCCTTTCAGGGGAACTATATCGCCCTGATCCTCGTTCCAGACGAGGTATGTAGGCAGGAGACCGTGCGAGGTCTCTCCGGGCACTCTTTTTTCTTTTTGTGTGTGTTTGCTTGTTATCTTCTTGTGTGTCAGGATATGGATGTAAGCCCAGCGATTGGCTGTCCGTATCCTGATTGTGTGTTTGGTTCGGATGCCGATGTAAGTCCAGTGATTGGCGGTCGGGCTCCACGTTTGCCCTCTTGTGTGTGTTTTGGTTCGGATGCTGATGTAAGTCCAGTGATTGGCATTCAGGCTCCATGTTTGCCTGTGTTTGTGTTTGCTTGTTTGGCGTGCATGAGTCGAACTACGGCAGCTCTGATTCTCGTTCCAGACGAGATACGTAGGCATAGGACGCGATGTCCTAGCGAGCTCTCTTCCTCTTAACCCCATCTGTGTTGTCTTCGGTGCGTGTGTGTGTGGTGTTTTAGCAACCTTTTCTTTTCTTAGAGCGTGGATCCCGTCGAGTACGACGGACGTGAGGGGTGCTAATACCTTCCCCTTGCGTAACCGACTCCCTTACCCTTTCTCTTTGGTCGCGAGACCGTGCTTTTTCCAGGTTTCTCTGAGCGTTTCCTTTCCCTATTTTGGGATAAATAACGCACAGTGGCGGCTCTGTTTGTTTTTGTTTTAGCCCGCCGGTTATTTTTCGCGGATGCGACAATGAGATATGTACTAGCAA
Organism: Lathyrus oleraceus; assembly: GCF_024323335.1. Taxonomy (NCBI): domain Eukaryota; kingdom Viridiplantae; phylum Streptophyta; class Magnoliopsida; order Fabales; family Fabaceae; genus Lathyrus; species Lathyrus oleraceus. Next base: position 367,347,135 of record NC_066583.1, on the reverse strand, counting down.
TCAAAGTATTGTTTCTCTTATCCTTCCTTGCATCCAAATTATAAACTCAACCGGTGTTCCTTCCTTGTATCTGATTCTTATTCCGAGGATAATCCCTAGCCATGTGTCCTTCCCTCTGACAAGTAAAACACCTAATTACACTTCCATCAAATCTTCCAAAATGAGACTTCTTACATAATTGACATTGTGGAGGATGGCTAGGTTTTACATGTTGCACTTGTTTTCCTTTGAAGGATTTAGGTCTAGGCCTAAACTGATTACCTGACCTTCCCTGGTCTTTCTGTCCAATCCTATATTGATCTTTTTCTTCTTGAACTTTCTTCAAACTATTCTCAACCACATAGCATTGCCTTAGCAATTCAGCATAAGTAGTGAATTCTCTCTGAGAAACACTATGAGAAATTTCACCTCTTAAACTAAAAAGGAACTGATCAATTTTCCACTTCTCATCTGGTGCATACACAGTCTGTCTAGAATAAGCAGTCATATCTTCAAACTTTTCAGCATACATAGCTACTGTCATAGTACCTTGTCTAAGCTGCTAAAACTCAAACTCTTTCTGAGTCCTCAAAGAGCTAGGAAAATACATATCCAGAAAGGTAGTCTTAAAATGCTCCCAATCCCTGGGTACTCCTTGATTGGTCATAAGAGTCGAAGCACTTTCCCACCACCTTACAACAGGACCCCTTATCACGTGAGAAGTAAACACAACTTTATTCTCTTCACTACAATTCACTATCTAAAAAATCCTCTCCATGCTGGTTACCCACTCATGAGCCTTCACAGGATTTAATCCACCATGGAACTTAGGAGGATTCATGCAAAAGAAATCTCAAAATCTACCACCTGCAGCTTCTTATGGAACCCCTTAAGGATGAAGATCACCATTCAACTATTGCATCATCTGATGCATGAATTGGTTTTGTTGCACAAACTGAGGTTATTGAAAACCTTCACTACGACTTGGTGGTTCTGAATCTGAATTATGAGTTCCGGGTCTACCATGACCTCTGTGTCTGTCAGCCATGATCCTAAATGTCATACAAATAGAATTAAGTTGATCAAGCTCAATACTATGAATATAACATCAAGGACAATGATGACAACCCACATATGAGGCATAAAGCAATACTTATAATATCTCATGGCTAGGTCGAGGATACGACCTGCTCTAATACTAATTGTAACACCCACATATAATATATGTCTAGAAATACATATTATACATAATGTAATACTAATACTGGAATACATAAGTTCCTAGTGGAATCAATGTACATATTACATGCCCTAAAGAAAACACTACCTGGCACTAAATATACACAAAGGTACCCAAAATAAAACTAGAATGACCTTAAAAATATCTACACAGCGGAAAAGCCATCCAAAACATCAGATAAGCAAGGACATCACGCTATCTTGTCCTTACCCTTCGTCTGATCAGAACTACCTGAAAAATAATCAACAATATAGGGTGAGATAATAATCTCAGTGAATCCCCTATCTTATGGGTCCACTCGTCTCTACAGGGTTTTCTAATCAATATCCAACTTAATTCAACAAGGGAAGGAAGACTTAAGTGATGAGGAAAAGTATCGGAATGTATGGAACGTGCTCCTGAGTTCTCATAACTCAAATAAATCACTATTCAGATTCACGAAACATTAATCCATGAGTGGACCTACGTTTAGGGCAGGCTCAGTTCATGCATGGTCGTATGGTTCGACTTTCGCGGTGGATATCAGATCCTCTATGAGTCTCAAGCTCAATCCAAGCGACTGTCACCCGTATGGGCCTCTAACCCACTTTGGGTATCTTTCATCGTATGGGCCTCTAACCCACTTTGGTGTCCACCTATCCCCCATGTCCTCCATGGTTGGGGCTCAAACCCAATTGAGGCACGAATCATTGGAGTCACATCCCATTTCCTACTCATCTAAGCATATCAAATAGGGATGTACACCATAAAAGGGAAAATACTCTGAATACGTGATTAATTCCACAAAACATGATTGGATTCATGCATCACTAAGTGACTTCATTCACCAATAATCATACAATAACAACACATGTTCCATACAAAGCGTCTCACTCTCAACTATATCAACCATCCATTCACAACCCTCACATAGGTATCGTACGAATAAATGTTATTTTCTAATGTTATGTAAGTTATATGTCTAACTTATATCCTAAAATAGATCACTAGGTTAACTAACTTGATTCAACATGTAATTCTCACATTTGTTATTGATTCAATGCATAAGAGTTGTAGCAAGTGATAATTAGTTGATACAATGCATATATAAACATAAGAAAATAAGACATGAGGTAAAAAGCATGAGCTAATCGATTGGTTTAACTCATATTTCTATTTTTCAAAGAAGGTAAGGGATCAATCGATTGACGCATGTTCCAGGACCAATCGATTGGTCTCTATAACATTTCCAAAATTTTCCTCTACAACTACCCAATTTTCTACCTGCATAAAGGTACTCTTCTCTACCAACCAAAACCCATAAATCCTCAACAAAATACATCATACAACACACACACACACACACACACACACACACACACACACACACACACACACACACACACATATATATATATATATATATATATATACCTCTTATTGGTATCCAAGGAGGAATCAACTACAACCCTACATTGGCTCGTCGTCAGCTTGGGTTCCCCTTGAGATATAAACCTAATAACGTTCAGTTAGAGGTTTTATTCTATCAAGAGGGTAAAGATCCCCAACATTTGAAAAATATAATGGTGAATGCTTGGCATAATGTTCATAGGAAACGAAGATCCGAGATTGGTCCATGCAACTGTGTAGCTTTTGAAGCTTATACTATTTGGGTGAAGAAGAGAGCTTTAGAGCTTAAGATGTTGTACGACTACGAAAGACCTATGTCTATGGTTGTGGCTGAGCCATCAACTCTACCTAACCAAGATGTAGAGGAGTTGGAAGACGCACTCTCCAAGATGAAGCAAGAGAGAGACATGTGGGAAAAGTGGTTCCATGCCCTGAACCGAGAGCATGTAGAGTTGCAACTTGAGTCGAGAGACAAAGATGCACTTATTGAGGTTCTTGAAGAGCGTGCAGTAAAGAGACAAAGAGAGCCAGATGATTTATTTTCCTCCAGTATTCCCCAGCCTTCCGGTGCTTGGAAGAAGATTGTTGATCGACTTGTCCTTGAGAAAGCTCAGATGCATACATCCTTTGAGTCAGAGATCAGACACATCCAAAGAAAGTACACTCCGTTGGCCAGTTCAGCTGATTCAGTTGTTAGGGATCCTTAAGATGATATTTTCCTTTTCTCTTGTATTTGTATTTTTGGTTTCTGAAATTGTACTCAGTGTGATCCTTCCAAATTATATGAATAAAAAGAGATTTTATGGTCAACTGAATTATTGTTATTATCATTGATTAAAATATTTGTAAATAGGACTTTGTATGTTCCTTGAAAGTTAAAATAAAAAAAATATTTCATTTCATGCATCATTTGCATAACATATTTTCTTCAGCTAGATGTCTTATGGTTCTTCTTCTGTGTATCAGTCAAGCTGACTCATCACTACTACACTCGCACTAATTGCCAGAGAAGAATGGAGCATCTTGAATAAGAGAACAAATAGCTTAAGGATGAGATTGCCAGACTCACTGCTTTGATGGAGTCTGTGATTGCTGCTCAGAATCAACCATCTCCACCTCCCGCAACTCCTCCTCCTCAAAGGAATGTTATTTCAGAGATTACTTCAACATTTGTGTGCATGGTTGCTAGTCAGTCTGTGCCTGCCATGCCTGCTGGATTCCCATGGGGAATGCCACCCAACTTTTTGCCTGAGGGTTATGCTCTAACATTTGCTACTATGTCAGTATCTAGCCCGATCCTATCTGTACCTCCTCCTGTTATGCACACTCTGCCTCGTGTAGAGGAAACCATCTATCACTCTGAGCCGTCTGAAGGTCCCGATGTTTATGAGAAGATGGACGAGATGAAAGACCAATTTCTTGAGTTGCGAAAGGAGTTGAAGACCTTAAGGGGGAAAGACTTATTTGGTAAAAGTGCTGCTGAGTTATGTTTGGTGCCCAACGTCAAGATCCCAGTCAAATTCAAAGTCCCAGAATTTGAGAAGTATAAAGGGAATACTTGCCCTCTATGTTATCTTGTCATGTATGCTCGCAAGATGTCTACTCAGACCGACAATGCTAACGTCCGTACTTTTAATGACTTGGGCGAGGCTTTCGTCAAGCAATACAAGTACAATGTTGATATGGCTCCAAATCGGGATCAATTAAGATCAATGTCCCAGAAGGACAAAGAGACATTTAAAGATTACGCCTAAAGACGGAGAGAGCTTGCTGCTAAAATTAGTCCACCCCTGGAGGAGAAAGAAATGACCAAGAGCTTTTTGAAGACCCTGAGTTCATTTTACTATGAATGCATGATTGCTAGTGCTCCTAATGATTTCACCGAAATGGTGACCATGGGGATGCAGTTGGAAGAGGGTGTTCGAGAAGGACGGTTATCCAAAGATGAAGCTTCTGTGAGCAAGAAATACAATGGTAGTTTCTCCAAGAGGAAGGAATGGGAAACCAATGCAGTCTCTGGAGGGAGGCAGGGGAGGCCAAGAAGAATTCCCATTCCCGTCAACATCATCATAAAGTATCATCAATAATTCCATTTTTTACCAATAATTCAGCAAATAAATCACTTCCCGTTCAACAACAACATCAACAACAACCACAACAATATACCAACTACAACAACAACAATCATCATCAGCATTTTGAGAAGGAAAATGTCTCTTTTGACCTTATTCCTATGATGTAAGCAGAACTATATCCTTCTTTGGTTGTCAAGAATCTGATTCAACCAAGAAATCCTCCACATACTCCTGAACCTTTTCCATGGTGGTTCAAGCCTGATCTTCACTGTGCTTTTCATCAGGGAGCTTTTGGCCCTGACATTGAGAATTTCTATCCTTTGAAGTGTGAGGTTCAAAAGCTGATTAAGAGCGGTATGGTGTCCTTTAAGGACCGAGCACCTAATGTTAAAGCAAATTCGTTGCCTTCTCAAGGCAATGCATCTATGAACATGGTAGATGGTAGTCCTGGGAATTTCAGAGTCTTCGATATTCGTTATATTTTCCAGTCTTTGGTGGAGATCTACAGGACTCTATGCTTAATCAGTGATTGTAAACATTACCATGACGGTTGTGTTATCTGCAGCGTCAACCCTCGAGGATGTGTGATCGTCAAAAGGGATATTTAGAAATTGGTAGATGAGGGCACAATTCAGAGCCAACAGTCCTGAGATATGGGCAATGATGTGAAAGTTATAGTACCGGTGTTCAAAACCCATGAGCGGGTAGTTATTTAGTTTGACAGCAGCAGCAACAAGAATGTTAATAGATCGATATCGCCGTTGGTTATACGGTTAGCGGGCCCCGTCCCCTATTCATCTGATAAAGTTGTGCCATATAAGTACAATGCTACCATGATTGAGAATGGGTAAGAGGTTCCTTTTCCCGCTGCAAATTCAATGGTAAGCGTTGCAGATGTAGTGAAGGTGACCCATAGCGATTTTGTTTTTGGCCATGTATCTCCAAGAGTTATGAAATATGTTACGGTGGGTAAGAAAGCAGATGTTCCTGCAGTTGATCCAGTTAATGCTCCAACTTGTCAGTCTGGTGAATCCAACGGGTTGAAGATTAATGATGATGATGAGGTTCTACGTCTGATCAAGAAGAGTGAGTTCAAAGTTGTGGAGAAGTTGCTCCAAACATCATGAAAGATTTATGTGTTATCATTATTGATGAACTTCGAGGCGTATAGGGAGGCTTTGCAGAAAGTATTGGAGAAAGCCTACGTAGAGCACGATGTTACTGTGGATCATTTTGACCACATTATTGCCAACATTACTTCATGTAATAATCTGAGCTTTTATGATGAAGAACTTCTTGAGGAAGGTAGAAATCATAACTTGGTGCTTCACATTTCAATGAACTGCAAAGTGGACGCTCTGTCCAATGTATTGGTTGATATTGGCTCATCATTAAATGTGTTTCCCAAGTCAACATTGGCGAGACTGTCGTATAAAGGAGCACCGATAAGGTACAGTGGTGTTGTGGTTAAAGCGTTTGACGGTTCCTGAAAACTGTCATTGGGGGAGATGGACCTTCCAATTAAGATTGGCCTGAGTGACTTTCAAATTACTTTTCAAGTAATGGACATTCACCCGACCTACAACTATTTGTTGGGTAGGCCATGGATCCTTGAGGTTGGTGCCGTAACGTCTACTTTGCACCAGAAGTTGAAATTTGTCAAGAACGACAAGCTTATCGTTGTTGGTGGGGAGAAATCACTTCTAGTAAGCCATTTGTCATCCTTCACCTATGTGGAAGCTGAAGAAGAGGTTAGAATGTTGTTCCAAGCTTTGTCTATTATTGATGAATTGAAGAAGACGGGGGCATCCATATCTTCTCTGAAGGATGCACAAGAGGTTATTCAGGCTGGCAACACCGACAAGTGGGGTCGTGTTGTAGAAATTGTTGAAAATAAGAACAAGAATGGGTTGGGATTTCAGCAAGGGCCTTTCAACGCCAATGTCAAGGATATGCAAGAAGTTTTCCGTAGTGGAGGGCTCGTTCACAAGGAGGGTCAACACTCAGTTGCAGTTATTGAAGACAACAATGAAGACAAAGCTTGTGCCAACTTTGTGATGCATGGACAAACCTGCAACAATTGGGTTTCTGTTGATATTCCCGTTGTTGTGCACCATTCAAAGTAATTTATTTCATTGTTAAAGAAAAATCCTTCTCTTATGCTTAAGGGAGAAGTGAAACATTGTTGGGCATTTCAATATTATCATTAATAAAAATACAATTTTATTCATCCACATCTATGATGTTTATTTTTACTTTTTACTTTTTCTGAAAATGGTAATCACAAAAAACATAAATAAGCAATAATTTTTCCATATCTGCATAATATTTGTTTGCACTCAATTTCTCTAAAATGAAAATATCGAAGCACTGTGCAGGTTGGTTCTCAAACCCATTGAACATGATGATCATACTCCCTCTCAAAACTTTGATTTCCCTGTGTTTGAAGTTGAGAAAGAAAATGTTGATGAAGACGTGTCTGATGAATTGTCCCATTTGCTTGAGAACGAGGAAAGAACCATTAATTTGTTTGAAGAGAAAATTGAACTAGTCAACTTGGGTTCCGAGGATGATGTGAAGGAAGTCAAGATTGGGTCTCAACTGTGTCCATAGGTTAAGAATGGGTTGGTTGATCTTCTCCTTGAATACTCTGATGTGTTTGCTTGGTCCTATCAAGATATGTCAGGTCTAGATTCTGATATTCTGGAGCATAAATTGCATTTGAAGCTAGAATGCCCGCCGGTCAAGTAGAAATTGAGAAAAACTCATCCTAATATGGCAATAAAGATTAAGGAGGAAGTGTAGAAGCAGATTGATGCTGGTTTCCTTGTTACCTCCGAGTATCCGCAATGGGTGGCCAATATTGTGCCTCTTCCGAAGAAAGAAAGAAAAGTCCGTATGTGTGTTGATTATAGATATTTGAATAAAGCAAGTTTTAAAGATGATTTTCCTCTTTTTATTTATGGACGGATTTTCCGGTTATAATCAAATCAAGATTACACCCAAAGATATGGAGAATACCACATTAATTACGCCTTGGGGAACATTTTATTATCGAGTGATGCCTTTCTATTTAAAGAATGCTGGTGCAACATACCAGAGAGCTAAGACCACTCTTTTCCATGATATGATGCATAAAGAGATTGAGGTCTATATTGATGATATGATTGCTAAATCAAAAGATGAAGAAGATCATGTTGAGCATTTGTTGAAGCTATTCCAGCGTTTGAGGAAATATAAACTCCGCTTGAATCCTAATAAGTGTACTTTTGGTGTTTGCTCTGGTAAGTTGTTGGGCTTTATTGTCAGCGAGAAGGGTATTGAACTTGATCATGCCAAGGTCAAAGCAATATAAGAGATTCCTGTGCCCAAAACTGAGAAGCAAGTCAGAGGTTTTCTCGGTCGCTTGAACTATATTTCGAGATTTATATCGCACATGACTGCCACATGTGCGCTTACATTCAAGCTTCTTCAAAAGGATCAGTCTTGTGATTAGACCGAAGATTGCCAAAAAGCTTTTGACAGTATCAAAGAATATCTGCTTGGACCTCCAATTCTGTCCCGACCTGTTGAAGGAAGACCGTTGATCATGTATTTGACTGTGCTTGAAGAGGGTATGGGGTGTGTTCTTGGTTAGCAAGATGAATCTGGTATGAAAGAATATGCAATTGACTACATCAGTAAGAAATTCACCGACTGTGAGTTTCGGTATTCTATGCTTGAGAAGACATGTTGTGCATTGGCTTGGGATACTAGTGTTTGCGATAGAGATGATGGGTTGCTCCCCAGGAAGTTCATCATTTATCTCTAGTAGAGTTTGAAGGAGAAGAGTGATCCAAAATGCACGGAATTTAAAATTTCTCCTTTAGTGATCCTTACGAATGGGCATGATCAGTGATAGAATCGTTACCTCTTGTGACGTTTGAAACCTTTGATGCAGATCTACGGAGCGATCACAAACGTTGAACGATGATAACGCCTCTACTTAGTCCACACAAATGGATTCCTTCAATCTCAGTGCTAACTACTACGAATGAAGGCTTTGAGTGAGTGAGTGTGTGAGAGAGAGAGAGAGAGAGTGAGAGAGAGAGAGAGAGAGAGAGAGAGAGAGAGAGAGAGAGAAACGAAAAATGAAACCGCAATGAATGCTTCTGCACAAGGGTTCTATTTATAGAACCACTTGTGTGGGATACAAGCTAAAAAGCCCGCTTAAGTGTATGTGGCCCATATCTTATAATATGCCAAAAATCACTTAAGCGCGTGGTACATTACCATATTTCGTATTCTACTTAAGTACACCGTACCTTACTATGTTCTACAACTCACTTAAGTGCACTGTACCTTACGGTGTTCCTTAGTTACTATATCTCTCATCAATCCGTCCTTTGTGTGTGACCCTGTAGGTTTTCGCGGCATTGACAATTATATTAAATCACACATTTAACATAATAAACAGTGAGCAGTATCTAGCAACACATCACTGCTACCCAAGACACGAAAATGTCATGTGATCTGACAAATCCTTCTGTGATAATACTTATGTCATACCCTAAATTTTACCTTGAGTTTTCACTCGCATCAGCATAACATAAATCGATCCATTTTGTTGTGTATTTCATCAATTTAAAGCATTCATCAGGGTTCAGGTAAAAAGTCAAGAATTCTGACATTTTATCCGACTTTGATAATACTTATTCAGTTGTCTGTTGATTAAGAAGTCAAAAGACTTGATTTCTCAATCTTGTTGTATTGCTTATTTTTTTATTGCATCGTGTTTCAGAGGTCCAGAAAGTGATAATCAAAAGTATTGTCGTTGCCTGAATCTTTGTAGGGTTTTGTTTGAGAATCAACAACAAATTGTACAAGAGTGGTTCATTTGCATCTGATTGTCTGTTCACGATTATTCAGTCAATAATTCAGTTCATTTACATGAAATTTGCATTTTATACTTGTCACAACATGCATTTTGTTCCGCATAATGTTTAAAATATCAGCCAGATAATTTTTTCGGATCTACAGACAACCCGGTTGAATCATTTCCCAAATATACGTCGATTTAGTGGCCGAAAATTTTCAAAATCGAGCTTTCAGATGTCAGTTTTATTGATCTATGGTTCGCGTAGTTCAACCTGGCATGCTCATTTTATTTTTTCGACTACTTTTTCAGTCGCATTTTTTATGTCCGCCTGAGCCTTTTAACCAATCGATTTTTATTTTAAAATTTGATCAAAACCTGTATGTTTCCGAGAAGTTTATTTTGCGCTGATCATTTTTATGCGTTCACTTTATTTTTTTTTGACATTTTTTATGCCCGATTTTAATTCATTTTTTATCCGATTATTCTTTATCTTTCGCCAAAATAATATGATGAATTATTTAGAATTATCTATGTTGTCAATTTGATTTTATTCATATTTGTATTTTTTTAAAATTTAAATAGTAAGAATACAATTATTTAATTTTTTTACTAGCGACTCAATAAGTCATTTATTTTTATCTTAAAATCATTTTTTTATATAAAAAAAAACTCCTTTAGCCATTGGTGGAGTACCATTTGGTTTTATTTTCATTTTTTTTTTTTTTTTTCTCTATCCACTTCTTTTCCTTTCTTTCTTTTATTTTTTCTCTCTCCTCTCTTTCCTCCTTTTCTCTCTCCACATTTTCTTCTTTTCCTCTCACTCTCAGGATTCTCCTTTTCTTCTTTCTCTCTTTCCCTATCTCTTTCCTCTTTTCTTTCTACCTTTTCTTCACATCCACACTTACACAAAAAATATCTAACATAAAATATATTAAATTTCTTTCATCAAAAACTCACTCTTTCTCTACTATTCCTAAACCGCCCAACCCATAATATTTCTTCCAAATCTCATTATCATCACCACAAAAAAGAAGTTTTAATCTAAAAAAAATAATATATATTTTTCCACTTCTTCAACCACCCAACAACAACAAAACTTAGAAAAAATATCTTCACCTTTCAATCTCTCAAACACAACTCAACTCCATCTTCAACATAACACACAAAAACTTCATTCATATTATTTACTAAATATCATCATCTTCACCTTCAACTCATTTTCTCACCATAAAAACCACACCACCCTTATCATCATCCTCACCTTAACACCAACAACTTCATTGACAACAACACAACAAACAAACTATTCAACATCACCTAACAAAACTGAAACAAAAGTGAAAAAAAAATCGATCGGGATACAATCTACCACCGTGTGCCATCGAAGCTCGCCGCACCACCACCGCCTTCGTCGGATCCGGTTCGGTGGGTGTTCGTTTTGTTTTTTTTTTCTTCTTTCTGATTTGCTTTCGATTTTGGATGCAACTTGCAGTTATATTGTTTGAGTTTTTAAAACTATTTTCTTTTGAAATGTGAGAAAAAAGAGATGTTGGGAGACAGTGATAAGATAAGAGAAATGGAAGGAAGAAAATGAAATCTTTATGATACTGGTTTAATGCACGATCAACATGAAAAAGGATGATATGTGTTTTTGCTTTTTTTTTTCCCTTCTTAAACACATGTAAGCATATAAGTGGTTTTTGTTTTAACTTTTTATAAAAAAACAATTTTTTATTAAACTTTCTTTTCTTTTCAAGTGGCAACGCCACTTTTCATTTTTTTTAAAGTTTTTTTTTGTTTGTTTTATTTATATACTATTGTTTTGTATTATTACAACTATTATTATTACTATTATTACATATTACCCTTACTGTTATATATATATATATATATATATATATATATATATATATATATATATATATATATATATATATATATATATATATATATATATATATATATATATATATATATATATATATATATATATATATATATATAAATAAAAATAGTACTATCATTATTTATATTGATATTATTATTTGTATTATTATTATTATTATTACTAATTATATATTATTATTATTCATTATTATTTATATTTTATTTATTACTATTCATTATTATTATTATTATTATTATTATTTATTGTCTATTATTATTATTATTATTATTATTATTATTATTATTATTGTTATTTTCGTTTTTTTATTGTTGTCATTATTATTATTATTATTATTATGACTCTTGACTAACTATTGTTACTAACTATTGTTACTAACTATTATTTTTATTGTTATTTATTAATAATTATTATTATTGTCAATAACTATTATTTTTAGCTTATTACTATTATTTCTTATTATTTCTTATTATTTCTTCTTCTTCTTCTTATTATTATTATTATTATTATTATTATTATTATTATTATTATATACTATTATTAATGTTGTTTGCTGCTAACTATTATTAATATTGTTAATTATTATTTTTATTATTGCTATTTATTTATTATCATTTATTTAATTAAATTGATTATTATAAAATTGTTTAAAAAAAATCATTTTATTTGTCCCAATCGGTTTTTCGCAGATGCGTAGCAATTTTGAAGTTAAAAGTTCAATTTAACTTCAAAAATCGCTTACACGCATATAGTCTTGTTGACTGGACTCGAATATGGTGATTCCTACATGAATCACTTTAAGTTTGCTTAACATATCGCTAAATTTCTTTTAGTTTAATTTTTTATTATTACTTCGAGTCCCCTGACTTTCTCTTGGGCCTTCTTACAACGAGATTCTTTATTTTATAACTGTCTTTTGAACTTTTACTGTATAAATTATTGTGTTATATCCCCATTCGAAAAATTGTACCCCATTCCCGAAAATGTGTAATAAGTTTATCGCTTTCATTTACTTTATTATATCAGTTGATTGTTAATTCAAAGATTAAAATCAACCTTTTTCAGAAAAGAACAAAAAAAAAACAAATACTCGATCCAACGTCGAGAAATTTTCACACAAAAAAATTATAGTCATTTTCATATCCATTTCTCTGTCATTTTTAAAACTTTCAAATCATGCCATTCTATTTCGATTCAAACGTAAAGAATAAAAACCTCGATCCAACATCGAGTGTCTTTTCCCTATTCAGATCCAAAATACTTTATCTAATTAAACACCATTTCATTAAAGATGAAAAAGGTAGATGGTCTCGAGCCTTCGATTTCTCTCCTCAATTACTTGGATACGAGTAGCCTTACTCGGTCATTCGAGCAATTGTCATCTATTAAAAACTTCAGCCCCCGCCACATCCAAATTATTTTCGTAATCAAACCTTAAGTTAAACTCATTTTCGTAACAAACTGGGACGAAAAAGGAGGTGGTCTGGAGCCTTCCATTCCCTTCCTCGAGTACTTGGATACGAGTAGCCTTACTCGGACATTCGAGTATTTGTCGTCTGTCCAAAATACATTAACCTTATTTAAATCCTTTTTCAATTAAGGACGAAAAAGGAGGTGGTCTGGAGCCTTTCATTCCCTTCGTCGAGTACTTGGATACGAGTAGCCTTACTCGGACATTGGAGTAATCGTCATCCAACAAAACACTCAACCAATCAAATCTGTTTTCCGCCCTTGTGCGACTCTGAAAACATTTTCAGAAAAGAGTATGCAACATCCATTTTGGTGCGAAACAAACAAAGACTTCAGCCTCCAAGAGCGAGCAACAAGTAAAGGTTTAATCGCTCAAATGTGATCCAAGCATCACTCTCTTTAAAAGCAATCCACCCAGTAGTTCTCTTTGGGCAGAACTACGTTTGTCTTGAGTTCTTCATAGCACCTGGAGATACGTAGGAGCAGGATTGCGAAATCTTGTTAGGCACATTAATATTAAAAAACCTAAGTCTTTCTTTTTCTCGCCCGATAAGTAGAAGATAATAATTAACATTAGCTAACACTCTATCATAAATTTAACTAAGTGGTTCCCGTTGAGTACAATGGACGTGAGGGGCGCTAATACCTTCCCCTTGCGTAACCGACTCCCGAACCTGAATTTGGTTGTGACGGCCATTTTCCTTTTATTGTTTTTCGTGGGTTTTATCGATATTTTCCCTTTCCTTTGTTGGAATAAATAAAGTTCGGTGGCGACTCTGTTCGAACATCTTTTTCGTGAGTGTGCGAGCGTCTCACGAAGGATCGTGTTTTTTGAGATGCGACAACTTATGTGTATAATTACCGATTTGCCCTTATGTCTATATTGAACAAAAGGCATAGACCGTGTCATCCTTGTCCAGTTCAATATTGGGCCCATAGACATTTATCCTGTTACGCAGGATGGGAAAATTCCATCTAGGTCACTCATGTCCCTTAGCATGCTTCGTGGAGTACCCATCAACTGTCTTTATGGTCATCCAGTTACGGACAACGTTTGATCAGCAATAAGGCACTCGACTCTACATCTAGGGTCCATAGTGGTTTTAGGTCGAAGGGTGGTATACACCATTATCACCATGAGAATAACTTATGACACTTTGCATAACATTCTATATAGTATTCTCATAGCGGGTCAATCCAGTATGAATATTACTCTTAATATTCATACCTATGTTTAAGACTTGATAACTCCTTATCCATGATCCATGAGATGTGATCATCAGTCTATATACATAATAGTCTTAATGCTTTAATGTTATCCCACTTCACAATAAATATCGACTACGGATACTTTAAGAATATTGTCCTTATGTTTAATGTGATCTCATGATTAAGTCATACTTGATACATTAAACGGACTAGCTATTCTAGGGACTTTATTAAACAAACATAATAAAGAAAAAGCCCTTTTATTATTAATAAATAATTCGATACAAGTACCAAAAGTATTGGCCTCTAGGGCTTACACCAACAATCTCCCACTAGCACTAGAGCCAATCAGGCATACCCCTAATGCCCATAGATCTAGTATGGCCATCATGCTTCTGCTGCGCAAGAGGCTTTGTCAGTGGGTCACTAATATTGTCAAGTGTAGGTACTCTGCATATTTTCACATCTCCTCTATCTATTATCTCTCGAATGAGGTGATAACGCCTAAGTATGTGTTTGGATTGTTGGTGAGATCTAGGCTCCTTAGCTTGTGCGATAGCACCATTGTTATCACAATAGAGACCAATAGGATCCACAATGCTAGGAACCACGCCAAGTTCACTAATGAACTTTTTGATCCAAACAGCTTCCTTTGCTGCGCTTGAGGCAGCAATATACTCGGCCTCAGTTGTAGAATCAACAACTGTATCTTGTTTTGAACTTTTCCAGCTCACAGCGCCACCGCTTAAGCAAAACACATAACCAGATTGTGATCTAAAGTCATCCTTATCTGTCTGGAAGCTAGCATCGGTGTATCCAATTACAACCATCTCTTCTTGACCTCCATATATCAAGAATGAGTCCTTAGTCCTTCTCAAATACTTGAGGATATTCTTGACAACTACCCGATGAGCATCACCAGGATCATATTGGTACCTACTCGTTGCACTTAAAGCACACGAGACATCTGGTCGAGTACATAGCATGACATACATGATAGATCCTATTGCAGATACATATGGAATCTTATTCATGCGATCCCTTTCTTCCTTAGTTGAAGGGGATTGTGTTTTTGATAGACACATGCCATGTTGCATAGGTATGAATCCTTTCTTGGAATCATGCATATTAAAGCGTCTCAGCACTTTGTCTATGTATGTACTCTGACTTAGGCCAAGCAGTTTTTGTGATCTATCTCTATAGATTCTGATTCCTAATATATAGGTTGCTTCACCTAGGTCCTTCATAGAAAAGCATTTCCCCAACCAAGACTTTACTTGTTGTAGGGTAGGGACATCGTTTCCAATGAGTAATATGTCATCTACATATAATACCAGGAAAATGATCATGCTCCCACTAACCTTCTTGTAGACACAAGGCTCATCTTCGTTCTTGATGAATCCATATTATTTTATTGTTTCATCAAAACGAAGATTCCAGCTTCTGGAAGCTTGCTTCAATCCATAGATTGATCTTTGTAACTTACATATCTTTTGGGCTTCTTCTGGTATGTCAAATCCTCCAAGCTGTGTCATGTACACATCCTCAAGAAGATTCCCATTAAGGAAAGCAGTTTTGACATCCATCTGCCATATTTCATAATCATGATATGCAGCGATAGCAAGTAAAATCCGAACAGATTTAAGCATTGCAACTGGTGAAAAGGTTTCATCATAGTCAACCCCATGAATTTGTTTATATTCTTTTGCAACCAGTCTTTCCTTTTAGGTATGTACCTTACCATCCATGTCAGTCTTCTTTTTGAAGACCCACTTGCATCCTATAGGGTTAACTCCTACAGGAGGCTCTACCAAGGTCCAAACCTGGTTTGTGTATATGGAATCCATTTCAGATTTCATGGCTTCTAGCCACTTCTCAGACTAGGGACCAGTTATGGCCTCTTGGTAGGTCACAGGCTCATCTTGATCCATGAGTAATACATCACCTTGATCAGTTATGAGATATCCATATCTCTCAGGTAGGTGACGTATCCTACCTGACCTACGCTGGTCTTGTTCTACTTGAGCAGGTTGCTCTTCCACAACTACTTATGTTTCCTGCTCTAATTCCTCCATAGGTGTATCAATGCTTTGTGATTCTTGAATTTCTTCAAGCTCTACTTTCGTCCCACTGATTCCTTTGGAAATAAAATCCTTTTCTAGGAAAACTCCAGTTCAAGCAAAAAATACTTTGCCCTCAGAAGGATTATAGAAGTAATACCCTCTTGTTTCTTTAGGATACCCCACAAATAAGCATTTGTCAGATTTGGGCTCAAGCTTAGTTGAAATTTGTCGTTTCACATAAACTTCGCAACCCCAAATCTTCATGTAAGACATATGTGGTTTCTTACCACTCCATATCTCATATGGTGTCTTCTCAACCTTTTTGGATGGAACACGGTTAAGTGTGTAAGCTGCTGTCAATAGTGCATGTCCCCAAAAGGAGTTTGGAAGATCGGCGTGACTCATCATGGATCGGACCATGTCTACAGGGTTCGATTTCTTCTCTCAGATACACCATTCCATTGGGGTGTTCCAGGAGGAGTAAGTTGGGATAGGATCCCACACTCTTTCAGATGGTCATCAAACTCTAGGCTTATATACTCACCACCTCGATCTGATTGAAGAGTTTTAATATTCTTACCTAGTTGGTTTTGTACTTCATTCTTGAATTCCTTGAACTTTTCAAAGGACTCTGATTTGTGTTTCATTAAATACACATAACCATATCTGCTGAAATCATCAGTGAATGTGATGAAGTACTGAAAACCTCCTCTGGCTGGTATGTTCAGTGGTCCACATGCATCAGTATGTATGAGGCCCAAAAGATCATTCGCTCTTTCACCTTTTCTTGTGAATGGAGACTTTGTCATCTTTCCAATTAAACAAGATCTGCATGTCTCATATGATTCATAATCAAAAGAGTCAAAGAGTCAATCTTTATGGAGTTTGGGAATGCGTTTCTCATTTATGTGGCCTAATCGACAATGCCAAAGGTAAGTTGGATTTAACTCATTAGGTTTCATCCTTTTAGTATTAATGTTATAAATAGGCATTTCGAGATCAAGGACATATAGTCCATTGCTCATTTGTGCAGTAGCATAGAATATATCATTCAAATAAATTGAGCAACAATTGTTCATTATTATAAATTAAAAACCAAACTTGTCCAAACAAGAAACATAAATAATATTCCGGCTAATTGCAGGTACATAATAACAGTTCTCTAACTGAATTATCAAACCACTAGGTAAAGTCAATACATAAGTTCCTACGGCTAAAGCAGCAACCTTTGCTCCATTGCCAACTCGTAGGTCAACTTCACCTTTTGTCAAATCTCTACTTCTTTTTAGCCCCTACACATTTGTACAAATGTGAGAACCGCATCCAATATCTAATACCCATGTTGCAGAAGTAGATAAATTTATTTCAATAACAAAAATACCTGAAGTTGAAGTCTCTACTCCATTCTTCATATCTTCCAGGTACTTTGTACAATTTCTCTTCCAGTGTCCGGTCTTACCGCAATGGAAGCAGGTGCCTGCCTTTGCTATGCCTCCACTAGGCTCCAAAGCAGCAACAGTGGGTCTGGGTTTAGCAATTTCCTTTACTTTCCCTTTCTCACCCTGCTTGGTGGGTCTTTTGTTCTGTCTCTTTCCATTTCCGATCATCATAATGGACTTCCCTTTTGACTTCATATTATGTTCAGCAGTTCTTAACGTGGCTAGCAGTTCAGGAAGAGATTTGTCCATATCATTCATATTGAAACTTAGGATAAATTGATTGAATCTATCTGGCAACGATGCAAGATCAAATCAGTCGCAAGTTCCTTTCCGAGGGGAAAACCCAACCTTTCAAGGTTTTCCACATACCCAATCATCTTGAGCACATGGGGACCTACAGGGGCTCCCTCGGCTAACTTGCCTTGAAAAAGGGATTTTAAAACTTCAAACCTTTCATGCCTTGCTTGCTCTTTATAGAGCATCTTCAGGTGTTCAATCATATCGAACGCTGCCATGTTCTCATGTTGCTTTTGCAACTCTGAGTTCATGGTAGCCAACATGAGATAAGCAGTTTCATTGGCATCATCGACATGTTTCTTATAAGCATCTCTTTCTGCCTTAGGTGCAGAATTAGGAGGTTCCTCTTCAGGAACAGGTTTCTCCAAGACATACAACTTTCTATCATGTTTGAGGATAATCCTCAGGTTTCGGTGCCAATCCGGAAAATTTGTCCCAGACAATTTTTCCTTGTCAAGGATTGATCGCAAAATGTTGTTAGAGGTGTTTGGTGTCATGGTAATCTACATGAAGTTAATGAAAATATAAGTATCAATAACATATTTAATTAGGCCTTTAATTAAATATGCTCCCACTATTTTACTCAAAATAAATGACCCTCATCATTTGATTCAGAAAATCCCGTTGGAAGATTTTCTAGTGGGTCGAGATCCATATTTCACTTTGTTCTAAGTCCGCGTAGGCGGATTACACAAAACTAGGTTATTTAGGTAGGAACTCCTTCCTATTGTATCTAATACAACTCTCGAATATTTTAGTTGGGTGAGTAACTTCTTATTCCAATCCATCACATGGATCATGTCCAACTCTTGCTTCTAAACACATATAATCTTATTATAATTTGTTTAGTTAAGTTTGACCCATTGTTTTAGCAATTGGATATTACAATTATCCCATAGCACCTTACTAATATAGAACATGCACCTCACGTAGGCGAAACCTACATTATCTGATACTAGTCTTGATGAGTGCTAAAACTTGGAAAGCATAAACTTAATATTTAATTTGAGGGAATTGTAATTATTCTGATCTCACCGGCTTATTTATCATATAAATTGTCTCTCACAAGCATCAACATACATTCACATGCATCAACATACAATCACATGCATCAACATACATAATGAAACAGTTATGGCCCCTAGCACAATTGTTCTCCCAAGCCAATGAGAGAACCTAAGCTAACCTAATAACGATCTAAGCTTCTCCAAGCAAGATCTTCAAGGTTGTCCTCCTTTGATATTGAATTCTTCTCTTTCTTCATAACATTACATTACGTAAAATAAACTCGTTTTACATACGAGGGAGTGAGATGAGAAAAGAAGTTACATTAAGAGATTAAAAGAGAGGTACGATACACAAGTCGTATTTTAAAATCCCAAAATAAAATAAAGGAAAACTAAGGCCATAACCGATCACCACAAGACAATAATAATAAACATATTATTATTATTAATTTTAATTCTTTTAATTCCTTAAAACCAAATTAAATTTCACCGGGGGTCCGCTGCCCGGTATGCGGGAACGGGGGTTGTAGGGGCAGCGCCCCGCGCCGAAAACTTTAATGAACATTTCATTTGAAATCGATGTCGTTTTTCGCATCAACACTTGATACTTTAAGGAAAAGTCCGTATGTGTGTTGATTATAGATATTTGAATAAAGCAAGTTTTAAAGATGATTTTCCTCTACCACACATTGATATGTTGGTAGACAATACAGCTAAATTCAAAGTCTTTTCATTTATGGACGGATTTTACGGTTATAATCAAATCAAGATTGCACCCGAAGATATGGAGAATACCACATTAATTACGCCTTGGGGAAAATTTTATTATCGAGTGATGCCTTTCTATTTAAAGAATGCTGGTGCAACATACCAGAGAGCTAAGACCACTCTTTTCCATGATATGATGCATAAAGAGATTGAGGTCTATATTGATGATATGATTGCTAAATCAAAAGATGAAGAAGATCATGTTGAGCATTTGTTGAAGCTATTCCAGCGTTTGAGGAAATATAAACTCCGCTTGAATCCTAATAAGTGTAGTTTTGGTGTTCGCTCTGGTAAGTTGTTGGGCTTTATTGTCAGCGAGAAAGGTATTGAACTTGATCATGCCAAGGTCAAAGCAATACAAGAGATTCCTGCACCCAAAACTAAGAAGCAAGTCAGAGGTTTTCTCGGTCGCTTGAACTATATTTTGAGATTTATATCGCACATGTCTGCCACATGTGCGCTTACATTCAAGCTTCTTCAAAAGGATCAGTCTGGTGATTAGACCGAGGATTGCCAAAAAGCTTTTGACAGTATCAAAGAATATCTGCTTGAACCTCCAATTCTGTCCCGGCCTGTTGAAGGAAGATCTTTGATCATGTATTTGACTGTGCTTGAAGAGGGTATGGGGTGTGTTCTTGGCCAACAAGATGAATCTAGTATGAAAGAATATGCAATTGACTACATCAGTAAGAAATTCACCGACTGTGAGGCTCGGTATTCTATGCTTGAGAAGACATGTTGTGCATTGGCTTGAGACACTAGTGTTTGCGATAGAGATGACGGGTTGCTCCCCAGGAAGTTCATCATTTATCTCTAGTAGAGTTTGAAGGAGAAGGGCGATCCAAAACGCATCGGAATTTAAAATTTCTCCTTTAGTGATCCTTACGAATGGGCGTGATCAGTGATAGAATTGTTACCTCTTGTGATGTTTGAAACCTTTGATGCAGATCTACAGAGCGATCACGAACGTTGAATGATGACAACGCCTCTACTCAGTCCACACGAACGGATTCCTTCAATCTCAGTGCTAGCTGCTACGAATTAAGGCTTTGAGTGTGAGAGAGAGAGAGAGAAACGAAAAATGCAACCGCAATGAATGCTTCTGCGCAAGGGTTCTATTTATAGAACCACTTGTGTGGGCTGCAAGCTAAAAAGCCCACTTAAGTGTATGTGACCCATATCTTATAATATGCCCAAAATCACTTAAGCGCGTGGTACATTACCATATTTCGTATTCTACTTAAGTACACCGTACCTTACGATGTTCTACAATTCACTTAAGTGCACTGTACCTTACGGTGTTCCTTAGTTACTCTATCTCTCATCAATCCGTCCTTTGTGTGTGTCCTTGCGTGAGTCGCATATCCGGTTAATGTATTTTGTACCATGGAATAGGTTTATTTCTTAATCTCCAAGAAGAGTCTGATGACCGTAGCTTTCCTTTTGAGGAATTTGTTGCTGATTTATTTACACGTGTGGCCTTTCACTTGTCTCGGTAGATTGTGTATCCATAGTGAAGCCTCACAGATTTTTTTTAATGGAATCCTCAGTAGATTGCCTGGTTCCCCACTCAGACTTTTGCCTCTCGTTATGACCTGGATCCCCAACAGAAGTCCATCTTTTGATAGAAGATTTCTTCATTCAGATGATATATTTCTGAACAATATTGATGTATCCGTCCCTTGTAGGGTTGTCTCCCATTTGATAAGGTATTGACCTAAAATCCCCCACAATGTTGACTTATTGCTTTGAAATATATATATATATATATATATATATATATATATATATATATATATATATATATATATATATATATATATATATAATATAATAATATATATATATATATATATATATATATATATATATATATATATAATATATATATATATATATATATATATATATATATATATCCCTCAGCTTGAGATATGGATCCTCAGTAGATCTCTCTTATCCTCAATATTTTGGTTGATATTTTCAGTAGTGCTTTCATCCCCACGAAGTTGCCAAGCTATATCTTTCTCCTCTCCTAGAGAGTTTGAGTTTTAAGCAAGATATTTGTTATTCTTGGCTTATCCCTTAGCAGTATCTCCTCCTCTTCTGAGAGTTGAGTTTGAGTAGGATTTGTTTATCCTTTTGATTGCTATATATATATATATATATATATATATATATATATATATATATATATATATATATATATATATATATATATATATATATATATTCTTCATCTCCTCAAAGCATTCCGTCATAGCTCAAGGAAGGCCGAGGATATAACTATCCAAAACAAAGCTTAACTCTGGTTGGGGGAAGGCATGGAGTGTAACACCCTTCTAAAATACCCCAATAATTAAGTAATTCAACAAAATATAAATCAGAGTAGATATGCAATTTAAGGGTGTCACACTTGACACTTCACACCATTCACACTTGTCATGCTCATTTATTAATCAAAAATAAAACATTGCACATTTCGCAGCGGATAGAGATCTAATCAATCATGCAAACCATGTAATCACATTACATGCAAAACTGTTCAACAACCACAATTGAAAACAAAGTAAAACATCCCGTCCCGATGTTACATCTACCAGAGCATGACCCACTAAGGAACTACACTAGACTCCAAGCACTAGCTTCTACCCAATCACTGCTCGTTACCTGAAACATAGTTGTAAGGGTGAGTTCCTCAATCGATATAATAAGCATTATAAAATATCATGTAATGCTAAGTAATTTAACACATTTCATCACCCAAATCAGATCACACATTCAGCAACGGCAACCTCAACTCATAATCATACTCAACACAACACAACACAAAACACCCGTATAATATTGGAATACATCCATTCATATTATACGCCACACATACATTATGCAATGAGACTCCATGCATGCGGTACCGACTATTCGTGAACACATAGTTCAACCTCACCGATCAAATCCAGATACGGCTACCAAGCTCACTAGTCCCACTCATTTGAGACCTAGTGACTCACTCACTAATTCCTCACCATGGGAATTAGCTACCACCCCAAGGGCTATGTTATGCACGCTAAATCACCTAGCATTCAAACATCAACAACAATCCACAATAACTCACTCACTAATTCCTCACCATGGGAATTAGCTACCACCATAAAGGCCATACTATGCACGCTAAATCACCCAGCATGCAAACATCAACATCAATCCAAGATAGACATATGCTCACACTCTAAGCCATAAACAGTCCATTCACAATTGCATACATAACAGATACATTCACATCATTATGCATACCATCACACATCATCAGCATATGTATCATAGAATCATATTCATATCATGCCAAATAATAAATCACAGTATTAGCACACTCTACTAATACCTATACTGCTCAAAACAACGGGAAATGATCCCTACTATATCATCCACCGATATAGGCCAATCATCCAATATGTCCACAATATTTAAATATCAAATTTTCACTTTTCCAACAGTGTTAACCGGTTAACGCCCTGGGTTAACCGGTTAACGCAAAACAGAACGCGCTTCCTGGCAAATTTTAACAGTGTTAACCGGTTAACGCCCTGGGTTAACCGGTTAACGCAAGACAGACAACAATTTCTCATAATTCATAACAGGGTTAACCGGTTAACACCATGGGTTAACCGGTTAACGCAGAACAGAAATAAATTCTTTTAATTATCATAACAGTGTTAACCGGTTAACACCCTGGGTTAACCGGTTAACGCAAGACAGAAAGCTGTTCCTGCGCTAATGTAGCGGTGTATTCGTCGCTATATGATCTATCGATTAAACCATAAGCTAGGGATACATTGAAATTTTCGAGTCGCCACCGCACTTTTATTTATCCAAAGGATTGGCTAAAAAGCGAACAAAAGCCTAAGAAGTTTTACACGTAGAAAACTAATAAAAAGATCAGAGATTCTGGGTAAGGGGTAAATTACGCAATGGGAAGGTGTTAGGCACCCACTACGTCCTAGGTACTCCTAGGGAGCCCTTTTCACACTTGTTATGCTAAATTGTTATTTGTTATGACAAAAATATTGTGCAAACATGATTGGGATGATGAGAAAAGAATATACAATTTATTTATTGGGTTATTGGGTTTGAA
Source organism: Lathyrus oleraceus (assembly GCF_024323335.1). Classification (NCBI taxonomy): domain Eukaryota; kingdom Viridiplantae; phylum Streptophyta; class Magnoliopsida; order Fabales; family Fabaceae; genus Lathyrus; species Lathyrus oleraceus. The sequence goes on along the minus strand of NC_066583.1, from coordinate 367,323,303 downwards.
CGGATAAACCCGCTGCCTACGTACCTTCCATCAAAGGTAAGGATCAAAACGCCGTAGTTCGGCTAAAAGATTTCCAAAAGTTGGTGGATTTGATTTTAAACACAAGCACTGAGGCTTTTCATTATCAATGGGAGAACACTCGACCAAAAACAACGTCCACCATGCGAGGATAGCTTCGACGTACTAGAGGGGTTAACCCTGTTTGAAGTACGGAAGTCTTACTGTCGACTCACTAAGGATAGGCAAGATTTACATCAACCACAAAGATAATTGAAACCTATGGCTAATGCATGAAAAGATTAATGGACAGAGCCAAAACAAGTGAATGAGTGAAGTTAATTGATTGTGTTTGTGAAAATGAGGTCAAAGTATGATTAGGATTGATTCAAAGAAGTATTATGAAATGAGTTTGAAAAAAGTCAAGGACTTGGGTCCAGGTTTTTAGTTAGAAAACATGAAGATGTTTGCACAACACTTATGTCAAATTTAAAAGGTATAGTGTGAAAAGGTTCAGGACATAATGAATGATGAATGGATGAAGATGGATTGTAAAACTTCTTAGAAGGTTCACTTCTTGAAATCATATAGAGGATGATTCAAGTGTGTCCTTTGGAATACAATGGATAATAACAAAGAAAGAAAGTCAAGAAAGGCGGATACCGGATGCCAATCAATGGTCTTATACCAATCTCCTAAAACAAAACGGGATATCAGAGGCCACTCTATGGACTTACACTAATCTCCACAGGCAAAGAAAACAAAAATGAAACATGGAAATCAACTGCCAATCTATCTGGACTTAGGTTAACTCCACAGTATGGTCCTAGGAAATCCAATGCCACATTACAGGGACTTACAATGGATCCTCACATACAAGAACAAAAGCAACAAAATGATCACAGGAATGCAAATGCCAACTTACAGGGACTTATAATTGCAACCTCTCACACAAACAGATAAACAAACTATGATCATAGGAAAGCAGATGCCAACTTACAGGGACTTATAACTGCAACCTCACATACAAATCAAACAGATCAAATTATGATCATAGGAAAACAGATGCCAACTTACAGGGACTTATAACTGTATCCTCACATAAACAGATAAGGCAACAAAAGATATGAGTGACCAATGAGGTCTTACACTCTATCCTTCCATATCACAGGAGCAAATGTCAAAGCAATGGACTTACAATTGACCTTAATGGGCAAACAACAATGATAGCATCACAAAAAGCAAATGAGATGATCATGCATTAATGGCAATTGATGATGATGATAGATGCATAACATACAGGCAAGCAAGTGCGTATGAAGCAATCAAACAATCAATGAATATCAAACAACACACTCTATAGCCAAACAATGGGGGCTCACACAAGAGGGTTTGACTTTGAAAGTCCACTGTAATAGGTGAAGGTCGCTCTTAACCTGGCCATTGAGGGGCTCAGGTGAAGCAGATGAAAAGGAGATGAGGGGTGTGCCTCATTGCTTCTATCCCTGATCGGGGAAAGCATATCAGGAAGTGTGGGAGTTCAGAAAGTAGGAACTCTCTCCACATTATTGACTCGATTAGATCTTGGGTATTTATCTCAATGCTTCAACCATGTAATGGGAGCAAAGAGAGGACACACTGAATAGTGGGGGATAGATTGCTTATCCCTACCTTCCACCAATTGCCTTACTTGAAGGGCTTTTCCTGCTTAGGACAAATTTAAACAAACACAGGCATTGCCTCTTAAGGAGGACTTCAGACAGTTTGCCCGGTCAAATAACAGACCGGGTCTCCAGACTACATGAAGAAGAAAGGTTTATACCTCAAAGCAAATGCTAAATAGCAAAGCAAGCAAGTTCAAAGAACTTAAGCAACTAAAGTACCTGAAAAAGTCAAACTTATTAGCAAACAGTTCAACAGTCAAAATCAAAGGCAAATGGATAAACAAAAGTCAACCACAGAGGGATCAATCGTGCAAGGCACAAAGACTCAAGCATATGAGTCACCTACAAAACAAAGGTTAGCACATTAAACAATCAAACTAAAACACATTTGAATGATCCTCAAGGCATTGGTGCTTAACCTGAAACAGATGAACTCAACATAAGCTTAGAAGACCACTAGGACTAGCCTAGGGTCAAAGATGAAAGAAAAAGTCAAGGCAGCAAGGAAAAGTCAACCCAAACCAAGTCTAAACATTCAAGAAGCATTCTCAATTGGATTCATAATTATATCATGCATCATGGTCATTTCATATGCAAAAGGATGCAAAGCATGGCAAGAGAAGCATACAAAAGTCAACAACAAAGACTTCATTCAAAAGTCAACTCAAACATTTTCAAAAATCATGAAATAAATCACACTCAATCCTAACATCTAACATGGTATACATGTAAAATTTCATAGCATATGGATGAGAGGAAGGCAGTCAAGTAAAATCATGAAGTCAAACCAAATTCAAGTAAGCATGGTGAAAGTCAACAAGCATGGGTCAACTTCAAAAAAATCATATCAATTTGAAAACAGAAGAGAAATGAATGAGATTAACACCAATGCAAAGCTCAAGGAGTCTAGTTATCACATGTGAAATTTCATGGTCATACAATAAGATTTGAGAATTTCACAAAAGATTTGGCAAGGCATAGCACAAAAAGTCAACAAATGACCAAGTATGGAAGAAAGTTCCCAATCAAATGGAAAACAGCATGATTAATTCCAAGAAAATTCATACACAAACTAGACATGTGATAGATGATTCATGCAAAATTTGGGGTCAATTGGATAAGAGGAAGCATGTGAACAAAAATTGGGAAAATACATGATCATGGTATAGCACCAAATGTAACACATAACTTCAGAAAATCATAACTCTCAATCCACAAATGATAAATGCACAAACCTTATATGGAAATGAAGGTCAATGTGTCTAGTTTCACCACAAAAAATTTCAAACTCATTGGATGCAACATGAGTATTTCACAATTGAAATGGCACAATGTATCATTTTGGCATACATGTTGGGAAAACATTTATCATTTAAAATCCAGCCACTGAAAAATTAATTAAAATTCACCATAAAATAGAGGACACATTCATGAGTTTAATGCAAAAAATCTCACAATTTTTGGAGTTAAAATGAATTTAAAATGAATTATGGAAGTTGATGAACATTTGGATGAAGCATGAGCAAATAAGCATGGCATATGGGGTCAAACCAAGGTCAACCGTGGCATTCTAGTAATTCTGGGTTCACTTAACTAAACTGCATCGTTTTGGGGGGGGGGAACGAAATGTTCCTATTGGCTCTCAGCCAATGGAACAGTGTAATGCGCCAATGAGCTTCCAAGCTCTGAGTTTTCACATAAACCCTTAGGGTTTCTAATAGCATGGCCAACAATGCAAGCAAACAGCAATTGTTTTCAAACAACATCATCCAACAACATGATTCGACCAAACATACAACCATCATGCATTATCAACCAACACAGCATAAGCATATTTCATGAGATTTTCTTGGCAGCTTAAAATAGCAGCAGGGTTTATTCAACATCCAATGTTCAACATCATCAAACCAAGCAAAACAAACACTAACATGGCAATGGTACTGTTCATACAACAGACAGCAACAGCATTCATCATCATTCATCATTTAAATCAACAGCACATGAACACAGCAATCAACCAATAATCAGGGCCATGAAACGTCATCATCATGCAATATTAACTAACAATCAAACCAACAAAATCATGAGAAAAAATTCTGGACATGGTAGGTTTCGAAACAGCAGCATGGTATTGAAATACTTCAAGCAGCATGAGCAACAACAATAGACAATCCTCATAAAACATGATTTCTGGAAAAGCCAAGGTTTCAACAACAGCAACATTGGCATTTGTAATCAACAATGTTCATCATCACACAGACAACTTCAAACAGGCACAATCAACAGCATGGCCAAACAATGACATAACAACAACACAACATAAGCATGAAAATCTGGGCAGGGCATAAGTTTGGACAGCAGTAGTATCAATTCATTATCAGTCTACAGCATAACTAACAGCACATCAATAACAATATGTTCATACAAATACAAGCAACAACAGCCAATGAACTTCACAATTTTTCTGGATTCTCATGCATACTTTAGGGTTTCTACTAGCAGCCAACATACATCTTCATGTTCAACATTAACATCAAACAGGTTCAAGCAAAAACACACATAAACATGGGAAAAATCCTGGACAGGGTAGGGTTCAATACAACAGTGCCTTCATCATTCAATGTTCAAACATGGAAATTTCGAAATGTCCAGAAATCCAAATCATGCATACCAATAGCATCAACATACTTCAAGCATCACAAATATATCATCACTTTTCACTAAATCAATGTAAACAAGCCAAATCGAAGAAACATATATTTGCTCATGAAAATGAAATTCCAGATTTCTTGCAACATGGTCAACCAAATCAAGCAATCTATAGTTTGTTGGAATCAGCAAGATGTAAACTACTTAAAGCATGGCATCATTTGGAAAAATGTATGAATCGAAATTTTACCACAACTGAAGTTCAGTGATGATGCAGTGCTTCCTTGGCCTTCAAAGCTCAAAACAGGTGGCCCTTATGCTTGGAGATGTTGGATGGTGAAGTTCTCTTGACTCAAGGATGCTTGGAAACAAACAAATAACCATCTGCCATTGTTGAGCTTGATGAAAAAAAACAGAGTGAGAAATGGCTTTACAGTATGAGAATGGAGGTTGATTAAGCTTCCTAAAGTTGTCCTAGTGAAGGAACAATGAAGGGTTACTCGAAGGTTTCCAAGGTTTTGTGCAGAAAATCAATTTGGTGAAAAATGGAGGTTTGAGAGTAGAGAGAGTTCTGTGCTTGTGGCTGCTGAGTCTAGGGTTAGAAATGCTGAGAAATGAGCTTTTATCTTCCTGTTTAGCCAAGTTAATCCAAAGCCTAAACTGGTTTAGCCTTAATGCCAATATTTGCAAACTTGCTAAACTTGAGCATGTGGAAATGGGGGTGTAGTGGCTGCACGATTTTGGGCTCTAAACAGGCTGCCAAGTACCTTGCCAATTGCTGTTTTGGTTGTACATGTGAAATGCTGTACTGGTTTTGCTTTTGTGAAGCTTCTTGCAAAATTTTCAAGTTTGCATTTTTATCCAAAATTGTGGTATGGTGATGGAATGTGCATGAATTAGGACTTGAGGCAAGTTTCAAATGTGATTTTAAACCTTTCCCAATTGGCAAAAATGAGAAAAAGTCCATAAATCAAAAAGTCAACTGTGAGTCAAACTTTGATTTTTAAAGGAATAGGTCCAAAAATGCCATTTTGAATGGTAGGGTTTTAGGTCATGAAATTTATATTTTTGGAAAGAGGATGAAAAATGTGGTTTGTAGGAAAAAACCCCACCAAATTTGGCCTTATGGTTTGAGAGATATGGCTCTTTGAAGTTCAAAAAATTGGTGAAAATGATTTGATCATATCTTGACAACCACACATGGGATTTTGATGTTCTTGGACTTTTTGAAAATGGGAGAACAAGATCTTCAACTTTCATGTTGGGCAAAAATTCATTTGAAGCTTGTATCATGATGTAAGTTTAAGATCAAGAAGTTTCCATTTTTGGCAATTAAAATTACAGGTCCACTTTCTATTTCTGGAAATTTTCTGATTGGCTTGATTTTCTTCCATGATGAGGTTGGACATGATATATGAGGCTTATACAAGCATGAATGGGCTCCTTCAAATCAATTCTATCCATCAAATCACTGATTAAATCAACTGTTGACCAAGTTTGACTTTTCTAGGGTTTTGGATGACTGGACCACTTCTGATGAATTCCAAACCCTAATCCCTTGAGACCTTGACTTCAAATGATGTCTCAAGTTGTATGAACCTTTGATTATTGATCATGGTGCCCAAATTCTGCAAGAATGGCCACCATCCATTGCTTTGACTGACCAATGACTGACTTTGACCTAATTGCTGATGATTGCTTCAACTGCAAGCAACAAGGTTAGACTGACAATATTTTTGTACTTTTTGAATGATAAACATATGAAAAGCAAGAATATACAAATGCAAAGTATGCTTGGTGATCAAGAAACAAACCTAAAAGGCAATCTACCCACTAGGAGGGAAGCAAAGGCATGCAATGATCCTTGAGGTTATGATATGAATGATATGGGCCATGAGGGATCTTAGGGCCCAAAATTGGGGTCTTACAGATGCCCCTATTTAAGGTCATTCTAGCCGGAGAAGTGAAGTTTAGAAATCTTCATCTCGACGCGGTAGAATGGACTTAAATAACAGTAATGAGACAAATTTTGGTCCCTAAGAGACCTCATGATGCAGATGTATGTATGCAAAAGACAAAATTCTGTGGGGAATATGATTCACACAGAAGCAAAAGACGATCCATCGGAGTAGTACACTCACCAGGAACAGAGATTCTGACAAGACTCTAATTGGGGATAATAAAAGAACAAGAAATGTGTGAACAAGACATGACTCTAAACTGGGGAAAAACAAAACTGACATAATGTGAACAAAACACGACTCTGATTAGGAAATAAAAGAAAACAGACTGGAGAACTCACTGGGGAGTGAAGGACTCACACTGGGAAAAGAATTCCAAAGGAAAATAAATCCATTGGAGAAACACAAACTGACTCCTGGGGGAGAAGCAAAAGAAAAACTCCACTGGGGAAGTAACAAGCAAAATGATATGCTACCGGACAAGGGTAACAAACTCAGGAAGGAACACCAAGGATACCGGGTTGTAGGTATGTAACAGGTGACCGACCAAAGGCGTGAATTGGTGTGTGTTCCAAAACACTCATCATCCTGAAGTGAGCGAAAGCAAACTTGTTTATAGGATGGATATTTGATTCTGTAAAGAATGCAAATCTTACTCTGAGGGGAAAGCAACAAAGAATTGACCCAAGAGTGAACGAGACATATTATTCATTACCGGCAGACCGTGAATAATATACTCGAAAGGAAAATTATCCTGAACCGGTTATTGGGTTGTTTATAGGATAAGATCCGAAGACGTGAATTGGTCTGTGTTCCAAGACACTCATCATCCGAAAGAAAGCTAGAACAGCAGACTTGTTTAAAGGATGGCTGAAAAAACGTGAATTGGTGTGTGTTCCAAAACACTCATCATCCAAAACGCAAACTGGTTAAAGGATGGATAAAAAGACGTGAATTGGTGTGTGTTCCAAAACACTCATCATCCGAAAGAAAGCTAGAACAGCAGACTTGTTTAAAGGATGGACAAAAAAGACGTGAATTGGTGTGTGTTCCAAAACACTCATCACCCTAAACACAAACTGGTTAAAGGATGGCCAAAAAAACGTGAATTGGTGTGTGTTCCAAGACACTCATCATCCGAAAGAAAGCTAGAACAGCAGACTTGTTTAAAGGATGGACAAAAAAGCGTGAATTGGTGTGTGTTCCAAGACACTCATCATCCAAAACGCAAACTGGTTAAGGATGGGCAAAAAAACGTGAATTGGTGTGTGTTCCAAAACACTCATCATCCGAAAGAAAGCTAGAAAAGCAAACTTGTTTAAAGGATGGATATTCGATTCTACAAAGAATACGAATCTTGCTCAGCTGGGGAAAATCAACAAAGGATTCCAACTAACGAGCGCACGAGATATACTATTCATTACCGGCAAACCGTGAATAATATACTCGCATGGAAAATTATCCTGAACCGGTTACTGGGTTGTTTAAGGACAAAAATCCGAAAAGAAAGGCATCGGGATACCAGAATAGGTATATAATGATGACCAATCAAAAGGAACAACAGACATTACCAACAAAAGGGTAAATGAAAGGCGAACTGCTGAGGATAAATTGCAAGCATCCGGCAATTATCGACAGAAGACTAGCTGGGGATGCACTGGTAAACAACCAATGATCCGGGGAACAAATCACTAGCATACGGTGAAAGGACCCACTGGGGATAAAATTGCTAGCATACGGCAATTATCCACAAAAGACTTGCTAGGGATATAAGTGCTGATCTGAGCAACTTATACAAGCGAAGGAAAATCATCATCAAAGACTAGATGAAGATAACCACAAAAATTAGGGTTTACATCTACCGAATACGGGGTAGAAGACCAAAAACTCCGCGTGGGGATAGAACAAATCACAAATCCGCACGGGAAACCAAAATAGGGTTTATAACAAACCACAAACTGCTGAAGAGCAGAAAAATAGGATTTACGACTACCGGGTAGTAGGTAGAAGACCAAAACTCTGGCTGGAGAACAAAAGGTGTATAACCACAAATTCTGTCAAGAAAGCCAGGAAAAGATAGGACTTACAACTACCGGTTTGTAGGCAGAGGCCCAAAAACATTCCGCTGGGGAACAACCCGCTGGGAAACACAAGACATTTGACAAATAGCCAATTCGGGAATGATCCGAAAAGACGGACTGAATCAAGACACGTCCTAATGAGGATGTAACTCAAATAGGAAAATCCATCCCAATATATGTGTTGGGAGGAAACGGAAGAAACCGTCATCCACGAGGATAATCTTAGTGGGGAACTGCAGAAGGAAAGACAGACATATTTTCTGCTTATGGGGTTGACTCTATATGGAGAGATTTTAAACACCCAACATCTGCTTAAGGAGATCTGTAAAGAGATCTATATCACCATAGCAGGAGACACGGCAAACAAAAGATATATGGCGAGAAATGCAACATGAATATCTGAATGTTTTATGAATATGCGTGAATATGCGTGATTTATGTTTGATGAATGCTGACAAAACAGACAATTCTAACACAAACAGGTTCCGGAACAAACGTCCGGTATTATACTTCCAGGGGAAATAAACCAACTGGAGAGCCAATCTGCGGAGATCTACATGCTGTAAAGCAAAGATCTGCGGGTACTGCTGAAGAAGCAGAGAATCAGAGATATCAGGAAACAACCCAATCAGGGTACAGAAAGTCACAACGGGCGAAACGGCCACCAAGACGAATCTGTAAGGGAACAAGAGAAGTCCCAAAGTATATCTACAGGGGATCCCAGTGTCGACTGAGAAACAACAAGTGCATTGCATAAGCACGAACTGCTGTAGAAGCAAATCCACACAACTCCACTGGGGGACAATCCGCTGAGGGAGAATGACATCATCCAGATAGAATCTAACTGCATAAGCAACTCTACTGGGGAAAACCGTCGGCTACTCTCTTGGGGAACAAGCCACTGAGGGAGGACAGGTCAAACAAGTAGATTCTGCAACAGACCACTCCACTTGGGGAGAATATACATAGCAAACTGATCACAACAAGTAGATTCTGCAATATAAGCCACTCTACTGGGGATCACAGACAGTCAGGAAATCAATCCGTTCTCGTGAGGCTAGAGCCATCATCCGACCATACTGGGGATTGAGGGAGTATTCAACAGGCAAAACTGCCACAACAAACAATCTGCAGACTAAACTGAGGAAAAGATGGTTGCAAATATACTGGGATGTCAACCCAAATCAACCACCGAGTAGGAAAATAAATCCTGCTCTGCTGAAGAGAATAACTCTGATGGAGAGATAGCAACAATTCCGCAGACGACTTCGCCGGGGAAAGGGTAAAGTACCGGGTATCAAACCACTGACTTACCAAGTCTTCAAAAGGAAAGCGATCATGCTGAGGAAACAGACAGTTCCGCTGGCAACGCTGCATGGGGAAAAGCGGTAACAACTCTACTTGCAACTCTGGGGGGAGTATCAACAACGGTTATACTCGCGACTCCGATGGGAATGTCAATAACATCTCTACTCGCGACCTTGGGGAGTATCAGTCAATCAGTTATGCTCATGACTGTGCTGAGGAGACAAATAAAGTCTGGGGATATCGACCCACTGGAGAAAGTGACGGGGCACCAAGATGACAAACCATCAACCACCGAAACTTCTATAAGGAAAACACCCATGCTAGGGGAACTGCTGCTGGAGAAAACAAAGTCTTCAACAACAAATCACTTGCGACTGTATTGGGGAACAGCCCCAACAACAACTCTGTCTGAGGAACAACCCCAACAAATATCTGAAGAAAGAAGATACTACCAAACCAGGAATATGAACCAATGTCTTACCTGTCGGAGATCATGCCACCCTCGGGAGAGCACTGAGATATTCTTGAGTATCCTTTCAATCTTGTGAATGTTCACTTTGTTTAAAACAACAATTTTGAAAAACTTGATTTGTTTAAAACAATGACATTTTATCAATTTAAAACATGCAAAACATTTGTTGAATTGAAACAAATAAGAGTGCAAATAATTGGATAAAAAGCTCAAATTGATTTGATAGAATGGTAGTCCGCAAATGGCAAGACTCCATAGATCTGTACAAATTTGAAATCAGTGATATATATTGGAAGAGGGCTACATTGAACATAATGATCCTTTCTCTACCAATTTGAATCTCGATGTATCCGAAGCTTCAGTTGACGACGAATCGAGAATTTTCTGACGAAATGACGACTGATGAACCAGAAAGTCTTGTCAGGATGCAGCTACTTGCCAAATCCCTAATTTTTGCCTAGATTGCCCCAGAGTGAGGTACTCAATCTAGCGGGATGCAAATATTCTATTTTTTTCAAGTCTCTAATTTTTGCCTGGATAACCCTTGCGGGTTCTCCACCGAGACGCTCATTTTTTGCCTAAGCCGCCCTTTCGGGTTTTCAACTTAGCGAGCAATTCTGTTTTTTCATTCTTTTTTCATTTGCATATACTTTTTTTTTCTAGGCAAAGTATCTTTTAACTGCATCTGAATTCACAGGACGAGTGAAATCCTCCCCATCCATTGTTGTAAGCATCAAAGCTCCGCCTGAAAAGGCTCTCTTAACAACATACGGACCCTCGTAGTTTGGAGTCCACTTGCCCCTGGAATCGGGCGCGAAAGACAAAACTTTCTTGAGCACAAGGTCACCTTCTCGGAATACACGAGGCTTGACCTTCTTGTCGAATGCTTTCTTCATTCTTTGCTGATATAACTGACCATGACACATGGCAGTTAATCGCTTCTCTTCAATCAAATTCAACTGGTCATATCGACTCTGAATCCATTCAGCATCAGTCAACTAGGGACTTTTGAGGGTATACTTTTTCTTTTTTTTTTTTTTTTTTTTTTTTTTTGGAAAAATTATGAAAAAATTTTCCTGATTTTTTTGATTTTTCATCTTTTTCACCCTCTTTTTTTCTTCTTTTTTTTTTTTTTGTTTTTTTTTTTTTTTTTTTTTTTGATTTTTTCTTTTGTAATCCCCAGTTTGACTGTTTTTGCTGATTCTCATGATACAGCTGAATGAGCTTCTTTGGTGCTCAAGAAGGTGGGTAATCTCGTCAGGAATCCCCTTCAACATCATCTTCCTCTGCCTCAGATACAAAGACTTCAAGATTGGGAGATGACGTTGGATCATTATGTTCAATGGGTTTAGAAATCCCTGCATAATGATTCTGGATAAAGAAAAGCTTTTGATATTTAAACAAGCAAATCATTTATGCAGATGAAAAAGCTGTTTTCTTGTTTTTCATGGTTTTTTGTGATCACTGATTTCATTACGAAAAGCAAAAAGTGAAAACAAATGGAAAAACAAATGTTTGACAATGCATTAATTGGATGAAAACATCATTGTATTAAATGCTGCCAACAATGTCATCACTTCTCCTTTTGGCATGGGAGAAGGGTTTCAAACAAAGTGAACAAATCATGCTGATTTATGAATGACCGTAGGAACATCCACAGCGACCCAATTGTGGCAGACACCACCAGGAATGATGAAACTGTTCAGATCTTCTGCATCTTCTTCAAAGAAAGCAGCAACCTCTTCAGGTTGATCAGCATGGATGAATCCTCCACTCACGAACAAACCTTGCTCATTAAGTACCCCAGAACAGTAGCCAATGCCAACCCGGGACTGGTTAACCAGGAATAAATCCATCAACAGGAATATATCCATCAGCAGGGATAAATCCATCAACAGCGCTTAGTCTGGCAAATTCTCCCTCGGAGTTCACAATTCTCTTGCTCAGGATTATCCATCAATCTGGCAGAGTTGGCTTTGGTATAATACCGGCAAAGTGCGTCTTCAAAATAAATGAAGATCGCAGGGTCAGACCACAGGACGGGAGACCGGAACAAAACACCTGCTGATGCAAATGATGCATGAAGTGTTTATGCATATGCTTGTTTTTATATCAAAGGAACCCGAGGGTTTTATTTGCAAACTTTGAAATATTTAAGCATTTGATCATACATGAGAATATCTCATCAGATATATCAGGTGAAAAAATTTTCCCGGTTTTTTCATGTTTTGAAAATTTTTGCAAATAAACTCCTTTGAGTTCCTTGAAAATTTTCTTTTTCTGATGATATGAATGTGGATGAATGCGTGAATGCATGAATGCAACAAGCACACTCAAGGATCAAGCAAAGCACACCAAACAAAGGTCGTGGGAAAGCTCTTTGTATCCCTAATATCAATCATCCATTTTGGTGGATTTAGGTTTTCACCTTATCGACACCCAAGTTCCATTGATATTAACAGTACATGAACCGGTTCAGACATTCTTAATATCAACCAGCCGCTTTGATGGATTTTAGGTTTTACACCTGATCCGGGATCCATTGATATTAACAATGCTTGAACGACTCAACCACGAATCACGGGTTTGTTGAGAGTCACGAGCATGGAGTCTCGGTTAAGAACCACCCAAAGGGAGTGTACTAGGGTTTAAACCTGCCAGACATGTTCTATCAGAGGTTCCCATAATCATCGTTCCATCTTTCGAATATTATCGGAGGAACGAATACTCGTATTCCAAGAATATTCTCAAGAGAAACTCTCATGAGTGTAGTATCGCGTAACAATCGTATCAGAACTGACATCTGAACGACCTCCGCACTACGGTCCTAAAAATAGGCCAAGATGGGTTTGGTAAACTAAGGTCCTTGGCTTCTGCGGAACATGATTGAAAGAATAATGCCTAACCACAAATAACTTGTGTGACATTATTAGTTCAACATGACCTCCACCAAGTGAATGGGCTCGCAAGTCAACTGGCTAAGGACTACTCCACACCAGTCGACAAGACTATGCCATTCTCCTATCCTAGAGAGCACTCGAGTTCGGGTATAGAACTCATCTCACAGATCACCAAAGCACACAGCAAATGTATATCAAGCAATTCACACATTACAATCAATACAGTGATCCCAAATTGTACAAAAATATGTCATATAAAGAATAACAATATAGCACAACAAGGGTGAAAAGTAGGCAATACAACCAAGGATTCTGGTGAGATCTCCCCAGCAGAGTCGCCACTTTTCTGTAGCGGTGTATTCGTCGCTATATGATCTATCGATTAAACCATAAGCTAGGGATACATTGAAATTTTCGAGTCGCCACCGCACTTTTATTTATCCAAAGGATTGGCTAAAAAGCGAACAAAAGCCTAAGAAGTTTTACACGTAGAAAACTAATAAAAAGATCAGAGATTCTGGGTAAGGGGTAAATTACGCAATGGGAAGGTGTTAGGCACCCACTACGTCCTAGGTACTCCTAGGGAGCCCTTTTCACACTTGTTATGCTAAATTGTTATTTGTTATGACAAAAATATTGTGCAAACATGATTGGGATGATGAGAAAAGAATATACAATTTATTTATTGGGTTATTGGGTTTGAACGGATAAACCCGCTGCCTACGTACCTTCCATCAAAGGTAAGGATCAAAACGCCGTAGTTCGGCTAAAAGATTTCCAAAAGTTGGTGGATTTGATTTTAAACACAAGCACTGAGGCTTTTCATTATCAATGGGAGAACACTCGACCAAAAACAACGTCCACCATGCGAGGATAGCTTCGACGTACTAGAGGGGTTAACCCTGTTTGAAGTACGGAAGTCTTACTGTCGACTCACTAAGGATAGGCAAGATTTACATCAACCACAAAGATAATTGAAACCTATGGCTAATGCATGAAAAGATTAATGGACAGAGCCAAAACAAGTGAATGAGTGAAGTTAATTGATTGTGTTTGTGAAAATGAGGTCAAAGTATGATTAGGATTGATTCAAAGAAGTATTATGAAATGAGTTTGAAAAAAGTCAAGGACTTGGGTCCAGGTTTTTAGTTAGAAAACATGAAGATGTTTGCACAACACTTATGTCAAATTTAAAAGGTATAGTGTGAAAAGGTTCAGGACATAATGAATGATGAATGGATGAAGATGGATTGTAAAACTTCTTAGAAGGTTCACTTCTTGAAATCATATAGAGGATGATTCAAGTGTGTCCTTTGGAATACAATGGATAATAACAAACAAAGAAAGTCAAGAAAGGCGGATACCGGATGCCAATCAATGGTCTTATACCAATCTCCTAAAACAAAACGGGATATCAGAGGCCACTCTATGGACTTACACTAATCTCCACAGGCAAAGAAAACAAAAATGAAACATGGAAATCAACTGCCAATCTATCTGGACTTAGGTTAACTCCACAGTATGGTCCTAGGAAATCCAATGCCACATTACAGGGACTTACAATGGATCCTCACATACAAGAACAAAAGCAACAAAATGATCACAGGAATGCAAATGCCAACTTACAGGGACTTATAATTGCAACCTCTCACACAAACAGATAAACAAACTATGATCATAGGAAAGCAGATGCCAACTTACAGGGACTTATAACTGCAACCTCACATACAAATCAAACAGATCAAATTATGATCATAGGAAAACAGATGCCAACTTACAGGGACTTATAACTGTATCCTCACATAAACAGATAAGGCAACAAAAGATATGAGTGACCAATGAGGTCTTACACTCTATCCTTCCATATCACAGGAGCAAATGTCAAAGCAATGGACTTACAATTGACCTTAATGGGCAAACAACAATGATAGCATCACAAAAAGCAAATGAGATAATCATGCATTAATGGCAATTGATGATGATGATAGATGCATAACATACAGGCAAGCAAGTGCGTATGAAGCAATCAAACAATCAATGAATATCAAACAGCACACTCTATAGCCAAACAATGGGGGCTCACACAAGAGGGTTTGACTTTGAAAGTCCACTGTAATAGGTGAAGGTCGCTCTTAACCTGGCCATTGAGGGGCTCAGGTGAAGCAGATGAAAAGGAGATGAGGGGTGTGCCTCATTGCTTCTATCCCTGATCGGGGAAAGCATATCAGGAAGTGTGGGAGTTCAGAAAGTAGGAACTCTCTCCACATTATTGACTCGATTAGATCTTGGGTATTTATCTCAATGCTTCAACCATGTAATGGGAGCAAAGAGAGGACACACTGAATAGTGGGGGATAGATTGCTTATCCCTACCTTCCACCAATTGCCTTACTTGAAGGGCTTTTCCTGCTTAGGACAAATTTAAACAAACACAGGCATTGCCTCTTAAGGAGGACTTCAGACAGTTTGCCCGGTCAAATAACAGACCGGGTCTCCAGACTACATGAAGAAGAAAGGTTTATACCTCAAAGCAAATGCTAAATAGCAAAGCAAGCAAGTTCAAAGAACTTAAGCAACTAAAGTACCTGAAAAAGTCAAACTTATTAGCAAACAGTTCAACAGTCAAAATCAAAGGCAAATGGATAAACAAAAGTCAACCACAGAGGGATCAATCGTGCAAGGCACAAAGACTCAAGCATATGAGTCACCTACAAAACAAAGGTTAGCACATTAAACAATCAAACTAAAACACATTTGAATGATCCTCAAGGCATTGGTGCTTAACCTGAAACAGATGAACTCAACATAAGCTTAGAAGACCACTAGGACTAGCCTAGGGTCAAAGATGAAAGAAAAAGTCAAGGCAGCAAGGAAAAGTCAACCCAAACCAAGTCTAAACATTCAAGAAGCATTCTCAATTGGATTCATAATTATATCATGCATCATGGTCATTTCATATGCAAAAGGATGCAAAGCATGGCAAGAGAAGCATACAAAAGTCAACAGCAAAGACTTCATTCAAAAGTCAACTCAAACATTTTCAAAAATCATGAAATAAATCACACTCAATCCTAACATCTAACATGGTATACATGTAAAATTTCATAGCATATGGATGAGAGGAAGGCAGTCAAGTAAAATCATGAAGTCAAACCAAATTCAAGTAAGCATGGTGAAAGTCAACAAGCATGGGTCAACTTCAAAAAAATCATATCAATTTGAAAACAGAAGAGAAATGAATGAGATTAACACCAATGCAAAGCTCAAGGAGTCTAGTTATCACATGTGAAATTTCATGGTCATACAATAAGATTTGAGAATTTCACAAAAGATTTGGCAAGGCATAGCACAAAAAGTCAACAAATGACCAAGTATGGAAGAAAGTTCCCAATCAAATGGAAAACAGCATGATTAATTCCAAGAAAATTCATACACAAACTAGACATGTGATAGATGATTCATGCAAAATTTGGGGTCAATTGGATAAGAGGAAGCATGTGAACAAAAATTGGGAAAATACATGATCATGGTATAGCACCAAATGTAACACATAACTTCAGAAAATCATAACTCTCAATCCACAAATGATAAATGCACAAACCTTATATGGAAATGAAGGTCAATGTGTCTAGTTTCACCACAAAAAATTTCAAACTCATTGGATGCAACATGAGTATTTCACAATTGAAATGGCACAATGTATCATTTTGGCATACATGTTGGGAAAACATTTATCATTTAAAATCCAGCCACTGAAAAATTAATTAAAATTCACCATAAAATAGAGGACACATTCATGAGTTTAATGCAAAAAATCTCACAATTTTTGGAGTTAAAATGAATTTAAAATGAATTATGGAAGTTGATGAACATTTGGATGAAGCATGAGCAAATAAGCATGGCATATGGGGTCAAACCAAGGTCAACCGTGGCATTCTAGTAATTCTGGGTTCACTTAACTAAACTGCATCGTTTTGGGGGGGGGGGGGACGAAATGTTCCTATTGGCTCTCAGCCAATGGAACAGTGTAATGCGCCAATGAGCTTCCAAGCTCTGAGTTTTCACATAAACCCTTAGGGTTTCTAATAGCATGGCCAACAATGCAAGCAAACAGCAATTGTTTTCAAACAACATCATCCAACAACATGATTCGACCAAACATACAACCATCATGCATTATCAACCAACACAGCATAAGCATATTTCATGAGATTTTCTTGGCAGCTTAAAATAGCAGCAGGGTTTATTCAACATCCAATGTTCAACATCATCAAACCAAGCAAAACAAACACTAACATGGCAATGGTACTGTTCATACAACAGACAGCAACAGCATTCATCATCATTCATCATTTAAATCAACAGCACATGAACACAGCAATCAACCAATAATCAGGGCCATGAAACGTCATCATCATGCAATATTAACTAACAATCAAACCAACAAAATCATGAGAAAAAATTCTGGACATGGTAGGTTTCGAAACAGCAGCATGGTATTGAAATACTTCAAGCAGCATGAGCAACAACAATAGACAATCCTCATAAAACATGATTTCTGGAAAAGCCAAGGTTTCAACAACAGCAGCATTGGCATTTGTAATCAACAATGTTCATCATCACACAGACAACTTCAAACAGGCACAATCAACAGCATGGCCAAACAATGACATAACAACAACACAACATAAGCATGAAAATCTGGGCAGGGCATAAGTTTGGACAGCAGTAGTATCAATTCATTATCAGTCTACAGCATAACTAACAGCACAGCAATAACAATATGTTCATACAAATACAAGCAACAACAGCCAATGAACTTCACAATTTTTCTGGATTCTCATGCATACTTTAGGGTTTCTACTAGCAGCCAACATACATCTTCATGTTCAACATTAACATCAAACAGGTTCAAGCAAAAACACACATAAACATGGGAAAAATCCTGGACAGGGTAGGGTTCAATACAACAGTGCCTTCATCATTCAATGTTCAAACATGGAAATTTCGAAATGTCCAGAAATCCAAATCATGCATACCAATAGCATCAACATACTTCAAGCATCACAAATATATCATCACTTTTCACTAAATCAATGTAAACAAGCCAAATCGAAGAAACATATATTTGCTCATGAAAATGAAATTCCAGATTTCTTGCAACATGGTCAACCAAATCAAGCAATCTATAGTTTGTTGGAATCAGCAAGATGTAAACTACTTAAAGCATGGCATCATTTGGAAAAATGTATGAATCGAAATTTTACCACAACTGAAGTTCAGTGATGATGCAGTGCTTCCTTGGCCTTCAAAGCTCAAAACAGGTGGCCCTTATGCTTGGAGATGTTGGATGGTGAAGTTCTCTTGACTCAAGGATGCTTGGAAACAAACAAATAACCATCTGCCATTGTTGAGCTTGATGAAAAAAAACAGAGTGAGAAATGGCTTTACAGTATGAGAATGGAGGTTGATTAAGCTTCCTAAAGTTGTCCTAGTGAAGGAACAATGAAGGGTTACTCGAAGGTTTCCAAGGTTTTGTGCAGAAAATCAATTTGGTGAAAAATGGAGGTTTGAGAGTAGAGAGAGTTCTGTGCTTGTGGCTGCTGAGTCTAGGGTTAGAAATGCTGAGAAATGAGCTTTTATCTTCCTGTTTAGCCAAGTTAATCCAAAGCCTAAACTGGTTTAGCCTTAATGCCAATATTTGCAAACTTGCTAAACTTGAGCATGTGGAAATGGGGGTGTAGTGGCTGCACGATTTTGGGCTCTAAACAGGCTGCCAAGTACCTTGCCAATTGCTGTTTTGGTTGTACATGTGAAATGCTGTACTGGTTTTGCTTTTGTGAAGCTTCTTGCAAAATTTTCAAGTTTGCATTTTTATCCAAAATTGTGGTATGGTGATGGAATGTGCATGAATTAGGACTTGAGGCAAGTTTCAAATGTGATTTTAAACCTTTCCCAATTGGCAAAAATGAGAAAAAGTCCATAAATCAAAAAGTCAACTGTGAGTCAAACTTTGATTTTTAAAGGAATAGGTCCAAAAATGCCATTTTGAATGGTAGGGTTTTAGGTCATGAAATTTATATTTTTGGAAAGAGGATGAAAAATGTGGTTTGTAGGAAAAAACCCCACCAAATTTGGCCTTATGGTTTGAGAGATATGGCTCTTTGAAGTTCAAAAAATTGGTGAAAATGATTTGATCATATCTTGACAACCACACATGGGATTTTGATGTTCTTGGACTTTTTGAAAATGGGAGAACAAGATCTTCAACTTTCATGTTGGGCAAAAATTCATTTGAAGCTTGTATCATGATGTAAGTTTAAGATCAAGAAGTTTCCATTTTTGGCAATTAAAATTACAGGTCCACTTTCTATTTCTGGAAATTTTCTGATTGGCTTGATTTTCTTCCATGATGAGGTTGGACATGATATATGAGGCTTATACAAGCATGAATGGGCTCCTTCAAATCAATTCTATCCATCAAATCACTGATTAAATCAACTGTTGACCAAGTTTGACTTTTCTAGGGTTTTGGATGACTGGACCACTTCTGATGAATTCCAAACCCTAATCCCTTGACACCTTGACTTCAAATGATGTCTCAAGTTGTATGAACCTTTGATTATTGATCATGGTGCCCAAATTCTGCAAGAATGGCCACCATCCATTGCTTTGACTGACCAATGACTGACTTTGACCTAATTGCTGATGATTGCTTCAACTGCAAGCAACAAGGTTAGACTGACAATATTTTTGTACTTTTTGAATGATAAACATATGAAAAGCAAGAATATACAAATGCAAAGTATGCTTGGTGATCAAGAAACAAACCTAAAAGGCAATCTACCCACTAGGAGGGAAGCAAAGGCATGCAATGATCCTTGAGGTTATGATATGAATGATATGGGCCATGAGGGATCTTAGGGCCCAAAATTGGGGTCTTACAGCTAACACGAACAGAATGCAGAATTACCCGCATTTTTTGCCGTCGGAGGACTTCCGGACCTCCGATTTCGATTCCGTAAACGGCTACACGTCCAGAAAATCACAACTCATCCAATTATAGATTTAATCACAGTCTTTAACGTAATTTGATCATCACAATTTGCAACATTCATCATCCAAATTAGGGTCAAATCAATGGCTTATTACTACCCATTACATGTTAACCCATAATACCCATTAAACGACGATAAACCCCCCTTACCTGAGTTAATCCGGCAAATCTTCTTTGACCTTCAACAATCGTGAATTCTCCTCTTTGCCCTTTTCCACTTTCTGTCGCTTCTCTGGTTTTCACGCGAAAAACCCTTTTTACCAAATGGAACTCTTTATATATATTCCAACTTATTATTCCAATAATAATAATTCCAAATAATATTCCAATAATAATCTAATTATTTAATTAAATTAATAAATATACTATTAACTTAATTTAAATAATTATCATATTTTATCGGGGTGTTACAACTCTCCCCCACTAAAAGAGTTTTCGTCCTCGAAAACATACCTCAAGCGAATAACTCAGGATAAGACTCCTTCATCTGACTCTCAAGTTCCCAAGTCACATTGCCACCTGCTGGTCCTCCCCAAGCTACCTTTACCAAAGCAATCTCTTTACCCCGCAACTGCTTCAAGTCTCGATCCTCGATCCTCATAGGTGATGTTTCAACAGTCAGGTTATCTCTCACCTGTACATCATCTACTTTGACCACATGCGACGGATCAGGAATGTACTTCCTCAACTGAGACACATGAAAAGAAAAGGTGTCCGACATCTCCTACCATACAAAGCTTCAAACGGTGCCATACCAATGCTCGAATGAAAACTATTGTTGTAGGTAAACTCAATCAAAGGTAAATAACAATCCCAAGCACCTCCCTTTTCCAAAACACAAGCCCTCAAAAGATCCTCCAGTGACTGAATCGTCCTCTCAGTCTGACCATCAGTCTGCGGATGATATGCAGAACTCAATCTCAGCTTAGTTCCCAAAGCCCTCTGCAAACCTTCCCAGAACTTCGATGTAAATCTAAGATCTCTGTCCGAAACAATACTCGACGGAATACCATGCAAACTTACAATTTTCTCAATATACAACTCAGCTAATCTCTCTAACGGATAATCCATTCTGATCGGAATGAAATGAGCCGATTTTGTCAATCTGTCAACAATCACCCAAATAGCTTCAAAATTCTTAATTGTCCTCGGTAAACCAGAAACAAAGTCCATACTGATACTATCCCACTTCCACTCTGGAATAGCCAACGGTTGCATTAGCCCAGACGGCTTCTGATGCTCAATCTTTGACTTCTGACAAGTCAAACAAGAATAAATAAAACTCGCAATTTCTCTTTTCATTCCCGGCCACCAAAATAACTTTTTCAAATCATGATACATCTTCGTAGCCCCAGGATGAATACTTAGGCCACTACGATGTCCTTCCTCAAGAATACTCTTCTTAAGTTCGGTAACATCCGGAATACACACCCGATTACCAAATTTCAAAACACCATTCTCATCAACTCTGAATTCACCACCTTGATCTTGATTCACTAGAGTCAACTTATCAACCAAAAGCACATCGGATTTCTGACCCTCTCTAATCTCATCCAGAATACCACTCGTTAACTTCAACATTCCCAATTTAACACTATTGTGAGTACTCTCACACACCAAACTCAAGTCTCTAAACTGCTCAATTAAATCCAATTCCTTAACCATTAACATAGACATATGCAATGATTTCCGACTCAATGCATCAGCCACTACGTTTGCCTTACCCGGATGGTAATTCAAACCAAAGTCATAATCCTTCAGAAACTCTAACCATCTCCTCTGTCTCATATTCAGCTCTTTCTGATCAAACAAATACTTTAAACTTTTATGGTCACTGAAAACCTCAAATCTTGACCCGTACAAGTAATGCCTCCATAACTTCAGAACAAATACCACAGCTGCCAACTCTAAATCGTGTGTCGGATAACTCCTCTCATGAACCTTCAGTTGTCTCGAAGCATAAGCTACAACCTGCTTATTCTGCATCAAAACACCACCCAAACCCAACAATGAAGCATCACAGTAAACCTCAAATGGTTCCGATGGACTCGGTAATATCAGAATAGGAGCAGTAGTTAACCTTCTCTTTAACTCTTGGAAACCTTCTTCACATTTTGAGTCCCAAACAAACGCTTGTCCCTTTCTAGTCAACATCGTCAACGGTAACGCCAACTTAGAAAATCCCTCAATGAATTTCCTATAATAACCTGCAAGTCCAAGAAAACTCCTTATCTCAGAAACTGACTTCGGAGCTTCCCACTTAGATACCGCTTCTATCTTAGAAGGATCAACAGCAACACCACCTCTTGAAATCACATGACCAAGAAAACTAACCTCTTCTAACCAAAATTCACACTTAGACAGTTTAGCAAATAACTTCTTTTCTCGAAGAACTCCTAAAACCACTCTCAAATGTTCAGCATGCTCTTCTTCAGATTTCGAATACACCAAAATATCGTCAATAAACACCACAACAAACTTGTCTAGGTACGGATGGAAAATCCTATTCATATACTCCATAAATACTCCAGGCGCATTAGTCACACCAAAAGGCATTACAGAATACTCATAATGTCCATACCTTGTTCTGAAAGCAGTCTTCTGAATATCCTCAGTTTTCACACGTATCTGATGATACCCCGATCTCAAATCTATTTTGCTGAACACACTCGCACCAACCAACTGATCCATCAAATCATCAATCCTCGGCAAAGGATACCGATTCTTGATCGTCACTTTATTCAGTTGCCTGTAGTCCACACACAACCTCATAGTACCTTCTTTCTTCTTAACCAATAACACTGGTGCACCCCACGGTGACACACTCGGACGAATAAATTTCTTATCCAACAGATCTTCCAACTGACTCTTCAATTCAGTTAACTCAACAGCAGACATACGGTACGGAGCCATCGATATCGGCCTAGTACCAGGTACCAAATCAATCGAGAACTCAACTTCACGCTCTGGCGGTAATTCATTCACTTCTTCAGGAAACACATCAGGAAAATCACACACCACGGCCAGATCGCAAATCACCAGTTTATCTTTAGCCTCCAAAGTCGCTAACAGCATAAACAACTCTGCCCCATCTGCTACTGCCTCATTCACCTGCCTTGCTGATAGAAACAAACTCTTTCCTTCCTCAACCTCAGGAAAAATCACAGTCTTATCAAAACAGTTGATATAAACTCGGTTAAACACCAACCAGTTCATACCCAAGATAACATCAATCTGCACTAGTGGAAGACACACAAGGTCCATCCCAAAGTCTCTACCAAAAATACTCAAAGGGCAATTTAAACAAACTGAAGTAGTAGTCACTGAACCCTTCGCAGGAGTATCAATCACCATACCCCCATGCATCTCAGATATCTCTAATTTAAGTTTCACAGCACAATCCAACGATATAAAGGAATGAGTCGCACCTGTGTCAATAATAGCTACAAGAGGAAAGCCATTAATATAACACGTACCTCGGATCAAATGATCATCTGCAGAAGTCTCAGAACCCGATAAAGCAAAGACCTTGCCTCCCGAATGGTTCTCTTTCTTCGGCTTAGGACACTGTGGACTGATATGACCCACCTCTCCACAGTTGAAACAAGTCATAGTCTTCAACCGACACTCTGCAGCCAAGTGACCACCTTTGCCACACTTGAAACACTTCTTCTCAGCACTGGTACACTCATGGAAACGATGTCCAACCTGACCACATCTGTAACACTTAGCAGGGGCACTGGAGTCTCCCCCACTAGGTCTCCTCATCCCACTCTGTCTCTGGAAACCTTTGCCAGCTGCATACGGCTTCCCACGATCATTCTGATTCTTGCCTTTCCTATCAACCCTCTGCTGATAGCTCTCCGCTCTGGCCTTGGTATCCTGTTCAAAAATCCTGCAACAGTCGACCAAGTCAGAAAACACTCTAATTCGCTGATACCCAATAGCCTGCTTGATCTCGGGACGTAACCCGTTCTCAAACTTCATACATTTTGAAAATTCCCCAGTAGCCTCATCATAGGGAGTGTAATACTTCGACAACTCTGTGAACTTAGCAGCATACTCAATAACAGACCGATTGCCCTTCTTCAATTCTAAGAACTCTATCTCTTTCTTTCCTCTGACATCCTCTGGAAAGTACTTCCTCAGGAATCTCTCTCTGAACACCGCCCAAGTGATCTCAGCACTCCCAGCAGCTTCCAACTCAGCGCGGGCAGCAACCCACCAATCATCTGCTTCCTCTGAAAGCATATGCGTACCGAACCTGACCTTCTGGTTATCGGCACACTCAGTCACTCGGAAGATCCTCTCGATCTCCTTCAACCACTTCTGAGCACCATCTAGATCGTATGCTCCCTTGAACATTGGAGGATTGTTCTTCTGGAACTCACTCAGTTGACGAGCAGCTCCCAGTCCCACAACATTCGGATTCCCTCCAAGTACTCCAGCTAGCATACCCAGAGCCTCAGCAATCGCAGCATCATCTCTACCTCTTCCAGCCATCTCTATTCTGAAAACCCAACAAGCTAAAACAATAAGTACTGATAGGGTTACACAACACCTATCACGTACAGGGAAACAGAATAATTACGACTCGACTCGACCGACTATGCTCTGATACCACTAATGTAACACCCTTCTAAAATACCCCAATAATTAATTAAGTCAACAAAATATAAATCAGAGTAGATATGCAATTTAAGGGTGTCACACTTGACACTTCACACCATTCACACTTGTCATGCTCATTTATTAATCAAAAATAAAACATTGCACATTTCGCAGCGGATAGAGATCTAATCAATCATGCAAACCATGTAATCACATTACATGTAAAACTGTTCAACAACCACAATTGAAAACAAAGTAAAACATCCCGTCCCGATGTTACATCTACCAGAGCATGACCCACTAAGGAACTACACTAGACTCCAAGCACTAGCTTCTACCCAATCACTGCTCGTTACCTGAAACATAGTTGTAAGGGTGAGTTCCTCAATCGATATAATAAGCATTATAAAATATCATGTAATGCTAAGTAATTTAACACATTTCATCACCCAAATCAGATCACACATTCAGCAACGACAACCTCAACTCATAATCATACTCAACACAACACAACACAAAACACCCGTATAATATTGGAATACATCCATTCATATTATACTCCACACATACATTATGCAATGAGACTCCATGCATGCGGTACCGACTATTCGTGAACACATAGTTCAACCTCACCGATCAAATCCAGATACGGCTACCAAGCTCACTAGTCCCACTCATTTGAGACCTAGTGACTCACTCACTAATTCCTCACCATGGGAATTAGCTACCACCCCAAGGGCTATGCTATGCACGCTAAATCACCTAGCATGCAAACATCAACAACAATCCACAATAACTCACTCATTAATTCCTCACCATGGGAATTAGCTACCACCATAAAGGCCATACTATGCACGCTAAATCACCCAGCATGCAAACATCAACATCAATCCAAGATAGACATATGCTCACACTCTAAGCCATAAACAGTCCATTCACAATTGCATACATAACAGATACATTCACAACATTATGCATACCATCACACATCATCAGCATATGTATCATAGAATCATATTCATATCATGCCAAATAATAAATCACAGTATTAGCACACTCTACTAATACCTATACTGCTCAAAACAACGGGAAATGATCCCTACTATATCATCCACCGATATAGGCCAATCATCCAATATGTCCACAATATTTAAATATCAAATTTTCACTTTTCCAACAGTGTTAACCGGTTAACGCCCTGGGTTAACCGGTTAACGCAAAACAGAACGCGCTTCCTGGCAAATTTTAACAGTGTTAACCGGTTAACGCCCTGGGTTAACCGGTTAACGCAAGACAGACAGCAATTTCTCATAATTCATAACAGGGTTAACCGGTTAACACCCTGGGTTAACCGGTTAACGCAGAACAGAAATAAATTCTTTTAATTATCATAACAGTGTTAACCGGTTAACACCCTGGGTTAACCGGTTAACGCAAGACAGAAAGCTGTTCCTGCGCTAACACGAACAAAATGCAGAATTACCCGCATTTTTCGCCGTCGGAGGACTTCCGGACCTCCGATTTCGATTCCGTAAACGGCTACACGTCCAGAAAATCACAACTCATCCAATTATAGATTTAATCACAGTCTTTAACGTAATTTGATCATAATTTGCAACATTCATCATCCAAATTAGGGTCAAATCAATGGCTTATTACTACCCATTACATGTTAACCCATAATACCCATTAAACGACGATAAACCCCCCTTACCTGAGTTAATCCGGAAAATCTTCTTTGACCTTCAACAATCGTGAATTCTCCTCTTTGCCCTTTTCCACTTTCTGTCGCTTCTCTGGTTTTCACGCGAAAAACCCTTTTTACCAAATGGAACTCTTTATATATATTCCAACTTATTATTCCAATAATAATAATTCCAAATAATATTCCAATAATAATCTAATTATTTAATTAAATTAATAAATATACTATTAACTTAATTTAAATAATTATCATATTTTATCGGGGTGTTACATGGAGAACATGCATCCGACCAAAAACTGCTGAAAACTCAGTGCTTTGAGGAGATGAAGAATATATATATATATATATATATATATATATATATATATATATATATATATATATATATATATATATATATATATATATATATATATATATATATATATATATATTCTTCATCTCCTCAAAGCACTGAGTTTTCAGCAGTTTTTGGTCGGATGCATGTTCTCCATGGCTTCCCCCAACCAGAGTTGAGCTTTGTTTTGGATAGTTATATCCTCGGCCTTCCTTGAGCTATGACGGTCTACCATCCCCGAGAATTGAATTTATTTTGAGCTAGGATTTTTATCCTCGATGATTTATTTTCATCCCTAGCAGATTCTCTAGTTGGTATTCTAATCTTGTTGAGATTAACTGAATATCTAGTTGTGATGATTTAGATCTTCATGTTTGTATTCTTTGTGCTTGTTTGTCAGCATAATCATATACATACTCAAGCATATTCATGTATAAAACATAGCATCAGATATTTCATTGTGCATTTTGTCGCATTGACCTTTTTTTGGTCCCGTGCTTTGGCAATATTATTTCCCCAACCAGATTTGGTGTGTCTGTCCTCCTTCAATTGTCGAGTGTCAGCCCCTTAAGCAAATAGAGTTTATCCTTTCTTCCTCTCCACTGAGTTATTTCCTCATGGCTGATTATTATTTCAGTATCCTCCCTAGATCGTTATCTGGATGGAACCACTCCCCTTGAGTTATACCCTCATTGGGTTGAGTCTTGTTTGACCGTTTCTTTCTAGATCTTACCTAGATAGATCTTTTGGTCCCCAAGAGTTTATTACCCAGTAACTGGTAATATCCTTCTTGATGGTTGAGTACTTTACCTATGTTAATTTACTCAGTAACTGGTAAAAGGTAATTTACTTCTTTGATTTTCCCCAGCGGATTCGTTTTTTTTCGTTTTCTCAGCAAGTCTATCCTTGATATGTTCATCTTAATCCGTGACAGATATTCTTCCTATTTGGTTTTCTACCCAGTACAAGGGTAGTTCTAACTCCTACCTCTTTGGTATTATACCCAGTAAAAAGGTAGTTGTAAATCCTTCTTTCCCTAAAGAGTCTATCCTTGATATGTTCACTTTAATCGGTGACATATTTTCTCTATTTTTTGTCTTCTACCCAGTAAAAAGGTAGTTATAATTCCTATTTGCGATATTCTGCCTAGTAAACGGTAGATATATTCTCCCCTCTGAGTCTATCCTTGATATGTTCACTTTAACCGGTGACATATATTCTTTATTTTGGTCTTCTTCCCAGTAAAAAGGTAGTTGTAATTCCTATTTTTCCACGACAGTCTATCCTTGATATGTTCATCTTAACTGATGATGAATATTCTTCCCTTGAGTTTATCCTTGATATGTTCACTTTAACCGGTGACAGATACTCTCTTTTTGGTCTTCTTCCCAGTAACCGGCAGATGTAAATCCTATTCTTTTTGGTAGTCTATCCTTGATATGTTTACCTTAACCGGTAACAGATATTCTTCCTTACTCCTTAGGTAGTCTATCCTTCATATGTTCATCTTAACTGATGACGGATACTCTTTCCTTTGAGTTTATCCTTGATATATTCATTTTAACCAGTGACAAATACTCTCTCTTTGGTCTTCTGCACAGTAAAAGGTAGTTGTAATTCCTATTTCATTTCTTTTTTCCCGGTAGGCCATTCTTACCCAGTAACCGGTAATTAATATTCCTCATTTTCCTCAATGAGTCATCCTTGATATGTTTACCCTAACCGGTAAAGGATGCCCCTCTGTCTGAGTGTATTATCTTCCTATCTAGTAACCGATAATTAATATTCCTCATTTTCCATAGTGAGTCATCCTTGATATGTTTACCCTAACTAATAACGGATGCCCCTATGCCCTAGTGTATTATCTTCCTACCCAGTAACCGGTGGTAGATAATATATCTCTTTTTTACTCCTGTGATGAAGTTTTTTTTTCTTTCCCAGTTGAGTTTGGGTTCATATTTCTTTGTGAAATCGAATTTCCTTTTGAGTATTTCAACTTTTCGTTCTGATCTACTCTCTTCCCATGCAGGTCTCTTTGTCCCCTACAACCGAGTCTTTCCATCGACTTATTTTCATGGAAATTCCCTCGTGTCTCCAACAGTTTTCAAGTCGTAGCCTAGCCTACGCATAGCTTCTATCCCCCGAGAGTCTTTGTCTCCCCAGTGAGTTTTCCTTAGGGAATGCATTATGCTTCTGTGGATTTTCAGTTTCTCCAGATTCTTTTCCTTTATGGAAATATATTCCCCATAAAGATTATTTTTGCATTCATATCATATGCGTCATGAGGTCTCTTATGGATCAAAATTTGTTTCTTGATGTTGTTATTTAAGTCCATTCTACCGAGTTTATACGAAGATTTTAACCTTCACATCCTCAGCTAGAATATCCTTAAATAAGGGCAGCTGTAAGACCCCAATTTTGACCCTAAGATTCCTCATGCCATCTCATCATTTGCGTTGGCTATAAGATCATACCTTAGTATCCTCCTCACCCCTCGTTCATTGGGTTTGCATTGGGATAGATCACCAAGCAATTTTTATTGTATCATACTTTGTTTTTATTTGTTTACTAACCAAAATACCAAAAATATGTCTAGTATAACTTTGTTTCTTTTTAGGTAGTGTGTATGTCCATTCGTGCCTCACCAAGTTCATATATAGGGTTTGAGACCCTCAATTCAAGAGATCAATCAAGGAAAGGTTCACCATTGTTCTAGTAATCATATATGGATCCCCATGTGCTTTATTTTTCATTTTGATCAAGAAATCATCAAGAGTTTGAAACTTGTTTGTCTTGGAAGCCCTAATTCATCTGGGTATCTTGTGTGACTTCCTCAACAAGTTTCTTCAACAATGGGTCAAATATCTTAAGGTATACTTCATTTTACATCATCTGAAGCATATATGAACCTCCATGATCCCCTAAGATCAAAAGAACTTCATGTTTTCAAGTTGGTTCAAAAAGGTTGACTAGAGAAATTCAACTGGTCAAATCTAGGGTTCCCTAGACCCGACCTCCTACAATTTTTGTCATGTGAAAATGATTCCAAGATGAAAGTTACTCTTTATGACATTCCAAACAACTTTCATGTTGGCATCAAGATCTAATTTTGCTTGGAAAGCCATTTTTTATGGTGCAAGATTATAGGCCATTTTGTTTATGCCCTAGATAAAAGGTCAACTTCTAAGAACCATAACTTGCTCAATTTTTATGATATGAAGACCATCAAAGTTTCATGATCAATTTCAAGATGTCTTCTCAACTTTTATTCTTTGATAAATGTCAAATTTCACTTGCAAGGTCATGTACCAAGAGGAAACATTATTGGTCATTTTGGGCCATCGTCATTAAACAAGCAATTTTCCTCAACTTCTAAAATCCATAACTCCATCATGCAAGCTCCAAATGGTGTCAAATTTCTGATCATATTTAAGAGTATTTAAATCTCTACAACATTTAAGAAGGAACTATTTTAATTTGAAGCTCATAGCAGAAGTTATTCAAGGTGGAAGAAATGGTCATTTGACTTTTAACTTAGAAGTGTTTCAACTATGTTTGATTCTCCCAACTTCCACCTCAAAATTCATCATGATCCAATATTTAAATGGAATTTTTTTGACCAGAAACGTTTTTCCCCTTGATGTTATCTTTCCAAAGAATCCAAGATCATGGCATTTGGATCATTTTTGAGTGACTTGTGCATGGGTGTAATGCATGACCCTAATTGGAAAGTTTCATGATCAGTTTTCAAATTCACAATGCATGGCTTCATGTTAATGTTTCAGCATTATTTCAATTCAAATTTGGACTTGTTTACAACATTTCATGGGCCTTTTTCACGCCCATGCAAGCATGCAACCTCACATTGCTATTTTTGGCCAAAGTTTGAAAGTGTGTTGAAAGCAATTGAATTGGCTATAAATACATTGCCTTTGTGCTCAGAATGGGGATCCCTTTGCCCAAGCTTTGAACTACAACTTCCCTATCCTCCATTGATAGGATAACCTTGAAGATTTTACTAGAAATCGAGCTTCAATTCCCCTTCTGTTTTGGGATTGAAACTCTAAGAATCCAAGCCATTTGATAATCCAATTCACTTCCTGCAAATTGTTAGAAGCAATGCAGGCCAACTTGGAAGAGAGGTCGAGCTCAATTGCACCAAACCGAAGTTGGGTTTTATGAATTTTCTCTTCTTAAATTCTCAATCAATTCTCCACCATTTTGCTTGATCTTTGGTTGTCTGAAGACCTACCAATATATGCAACAAGATTGAGTTACTTTGATGTCAAATCGAAGCAACTCAATTCATACTCCACAATTTTAAATTCCACATATCTCTATATATAGTGAGAATTGGAAAATTTTAAGGGAAGATTTGAGTTCCTGGCATTCTTCTATTCAAATTAGTGTATGCGTCTTTAATTTTCATGAACATTGGTGGTGGACTAGTCCGGTGAGGTCCACCAGAGAAGATGACCGGAGCCCTAGCTCCAGTGATGTGTTGGCTGCTTCTTATCCATCTGGTCATGCTTCACGTTTTAATGAAGGCCATTAGATTTAATTACCCATGTTCCCACGCATTGATTGAAGTGCATCATGGACCCTTAACACGTGGCCATCAGATCTGCCACCTCAATTAATGAAGGAGATTTGATGGCCCATATTTTTTCCCATTTTATTTTAAATTCTGATTTTATTTTAAATACCTTTATTTTGTTTAATTCATATTAAATTAAATTTTAATCCAAAAATCTTTAAATATTTTCCTCTTCCATATTTTGAATTAAAATCATTTTTCGGATTAATTTTGATATTTTTTGTGAATTAAATGATTTTTGACTTATTTTAAATATTTTAAAATACTTATGACTTTCCAAAAATTCTCAATTTTTTTGTCTAAGGTCCTTTGACCTTGTTTGACCTAGGATAAACCCCTCGGTCATTTATTTGGTGATTTGAAAGGATTTGAGGTTTTGTCCCTTTTAAAATGCATTTTAATTCATTTTTAAATTGATTTTTAATTATTTAATTATTTAAAAATATTGTTGAGCCATTTGATTGACCCTGTGTTGTTTGACTTTCTGTTTGACCTTGATCATGGTTGATTTTAACTTCCATTTGATTAATACTATTAGATTTAGGGGTTGATGAAATGTACATTTCATCCCTCAAGATGAATGGATAGTATTGATCAGATGAAATTCCTCCTATGATCAATTTGAGTTTCTATTCCCTTTCCCTCTTTATATTCATCCTTATTCTTCCCCAATCCATCATTGACCAATGATTTCTCTACAAGTCAAATGCTAGTTGATTCATCAATGACCTTGTGTCAGATAAATCAACATGAGCCTGACTGAGATAGGTCCCTCCCATTTTATTTTCGTGTGTGGTATGTTTTAGGAGCTTGGTTCTTTGTACCATGTCTCTAACATGCATTAACACCAATATTTTTTATTGCCCGACCTCAGATAGTTGTGACTTCTACATAAGTCCAATTACGATTGCTTAATATAGAGCTAAATTGTCCCAAAAGGCATATCATTCTTGTAAGTGAGATTGTAAGTCTCCCATTCTTTATGGCATTGTGTGAAGACTTAACCTTTTTTCCATTTGTGAGAGCTAGTGGCATACTTGTTGATTTATTCAAGTTGGAGCCTTTCTCATAGATGAAGTCTTGGTTTATGTCTTCATACTTGTGAATGAATGGTAGAGTTTTATCCAAAGAATGACTTAAACAATTAAAACTCTTCAACTAACACTTCACTAAATTCTCCTTATTATTGTTTTACTTTCAATTCATTTACTTAATGCAATTTAAATTTTAGTATCTTTATCATTCATTGACATTTACATTTCATGCAAGATGTTTATGTTTCGGTCATTTTTACGTTGCCCACTTAAGCCATATCATTTGTGCTTGTATATATTGTGTACTTGTGATTTTGTTCTGTTTATGGTCTTAGGACCTTAAAATACTTAATAACAATAAAAACCCTAAAAAAATGTTGGTGGACTGTTGGACCTTTGCCATTGACTTGATCTGAACTCTTGGACTTAGAAGTAGGCAACAATCTCATGCTTTAAAGGACTTGGCCAATGCCATTATTGGAGACTGAGTTATCTTGGCCAATGCCATTATTTTGAGAACGAGATATCTTTGATAGTGCCTTTCATCTGATGCAAACCTTGAGTTCCCTTTGTTCACCTGTTATTTTGTCTTTGTGCTTAATTGTTATACTATTATTATGATTGATGTCTGATGATTATTTCTTTGAGTTTGCCAAGGGATATTTCATTTGATACATTTGAAGACATTGAAGACTGCTTGCTATTGGAGTGCTCGCTTGGATGATATGGTTATGTTTATTTGATGCCCTGGTATTTATATTAATTGCTTGGATGTTTGCTTATGCTTATTGCTTGCTCAAAAGTCCAAAGGAAATGAGTTTCTATATGACATTCTTGTCTTATGGATTGCTTCCTATTGGTCAGATATTTTCAACTCTTAACTTTTAAATTTTTGTCTAGGGTAATCCCTCCATCTCCTCCCTCCTTTCTTTAATTTAAAAATCTTATCCCCCTTTTAAAACCTTCTTTTTTGTATTTTCAACTTAGACATGTTTTAATGAGTAGAAACTTTGGCCTTATGCCATTGATTTTCAAAACTTTTTCTTAATCAAACTTGTGAATAAACTTAATCATATTGACCTCAATTTCAAAAGACAAAAAGAATTAAAAACTTAATTTAAAATCTTTGGTCATTTTTTGCCCTTTCTTTTAAACCCTTGTTAAATTCAATCCACCAACTTCTTTGAAATTTTTACCACGAACTACGGGGTTTTGATCCCTCATTTTTATGTTGGTACGTAGGCATAAGATTGAAGGTCTTGTTAAATACCAAAATATAATAAATGAATTCTTTTCTCATCCCCCAATCTATATTTTTATCAAATATCTTTTCAACTGAAATACTTGCACATGAAAAAGGTCTCCCTAGGAGTACCTAGGACACTTTGGGTTCTAATACATTCCCTCTGTGTAACCAACCCCCTTACCTGTAATCTCTGACATTTTATTAGTTTTGATTTGAAAACTTATTATCTTTGGGTTTTATTCGTACTTTTACCCCTTCCTTTGGAAACAAATAAAGCGCAGTGACGACTCTGATTTTTCATTGACGTCGGGTTTATCCATAGCCCGATGGTCACAAATGAACCACTAAAATATCCTAGGGCTAATCATGTAATGATTAAAACTAGAAATAAGTGGAAACCTAAGGTTATTATTTTTAGTCTTATAACCAATACTTCTCTTAGAGCTTCATCTATAAAAGACTGATACTTTGACAGTGATTGTTCAAGACACATGACAGGGTTCAAGAAGTATATGGTGGACATTAATTCTTATTCATTTATGCCTTCACCACTCGCTCTTTATGCCTTCTCAAGATTTATAAGGCATTCAATCTCTCCTCATCTAAATCAATCAGTTCATCCAACATCATGTTCCAATAAGATTCAGATGGGGGTTCACTTTGTCTTTGGACTCTAGTTGATTGAAGGTAAATTTCGACTAGTAAAACTGCACCATGCCCATAAGTCAACCAGAAAGGTGTAGTGTTTGTAGCCTCCTTAGGGGAAGTTCGACAAGCCCATAAGATTTGGTCTAATGTCCTATGCCAATTCTTTGATTTCTTCCTCACATTCTTTTTTATCAATCCAATAACCAATTTGTTCGCTACTTCGACTTGACCATTTGCCTAGGCATAATAAGGCGTAAATGTTAGCGGTTTAAACCCCACTTCATGATCAAACTCTCGCATCTTTCGACCAGTAAACACAGATCCTTGATCAGTTGTAATGGTTTTAGGGATTCCAAACCTATAAATTATATACCTTGGATAAATTCAATGACTGCCTCTTGGTCAACATTCACCAAGTGTATGGCCTTAACCCACTTAGGAAAGTAGTCGATACCCA
Organism: Lathyrus oleraceus; assembly: GCF_024323335.1. Lineage (NCBI taxonomy): Eukaryota > Viridiplantae > Streptophyta > Magnoliopsida > Fabales > Fabaceae > Lathyrus > Lathyrus oleraceus. The sequence continues at coordinate 367,288,580 of NC_066583.1, read as the reverse complement.
CTAAGATTTATCTTTCACTTTTGGATGACGTTGGTCGAATATCACTAACCATATCTAGAGCCCATCCTCTGAAGGGCTAAGGCTTTACTATAGAATGCAATTCACTTGCAAGGACGTGTTGAATACCTTCATGTATCTGACATTCTTGGCACCCTCTAGCAAACTCAATGCAATCCTTCAACATATTATCCCAATACACACCTTGTAGAAATAATAACCATTTCGTTTTATGGCCCACTTGATGGGCCCCACATTCCCCCACTATGTACATTCAACAAGGCTAAATATGCCTAGTTTTTGCTAAGGCATTTGAACAAATATCCTTCAGGTGTTTTCTTGAACAACTCATTTCCCACAAGAGTATAACTCAATGAACGATAAATGATTTTTTTCCATATATATTGTTGGATTCTTCAAGTAATCCACTATTAATTTTCTCCAATCTGTGCCTATCAAGTTATCAATGGCCAATATCTCAAAATTATCTTCGTTTGCATAACCCAACTTCGTCATTTCCAAATCTGATGGAGATAACTTGATTGCCATTACTCTTCCTCTAACTTTGAATGAATCTTCCAACTTATCTTTTGACACCTTGTATCCAAAAGAAATTTGAGCCAAGTCATTAGCCTCTTGATTCTTGAGTCGAGGGATGTGTCTAATGTTTACAAATTCAAATTTTTGCAATAGTCGATTTGCTATTACGAAATACATTATCAAATTTTCTTTGACAAATTTATACTCTCTAGTTATCTGCTTAACAACCAATTCAAAGTATCCACCTATTTCAACTCTATTGGCCCCTAATTTCAACAGAATCTCAAGGCCAACTATCAATGCTTCATATTCAGCCTCATTGTTTAAGCAAGGATCATCTATCTTATACTTGAATTTTGTATGAATTTTGTTGGAACTTTGTTAGGAGAAATAATCAAAACTCTAATACCAAATCCATCTTTATGACTTGAACATCAAAATATAATTTCCAAGACTCAAGTTCCAGATGATTTTGGGGAGTTTCGACCATTGCATGGTCAACTATAAAGTGTGCGACCACTTGCCCCTTCATAGCCTTTATAAGCATATAAGTCAAGGAGCATTCAGTCAAGGCAAGTGCCCATTTACCAATTCGAATGTGCAGAATTGGCTTAGATAGCATATATTTAATAACATCAAAATGAGACGAGATATAAACATCAATCGACTTTATATATTACTTTAACTTTGTATAAGAAAAATACTGACATAGACATAATTTTTCCACCATGTTATATGTAGTCTCGAAATCATTGAGAAATCGACTAAGATAATAAATGGCTCTTTCGACGCCATTCTCATCCTCTTGAGCAAGCATGCTCCCTATGGTTACATCAGATGCAGAAATATATAACCTCATACTTTTATTCCTACAAGGAGGTGGCATAATTGGAGGAAGAACAAGATATTCTTTAATCTCGTCGAACGCTTCCTGATGTTTCTTCCCCCATTCGAAACTTCCTTTTTTAGCCGAAGGAGGGGTGAAAAGGTTTGAGTTCTATTGCTTAAATTTGAGATAAACCTCCTCAAGAAATTTATCTTTCCCAACAACAACTGAAATTCCTTCTTTGTTGGTGGCGTTTTTGCCTCCATGATGGCCTTGGTCTTATTTTAGTTGATTTCAATCCCCTTTTTATGGACCATAAATCCTAGAAAATCCCTTGCCTGCACACAAAAAGCACACTTGAGAGGATTCATTTTTAAACGACGTTTTCTCATTCTTTCGAATGACTATCGAAGATGGTCTATGAGACTCCTTCTTGACACGAACTTAACGAGTATATCACCAATGTAAATCTGCATAAATATCTCAATAAAATCATGAAATATAGAATTCATTACTCTTTGATAAGTTACCCCTATATTCTTTAAACCAAAAGGCATTACTACCCACTCGTAGGTGCCTAAGGCTCTAGGGCATGAAAATGCCGTATTCGGCACATCTTTATCAGCAATGAAAATCTGATTACATCTTGAATAGCCGTCGAGCATACTAAGGTATTCAAAGCCTGCGACCGAATCAACTAGCATTTCTGCCAGGGCATTGGATATTCGTCCTTTGGGGTCGCAACATTAAGATCTTTGAAGTGAATGCAAACCCTCAAAGTCCCATTCTTTTTTATAACAGGAACAATATTAGCAATCCATTTAATGTACCTGGTTGTACGGATGAACTTACACCTCATAATCCTTTCGAACTCTTCTTTGATATTCAATGGGATTTCTAGCGCAAATCACCTTGGAGTCTGCTTGATTGGATTTTTACCAGGCTCTATAGGTAGCTTCAACTCCACTAGTTCCCTGCTTAATCCAGGAATCCCGTTGTAGTCCCAAGAAAAGTAGTCTTCATACTCCTTTAATAACTGAATCACTTCGACTCTGATTTCTAGGCTAAGGTTGGCACTAATGTATGTTGGCCTTTTATTCACTTCGTCCCCCATGTCAATTTCTTCTAGAGGATCCTGCACCAGCATCTTTATATTTGATACTATTGAATCCTTTTCAAATCCCAAAGGATCATCATCATATATGGAATCGAGCCTCGGGCCTACTACATCAATTGGTAACTTATCTGAAGGCAAGTATGCGAACCAGTTGGTTGGAGTCAGAAATATTTTGCAAAATTATGGACTTAGACATAATAACTGTCTTTGTCCCCCTAACCAGTTGGTTGGAGTCCTGGAACCCCTTCAACTTCTTATTCATCTCCCATGATATCTATATCCCATCTAAAGCCATGGGTTAGGTGCAAATAAAGAGATAAAATGCCTTATCTGAAGGCAAGTATGTGAACCCAACGGGGCTGCAAGGTGCTATGTTTTCTAGGTTTCCGTTGAAGTGACGCTTGTCGACATGGTTAATCTCATCCATAAAATACCTTTGGTCAACTTTAATGTTTTATACTATTACGTCCTCTTTCCAAATCAAAATTCTTTGGTGGAGCGAAGAGGGGACCGCCCATATGTCGTGTATCCATTCACGACCCAAAAGTAAGTTATAATTGAATTTTGATGCTATTACCATGAACAAAGTTGGTCTGGTAACGGATTCAACTATCAAGTCAACTTAAATAACCTTTAGAGTGTGGCCAATCTTCCCTTTATAATTTTACAAGACCATGTTATATGGTCTTAAGTCAGTATCAAACTTGTCGATCCTTTTCAGCATGAAGTCTGACATTAAATTAACAACTGATCCACCATCAACTAGAATCTTGTTTACTCCAGTATTTTCAATCTTTCCTCTAATGAATAAAGGTTTCAGATGACTTCTCATTCCCTTATCTGGCCTTTTGAAGAAAGCATTTTGTTCTTCGACACATCCATTATTCATCACATAGTAACAAACTGGCCTGTGTCGAGCCATTTCTACTTCATTAACCTCTTCAGTCTCTTCGACCTCATTCACCTGGTCATATTCTAATGATAACACTAAGACAACATTGCAATTGATTTTCAATGAAGATTCATCCCTTGAGTTGAAATCATTTGTCATCATGTCATCATTGTTGTTCGTTGCTCTGACAGTTTCTCCTTGGATCCTTCCCGGTTAGAAGATATGAGTTTTCCCTCTATGACTTTCTTCTCTTCAACTTTACCTTTATCTTGAGGTTGGTTACTACTTGATTCCGCCATTACATTTTCAACCGTTTCTCTTTCAGCTTCCCTCCTTCTTTGTTGTCTTCGCCATAAGACCTCGACATATGATTTTTTTCCTTTATAATTTTCAGACCTATATGTCTGTTTCCTCGACACCTGGAAATCTTTGTAATAGGCTATTGAAGATCCCCTACCAACTTCAAAACTTAGCCACTTCTCTTGACCTTGATCCTCTCTTTCAGCAGGCCTCACCCATTTATCCCTTGGGGCATCAGCAGTTAACTTGAATGTGGTTGGCCTATTCACCAGGAGATTTGGACCTCTTTGTTGTTGTCTGCGAGGAATTCCTCTTTTGTCAAAAACATATTGACTTCTGGTATCCTTCCAGTTTCCCTTGTAACGGGCTATTAAAAAACTCTTTCCATATTTTCAGCAGCCTTCCTGTCAAACACATAACTGCATCTGGGGAACAACATCATTTCAGACTTATTTTTCTGGAAACAATGGAGGAATTCGACTAGGTTCTCATCCTTCTTGGGATAAGAAACCCTCACCTGGTCCTCATTTTTCCTGGTGCTTTCTTCATCTTCTTCCATGTCAGCTTCTTCACTTACTTCGACCATGTTGATCTCCAAATTAGGACCATCAGTAATCCCAAACTTCCGTAACTTGACACTAAGGCCCTTAGTAGCCTCCGCCATTTCGACTTCATGTTTGAAACCCACAGTAGCTTCAACCATGGCGCTTTCCTCACCAAGATGTCCAGTAGCCTCGATCACATGGACATCTGCAGGCTCTGTATAATGAGCATCTGTCATCTACAGGGGATCCGAATCAATTTTCATTTGGGCTTTTCCCTTGTCTTCGAACTTTAGCTTCCCGTCTCTGATTGCATTCTACACTAGATCCCTGAAAAGAAAGCATTGTGAGGTCTTGTCGCCTAAAAAACTACGATATTTACAAAATCCTCTTTTTTTCCGTTGTTCTAACGGTGGTATCTTAACACCAGGTGGTACTATAATTTGGCCATCTTTAACTAATAAGTCAAAAATCTCATCACACTTTGTTACATCGAAAGTGTATGTTCTCTTAGGGAATTTATCGTTCTTTTATGGTTCGAATGGGTTTTTCCCATTCGAAGGTGCAATAAATTTATAGACATAAGGTGACCTTTACTTTAGTTCGGCCATATTGACTTCGCCTTCATCGAAACTACTAACATCGACGTTGGCCTCTTAATCATCCTCAATCATTTTGACATATGCTACCCCTCTTTTCTATTATTCTTACTTGTCCTAGCTTTTTTGTCCTTGAGGCGTTCTACCTGTCGAACCCTGTCTGCCAATTGGGCTATATCTGTTAAATGTTGGGTACTAGTTTCTTCCTGATGGAATAATCCAGATCATCAGCGGCCATTTTGACCAACTCATACTCATGCACTTGTTTAAAACACCTTGCTTTTAGCAAACAAAACCTATTGAGATAATCATTTAATGGCTTTGTAAACTTACGCTTAATACTAGCCAATTTTTTTAGACTAATCTTCGACTAGCCCATATAAAATTGTTCATGGAACAAACTCTCCAAACGGGTCCAATCATGGATAGAGTAGTTTGGGAGTGTAGTGAACAAAGTAAAAGCATTATTGGTAAGGGAGCTAGGGAAATATCCTATCCTTAGGTTTTCATTGTTGGTAATGTCCCCAACCTCAGTCATATACATTGCTATACGTTTGATAGTGGACTCGCTGATTTCGCCAGAAACTTTTGTAAACTTTGGAACCTTCCATCCCCTGGGAAGTTCAGCCTACATGACATATTCAGATAATAGGGAGGTATAGTTTTGCCTCCGAGGCCTATGTTCACTCCATTTCGTTTCATTATTCTTTTAACTATGGCAACCAAATTATCTTCTCCTGCTAAATCGTCTTGTCAAACTCGGTGAACCACTCAATCATCGTCTTGGTCACAATTGACTATCATAACCCTAGGTCGCTCGACTTCCCCAAGCACTGGCTGTTCAATCACTTTGGGTTTGCCATGTTGGACCTCATTAACCTCGTCCATATTCGATGCAAGGTGTTGGGCCTGATTAATCGTTAGGTCTTCTTCCAAAATTACTCCTTGGTTTTCCACTAGTCATGCTGGCCGAGGTTGTGGAGCATGTCAAGAGCGCCAAAAAAATCTACAATGCGTGTCATTTGTGCTGCCACTTGCTGATTTGTCTGGGTGCTTTGCTGATTAGTTTGGATATCATTTTGGATTAAAGGATTGGATATTGTGCCCATTTTTTGGGTGAGCACATGAACCATCTCATGGTTGCTTTTGTCCATTTGCTGCCTTAACACTTCCATAAAACTTATAGTAAAAGTGGGCATTAGCTTGGCATAAATCATGTTCCTTGGGGTTGGGTGTTTCGACCAAGATTGTTGACAGCCGATCCCAACCCTTGCAATGGAGAATACATAGTCACCGATGGGCCAACAAATGTTTATGCACTATTATGCAAACTCGCCATCACTGAAGTTGGCATACCGTATGGATGTTCACGACCATCGATAGGCATTGTAAATCCAGACACATAAGGCCTGAAACTACTCGACACTAAGGGTCTTGGAGTCACTGGTTGACTCTGTGTTATTACCGGGGATAATATTGGTTCACTTTGGGTACTTGATGGTACAATCGTCGTACTCATCATCGACGCTATCACTTTGCTCACAATCACAACGGTCGTGCTTTCCCCTGTCGTCTGAGAGGGTTGCTCTTCATTGTTATTTGGTGGGTTAACCATTCTCCTAACATTTTTCCTTTATGGTAAAGCCCCTCTATTTCTGGATATCATACCACTTCTCAATCTCATGCAACAAATTCTGAAAGTTTGTTTTCTATGCATGAAGAACTAATATTTTTTTTAAAACACCTAAGAACCAGGGTCCCACTCGACGTGCCAATTTGTTTATCGTGGATTTTGGTAAACAGCCGCTAGTTCTTCAAAATGCATACTTTGATTATTTGCAGGATCGACTAGATTGATCATAGAACATATGTGCTTAGTTTTCTTAAGTTTTTCTTGATAATGAGTATTTCTACACTAATTCGTGACTTCAAAGTAATGCAAGAATGATTTATAAAGAAATAAAGAACAACTTTGACTACAAATATAAAAAAATTAAGAACAACTCCGAGTGAAACTTAAGAGGTATGAAAATAACATTATCATAAATGATTTGACATTGAATGAAAATATGGTGATTCATATGTACATTTCACCCAGCAACTCTTTTCTCAATACACTTAGATACTTTGAGTAATATGAGTTTTTTATACAATTGAACACCAGCGAGTCCTGAAACAAGGACCCCTATTTATACTAAATCGACAATAATGGTAAAGAATGGTCATCTCTCCAGAGAATGGCACGTTCTCGCCTGCACGGGCTTTTCCCTTCACAATCTTCCATGTGTCCTTTAAGAAACAACTAAGGCTAAAAAATGGTTAATCAAACTTATCTCAAATTATTTTATCGAAGTCATTATCATACTAGGTCAAAAATATTCTAAGTCCTAGAAAAATATCACCATATAGAAATGAAGACCTCTTCGCCAAATCTAGTCAAAATCTCATAAAGATTTTCTTACTCGAACTCGACTTATCTTCTCTAGATATTTCATTAAGCTTTTCTTTGACATCTTAAATCCTTCTTAACGTCAAAATTCCAGCTAACATCAACACACCTTAACCATTGTTTGACGAAGTCGAGCAGTAGAGACTTTCAACAATTCGAAACACTCACAGTCCCAAAACACAAAAATGGTAGTACTTCCATTATCAACAACTTCAATCTCGATCTTATACCTAAAAAGTTTCAACATGTAATTTTAGACTTGCATTACATGAGGTATGCCATTGAGTTAGTGATTAGGTAATACCTATAGATTTTGGTCTCGGTTGAATGGTCATGAGAACATACATATGGTGGAGAATTTCCTTTAGCTACTTTTAGACAATTGTAGCATGTCGGGTAGTACCAACCATTTCCTGTTGCTTTAAGTTTCTTAGTAGTTTCTATGGTGACACATAATGTAAACTGGTTCATGTGATATAAATGATTTAATGATGAGAAAATAAATCACATGGTTGCATGTATGTTTTATTTTAAAAAGAACCCTAACAATACATACATTAGGAAGATTTATTATATCTCACGGACAAATAGTCGTAGCATTTAACATGAACTTATCATAAGAAGTCATTTGAGAGCCATATGAGTTTTATGTCCACATGTTAGATTGTGTACTCATAAGTTGACTTGAACTTTCAACTTGGGTGTCCTTTGGTAGCATTTCAAACCAAAAATACAATGTTCATATTTGTGTTACCTTTTCAAAACCATAAAACATAATGACATATTATAAAGTAGTAAGACACATGAAATAATACCTATTTCTAATTCAACAAATTTCAGACACGTCTTTGTTAATGACCAGATTGGTGATATTGTACGTATTCGAAACAGATAATGGATACTTCCCTATTTTAAAACAAACAATGCTTAATAAGTATGAAATCATGAAATTTGATTTAACACAATAAGTAACTTTTGAAAAATATATATACCTTCCTCCTTCACTTTTGCATACTATAATAATATAATTGTAGGACCACCATATTTGTTCTTTTGCATGTAGTTCATAAATTTTATAGCATAGGCCTCCCAAAGGGTACAATTCAATGTGTTATTCCTAACATTAGAATATGTTATTTTAACAATTTATTTTGTAGAATCAGAATATTCCATAAAGCAGAAAAACATTAAAAAAAATCAATTTATTTAAACATTTATCCAAGGTCTTTTAATATGAGGTTGACTTATTTCTTCTTCATGCCAACATTCATTTTGGTATACCCAATCTCTTTAACTAGTCCAATAACATCTAACAATCATACTATTATTAGTGTTCATGGTATATGTTGCAATCATAGTGTTTATATTAATATCAACTATAATAAAATATCATAAAAAATTTTAATAACCACATCATATGTATATATTTATGAAAATATATTACCTATTAAGAAATCCTTATTCCATTTTCCAGAAATAATATCAGCAAAAGGTTTGAAGTTCAACTTTTTCCCAGGAATTTCATGCTTGTTTAAATCAGAGACAAATGTTAAAGTTGTAAACCTTATGATGAATGGGTGTTCTGAAGTTTTAAACACAAGATCATTGGTTTGAGGCAGGGATTTCATAATATTGTAAGTGTTGTTTATCACTAAAACTGAATCAAAGGTTGCTTTCAACACAGTTGGTACCACAACATGAATATATGTCCAATGCAATGCATTACAAACATAACGTAAGTGCAGTTTAAGACAATTTTTTTTTATAGTAAATTAGAAATATAGAAATACACTTACATCTGAATCAACAAATATTAGCTTCAGGTTCTCTTTGTTGTTAGATAGAATGGTCCATTTGTGATGTACTTTCATTGCAATTTTCCACAACTCTTTCTTGTCATTAATTTCGACAATCTTCTCAAACGACCTTGCCATTATTTGAAGGTTGCATTTTTCATATGAAAAAAACCTGTCTAAGTTTATTATATGAAGGAATTGAAAACTACATTATCTATAGATATACACATTGTATAAATACGCAAAAACTAAAGCATCTAAAATATAAATGTTCATTGTGTTTAATAACTTTTATAATAAACTACAACAATAATACAACATAGTAATGTCATGTTTTTTAGTAGCTGAAACAAAAAAACATTGAAACCTAAAAAAAATAAAGTTCATAGCTTTCATTTCATATATCATACAAATAACATTTTACTAACAACAAACATCAACAAACATTTAACATGTCATAAAAAACTTAATGATCTTAGATTGAAAGTCAAAAACAATAAAGATTCAGCAAAATATAGGATGATGACGAAGATGATTCGAAACATTTAACAATCATAATGAAAATTAAGCCATGAAGAAGAATCTTCTAGAAATATGGATGTTGGTGTCAAATTAGGAAACATCGCCTTAACAGATGAGTCGATGTTGAAGAAGATGAAGATTTTCGAGAGGATCGAGTTGGATAGAGAAAACAAAGAGTTGGAGTGGGAGAGAGAAAATAAAGTGTTGATATATAATATAAAAAGAGGGATTTGGACAAATTTTGAGAGGGAGAGAGAAAACGAAGAGTGTTAGACATGTATGCATTCTTGCATTGGAAACCGCAAAATGTTGACATATGCATATCAGCTAGTTTGTTTGAAACTAATATTTGTACAATCCATAAAAGTTGATAATAAAATCAAAGTAATTGATAAGAAGTGTGGGAATATATCATTATAATTAAAAGATTGGTTGGAAAAAGCATTATCTGGACACCAAAATCCCTTAAAATGGTGATGTGGCAATTTTAAAGAGAATGACATATATGATTTTTCCATAATACTAAATTTTTTTGTATTATAGATTCTATTTAGAATAGTAATTAAACTTCTTATAATAGTTATAAAAATATCACACAAATGTTTAAAATTAAAATTAAATAAAAGAACCCGTTTATATTTTGACGCATATGTACACTAAAGAAAGCATACCACAAAGTTTATCACACAAATAACTTAAATTTAAACCAAAATTAAATATAAAATATTTGTTTATATTTTGACTGAGAGTGCATATCACAAATTTTATCACACAAATAATTAAAACTTAAATCAAAGTTAAATAAAAAATATCCATTTATATTTTATGTGGGTGCAACTTTTTGTTTAAATGTGTTTTGAATGATGTCAAAACTAAGAAACTTTAGCGTTTTTATACATTGGACGGTATCAATTGATTCTAGGTGTGAGTTGTGCATGTTAGCATTAAGAAGCTTGTCAACATGATTGTAAATGATCTAGAAAGGATTCATGCATCAAGAAAAGACCTTTATGCATCAAAATTTAAGTTTTTGTGTGAAAAACACTGCATAGATTGACACATACAACTTTAGGTCGACCTATAAAATTTTTTATTCAGCATAGGTCGACAAAAACGACTTTAGGTCGACCTATAGAAAATTTTCTTCAGCATAGTTCGACACGTATATTACATAGGTCGAGACACATGCTTTAATATTAAAGCCTATAGGCTTTGCCCATGCGTTGACGGTCTTAAGTCGACCTAAGACCTTTATAGGTCGATACATTGCTGTAATAGGTCAACATGTTAACCTAAAATCCTGAATTTTTTCATTCTTTTTAATTTCCTTTGCATTCCTTTTGCTTCATACTTGCATATATATATATATATATATATATATATATATATATATAATTGATACGTGCATTTTTTTCTAGTAAGATTTCTATAGTGAGTAAAACCTACATGAATCTAGGATTTCAAAGCATTCTCATCATCTTCGACTCCATCTATGCATACACATAATCAAACTACACATAACCATTTTTTGATTGGGTGCCATCTAGATTATGATTGATAATGTCCAATTAGGTTTGTTGTACCGAGAATATTGGGTTGAGAACTTTGAGGGATTCAAATCAGAAAATAAAATTCAAGATCTCTATGGTTTAAAGGTTTTGGAAAACATTGTGCAATTCAGATCCGATCAAGTGAAAGCATTGGGACAAGGGGTGTGTTGCAAGGGAGTAGCGTGAGACGGTGGATCATGTTGGAAAATCTTGGGTTTCAACAAGTCTGCGCTTGGGATTATTTCAACCGGGTGAAAGCCTTGGGACAAGGAGTGCCTTACAAGAAAGTAGCAAGAACAGGTGAGTTAAAGGGACATTGTTGGTTACTTTATCAATCTTTGATCAAGGGTTTTAGAGGTGGTAGAGTCAACATCAAACTTAGGGCTTGTAGGGTTTGATTTCATCATCTCTTGTATACACACATTTTACAAAGTAAGATTTATTATAATATCTCAATTCGAATTCGAATTGAGGGCAGACGAATCGATATCAAGGTCAATTAGGTAATTGCCTAAACAAATCCTTGTGTACTCTCTCTCTCTCTCTCTCTCTCTCTCATTCTCTCTTTAGTTTTTCAGTTTGCAAATTGTCGATTGCATTAATCATTTGATCAATATTGTTTGGATCATAAATTTGAAATCATTTTGAATTTTTTGTTATTGTGTATATCACTAATCATTTGGTTGTGATTGGATTTATAGAACAACAAACATCACATAAAATTCCAAACATTATTTACCGCACATTAAGTGTTCGACAAATTGCTTGACTTAAATTTTGTGTGTATTTTTCATTGGAGATAGACTTTTCCTATTGTATTGTATTTAACTAGTTATGATTAGTTTTTGTTGAATGACTTAGGGATTATTATCATTACATTAACACCTCTACGCATATTCGAGTTTTTTGATAGTAGGTTCGGTTAGACGATTATTGGATCCGGGAGAAAAATTTGAAACTTGCTTCCATGCTATAAACTTTTTCAAAACCAATTTTGGTTCAAGTTTTAACTTGTGATCTACTCACCGCCCTCTAGATCTTGGCATATCGTCTACCAAGTGGTATCACGAGCTCTGATTCATTTCGTACTTAAGGTTTACTTATTAGATAATGGCTACCGAACCTAAAAGGGCGTATAATAGAGAACTATTTTTACCGGTGACAATTATGGATATTGGAAAGCTTGTATGCGTATCCATATTAACTCCATTGATAAGGGTCTATGGGACGCCATCATCAATGGTCCTAACGAAATTATAATGACCAATGGTGAAGGCGTCATCATACAAAAACCGGAAGGTCAATGGGATGATAATAATAGGAAGTTGTGGTCACATGATTGGAAGGCACGAAATATTCTCATATCCGCATTAGGTGCTGATGAGTATTATCGTGTTTTCCATTATGAAACCGCCAAAGCTATGTGTGATGTATTAGAAGTTGCCCATGAAGGAACTAATGAGGTTAAACAAGCTAGGATAAATACATTAAATTAAGAGTTTGAACTATTTTGCATGAAGCATGGTGAAACCATTGCGGACATGCAAAAGAGGTTCATACACACTATCAATCAATTGAATGCTCTAGGTAAGCCTATTTACAATGACATTGCCACTAATAAAGTGTTGAGATGTCTTAATAGGGAATGACAACCTAAGTCCACTTCTATCAAAGAGGCGAATGATCTTAAGGTACTTGATCTCACTAATTTGTTTGGAAATTGGAAGAACATGAGCAAGAACTCACTTGCTTGGGAAAACATGAAAAAGAGTATGGAAAGATGGTAAAGAAGGAGAAAGTTAAATGTAAGAATGTAGAGAAAAATTCTATTTCTCTAAAGAACTCAAGCTCAAGGTCCTCAAACAATGAGCAAAGTGATTATGAAACAAGAAGTGACAATGATTTCGATGATGAAGATATGGGATTGTTCGTCAAAAGGTACAATAAATACATATGGAAAAATGGAGTCAAGCATTCCGACACCGATGATAAAGAGATTGAGTTGTTTGTCAAAATATACCAAAGGTATATAAGGAAGAATGTAGTCAAGCATTCTGACAAGAACTTAACCAAGTTAGGAAGGGTAGAAAAAACCTTAAGAGAAGATGAGATCAAGAAAGGTAAACTTAGAACTTCATGCTATTATTTTGGAGAGTTTGGTCACTATAGACCAGAATGTCCTTAGATTAAGAAAGACAAAGAGAAAGGGAATCATAAGAAGTCTAGAAAGTCTAAAAGAGCATATGGTACTTAGAAGAGCGCAAGTGATTCCTCAAGTGATGAAATCTCCACTTCAAGTGTAGAATCGGCCCGAATTTGCCTCATGGCAAATAGAAAGAAGAAGAAAAATGTAAGTCTTTCTAAGATTTAAACTATTAATGACTTATTTTATCTTCAATTACAAAAATCCTTTGAAGATCTTCATAGAGAGGCCTTAAAAGCCTTTAACAAATTAGCTTCACATGAAAAAGTCTTTTTGCACTTAGAAGCTAAAATGTTAGAATTTGAAAGGATGTTAGAAGCTATTAATAAATCTATGATAGATATTGAAAGTGACAAGATTTAGGATGAAAGACCTTCAAAGTTTGGTTGTGAATCTTGTCATGATTGGCAAAAAGAGATAAATGCTCTTCAAGTCAAATTAGACAAAGTCTTACAACCAGAGATTGCATTTGCTATTAATCCATCAAAGTATAAAAGGTTAATAAACCATTCATATAAGAAACATAAATTTGTCAAAAAGGGGTCTAATAGAAAAATCACATATCATTATAACTTCTCTTGTCTCTATTGTTGCAAGAAAGGCCATACTATTGAAAAATAAAAATTTAGGAAACTTTTAGTTCCTAATTGAGCCTTTCAATGGTTACCCAAATGCAACCTTGTTTTCACTCACCCACAAGGACCTAATGAAGGTTGGGTACCTAGAACTTGTTGATGATTTTATAGGATAAATGTCTTAAGTCTATGAAGAGAGTATGTGATCTTGTTTATGGATGCTCAAGACATGTGATATGTTATATCTCCCTATTTCGTTGACTTTGTGGCAAGGAAGAAGGATTGTATAACCAAAAGGAATCAAAATCTAGTGTTCTTTAATTGGTAAAAGTGTGTTGATTACTATTAATGTTTTATCCGATTTTTTTTGGGATAGTTGTTTCTTTTCATGATATAGGTATATCTTTACTAGACATTTTCAAAGAAGTCGAAAAAGGAATTGGTCACCCTAAAATAGTGGAACATGAGAAAGAAGAAGATAACAATTGTGAAAAGGGGAAAGTTGAAAGTCCAGTTGCAATGTACGATCTTCTTTTGACTTGGAGACTCTCCAATGATCATCAAATTAATAATCTTCTTGGATACATTATTAATCATACTTTAAAGTACTTTGAAAGAAAGAAAAGTGGTAAGATCATTGTTGTCTAAAGAGTCTGTGGCACGTTTTGCATTTATTCAACATTTCATTCGAATGTTCCTTGTGAAATGCATGTGCATCCTCCGTCATTCATACGTTGAGGTAATATCTTTTCAAGTTTTGCTTTGTATGGAAGTTATTTCCTTTACCTGGTTATTTTTCAAAGCTTATGCTTGCCTCAAAGAGTTCAAGTTTACTTAAATGATATTATTTTTAGATCCATTAACATGCAACTTGTAGAGGAGTTTTCTAAGCTTAGGCAAGATGATTTTGAGATGAGTCTTATGGGGGAGTTAAACTACTTCCTTGGTATTCAAATAAAACAACTCAATGAAGGGTCATTTATGTGTCAAACCAAATATTGTAATGACTTTCTAAAGAGATTTGGCATGGAAGATGCAAAGTCTATTGACACTCATATGGCCACAAATGGAAACTTGGAAAATAATGAAAATTGTAAGGATGTAGATGTCAAGAAATATAGAGGTATGATTGGTTCTCTTCTATATCTTACTGCATCTAGGACATATATCTTGAACTAAGCATATTGCGATTCAACACCACTTCCTACGTAACCATGTTGAAAAAGGATACGTCTTATTTGAGTATATTGATAGTAAAAATCAATTTGCATATATTTTTACAAAACCTCTTGCGACGAACCATTTTTCAACATTTGAAGGGAATTGGGGATACTTGATACTCAAATCTTGCCTAGAATATGATTTCTTGCATACACTTTATATACTTTTGCTATAACTTTTCCTTGGAAGCTTTATTACATAAGAGTGCATCCTTCATCAACTCATAAGCGAGGTAATATTGTTCCATTTTCCTTTTTATTTTTGTAAGTAAATTTTACTTTTGCAATTTTGCTTATGTTCCAAATAATTGATATTCTTGATATATGTAGTAGTTCATGAATGTTCACTTTCAAAAATTTCTATTGATGTATGTCAATTATATGCTTATAGTGATTTTGTGATATTCCTTCTATATGCTTGAAATATGTTTTTGGTGCATTGGCTTGTTATATATTCTTGCATGAAATATGGTTGAACATGTTATAATGTTAGAAAAATCCTTGTTGTGTGTCATTGTTATGATAACATATCTATTTTTGGTTTGAGTGGTGATAAATTCATGTATCGCCTTGCTAGAGCACATACGTGTGCAACATTTCAGAAGCACCAAAGGCACATGTCACGTAATCGTGTCACTTTTGTAGCAACTCAAGAGTTTTTTTTATTACATTGTATCATTCATTTTTCATGTTTGTGTTATATTATTTGACATAAGGTGTGAAAATTATGTTCTTATTGTTGCTTTATTTGGTATTATTTATGTTTAGGCATTCTTTTTCGATATGAAAATCATTCTATGTGAGTGCTATCATATTGATACTCTTATCTTTTCAATTACCTATGTATTGTATATTGATTATGTGATACTGCTATAATGTACTTTGTCCCTTTTTGGTGTTGTCAAAGGGGGAGAAGTATATGAAGCTATAATGCATACATTTAGGGGGAGCTCTTCATGAAGAAACACATTGTCTCATGTTTTGCTATCATCAGAAAAGGGGAGTATGTGATTGCAACTTTCCGTTTATATGTGTTTTGAATGATGTCAAAAATAGGAGAAACTTTAGCGCTTTTGTACATTGGACGGTACCAACTGATTCTAGGTGTACATTGTGCGTTTTAGCATTAGGAAGCATGTCAACATAATTGGAAATGATTTAGAAAGGATTCATGCATTAAGAAAAGACCTTTATGCATCAAAAATTGAGTTTTTGTTTAGAAAACACGACATAGGTCGACACATATGACTTTAGGTAGACCTATAGAAGATTTTCTTCAGCATATTGTTAGCTGGAGATTTCGACAATTAGGTAAAGTTCTTTAAGAGTGTTATGTTTTGGAGAACAAATAAAAATGGCTGTGTCGAAGCTATTTATTAAATCATTTTCTTGGGAGAAAGGACCTTTCTTGTCGAAGCTTAAGACTTAGAAGATTTTTGGGTCTCCACAAGTTCTCTTCGACGTAGGCGTTTGACAAATTCGAAGATTCAAGCGGGAAAGATTTGAAATTTAAACGAAGCAGTTTCGTCAGGCCAACGCGTGGAAGCATCTGAGACACACAACGCTTGAAAATGTCGAACGTGGCAGTCATCTGCATAGAGACCGTTAGGGTCAAATTGTTATAAATAGGAGTCTTACTTTTTAGATTTAGGTGTGTTCAAACAGATATACAAAAATTCACTAAAATACTCAAAGTACCGGAGCGAGAGAAAAGAGTCTTTGCTGAAAATGTATGTATGAAGAACACCATGATTACGTTTCATGTTATTTATTTTATGCAAATTATTTAAACTAAAACCATTTACTGTCTTTTCTTCTGTCGAATTGCCCTTATTTTCAGTATTTCATCATTACTTTTCCCTTTACATTAACATTTCGCCAAACATTCATTTCCAGTACCTTTTTCAAACTTAAAGCTTTTTACTTCAAGTTATTTATCTTTACCTTTGCCAATTACTTTTGTCATCTTAAAAAAGCCTTTCTTTTAAAGAATTACTGCCATTTATCTTTTAAGTCATAAGCTATTAGGATTCATTTAGGGTTATTGTCGAAGCACTCTTTGCTTTATACCATTCATAAACCAGAAACAAACTTAATCATGAGTCAAACTACCATAACAATAGTTCTTGAGACACATGTCCTAGGATCAATCTAGTCGATCCTGTAAGTTACCAAGATTTATAATATTGGAGGACTAGCGGTTGTTTGTCAGAAATTACTGGTAAACAAATTGGCACACCCGGTGGGACAGTGTCAAAAGAATTGTTATTCATAATAGTTTGCTTGACTTTTACAATACAAAATCGTTGTTATTCTTTTGGGTTAAAAAATCATAGTGTTGTATGAACCTTAGAAGTGGTAAGATAGCCAATAATTCGCAACCTATAACCAAAAGAAAAAACACAAAAATGATGGTTAATACAACTAGTCAAGGGGAACAATTTCCTCCCCAGGGAACATGCACAATCGGAGCAAATTCGATTGATGCATCCACTGAGATCCCTAGTGCACAGGCCATACCAACATCTGGATCCATGGCCTTACATAATTCGACAACAATGCCTATTATGTCAAGCGTAGCAGACATTTCTGCAATTTCAACCCCTAGGCCACCAGGATTTGAGAATTTTAGGTCGTTGAGAGAATACCCATATGGAATGCCATCTACTGCCATGGCAGGACTTCAAAATAATTCTTCCATATATACTCAACCCCATAATATAGTTATTTCTTCAATTCAAAATTCTGGTTCCGGCATGAACCATGTAGGTCGAAATACCCAATCACAAGGAGTCTCCACCCTATTACCTACCCTTACAACGAATAACCAAGCAGCCTTTAGACAACAAATGGATGCCAGTAACCATGATATTGTAGGAGTTCTGGCCAGAGAAATGAATACCATTTTTTCTCCCGTAATACAAAATGTAAATAGGACTAACAATGATAATGCCCAAACATACCAGCAACTATCAGCGCAGATGGGACGCATAGAAGATTTCCTAGGCGCCCCACAATCCTCTGTTTGACACAGACCAAACCAGGTTATAATCCAGGAAGAAGAACCAACTATAAATCAGGTTCGACCACCAAGACAAGCGCCTGACGAAAGGGTCATGGGGGCAAGATTAGAATAACAGCCAGTTCGACGGGAAGTCCCTGAAGAATAACCTAGGAGAGTAATAATGGTTAATAGAGACCAGGATGCAGACGAAGTAATTCATAGGGTTAGGCGAGAAAACATGATGGAAAATGACTTAACTACTATGATAGAGAGAATCATGGCCCAGAATGGTCTGAATACAGGACTTCGACGGCCAAATTATTCCTCTCCCTTATCAGAATACGTCCTAACTGAATTACCAAGGGGTTGTAAAATCCCTAAGTTCACCAAATTCTCAGGGGACACTAGTGAATCCACTATAGAACACATAGCCAGATACATGACTGAGGCAGGGGATTTGGCGAATAGTGAGAACCTAAGAATGAAATATTTTCCCAGTTCTTTAACGAAGAATGCCTTCACGTGGTTTACAACTTTGCCACCAAATTCCATAGATACTTGGCCCCATTTGGAAAGATTATTTCATGAACAATTCTACATGGGCCAAACTAAGATAAGTCTTAAGGAATTAGCCAGTATCAAAAGAAAATTCACTGAACCTATAGATGATTATCTGAATAGGTTCCGTTTGTTAAAATCTAGATGCTTCACATTAGTGCCTGAACATGAATCGGTCGAAATGGCCGCTGGAGGTTTAGACTATTCCATCAGGAAAAAGTTAGATACCCAGTATCTAAGGGATATGGCCCAATTAGCAGACAGGGTTCGATAGGTCGAACGCTTAAAAGGCCAGAGAGAATAAGAATTATAAGAAAGAAAGGGTTGCTTATGTCGAATTCGAAGATGGGGAGTCTGAAATCTCTAATGACCCTTATGGTCTCGAGGAATTCGAAGTAGATTTGGCTGAATTAAAAGAAGCGCCACCTTATGCTTGTAAATTACTTACACCTACGAATGGCAGGAACCCTGTCGAAACTGAAAAGAATGATAGATTTCCTAAAAAGACTTACACATTTGATGTTACCAAATGTGACGAAATCTTCGATCTATTAGTAAAAGATGGCCAAATGATAGTGCCTCCTAATACCAAAATTCCTCTGTTAGAACAACGGAAGAAAAGAGGCTTCTGTAAATATCACAATTTTTTAGGCCATAAAACCTCATAATGCTTTCTTTTCAGGGATCTTATTCAGAATGCAATTAAGGATGACCGCCTCAAGTTCGCTGACAAGGGGAAAAACCAGATGAAGGTTGACGTTGATCCCCTCAACATTGCTGACACAAATTATGCTGAACCTGTCAAAATCAACATGATTGACATAGGGGAAGTGGAGGCTGTGAAGGAAACAGGAACTGAAGGCTATGCGCTAGACAGAAAGCAGGCTACTGATGGCCTAAATAACGATGTTCCCTTTGGAATTTCTGTCAAAGGTGAACAGGTTGCTAATGTCGAACCAAGGGCCACTGAAGGTCTTAATGGGAAATCAACTGAGGCTACTCAGGGCCTAAGGAAGAAATTTGAGGAAATTTCAATTACTGATGGCGCCAATCTAGGTGTCAACATGGTGGATATGAACCAAACCCCCTAGAAATGGAGGAAGTGGAGAGATGTCTGAAGATGGAGCAAGAGGGGATGCAATTTGGATATCCCAAAGCCAATGAAAGCCTGTGTGAATATCTTTGAAGATGTCACAAAAGAAATTCTGACATGTTGTTATGCCCAAGGTGTAGCATCAGGATATGTCGAAGGGTGGATGAGGACTATGAAAGATGGCAACGAACAAAGACTGAGAGAAACTGGAGGAAGGAAAGCCAACTACAGAAGGTGTATCCCAAGCCTGGAGAAAGCCTTCTTGGTTTTATTGTGCGTTGCTACAAGTACGAAACAGAATGCTTGATGTGTCCCAGATGTGGGGCAGTGTACAACAGAGAATTAGCTGAAGCGTTCGAGAGAATCCCATCTAACCAAGGTTGGGACGGACATGGAGGTAACCTGAATATGTACATATATGACAAGAGGGGAGTTCCTAGGAGGCCAGACAGCCCTCACCCAAGGGCAAAAGGAGTTATGTTTAAACTTCCAGCAGAAGTCCCTGAGGACAAATGGACTCAGGCAGGGTTGAAGAAGGGAAAATGGAGAAGTTTTGAGGATGGAGGAAGAACCTCTTGGGTTTATAGAAAACAGTTCCAGGCATCTAAGAGAGAGGCTATCAGACTGGAGAACTACAAAGGAAAGAATCCCATGTCAAGGTCCCAGTGGAGAAGACATCAGAGGTTGAGGAAGGTTGAAAGAGAGATGACTTCAAGGGAGATTGGAGAATCCAACAGCGTCAAGGTTCCCCCAAATGTCACAAATTCGACCAAACCACCTGTAGGAAGGAAGTTATTTCCAGATGAAAACAAAAATCAGAAAGTTCAGGAGGAACAAATAAGAGAGGAAGAAATGCTCACTGACGACTTTGAGTCCGACGGAGTGTCATCTGTTAATATGAATTACAATGTGGTCTCAGTTCTGCCATACGAATATAATCAGGAGACGGAGATTGAAGATAATGAGGAAGCGAATGCTGTGGAGATGGCGAAGCATAAACCTGTGTGTTACTATGTTCTTAATAACGACGATGTCGAAGAGAAGAACGCTCTTTTTGAAAGGCCTCACCAAGGGATGCAGAACCATCTCAAGCCCCTATACATTAGAGCTAAAGTTGGACATGTGGGGGTGAATAAAGTCCGGGTGGACAGAGGAGCAGCAGTCAATCTGATGCCTCAATTCATGTTGAAAAAGATAGGTATGTTCGACACTGATGTTAAACCTCACAATATGGTATTGTCAAACTATGAGGGTAAGATAGGACAAACTCTGGGTGTCATACAAGTAGATCTGACTGTTGGATCAATCACAAGACCAACAATGTTCATGGTGATACCTACAAAGGCGAATTATAACTTGCTGCTAGGAAGGGAATGGATACATGGAATAGGGGCAGTTCCTTCGACCATGCATCAGAGGATATCCATCTGGAGAGAAGATGGTATAGTAGAAAATGTTGAAGCTGACCAAAGTTACTTCATGGCAGAAGTGAACCATGTAGACAAGAAGAACTTCGACAGGAACTTGGCTCATATAGGACCATGCCACCCAGCTGAAGAAGGCTACGCCCCAAATAAAAATGCTTTGTATTTCTTGACTCTACATCCCAATGGCTTTCAGTGGGATAGGGAAATTATGGGGGACCCAGAAGAAGGGGAATCATTTGAAATACGGCCAACAAACTAGGATGAAGACCTGTATTATGCCCGAGTCTTCTTTTTTTGAAAAAATTTCGGCCTACATGGCTGAGAACAAAAGAAAAGCGGCTCTCGAAGCCGAGATAACTAACATGGCTGACGAAGCCACATATGGTGAAATCTATAATACAGGACCTGGGGAGTACTTTAAACTAAAACCCCCTGACGAACAGGTACCTGTGGAACTAACATCACAGAGGTTAGATGCCATCTATAACGAAGAGCCTCTAGGATTCGAAAAAGATCCAATGACGTCGAGTGCGAAGATATTAGCGCAAGATCCTCTTGAAGAAATTGATCTTGGAGATGGGAGTACAAAAAGAATCACCTACATCAACACTAAACTGGACCCCAAGTTGAAAGAAAGAGTAATTGAATTGCTAAGAGAAAACAAAGATTGCTTTGCTTGGGACTATGACGAGATGCCTGGTTTGAAGAGGGACCTGGTCGAATCGAAGCTGCCTATCAAGGATGGAAAGAAGCCCATCAAGCAGACTCCTAGGAGATTCGCCCCAAAGATCCTTTCAAAGATAAAAAAAGAGGTCGAAAGACTTCTTCGATGCAATTTCATTAGAACCACAAGGTATGTCGAATGGATTGCAAACATAGTTCCTGTTATCAAGAAAATGGCTCTTTAAGAGTATGTATAGATTTTCGTGATCTAAATGCAGCAACTCCTAAAGATGAGTATCTAATTCCTGTGGCAGAGATGTTGGTCGACTCAGCTGCAGGCTATGAATATCTTAGCATGCTTGATGGATATTCTGGTTATAACCAGATTTTCATTGCAGAAGAGGATGTTTCCAAAATAGCCTTTCGATGTCCAGGGGCAATAGGCACTTATGAGTGGATAGTTATGCCCTTTGGTTTAAAAAATGTTGGGGCAACATACTAGCGAGCAATGAATTCTATATTCCATGATTATATAGAGACATTTATGCAAGTTTACATAGATGATATTGTGATAAAATCTATATCAGACGAAGATCATCTAACCCATCTCAGCCAATCATTTGAAAGAATGAGAAAACATGGCTTAAAGATGAATCCTCTTAAATGTGTATTCTTTGTGCAGGCTGGAGATTTTCTGGGCTTTGTGGTCCATAAAAAGGGGATAGAAATCAATCAGAATAAGACGAAGGCTATTATGGAGACCAAAGCACCATCAACTAAGAAAGAATTGCAATCATTATGAAAGATAAACTTCCTGAGAAGATTCATCTCAAACTTAAGTGGTCGAACTCAAGCCTTCTCTCCCCTCCTACGCCTAAAACAAGGGAAGTTCGAATGGAATGATGAACATCAAAAGGCATTCGACAAGATCAAGCATTATCTGACGAATCCTCTTATCTTGGCACCACCATGTGGAAAGAAGCCTATGAGACTATATATATCAGCTTCCAACACTACTATAGGTAGCATGTTGGCACAAGAGAATGAAGATGGCGTCGAAAGAGCCATTTATTATCTTAGTAGGGTTTTAAATGATGCAAAAACTAGATACACTTCAATAGAAAAGTTGTGTCTTTGTTTGCATTTCTCTTTTACTAAACTTAAGTATTATATAAAACCTATTGATTTATACGTCTCTTCACACTTTGATGTCATTAAGCATATGTTATACAAGCCAATAATGCACAGTCGAATTGGCAAATGGGCATTAGCGCTCACTGAATACTCTTTAGCCTTTATTCCTTTAAGGGCAATGAAGGGACAAATAGTATCAGACTTTATTGTAGACCATGCAGTGGTCGAAAGTCCTCAACTTCAAGTTGAGTTGAAACCTTGGAGATTATTCTTCGACGGTTCCACTCATAAGGATGGAAGTGGAGTTGGGATCATGATAATTTCTTTTGATGGAATTCCAACAAAACTCAAATATAGAATTGAAGGTCCCCTTTGTTCTAACAACGAAGCAGAATATGAAGCCCTTATTGCAGGACTTGAGGCTTTGTTCAAATTGGGGGCAACTAGGGTCGAAATTAAAGGAGACTCAGAATTAGTAATCAAGCAACTAACGAAGGAGTACAAATGTATAAAAGAAAATTTGATTATGTACTTCATCATTGCAAATAGGTTGCTCAATTTTTTTGAATATATAGACATAAAACATGTCCCTAGAATAAAAAAGCAAGAAGCTAATGACTTAGCACAGATAGCTTCAGGGTATAGAATTTCAAAAGAGAAGCTAGAGGAACTTGTCGAAGTAAGAGGAAAAGCAATGGCTACCAGATTGTCTCCAACAGATTTGGAAAGCACTCAGTTAGGATATGCTAACAAAGAAGAGTTTGAAGTACTGGCCATTGATACCTTAATGGATACAGATTGGAGGAATCCAATTATTAATGATCTCAAGGACCCTTCGATAGATACAGAAAGAAAAACCAAGTATAGGGCTTTATCTTATGTTTTGATGGGGAATGAATTATTCAAGAAAACCCCTGAAGGGATCCTCTTGAAATGTTTAGGAGAAAAAGAGGCATACTTGACATTATCTAGTGTACATAGTGGAGCCTGTGGAGCACACCAGGAAGGCCATAAGATGAAATGGTTGCTTTTCAAATATGGAATGTATTGGCCCACCATGTTAAAAGATTGTATAGAGTTTGCTAAGGGTTGCCAAGAATGTCAAATACATGCAGGAATTCAACATGCTCTTGCAAGTGAGCTTCATGCAATTATCAAGCCTTGGCCTTTCAGAGGTTGGGCATTAGATTTAATTGGGGAAATTCGACCTAATTCATCCAAGGGTCAAAGGTACATACTTGTAGGAATTGACTATTTCACTAAATGGGTCGAAGCAGTACCTTTAGTAAATATGGATCAAGAAACTGTCATTGAATTTATTCAAAGGCAAATATTATATAGATTTGGAATCCCAGAAAGTATAACAACAGATCAAGGATCAGTGTTTACTGGTCGAAAGATGCAAGAGTTTGCAAAGGAAATGGGTTTCAAATTATTAACATCCACACCTTATTATGCTCAAGCCAATGGGCAAGTCAAAGCAGCCAATAAAGTAATAATTGGTTTAATCAAGAAGCATGTAGGGAAGAAGCCAAAAAATTGGCACAAAACTTTAGATCAAGCACTTTGGGCTTGTCGAACCTCCCATAAAGAAGCTACTAACACTACACCTTTCCAACTTACATTTGGACATGATGCAGTATTACCTGTCGAAATCTACTTGCAATCAGTGAGAATCCAGAGAGAAGGAGAAATTTCATCTGACCTTTATTGGGAAATGATGATGAATGAACTGGTTGATTTGGACGAAGAAAGGTTGCATGCGTTAGAAGTATTAAGAAGACAGAAGGAGAGGGTAGCAAGGGCATACAATAAGAGGGTCAAAGGTAAAACTTTCACTATGAATGATTTAGTTTGGAAAGTTATATTACCTATGGATCGAAAGAATAAAACATTAGGAAAATGGTCTCCACATTGGGAAGGACCTTTTTGAATTTTAAAAGCATTTTCAAATAATGCATACGAAATAGAAGAACTAACAGAGGATCGAAGAATCCTAAGAGTAAATGGGAAAAACTTAAAGAAGTATAAACCATTTGTGCGTGAAGTTAAAATCATAACAACGTAGTAAGCAAAGAACTTCATAGCCAAAATGGTGAATATATTTAAACTCCAAATTTTACCAAAATGGCTTTCGTCTTAACCAAATTACAAATGAACAAGAGTTGAATAGAACAAATACAAGTGGAAATCAAAAAGGAATAGTGGCCCTCATCCGATCATACTTTATCTTCGCCAAGCCAATCTTGTACTGAACAGCAGCTTGAACCCCTATGAGGCGTGCAATATCTTCATTCATAGCAATAGCCTTTTCGACGTGATCTACGCTTTGCTTCGCCAGATTATCAGCTTCAGTACTATCCAAGCCTTGGATAGCAGCCTGCTTCTCCTTAGCATCAGAAATCTTCTTCTGCAATTCTGCAATATGAGATTCCCAGAGTCGTATCGAAGCAGTATAAGTGTCGAATTCTGCTTGGGCTGATTTTCTGGAAGCGGCTAACTCCTCAGAGGCTTTTGAAGTTCGAAGGGCATTATCAAACTCAGTGGCTTGAGCTTGTTCAGTTGATTGAAGCTTTGCTTTGGCATTCCCCTCCCTACGGTATTCAACACAGACTTGGTCAATGAGGTTCTGGATGTCGATAAGGGCTTCACCTATATCAGTGGGGAAAGCAGTGGTGTTGATCTTGCTTATCATCTTCTTTATGCCAAAGCTTGCTCCCACATCCTTCTTTAATTCTTCAAAGAGATCTACATCAAAAATCGCCTTCTTCACCTGTTGAAGGAGTTCTTCATGTGATGCTTCGTTTGCACTAGCACCAGAATGGGTCGAAGCTCCAGAAATGCTTTGCTCTGAAGAAGATTCTCTTTGAGCCATCATTAACCTTACATACTTGAGGGGATCATTTTGTTTCAAAGCATTTTTCTCCTCCTCAGTAAGTGATATAGGCGAAGTCTGGATGATGGATGGTCTAACATTAGTTGGATTTGGGACCGTTTCGACATTAGCATCACCAGTTCCAGTCTGATTTCCTTCAGGATCAGCTTCTCCCTCACTCATGTCTTCATCTTCCTGAAAGTACCCCTTAATATCATCAGAATCCTGATCATCCTCGTCAGCATAATCTGAAGGGAACACAACTCTTGCAGGAGAATTACTGGGAGTATCCTCATAATCTTCTTTCTCTGCTGAGTCCTTCTCTTCAGCGTGCTTCAAATCTCTTTTACCATCTTCACCAGGGGAAGAGGTTTCTTGTTTGTTCTGGGCATTATCTGCTTCGAGATTTTGGGCTCCAGTCAAAGATCCTTTGTTTTGGACAGCACCACTGATTGTCGGAGGAGGAGATGGATTCATGCCGCTCGATGGATCCTGTGTTAGAATAAAATAGGAGTTTATCAAAAGATAAAACACTCAAGATAGAAGTTTACCTGTTGAGCCTCAGGGTCAGAAGCATTGCTCCCAATGTGCTCCAGTGCTGCGCCACCAGAGGGCTGGGATTGAGTTTCCTTTGAAGGAGGGGGGAGAATGTTGATTTCGACACCTTGTTGTTTGTTTGTTTGGTAAGGGGCAACTTTTGCCTTATTCTTTTTTTTTTGTTTTTTCTTAAATGGAGTTGGAGGAGTTTCTTCTTCATCATCTTCGACAAGAATTACATTTTCAGTAGGGACTTTTCTTTTCTTGGGCGTCAAAGGAGGCTTGCCACTACCCTGAAAAAGGAAAATTATAAACAGTTAGAAAGATACGAAAGAGACAAAGAATTTATTTGATGTAATACCTTTGAACTCTTCTTCTTTTTTTTTGAGCAGCATCCTTGGCAGAAGGAGCTCATTGGCTTGAAGAGGTAGTTGGCTTAGAAGCAGTATTCGAACTAGCTTTCGCCACATGCTTCTCTTTCTTCACCACTTTCCTTTCGACAGCTAAAGAAGAATGTGAGTTATTCGAAATGTGCAAATGTTTAAAAGATTGGCAAAAGACGAAAGGGAGTTGTAAAACCAAGAAATCCAAACATTCCACACCTTCACATGTCGGAGAGGTAATTCTCATT
The DNA here is from genome assembly GCF_024323335.1 of Lathyrus oleraceus. NCBI lineage: Eukaryota > Viridiplantae > Streptophyta > Magnoliopsida > Fabales > Fabaceae > Lathyrus > Lathyrus oleraceus. The sequence continues at coordinate 367,261,530 of NC_066583.1, read as the reverse complement.
GCATCTAAGTCAAAGTGAAGAAAGCCTTTGAAACTGTCTAAGGTATGTTTGGTTGCAACTACTCTTTTAGCATGTCTTTGTTGGTCATTTTTCAGTATATTAAAAATGTTCCCACATGCGAACCAATTTGGGTAAGGGGGAAAAATGACAAAGCAAAATCTGCACTTGGTAAATTTGGAAATTTGGGTGGTTCGCACTCAAAGGCCAAATCATATTTAAATTCAGGTTTTACAACTTTGGGAATTTTCTTTTTGGAAATTTGTTTTTCAAATTTCTCTTTTAAAATTGGAGCTGCGTAACAGACGGTTTGAACAAGTTCCATTGGGTTATAGACAGTTTCAAAGTACTTTTGGAATGCTTGGATTTCTTCAGAATGAGTAAGCTTACCCCTGTAGACATTTTCCTGCAAAGATGAAAAGGCCTTCGTTTGACGTTCTTTAATTTCAGTAGTACTAAACATATTCTTGGAATAGAAATCTGTCCACCAAGTGGCGAACCCATTGGTGGAGTAGAATGATGGTTGGTATGCTATTAATTGGAATTCAGCAAAGTTGGCATGGAATTCTTTGTGGGTTGCAATGTCTTGAGTGCTCCAGTCAGTCCATGCACATCATATCTCGCGCTTTCGATTGAATAAAGAGACAGGAATAAGTTGACATAACCCAAATTATCGAGAGACAAAAATTAGGTTGATAAGCCAACAAGCAAATATGGCTCTTTACTGGCAAGATCCTTGAAACAAGCAACCTTGGGAAGAGAAAGGCGCGCCATATATCTTCGATCTCTGTGCTGGCGTCCTTAACAGCATCTTCGAGCGAAGCAGTGAACCAGGAAGGACTATGGGTTCGACTGGCAAAAGGAGCCATCGAAGGAGAGAAATGGTGACGCTTCGAGAACATCAGGATGTATTTGGTGAGGGAAGTTTGCAGATTGTCAACATCATCAACTGGAGTCAGCTGAAGGAGTCTGGTACCTTCAATGCTTCGATTTACTATCTCTGGGGCATTTTCATCAACATTTCCATGTGTTGGCAAAAAGGATTCGAAGGTGGAATTGAGCCACAATTGAAGAAGGCAATAAGGCCCAGATAGTAATAAGTTGGTACCAGCTTTATACTCCTTTAACTTGGCACTAGCAGATCCTAGACTTTCATACAAACTAGTCAATAAGAGTTCACTTAAACACACTCTTCGACCAACATGCAATTGGTTAGAAAGTGTTAGAAACCTCTTTGAAACTTGCAGAGATTTACAGCAGAAGAAGAACTTGGATAACCATAGACCCAAGAATGTTATATGTTCTATGTTAGAAACTTCTTCCCCATCAGCATGATACAAATTAATATATGTACTGAACGAAGCATTCTTGACGTTAAAACCAATTAAGTTTTCGCAGTCTTGATAGGGGTCGAAGGTTTCTCCTATCGGAGGAAGTCCAGAAATGGCAGCTACGTCGAAGAGCGTAGGAGTCATCATTCCACAATGGAGATGAAAGGTGTTATATGTACTATCCCAGAAATACAGGCTGGATAATAATAAAGGTTGGCAGTAGCTAAACCCCAACTTCGACATCTGAATCAGGTCGAAAATACCCAATTCTTTCCAAAATGAAGCTTTCTTTTTCTCAACTTTCGTCAACCAAGATAAATAGGATTTGTCTAGAGTTGGACAAGAACGAAAGGGTCTGAAACTATCAGTAATAAAATCCAGTTGAAAAGCCTCTCTTTGGAATGAATCTTCAACATTTCTGGAGGAAACAGTTTTGTTGGCTATGGGTTTTGTAGTGTGATAATAGGGAAAAAACTTTACACATTTCTCTAAATGACCTTCAGTAACTAATGGGCAAAAACCCTAAAGTATTTCCATAAAGTAAAGAAGGAATCATTACCTGGGAAGCAAATATTGCTTTCTGTTCTTTGATGAGTTTGGGAGAAGTAATGTACTCCCGATCCCCAACAGTTATGATTTTGCTAGTTGGAATGTTTTGAGAAGCATAACTTTTTGAGGATCCATCGCCTTTAATGTTCTTTGATTGCTTTTGTTGTTTAGCAGAACACATTGTTATGGGTTTTTTTTGGAGGTTTTGAAGGATTAGGGTTTTAAGGAAGAAGAAACGTTTTCAGAGAAGTTTTAGAGATGAACTCAGGTTGAAGATGAAGATTTTCGTAAAAAGGGAAGAAAGAAGTGACAATGAGCTTTTATAGTATTAACCTACGAAGCTGATTGGTTACACCTTGCAAAGGTAGTGTGCCACGTGGTAGTTTTTCTGTGAAAAGGGTACAGGGATTACTATTCATTATTCTTTGAAGTTGAAATACATGATGATAATAACTGCGCACACGTCTTGATGAGACGTTTTGAAAAAGTAAATCATGATTAACTGACAGATGTGGACTTTTAGGTCTATGAAAGGTCTCTGGTCGAAATCTGGTGATTACAAAAAATGCCCATTTTTGTATTGATTTGAAATAGACATTTATTAGGGGCAATTCGTTAGCTGGAGATTTCGACAATAGGTAAAGTTCTTTAAAAGTGTTATGTTTTGGAGAACAAATAAAAATGGTTGTGTCGAAGCTATTTATTAAATCCTTTTCTTGGGAGAAAGGACCTTTCTTGTCGAAGCTTGAGACTTAGAAGATTTTTGGGTCTCCACAAGTTCTCTTCGATGTAGGCGTTTGATAGATTCGAAGATTCAAGCGAGAAAGATTTGAAATTTAAACGAAGCAGTTTCGTTAGGCCAACACGTGGAAGCATCTAAGACACGCAACGCTTGAAAATGTCGAACGTGGCAGTCATCTGCGTAGAGACCGTTAGGGTCGAATTATTATAAATAAGAGTCTTAGTTTTTAGATTTAGGTGTGTTCAAACAGATATACAAAAATTCACTAAAATACTCAAAGTACCGGAGCGAAAGAAAAAAGTCTTTGCTGAAAATGTATGTATGAAGAACACCATGATTATGTTTCATGTTATTTATTTTATGCAAATTATTTAAACTAAAACCATTTACTGTCTTTTATTCTGTCGAATTTCCCTTATTTACAATATTTCATCATTACTTTTCCCTTTACATTTACATTTTGCCAAACATTCATTTCCAGTACCTTTTTCAAACTTAAAGCTTTTTACTTCAAGTTATTTATCTTTACCTTTGCCAATTACTTTTGTCATCTTAAAAAAGCCTTTCTTTTACAGAATTACTGCCATTTATCTTTCAAGTCATAAGCTATTAGGATTCATTTAGGGTTATTGTCGAAGCACTCTTTGCTTTATACCATTCATAAACCAGAAACAAACTTAATCATGAGTCAAACTACCATAACAATAGCTCTTGAGACACATGTCCTAGGATCAATCTAGTCGATCCTGTAAGTTACCAAGATTTATAATATTGGAGGGCTAGCGGTTGTTTGTCAAAAATTACTGGTAAACACATATGTCGACACATAGATTGCATAGGTCGACACATACACCTTTAGGTTAACTAATAGAAAATTTTCTTCACCATAGATCGACACATAGATTGCATAGGTCGGCACACATGCTTCAATATTGAAGCCCGTAGGCTCTGTCCATGTGCTGACTGTCTTAGGTAGACCTAAGACCTTTATAGGTCGTCACATTGCTTTAATAGGTCGACCTATTAACCTGAAATCCTTAATTTTTGAATTCTTTTCAATTCCTTTTTCATTCCTTTTGCTTTATACTTGCATCCGTATATATACTTGATACATGCATCTTTTTCTAGTAAGGTTTCTAGAGTGAGTAAAACCTACATGAATCCAAGATTTCAAAGCATTCTCATTATCTTCTACTCCATCTATGCATACACATAATCAAACTACACATAGTCATTTTTTGATTTGGTTCCATCTAGATTAGGGTTGATAACATCCAATTAGGTTTGTTGTACCGAGAATATTGAGTTGAGAACTTTAAGGGATTCATCTAAAAAAACGAGTTGGGGTTTTCCTTCAAGATCTCTTAGGGTTAGGGGTGTGCAAAAATATGGTTAACCAAACTATATGACTAAATTGAATTGCATTGCACTATAAAATAACTAAACTACTTGAGTGGTTAATGAACTGAACCATTTAAATTAACCAATTATAATTCAATTTAAAATCGGTTCATAACCAATTTTCTTTTATAAACTGCTTTAGTTAGAATTTTTTTTAATAAAAAAAAGAAGAATTATTGAGAGTGAAAAAAAATGGAAATTAAAAATATTTATAATTATGAAAAGTAAAATATATTTTATTAAAAATTAAAAATAAAATTATAAAAAAAATTATACTTTTTTTAGAAAAAAAATCTGAAAATAAAATATTTTGTATTGCATAAAATAAAAAATAATTGTTTTTATTCATTAAAAAAATCTAATTTAATTTGAAATAAAAAAAATATTTTTTCAGAAAATTAAAAATTATTGTTTTTTGAAATTAAATAATTCTGAAAAAAAAAATTTTGAAAAATATAAATTTCAGAATAAAATAATATTTGTAGTGAAATTTTTTTCCTAAAATTTTGAAATATAAAAATAAAATAATTTCTTTTTATTTTTTCAAAAAAAAATTATTCTGGATTTTTTCCCCGAAAAATTTAAATTAAATTAAGCTTTTTTTTTACATGAAATTTTAAAATTATCTATTTAGATTTTTTTTTCAAAAAAAAAATTTAACTAATTTTTATAAATAAAAGTTTTTTTAAAAAATAAATATTTTCAATTTTTTTTAAATTAATTATTTTTTATGAAATTAAAAAAAATTGATTTTAAAAGAGTTCAAATTATAAAATTGGTTTATAATTGCAAACTGATTATAAACTAGTTTATAAATACAAACCGGTTATAAATTAGTTTTAAACTGAATTGAAACTATTTTAGCAACTAACTGCATTTTTTTTAAATGGTTATTATAAACTGAACTGAACTATAAATGTGGTTTGGTTCAATGCAGTTCATAAATCACGAACACCCCTACTTAGGGTGTGAAGTTTTTGGACAAGATTGTGCAATTCGTATTCGATTGAGTGAAAGCCTTGGGACAAGGGGTGTCTTGTAGGAGTAGCGTGAGACGGTGGATCGTGTTGGCAAATCTTGGGTCAACAAGTGTGCGTTTGGGATTAATTCAACCGGGTGAAAGCCATGGGAAAATGAGTGATTTGGAATGAAGTAGCAAGAACATGTGAATTGAAACGATATTGTTAGTTACTTGATTAATCTTTGATCAAGGGTTTTAGAGGTGGTATAGTCAACATCAAACTTAGAGTTTGTAGAGTTATATTTCTTCATCTCTTATATACACACATTTTGTAAAGTAAGATTTATTATAATATCTTAATTCAAATTATAATTGAGGGTAGACGTATCCATAATGATGTCGATTGGGGAACTGCCTAAACAAATCATTATGTACTCTCTCTATCTCTCTATCTCTCTTTAGTTTTTAGGTTTGCAAATTGTCTATTGCATTGATCATTTGATCAATATTGTTTGGATCATAATTTTGAAGGTGTTTTGAAATTTATGTTGTTATGTAGATCACTAACCACAAATTTTTGAAATACAATCTGAAAGTATTTCATAAATTGTTAAAATAAACCCGAGGCTAGGATAAGAAAAAGAGCCCGAAAAGCTAAAGTTATAGGACCAAATGAAATCGACTCTCAACTCATTTCCTTTTATTTAGTTGAAGAAAATTGTAAGAATGATGTTCATAATATCCCTATAATTTTTCAATTAGAGGAAGATCCTAAAAAATATAAATAAGCAATGGATTCAGTGGACTCTTCCTTTTGGAAAGTTGTTATCAAAGACAAAATGGATTCAATTATTTCAAACCACACTTGGGAACTTGTCGATCTTCCAAAGGGTTGAAGACCCATTGGATATAAGTGGGTGTTTACAAAGAAGTATCATAGTGATGGTATATTAAACACCTACAAGGATAAATTAGTATCAAATGGGTTCAGACAAAAAGAAGGTGTTGATTATTTCGATACATATGCACCAGTAGCAAAGACGACGACAATAAGAGTAATGTTTGCATTAGATTCTCTGAATGACCTTATAGTTCATCAAATGGATGTTAAAACAACATTCTTAAGTGGAGATATCGATAAGGAAATCTACATGGGACAACCGTAAGGTTGCGTATTTTCTGGAAATGAACAAAAGGTATGCAAACTTGTCAAATCTTTATATGGTTTAAAATAGGCACCAAAATAATGGCATCACAAGTTTGACTCTATCATGCTTTCAAATGAATTTGTTCCAAATTCTTGTGACAAATATTTGTACACAAAGGTGCATGAAAACATTGCAATATTTTTGTGTCTATATGTTGATGAAATATTTATTATTAGCAACGAGATGAATTTAATTTTAGAAACAAAGAGATTTCTAACTTCCACATTCAGGATGAAAGATATTGGATTAGTTGACATTGTTTTAGGATCAAAGTAAAATAAAACAGTGGGGGTTATGAATTAGTCCAACATACTATATTGAGAAAATGTTGGATAAGATCAAATACCTACACTTTAAGGAATTAAACACTTCATTTAATCCTAGTGTCAAACTTCAAGAAAAGAAGAAGGAAGAATTATGGCCCGATTGGAATATGCAACTGCAATTGGATGTCTAATGTATTTAATTAAATGCACTAGACCTGAAAAGCATTTGTAGTTAGTAAGATGAGTAGATTTATTAGTAATCTAAATGGTGAATATTGGAGGACCATAACTAGGATTTTCGGTTATCTTTTAAGAACTAAAAATCTTGGCCTTCATTATGGTAGGTTTCCTACCATACTAGAAGGATATACCAATGCGAGTTGGATATCCACTGTTGGAAATCATAAATCTATAACTGGGTAGATATTTACATTAGCTGGAGGTGCGATTTCTGGGAAGAGTAAGAAATAAACATGCATTACTCTTTCAACCATGGAATCCGAGTTTGTGGCTCTTGCTTCCGCTAATCAAGAAGGAGAATGGTTAAAAGACCTTTTGTTGGGAGTTCCATTGGCTAAAGACAATGTTTCGAAAATGTTGATACATTATGATACTCAAGTCACCCTAACAAGAGAATTCAGTGAAGTATACAATGGAAGGTCCAGGCACATAGGTTTTAGAGATTCTTTCGTGAGAAAATTAATTAAGAATGAGATCATTTCACTGACATATATACGAATAAGCTATAATTTAGTTGATCCGTTTACTAAGTCATTTTCCGGAGTCTTAGGGTGTGTTTGTTTCAAGTTTAGAAGTAACATTCCTTGGAATCTTATTCTCATCATTATTATTACTTGGAATAATATTCATATCCAAGTGTTTGGTAAAAACTAGATTTCCTAGGAATGTTTATAATATTTATTTAATTTAAAAATTATAAAAAATAAAATAAAAAAATAAATGTGAGTAGTAGTGGGGAGTTGTAGTTAGTTGAACTTTATTCCCATGGGAATGTTGGATTCCCACCCTTTAAACCTTGGAATAAAAATAAAAGAACCATGTGAAAATAAAGTTCCTGGGAATAAAATATACCTTGGAATAATTTTTAAAAAATTGAATCAAACATGGGAATGTTGCATTCCCATGACAATATTCCAAGGAATATTTTTTAAAACCTTGAAACAAACATACCCTTAGTAAAGACTACCTCAAGAGGCATGGAATTGAAACTCTTTGAATAAGGGTCCCGACAACTGTAGCAACTCAATCTGAAGTTAACAAACCTTAACATAAGATTTAATGGGTAACAACAAGTCGTTTATTTGGATGTTTGTGCAACATTCTGTGACAAAGTTGACTATTATATGTTGAGGGTTGAGATTTTCAAACTCCTAATAAAATTCTATATCGAGGATAAGTATCTCAAGAAATAGATACAATATGAACTTCACCTATGTGAATTTCGAGAAGATGTCGTCTCAAAGTGAGAGTTGAAGTTTCTCTCATGAAAAATTCCCGAAAATAGGAAAAAACACATGGCCATAAATAGTGTTATGCGAGAGTTGTAGGCGAAGAACCATTAAAGAGCCTGTGTAAGGTAACGCCGGTATAATCACAAGGGATAACAGTTCAAAGCATTGCTACCTAACATTCCGTTTAGACTTTGAGATATCCTTACTAAGGTTAAATTCAAATCGAAAGATATTTAACTGTATTAACATTCTTTGTTTCTATTTTCTGGAATTGGTCTTGTCATTATTAGAACAAGTAAGAGATTGTTGTAATTAATGAACAATAAATGTCCACGAGTATGTTCCAAAATGACTTGAAAAGTGAAAGTGAGTAAATGTCAACAAATGCTTGGGAAATAGTCTGACATAGAAAATGAAATTCACATTAAAAGCCTTTATAAGGAGTTATGTTCATTAACTTAACAAAAAGACAAAGAAGATAAAGTGCCACATGGACAAGTGTGGTGGTCTCAAGTATGATGTCATTTGTCTCCTCCTTACACCTCCTTGTTGGTGTCGCCACCGAAACTGACTCCGACTCCGGGTCCTAGCCTGAGGGTGTGGACTTAGAGGCGCTAGTGGCGGCTTGTAGGCGACACTTGAGCACTTAGGCACGACGCATCGGAGTAATCGAGCTACTCACGACATTATACGGCGGCGCCGATGACGCTCTGGTGGCCAACAGCCGAAATGTGATAAATGGTTGTTGCTCTTGTTTTGATCGTTGCTTGAGTTTGAATTTTAAAATCTGAAATAGACAATACTTCGTGAAGTGTTGTTGAATGAAGAAAAGCAACTCTTGAAAAATATTGTTGTAGATGAAACAACACATCTTTTGGTAAAAGTGTTGCTGAAACGATGTTGTTTTATCATGAGTCGCAACCTTGCGAAACAACACAAACATGGTCTACAAATAAATCATTCTGAATTCGGAAATCGTATCCCAAAACACATATCTTTTTTAAGTAAACTTCAGAATCTCTTCCCTACATTGGAGTTTTCATCAATCTTATACAAACTCGAGTATATACCGAATTATTTTGGATATTCCTGCATAAAAATTTTAAGAGATCCGAAAGTGCTTGGAATGTTATAAAAAAAATGATCCTTTCAAAATTTCAACTTGTATCCTTTCAATCTAAATTTTTTCTTCTAATAGAAGCTTTCGATACACCATTCCACAAGGCCTTACCATCTTCAAAACACCATTCCACAAGGCTTTACCATCTTCAAAACATCTTGGTATGAATGAAAGGCGAGTGGATAAGTAAGGAACCGCGGCACGACGCCTCTGGTGTGAGAGTTGTCACCTCGAAGTGATACCTATCAATATGAGGAGAGACAGTCGGAGGAAAATCTCTGGGTAGAAAGAAGATGTATTGGTTGGGGGATTTTATAGTATTAGATTCTTGATCCCCAGCCTGGTTGAAGGGCGATTGAGGGCATGAAACCACCGGAGATACGTCGACACGAAGCTAGTGCGCCCAAGTTCGTTGTGTTTCTGGAAGCAAGTCGACAACTAGATATCTTATTGTTTGAGTGAGAAAGAAAAGAAAAGAAAAGACAAATATGGGGGTACGCTGATATTAATACATACTTTGTTAGAATTTGGAGGGGTTCAACATACCCATGATAATTAACATTTGTATCATGATTAATTGTAACTAGTTACTTTTGATTATCATTGGGTATCGTTAGACTCGTCAAGGAGGGGTGACCTACATGCATTCTAATGTGATGTCTTTCCTCGCCCTAAATTTAAATGTATTGCATCCTGATGTATGGTATTTTTTATGCTAAAACCTGTTGGTGCAAAGGTAGAATAAAAGATGAATATTCTATTAAGAGAATGACGGCTACAAAAAGGATTAAAAGTTACAATGATTGACACCCTATTTATAAGCTAAAACTAGGGTTACTACAATAGGATAAAATACTAAAATACCCTCTAACAAACTTAGGGGCTAAGAAAATAATACAATTTAAATATAAATTAAATCTAATAAAATCTAATACCATCCCTTAATTCATATTCCATCAAAACTTGTAACACCAATTCCATCCCTTAATATGAGAAATTGGTCAGTCTTGATAGCTTTCGTCAGAACATCTGCCAACTGCTTCTGAGTGCTGCAGTGTACAACTTCTAACACTCCCCTCTGAACTTGATGTCTCAGAAAATGATACTTGGTCTCAATGTGCTTGCTTCTCCCATGCAACACTGGGTTTCTGGCAAGATTGATTGCAGACTTGTTGTCAATCATCAGCTTCAGAGGTTTGTTTACTTTAATCTTCAGATCCTGCAATAGATTCAGAATCCACACAGCTTGGCATGCAGTAACAGCACCTGCAATATATTCAGCTTCACAAGTTGACAACGCCACAACAGGTTGCTTCTTGGAACACCAAGAAATGGGACCTCCCAGAAATTTGAATAAGTACCCAGACGTACTTCTTCTGTCAACTCTGTCTCCACACCAATCAGAATCTGAATAACTCAGAAGTTCTGACTCATCCTTTCTTCCAGAAGGAAATAATACTCCATACTTCAGAGTTCCCTTGATATACCTCAGAATCCTGACTGCAGCTTGGTAATGGGACCACTTAGGTTTACTCATGAACCTACTAACCATCCCAACTGAATAGCAAATATCAGGTCTGGTATTGCACAAATACCTCAGAGAACCAACTAACTGTTTGAAGGTTGTAGCGTCCACATCCTTTCCATCAGAGTCAGAATCCAGCTTCTGATTTGTATCAGAAGGTGTGACAGCAATCTTACAATTCTCTAATTCAAATCTCTTCAGAAGTTCTAATTCATACTTGAGCTGATGCAAAATAATACCTTTCTCAGAGTATCTGAACTCCATCCCTAGAAAGTATGTCATTTTGCCTAAATCAGTCATTTCGAATTCATTCATCAGAACTTTCTTGAACTTAGCTATCTCCTGTTCAGAACTTCCAGTCAGCAGTATATCATCAACATATAAGCATACCAGAGTCATATTTCCTTCAGAAGTATGCTGAACATAGACACCGTACTCCATCTCACATTTCTGAAAGCCTTGCTTCTTGAAAAAAGAATCAATCTTCTTATTCCAAGCTCTGGGCGCTTGTTTCAATCCATATAGAGCTTTGTATAATTTGTACACCATCCCTTCCTGATTCTTTTTCACAAATCCAGGAGGTTGTGACACGTAAACTTCTTCTTCTAATGGACCGTTCAGAAATGCAGATTTTACATCTAAATGCATCAGAGGCCAATTCCTGTTAGCAGCTATTGCAATCACCATTCTGATTGTTTCATGTCTTGCTACAGGTGCAAACACTTCAGAGTAATCCAGCCCAGGTTTCTGTAGAAATCCTCTGGCTACCAACCTTGCTTTATGTTTGCCAATTGAACCATCTGGCTTTAACTTCTGCTTGAAAACCCATCTGACGCTGATGACTTTCTTGTCTTTTGGAAGTTCTGTCAGCTTCCAAGTCTTGTTCCTCTCTATAGCATCAAGTTCTTCTTTCATGGCCTTCAGCCAGAGCTTCTGCTTAAGAGCCTCTTCTGTACTTATGAGTTTAGAGTCTACTAACATGGCACACTGAATAACTTCTCCTTCAGAGTCTACTTCAGTGTCTTGCAGCATGTCAAATTCTGCATATCTTCTGGGGATGTTTCTGACTCTTTGTGGTCTCTGAACTTGTTCAGAGTCTTCAACTTCAGAGTTTCTACCTTCAGATGGTTGACTTCCTCCAGAGCTTTGACCATCTGAAGGTTCTGGCATATTTCCAAAGTCTGAATTGCCACCAGAATCTGGATTACCATCAGAGTCTGGGTCATCAGAGTCTGAAACATCAGAGTCTGCAACATCAGAGTCTGGAACATCAGAGTCTGGAACATCAGATTCTGGATCACTATCAGAGTCAGAATCAACGTCAGAATTTACTCCAACCTCAGAAATTCTGAACTCTGACCTTTCTTCAGAAGTTCTAACATCAGAATCAGATTGAGACTTATCCCAATTCCAAACTCCTGATTCCTTCACAATCACATCTCTGCTGAATTCAATTTTATTGGTTTCTGGACAATATAGCTTGTATGCACCTGTACTGTGGTACCCTATCAGAATCATCACTTTGCTTCTATCATCCAGCTTCTGTCTTCTGGCTTCTGGAACATGTTTATAGCAAACAGAACCAAACACCTTCAGATGACTAACACTTTGCTTATCTCCAGTCCACTTCTGTATTGGAAGTATTTCCTTCAACTTCTTCGTAGGACATCGGTTGAGTACATACGTTGCAGTGGCAACAGCTTCTCCCCAGAGCTTCTGAGGAAGCTTCTTCTCCTTTAGCATGCTTCTCACCATATCAAGCAAAGTGCGGTTTCTTCTTTCAGCAAGACCATTGTGTTGAGGGGTATAAGGAGCAGTAACCTCATGCTCAATTCCATTCTCCTCACAGAACTTCTGGAACTCTTTGGAGTTATACTCACCTCCACCGTCAGTTCTAAGAATCTTCAACTTCTGACCACTCTGATTCTCAGCCTTCATTCTGAACTTCTTGAATTCATCAAACACCTCGTGTTTAAACTTAATAAGGGATACCCATGTCATTCTTGTGAATTCATCAACAAATAACACAAAGCATTTATTCCCTCCAATCGATGCTACTGGAAATGGACCACACACATCAGAATGTACAACTCCCAAGGCATGTTTTGCTCTTGGAGCAGTTTCTGACGCAAATGGCAATCGTGGTTGTTTTCCTTCCATGCAAACTTTGCATGACTTTTCAGGCTTCTTAATTGCAGGAATTCCATGTACCAACTTCTTTGAATTCAGATGTTTTAAGCTTCTGAAATTCAAATGACCAAATCTTCTGTGCCACAGCTCACTCTCCTTCTCAGCACTTGTTGCACTAAGACATTCTGAGTCTGCAGTTCTGACATTCACCTTGAATGTTCTATTCCTTCCCTGTTCTGACTCCATAATCAACTTCTGATTGCAGTCATACAACTTCAGAAGATTGTCTTTCATGGTAACTGAAAAACCTTTCTCAATTAATTGTCCCACACTCATCAGATTGCTTCTGATGCCAGGTACATACCACACGTTCTGAATCAATGCTGTTTTCCCATTGTTCAGAGTCACTCTGACATTTCCCATACCTTCTGCATTAAGATATTTGTCATCAGCACATCTGATCTTTGTCCTCTTTTCAGAGTCAAAGTCAACTAGCCATTTCTTGTTTCCAGTAAGATGATTTGAGCAGCCAGTGTCCATATACCACCAGTCTATCAGATCCATATTATCAGATTCAGAGGCCATCAATAGCACAGATTCGTCATCAGAACTTCTGGCTATATTTGCTTCTTCTGATTTTCTCTCCTTGTTTGACCAACAGTCTCTAGCAAAGTGACCGAACTTCTTACAGCAGTAACATTGGATTTTCTTCTTGTCATACTTCTCTTTTCCCTTCTGAACATTCTTTTGTCTGTCAGAGGTTGAGCTTTCTAACTTCTGACCACCATCAGATCTTCTCCTGGCTTCTGACTGCTTCTGATACCTCCTATCAGAAGTTGCTTTCAGAGCCTGCTGCTCTACTTCCCTTTCAGAAGTTCTCTCAATCAAACGCAACTCTTGCGCTTCTAGACTGCTCTGCAGCTCTTCAATTCTCATGGTGCTCAGATCTTTGGAATGTTCTATTGCTACCACAATGTAATCAAATTGAGAGGTAAGGGATCTCAATACCTTCTCCATGATTGTTTCTTCAGAAAGAGTTTCTCCACACGCTTTCATCTCATTAGTGATCAGAATCACTCTGGAGATGTATTCAGAAACTTTCTCATTATTCTTCATGTTGAGATTCTCATATTGCTTTCTCAAGGACTGAAGCTTCACCTTCTTCACTGATGCGTCACCACCATAACATCTAACCAGTGTGTCCCACGCAACCTTTGCTGTCGTTGAATCTGCAATCTTCTCAAACACATTTACATCAACACATTGATGAATGAAGAACAATGCTTTCTGATCCTTCTTCCTTACTTCCTTCTGCGCGTTTTTCTGTTCATCCGTCGCATCTGCTGCTACCGGAACATAACCATCAGTGACAAGATCTAGAACATCTTGAGCACCGAACAATACACGCATTTGGATCATCCAACGATTCCAGTTTTTACCGTCAAATACTGGAAGTTTGGTGTTCATGTTGCCGTTTCCGTTCATCTTTCTACCTTGCACAGTACACTCAGATTTCTCACACAGTGTTTCCCAACCCACAGAATTAAAGTTCTGATCAGATTTTGTTCAAGATTCAACACGAATCTAAGAATCAAAATCAAACACACAAGACCTCACGTTCACTCGTGTTTCCCGTGTTTCCCAATGAATCCGAACCGGAGCTCTAGATACCAATTGTTGGTGCAAAGGTAGAATAAAAGATGAATATTCTATTAAGAGAATGACGGCTACAAAAAGGATTAAAAGTTACAATGATTGACACCCTATTTATAAGCTAAAACTAGGGTTACTACAATAGGATAAAATACTAAAATACCCTCTAACAAACTTAGGGGCTAAGAAAATAATACAATTTAAATATGAATTAAATCTAATAAAATCTAATAAAACCAAGTTCCAAATTTTAAATACATGGAATGCACAGCAAAGATCTTGATTGGTGGACTATTAATGGCTTAATTTTTCTTACCCATTTTATTTCAATTTGCTTTTTGGCTTTTGTTTTTATTCAAATAATCCAAGTGAATCTAAATAAAACAAGGTAAAAAAAATAGTTTGAAATAAATTGATTTTTGCTTCATTAAAACAAATGAACAAATAATATTATTACATGTTTCTTTTTATTACATTGCCAATTACTACTTTACATCACAACACTGGACAATGACTCAAAGTCGCAATGTTTACATCCAAGTAAGGAGAAAATTACCAGTGCTACTTGTAATGATAACATTGAGAATTCTATGGCTGATACTATTATGAAGGATTTTGAATTCAAGGAACTTGATGAAGTTCTAAAATACTAACCACAAGTCTCTGGTCTGCTAAGCTATCTAAGCTCGCTGCTAATGCATCTTTGGCCCAGAAGATTTCATCAGTTAATGCAATGTCACCACTTTGCGAAGCCGTAGGTGCAAACATTCAACAGGTGGCCTATTCCGTCGGCACTGAATCAAGGATCTGACCCTAGTTCCTTAACGCTTGTGTCTGTTTCGGTGGATCCTGCTTCCAGAAGGATATCTTTAACTTTGTTTATATCTACGAGTGCAACGGCCTTCCAGATGTTGCAGAGTATTGGAAACAAGTTATCAAGATTAACGATTATCAGAAGAGTCGTTTTGTGAGCCAAGTAGTCGCGCCCATGTTCAAAACTTATCAACAACCTGATCAAAACACAATTTTGATCACTTAACTCACACTTGGTTTGTCGTCTGAAACTGTTTCAACGGAACTTACCACTTGGAGTTACATGCCACTAGACGATCGCCCATGGTCCCTTAATCGCAGAAAGAACTTTTGGTAAAAAAAAGTTGTTAGAGAGCGAACAAAGTCAATTGATGAAATGAGAAGGACATATCTTATCAAGAGCTCATCCAAAAAGTCAATATAAAGATCGTAACAAAAACTGCTCCAATTGAGAATTCAGCGAAAATTCGGTTGAAAGTTCAAACAGTTAGACAGAGAATTCTTCTGATAGACATGCCATAGAAATCCTGCAGAGTTTTGACCGGTCGCTTCTCACTTAGAAACTACTAAGTCTGTTAAGATTGAAATAAATAAAGTTGGATGCCGACTATGTTATATTTTGAGCGTAGGATGCATTCGGGTATTTTTCACATGCTGGCACTTTCCACATCATATTTGGATAGAGAACACCTAGAAACAATATGCACTCCCCTTCAAATAAGTTTGCCTTATGTTACAATAACGTTATGCATTAGCTTCAAAGTCACTAATGACTTAGCAGGTATGTACAGATGTCAAATGAATTTTTTCGAAGAAGATTCAATGTGATCCCTCTTGATATAGTTGATGGAAATGAATTCATCAATAAGAGTATTAGTAAATGACAAGTTAATATTCAAAATATCTTCAACAATTTGAGGAGGCAAACTAGATAAGTCATGAGAAATGTTTCAATTTATGTCTTGGATAATTGAATTGACCTTAGAAGTTTGAATAAATTAAATATCCACTAATAATACTAGGTGCAAATCTTTAATTTTGTATCTCATCCACTTTTCAACCATAAAAGATGACATTCCCATTCCCATCATGTCATCTACTATGTTCCTCACATTCTCATGATGTCATCTACTATGTTCCTCCAAAAATGAAAAGGAATGCTTAATGTCATGCCATTTTGAAGAATAAACATGATGCATGATTGGTGTTTTGTGCCTAAAGTATCTACGAATAAGCATAGAAAACTATTTATTAATGATAATCAAATATTTCCAAAAAAGAGATAAACAACCATCTTTATTTATTTTCTCAATATCTCTCATACCAAGAGCTTCATCCGATAAAGGTGAAAAAATAACCTTTCAAGATGTAGTAATTATGGATATATGTGCTTGAAAGTATAATCAAGAAGTGATCCAAGATGACGGAGCTTACGGATAACAAGGATCCAAGTCAACCAGTAACTGCTTAGTTTTGATGATAACAACAATTAAACTCAAACAACTGCTGAAGTTAGCTCAAGCGATTAAAGATGCACAAGATGTTTTACCAAGATATCCTCTCGAACCAAGTTATACATCTATTTTAAGTCAATATTGTAGTCCAACGACTCTTAGTAGTAGACTTAGGTTTATTAGTAGTTTTAATCTTTAAAACTCATAGAGGATGGTAATCAACATAGAGTTATATCAAGCCTAATCAAGAAAACTCAAGGTTCTTGTGTGATGTGAAAGTCAAAGATAATAATGCCAAGACTTGAAGCTTTAGAGTTTGAAAGAGAGAAAGTGTGAAAGTTAGCTTGATCGTGTATGTTTGAGTTATCAATGTGTTGTAAAGATACAAGAAAATCTTTGTAATTATGTAGGCTAAATCACACACACACACACGCACACGCACACGCACACGCACACGCGCGCGCGCACACACACGCACACACAAAAAACATTAAGAAGCCTCACTTTTTTAAAATGAAATTACTAAAATATATTTTTAAGGCTTAGTTAATTGATTAGGGACTGTTTGTTTGATTAGGAGACTTTTTCTAAATTGGCTATTCGATTAGATCATTTTCTGAATCAATTAGATGATACCTAATTGAGTCTATAATCGATTGTGACAATCTTTAAATGATTGATAATGACTTTATATCAAAACTTTTTATTTTTGGCCATAACAATTTATTAAGCGAAATGCCTAATCGATTAGGTGAGTTAAAATCCCATGGATTATTTTCAAATTTACACCACACCTTGACCTATAAATATAACGCTTCTTTATCACTTTTTCACACCTAAAAAATATGAAAATTTTGAATTTTTATTCCTATCATCAAATCTCTAAATATCTCATATTTTCTCACATAGTTTAGCTATAGTGATTCGAGAGTGTTCTTGAGTTTAGTAAGAAATATTGTCCAGGATGAAGGCAAAACTATAAATTTACCAAGATGGATTTTTTCTCTTGTGTAAATAATTATTCCATAGAAAGTTGATATTTTGGTTTCCAGCTAAACTAGTTAAACTATCTTGTTTGTTTTTAGAGGCTTGTTTTAGTTTCTGTTAGGTTTGTGAGCTCTATCATTGAAGAAAACGATCACTTTTAGTTCGTGAAGATTAACAAGTGAAAATTTTCACAACGGTTCTTGAGATCACCCTAGTTAAAATCTATATCGGTTCGAGATCAGCCCAGTTAAAACTTCTCTTATAGATAAGCATAGCATATTGCATAATAAATCGCGTAGCATTTCCATGATTATGGAGCATTACGCTGAAAAAAGTCATGCATCATCATTGCAAGCATCAGCTAGTCTCAAGCCGAGGTTACCGTTTGAGATTTGGTTTCTCCAGTGGGTGAAGATGCTACTCAAGCCGTGGTTACCGTTTGAGAAGTGGTTTCGCTGGTTGGAAGATCAACATCAGCATTGCAAGCATAAGTTAACCCCAAGCCGTGGTTACCATCCAAGAATGGGTTTTGTCGGTCAGTGAAGATGATACTCTGAGGAGTTTGGCATTGTGACGGTGGGTCAACGGTATTTCCCAGTAGCGCGATACTGGAGGAAGATTTCTGTCGTGCGAGACGGAAGTTTGAAGATGTTACTCTGAGGAGTTTAGCATTGTGATTTTGGAGCAACAATATTTCCCAGTTAGTCCCCGGCAAGCGTCTGCCTGGTTTTGACATATGTGGATGTCATCCTTGCGATATCAGTAAGTGTCGTGTCGATCCCCGTAATGTCTATTTTCTTTGGTGTCAGTAAACATCATTGTTCGATGTCAGTAAACGTCAAGTTTCTTCCCAGTCATCAGTATATGTCTGGTCGAGTATTTTCTTTGGTGTCAGTAAACATCATTGTTCGATGTCAGTAAACGTCAAGTTTCTTCCCAGTCATCAGTATATGTCTGGTCGAGTATTTTCTTTGGTGTCAGTAAACATCATTGTTCGATGTCAGTAAACGTCAAGTTTCTTCCCAGTCATCAGTATATGTCTGGTCGAGTATTTTCTTTGGTGTCAGTAAACATCATTGTTCGATGTCAGTAAACGTCAAGTTTCTTCCCAGTCATCAGTATATGTCTGGTCGAGTATTTTCTTTGGTGTCAGTAAACATCATTGTTCGATGTCAGTAAACGTCGAGTTCCCTCCCAGTCATCAGTACATGTCTGGTCGAGTATTTTCTTTGGTGTCTGTAAACATCATTGTTCGATGTCAGTAAACGTCGAGTTCCTTCCCAGTCATCAGTACATGTCTGGTCGAGTATTTTCTTTGGTGTCTGTAAACATCATTGTTCGATGTCAGTAAACATCGAGTTCCCTCCCAGTCATCAGTATATGTTTGGTCGAGTATTTTCTTTGGTGTCAGTAAACATCATTGTTCGATGTCAGTAAACGTCGAGTTCCCTCCCAGTCATCAGTATATGTCTGGTCGAGTGTTTTCTTTGGTGTCAGTGAACATCATTGTTCGATGTCAGTAAACGTCAAGTTTCTTCCCAGTCATCAGTACATGTCTGGTCGAATACCCTCTGATATGTCACCATCAGAGTGGTGGTTGGTGTTATTTCCGGCATGGCCAACGGAGTTATCACAAGAAAATGGAGAGCGGGGTTCATTATTTGGCAAACAAGACTACTATGAAGTTGTCGGGGTTCAACTGCGGTGATCCGAGATCATTCGCGCAAAAGAAAATATTTGTTCGGGGTTCAAGAAAACGAAAAGATTATCATCAGAAAGTTCTGGGGTTCAAAGAAAAAGCAAAAGAAGTAATAATAATCCCCAGCGGATATGTGGTGTTCAGGCCATGGTTATTCCTGTGTTACCATTTATTTTGGTATCCAGGTCAAGTCAACATTTCTGTTTCGGTGTTCAGGCCGACTTTTTCCGTACCGGACGGATTCTTCTTTTGAGATTGCTTCTTTACCGATTCTGACGGGCATTGTTAATTATTTTCCCATCAGAGTGCAAATTGTTCGTCTGTTCTTGGTATTCAATCACTCTTCACCCTGATCATCTGAAAGCCGAGGCTATTCATATCGACAGGTTCACAGTGGATTGAATAGGGGCAGCTGTAACACCTCAAAATTTGCCCTCCTCTCTTGGGGCTAGCTTAGCATATTGCATTTCATCTTTTAGGACATTAGTCATTGCATATTTGCATATCATGTGGAAACAATAAGAAAGTCATCCTCCTAAGTCTTGTTCAGCAGATAAAGAGGTTAAAAGATTCAAGCTGAGGGTCTCATGAACTGATCACTAGCCATCTGAGGGTTTGTGCTTCAGTCAGGGTTTCTTGGTTCTTCAAGGAGATTGATTACTATCTTGGTTGAAATGGCACATCACCATCATCATGGTCTTATCATCACCAAGAGGTTCATTGTTTCTAATTAGATTCCTTGGGATTAGGGTTTTGACCTCTGGTCAACCCTAATCAGTTGAATTATACTAGTCAGGGTTTGGCAAGGAGATGGGGTCTTTGTGGAGATGGGGATCATCATATGTGTTTTATGGAGCTTGTATAAGCTAGGGTTTCATTTTGGAGCCATTTCATCAGGAGATTGAGGCTCAAAGTCATCTGTGCATAGCCAAGTCCTCTATCAACTGAAAAAGTCAACCAAAAGTCAACTGATGGATTTGGAGGTGGGAGATGGTTAGAAATACTTCATTCATTTCCATACAAGTATCATTCGACATTTCAAACATCAACATTGAAGAAAATAAAGTCAGGACAAAACTTTCCAAAAATAGAAAGTGACTTGTAATTCAAATTGCCAAAAATGGAAAGGTTTTCTCCTCAAGTTTACATCATCAAGAATGCTTCAAATGAAATTTTGTCCAACATGAAAGTTGTAGATCTTGTTCTCCCATTTCCAAAAAGTCCAAGAACATGAATTTCTCATGTATGGTTGAAAAGATATGGATCAATCATGGTCAAGCAAATTTGAACTTCACAAGTGCATAACTTTTGAACCATAAGGCCAAATGAAGTGGTTCTTTTTGCAACATTTCTCTCTTGACATGCACTATCCAATTCATGCATCATAAGCCATGCATTTTGATCACAAAAATATTGGCATTTTCATTTGAATTTTGGAGGGAAAATCCAAATTCAAAAATTATGCCTTGTTTTCACTTCCTAGCATTGAATTTGGCTTCTACATGGCATTTTCAAGTGAATTGAAACCAATTTCGTACACTGTAGCATTGCTTTCCATGCATAGAGGTGAATTGGACAATTTGCATAAACACTTGGTTTTAGCTAATTACACTTGCATTGCTTAATTGTGATTAACCAACATCATTAGCACACCATATAAAAGCTAAAGCATAACTATTTTCATGATTAACAGTTCAGAATTCTCAGATCTAGATCTAGTTCACCAATCTCTTCAAACTTTTTCTCTCACTTTTCATCAAATTTCTCCACATACATTGCTTCATTCTTGATTGAATCATCATCCATGAGTATTGTAGAACAAGTTTGAGGCAAGATTCCAAAGATTTCGTGCAAGTTGAAGGACTGTTGAAGCATAAGCTCATCCATGGCAGTTGGATTTTCTGGACAAATCGTGCAAGCTTAACTTCCAAACCTTCCTTCATTCATTCATATGAGCACTAAGGAAGAACTGTTTGGACTTTCCAGGACCTGAATCAACCTGTTTCATCTCTGCACTTCCAACAAGGTTAGGATTCGATTTTCATAATTCGTGAAATTGTTGTATGCTTATGGTAGATCTTTCATCACTGAGTGCACTGCAATTTAGATCATTGAATTCCATGAAGAAATGAGATAGTTATGTTGATTTTAAGTTTAGCATGTGGAACTTCTCTTGCTCGATCCATGCATGTTAATGAGAGTTAGGTCAAATTGAGCTTAGATTAGTGTTGTATGTTGAGAGACGAATCCAATGGTGTGCTGGTTGTGAATTTCTGGACAACTTTGTTCTTGAGCTCAAGAACACGTTGAATGTGCATGAAGAACTTAGGGTTTTGATTTCCAGAATTTATTTGATCTTCATGAGCGCGTTTTGCATGTGATTTCGTGTTTCTAGCCATGCACTGGTACAGCGTGGCCTCAACGTGGCATTATGATTGGATGAGAGCGCTTCCCCTTTCCACATGGACTTAAGTGAAACGGTGCGTTTCACTTAAGGGCGCTCCATTTCAAATTCCTCTTCAGTTCGAATCTGGCTGGGGGCAGTTTCAATTATGCCTTGCATATTTCTTCACATGTTATTCCATCCATTCATGTATGTGCTTTCGTGTGTTTTTTAATTTTTCATTCATTTACAAAATTCATAACTCAATCAATAATGATCCAATTGGCCTGGGATTTTTTTCACTTTGTTCCTCATCATGTCTAGTATATTATGGCTATTTTTTCAGAAATTGTGCACGCATGAAAAATGTTTTGGCTTAGGGATAGTGTACATGTGTGTTTTCTTGACCTACCTTTCCAAAAGCTTTGTGAAATGATGAGATTTTATCCAATGCTCTTGAAACTTTGCATGCTTAAACTAGACAATATGATTGAAATTTTGGTGTTGAGTTTGTATTTTTAGCATTTCTGGTTGATGAGTTATGATCTGATTAATGTAGGTGTGACAATGTGTGTCACACCTTTGCTTGCTTGACTTGTGGATTTTCTTTGCCATGCCAATTAAATGCCAATTAATCTGATTTTTTGCATGATGATTCTTCTGGATGTTAGGATTTATCATGAATATTTGTAGAATTTTTGGATGCATTTTTGCTGGTTAGCTATGTTTGAACTTTTGGATAGTCATGAACTTAGATGATTTGTGAAATGCTTGATGTTTATCATATGGACTTGAAATTTTTCACATTGTTTCTAGACACTTTTAAGTTTATTTTGGCTTTGGTTTGAGGCATTTATCATTTGTCAATTCTATTTTAGGCTTGTGCTAAGTTGATGTAGCATTTGTTGTCCTATTTGAGCTTGTTTGTGCTTACCTTGACTTGATAAATTTGATTGCCATGCTTAGACTTGTCCAAATGCCTTAAATTTTGGTGTGATGATCATGTGATGTGTTCTGTTTAACCATGATTTTTCTTGAGATTTATTGAACCATTTTTGAATTAATGTGGATTTGTTCATTCTGTTGCTTCTATGAGCTTTCAACTTGCATACTTTGCCTTATTTGACTTGTGAAATGAACTTGGTGCATGATATGGATATGAGACCTTTTGGATTGTGTTCTTAATTGATTGAGCTTGATTCATGTCAATTTTCATGTTCTGTTTTAAATTATTTCCCCCTCTTGGACCCTAGGCCTTGTCCTAGTGTTTTGTGCTTATGTTTGAGTTTTGTTTTCAGGATAAGAAGCATATGGTCTTGAGGAGGTTGATTCATTTGCTTGAGCTGGTTTGCTTGGTTGATGCTTAGCTAACCTTGAATTGTTTTGTAGGTTGCTCTTAGCTCATTTGAGTTGAGCTTGTGCCTTGCACATGGTTGCCTTGCTTGTTGTCTGTTTAACTATAACTGTTGACTGTTGGATTGTCTGTTTGACTTTTTGAGTTGTATACTGATTGAGTTAGATTGTTTTCAGGTACATTAGTTGCTTAAGTTCTTTTGAACTTGCTTTTGCTGTTGCTTGGTTGCTTAACCACTAGAGGTATAGCTCACTAACTTCATGTAGTCTGGAAGACCTGTCCTGTTACTTGGGCAGGCACCTGTCTGAAGCCCTCCTTAAGAGGCAATGCTTGTGTATGTTTACTTTTGTGCCAAGCAGGAAAAGACCTTTGACAAGGCAATTGGTAGATAAAAGAGATGTGTAATCCATCTCCTGCTATTCAGTGTGTCATCCACTTTGCTCATACACCTTGTGTTGATGCATTGTGGATATTAACCCAAGATCTATGTTGTGTCAGTCATATGTGGAGAAGAGTTCCTACTTTCTGAACTCCCACACTTTCATCTGTTTAAAAGCTCTCTCAGGCCAGGGATAAGAGCTGTGAGGCACACCCCTCACTTCCCATTTCATCTGCTTCACCCTAACTCTCAATGTTAGGGTTAAGAGCTAACATCACCCGATTCCAATTGGCTTGTGTTGCACAGCCTAACCTTGTGTGAGCCCACTTTGTTTGTATATAGTGTGCGCTAATTGTGTGTATGTTTGCTTTGCTTTTCCTGTTTAGGGTAGCTCGCTGCTTGTGCAAGTTAGATAGAAACCTCAACCTAGGACCATTGTGGATTACATGATAACTATTAGGCTCGAGTCAGTCTCCCTTCTAGTTAGTCATTTCCCAGTCTCTGGTTAGGAGAAAGTTTCTCCCCTGTTAAGGGGAACTACGTTGCCCTGATCCTCATACCAGATGAGGTACGTAGGCAGGAGATCGTACGAGATCTCTCCGGGCACCCTTTTTCTTTTTGTGTGTGTTTGCTTGACAGTTATTAGGCTCGAGTTCCCGACTCCCTATTAACTTGTTGTGTGTTATCCTTCTTGTGTGTTAGGAGATGGATGTAAGACCAGCGATTGGCATTCCGTATCCTATTGTTGTGTGCTTGGAGTCCGATATAAGTCCAGCAATTGGCATTTGGTTTCCAGTGTGGGTTTGTTTGGTTCGGAGTCTGATGTAAGTCCAGCGATTGGCATTCGGTTTCCATGTTTGCCTGTTTGTGTGTGTTTTGTTTTGGCGTGCGTGAGCCGAACTACGGTAGCTCTGATTATCATTCCAGATGAGATACGTAGGCATAGGATGCGATATCCTAGCGAGCCCGTTCCTCTCTTTCCACCTGTGTTGTTTTCAGTATGTGTGCGCATTCTTTTGAGCAGTTTTAGCAACCTTTCTTCTATCTTTCTGAGCGTGGATCCCGTCGAGTACGACAGATGCGTAAGGGTGCTAATACCTTCCCTTCGCATAACCGACTCCCGATCCCATCTCTCTTTGGTCGCGAGACCATGTCTTTTCCAGGTTTACTTCGAGCGTTTCCTTTCCCTCTTTGGGATAAATAACGCACGGTGGCGGCTCTGTTTGTTTTGTTTTTAGCCCGCCGGTTGTTTTTCGCGGATGCGACACAACGATTTGTAGAGAATGATCTACGACGTTACTTTGTCGCTCCCTCAAAAGGGGGAGATTTTAAATCAAGATTACTTGATATTTGAGGTAGTACACTTTTTAGAGGTTTAAAATTGGAAATATCTGACTAGCCCTCTAAATAACTGGTTTATTATTTTCTCATCGACTAAGAATTATTATTACTAATAAATTGGTTGAGTTTTGGCATTTTTGGAGAAAGGGGTGCAACTCAAAGGAAAAGGGATATCAAAAGCAGTCTGCAACAGGAAAAAATAAATCAAACCAAAGCCCAAAAGGACCAAGGAATCTGGAAATACATTAAAAAATCTATTAGACTAGGGCCTAATCAATTAGAAGATTTGAAAATTCAAATCTAGTGCTCCTTGCACAGAATAATTGATTAGGTTGAAGAAATAATTAAATAGGACATTGGAAAATAGCATAATAGTTAGTTCCCAATGGACAACTGCATGCATTCAATGATCTAATCGATTAGAAAGGAGGTCTAATAAATTAGATAGTGGAAATAATTATGTATGTCTTTTTTTTGGCATCTCATTCTATCTTTTCTCTTGTGTGCATATTTGAGTGTTTTATAGTAAATTTCCTTCTTCATCTCTTCATCTCTTCATCTTCATCATTAATGACACCAAAGACAATACACACTTTCGAAGTTTCATCCTTCTACCACTCAAAAAAATTCTCTGCCCAAAAGCAAGAAATAAAATTCTACCGCTACTATTCTGAAAGAAAGATACTTGACTCTCATTATTTGGAAGATAATATATTCCGACGCTCTAGTTTTGTTCCAGATTTTGAGCAAGCGGTCTTGAAGAACTTCATCTACAAAGTACCCAAAGAAAGATTTATCACCTTGGTGAGAATGTTTTATTCCAACCTCAACTACATTGATAGGGTTCACAACTCTAAAGTGAAGAACACCAAATTCGTTTAAGTATTTAATAATTTGCACACATCTGCAATCTTTCATATAATGACACCATTTATGGTGGTAGTGAGGAAGATAACCATTTTAACATTATAGAACCTTTTATTTCTTGTTTTGTTGATCCAACCTCTATTATTCCTACTTGTTACGACATTGGATTAAAACGCCAGAATATTCATCTAATTCACTACATGGTGAATCATGTTCTTTTCTCAAGGAAAAACAACTCTAGCCACATAAATAAATCGGACATAACTCCAATATTTTTTTTTGGATAATAAAGTTGAGAAAAATTGGGCTGATGCAGTGATCTATCATATGGTGTGTAGCAAAAAAGAGAACATGCTTCTACCATATAGTGGACTAGTCACAAAAAACTTGGAGCAAACTATATTTGATTTAGAGAATGAGGAATCAAATATTAGACACTCAGGAATAACAAAAAACACTCCAAGCTTAATGAGTATAATAGTCGAAAAATGGGGTACTAATTCAACTACCTCCAAAAGAACCACAAAGAGCACATGCTCAACAACAAGCATAAAATTTGGAGGACTGTGACACCCATACGACTTCCTCTTACAAAACTATCCTCAACAACCTTCTCCAGAATACAAAAAAATGAGGATTTAAAGGATAACTAATTCAAGGATTCGTCGTCTCACCAACAAACTCGCTGCAACCCGACTCATATCTCCAATCATATCCAGCGATGATGTTGAGGAGCCAAATTAGTTTTTTCTTATTTTTCCTTTCCTATTTTATTCCTCCATATTATTTATTGTTCTCCTTTGTACTCTACATGCTCTTAATTAATGAAAGTTTTTCCGTTTGATTAAACTCATCATTATTACTATATTTATATACCTTTTTCTTCCTTAGCAAAATATGTTTGATATATGTGAACAATGTGCTTAGATATTTACAATATTGTCAAGCATCTTTACCTGCCTTTTTGATTATGACAAAGGAGGATAAGTACACTCTCAATGAAAGTAGAGTATGATATCTACTCATGTGAGAGGGAGTTTAACCACTCTAAATTTTATCTATTTGTTTTCTATTTTATGACCTCCATAAGAGAAGTGTTGTCATTATCAAAAGGGTGGGAGAATGTGGATCTATGTTCTTGAAGGTATAATCAATAATTGATCTAAGATGGCAAAACTTATGGATAGCAAGGATGCAAGTCAACCAGTAGCTACTTAGTTTTGATGAAGACAATACTTGAAGTCAATAATTGCTGAAGTTAGCTCAAGTGCTAAAAGATGAACAAGGTGGTTGATGAAGCTATCCTCCCGAACCAAGAAAGACATTTATTTAAAGTCAACATTATATTCAAACGAATCTCAAGTTAAAACTTAGGTTTATAGACGCTTTTAACCTTTCAAAATATCAGATGATGGTAATCAACAGAGAGATATCTAAAGCCTCATCAAGTAGAATCAAGATTATTGTATGATGTTAAAGTGAAAGATAATGATGCCGAAACTTGAGGCTTTAGAATCTGAAAGAAAGGAAATCTAAAAGCTCGCATGGTCGTTTCAGTTTGAGTGATTAGTGTCTTGTAAAGACACGTGGGGTTTCTATAAACATTATGCATAAATCACACACAAACAAGCGCGCGCTCCCACATGAACACACACGCATGCACACACACTCATACACACATGCACGCGCGTGCACACACACATATACACACAAACAAGTGCACGCACGCGCACATAAATCCACACAAGCATGTGCATGTGCACACGTGTGCCCACACGCACGCATGGACACACGCACACACAAGCGCCTACACACATGCACGCACACACACACACATACACACACACACACGAACACACACACACACACACACACACACACACACACACAAACACAAACACGCATACACAAAACACACACACACACACCATTTAAAAGCCTACCATTTTTTAAATTAAATCAGAAAAAGATATTTTTAAGGCCTAGTCAGTTGATTAGGGGTTTGTCTGTTTGATTATGATACTTTTTATATGTTGCCTAATCGATTAGATCATTTTCCTAATCAATTAGATAATGCTTAATTGATTCTATAATCAATTGTTACAGTCTCTTAAGAATTGGTCGAATTATATCAAAACCTTCCATTTTGGGTCACAGTAATCAATTATTTGAGGTGCATAATTGATTAGGTGAATTAAAAGGCCCTTGGATTGTTTCCAAATTTACACCACCTTTTCACATTAAGAGAGCTTCTATATCACTTTTTCACACCTAGAAAATGTGAAAAATCTGACTTTTCATTTCTCTCACCACCTCTCTAAATTTCTCATATTTTCTCACATAGTTTAACCATAGTGCTTCAAGAGTATTCTTAAGTATATTAGGGAATATTGTTCTAGGTGAGGGAAAAATTGTAAATTCATCAAGAGATAATTCTTCCATATGAAGTTGATATTTTGGTTTATAGTTAAACCAATTAAAATCTCTTATTTGTATTTAAGGACTTGTCTTAGTCTCTGTTCGGTTCGTGAGCTTCACCATTGAAGAAAAAGTTATCTTTTATTTTGTGAAGATCAACAAGGGAAAATATGCACAACGGTTCTTGAGCTCAATCCAATTAAAAACTCTATGTGTTTGAGATCAATCCAGTTAAAATCTCTCTTGGTTTCAGAGTTCAGCCTGGTGTAAAATCTCAGTAGATTCGAGATGAGTCTGGTGAAAATCTCAGTTGTGTTTGTGTTTAGTCTGTGTAAAACCCCAATTCTGTTAGGAGGATAGCTAAATCAAAACTTCATTTTGGTTCAAGATTAGCCTGGACGAAAATTTTGTTTGGTTTGGAGACTAACTGCTCTAAATCCTTGTTTGGTTAGAATTTAGCCTAAAACTTCATTTCCATGTATAAGGGGGTTTGTGGGTACACTACTACAAAAAATACATATTACGTCAGAAGCGAAGGGGATTTTACCTCGGTGATAAAAGCGAGGTAACGAAGGGTGTCATGAAAACTTGCCACTTTACCCCTCGATTTCTGAGTAACCTAGGGGATAATTAAAATTGTTATTGATTCGATCCCCATCAATTTTTTTTATATTTCAAAACTAGTGCACATACCTCTCGGTTTATAACCAAAACCTAAGAGAAAAATAAGTTTTTTTAATACAAATTATATTGTTTACACAGAATATTAAATTAAATTGTTTACACAGAATATTAAAGTAAAAATATATAACAAATTATGAATCTGATTCACCGTCATCACTGTAGGTGAGGAACAAATGTTGAATCTTCATTTTATTTAATCTTGGGGAAGATAAAATGTTGAATATTTTATGCATTTGTTTCTGATATAAAACAAAAAAAAAAGGTAAGATAAATAAAATAAATATTTAGTAATATGATTATTTAAGAACACAAACCTTAAACCCAAATATTTTATCCTTAAACCTAAATATTTTTCTGCTCTTGCAATCCTTCATAGAGAATAATGTTTCAATGTGTTCATGACAAATACTTTCATGATCAATTTTTGATATTCATAATTCTTTTATAATGTGGCATGAGTCTTCTTCTTCAATAGTTGATCAGCTTCCCTCAAATTCTGTTGGCAACCATCCTTTGGTGACACCTTTGGTTATTCTAGCATTTCAGTCCCAGATGACCGATGATGTTGTAATTCGGTATGCCTTAGTGTAGTGGCAGGGCCTGCTACTAGATGACACCTCTTGGTAGCGTTGGGACGATTTCTATCGTACCTACAACCTTCAGGACAAGGTTGATTTTGATGGATGGAGGTATTAATATGATCAAGCCCATGAAGAACCATAATCATAAAATCCCAATAGTAGAAGAATGGGTGCAAAATGTGGAAAGTGTTGAGAGAGTGATGAAAGCTCCGAAGATATTAGAACAATACATCCCACATTTGGAGGTGATCCCGTAAATGTAGGGATTGGGTTAGCATATTAGATAATGTTAGTTATGGATGGGTAAGATGAGAATAATTATTTTATCGTAGTAATGTATGGATTTGTTATAAGTTCAGTTGTATTGCATCCTTTGGGATTATAAATAAAATTATCCTTCTTCCACCTTTTATCCTAGGAGGTTTATGTCCTTCAAAAATAGAGGTAACAGAATCCACAAAAAGCATGCCACTGACAAGCATCATCAAATTTTTCTAATCCAAATCATATTCATTCCCTTCTTTAGATTAATCCAAATACGAATGATGTTTCCTAATTGTTAGTAGATAACACAAGTCCAACATCTATTTCTCAAGAGTCTTTATCCACTTAATACACCAATCCAAAGAAAATTTAGAGCAAAAAATACGAACAACAACTAGCTAATAACAATGACCCTTGTATTTCCTTGTTGTTAATTTTAGTATCAACAAACATTTTCATAGTGATGTAAACATTTAGCAGAACAAAAATTACAAACCACCAACGGGAAGCAACTTAAGGATTAATTCACGACCTTCCCTAGTTTACTAAATTGTTTCTTCTCTAGATTATAGAGAATTTGAACCTCAAGACGCCCCCCCAAAGGAACTAACTCAAGGAATGGATTTTTATTTTATGATTTAGTCGGTGCTTTTTCCTAATAGAACGTGAAACCATTGAGAATGAAACGTGAAACCATTGAGGAATTGTGAAGTTGTGTTGCATCAATGGATGTGGTGATTTATTGATTGAAGGGAAAAAGGTGTCTTTAATGATGCAATGAGAAGTTGAAGAGTGAGAAATGTAGGAGAATTGCCATCCAAGGCGCAGCGGAATTTAAAAATTTCTCCATTTAGTGATCCTTACGAATGGGCATGATCAGTGATAGAATCGTTACCTCTTGTTTCGATTAAAATCTTTGGTGCAGATCTCTGATAATGATCAAAACCTTTGATACAGATCCACGGGGCGATCACGAACGTTGAACGATGACAACGTCTCTACTCAGTCCACACGAACGGATTCCTTCAATCGCAGTGCTAGTTGTTATGAATGAAGGCTTTGAGTGAGAGAAAGAGGGAAACAAAATTCCAAGTCTCTACTTGAATTTCAGTCTGAGTGGAGTGGAGTGACAATGCTTCCACCCAAGGGGTTCTATTTATAGAACCACTTGTGTGGGCTTCAAGCTAAAAAGCCCACTTAAGTGTATTTTGCCCATATCTCATAATATGCCAAAATCACTTAAGTATTTGGTACCTTACCATATTTCGTTTCCACTTAAGTGCACCGTACCTTACGGTGTTCCTTAGTTACTCTATTTCTCATCAATCCGTCCTTTGTGTGTGACCCTATAGGTTTTCGCGGCGTTGGCAATTATATTAAATCACGCATTTAACATAATAAACAGTGAGCGGTATCTAGCAACACATCACTGCTACCCAAGTCACGAAAATGTCATGTGATCTGACAAAACCTCCTGTGATAATAATTATGTGTATAATTACCCCTTTGCCCTTATGTCTATATTGAACACAAGGTATAGATTGTGTCACCCTTGTCCAATTCAATATTGGGCCCATAGACATTTATCCTGTTACGCAGGATTGGCAAATTCCATCTAGGACACTCATGTCCCTCAGCATGCTTCGTGGAGTACCCATCAACTGTCTTTATGGTTATCCATTTACTGACAACGTTGGATCAGCAATAAAGCACTCGACTCTACATCTAGGATCCATAGTGGTTTCAGGTCGAAGAGTGGTATACACTATTATCACCATGAGAATAACTTATGACACTTTGCATAACTTTCTATATAGTATTCTCATAGCGGGTCAATCCGGTATAAATATTACTCCTAATATTCATACCTACGTTTAAGACTTGATAACTCTTTATCCATGATCCATGAGATGTGATCATCAGTCTACAAACATAATAGTCTTAATGCTTTAATGTTATCCCACTTCACACTAAAGCTCGACTACGGATACTTTAAGAATAATGTCCTTATGTTTAATGTGTTCTCATGATTAAGTCACACTTAATACATTAAACGGACTATCTATTCCAGGGACTTTATTAATCAACCATAATAAAGAAAATGCCTTTAAATAATTCGATACAAGTACCAAAAGTATTGGCCTCTAGGGCTTACACCAACAATCTCCCACTAGCACTAGAGCCAATCAGGCATACCCCGTATGCCCATTGATCTAGTATGGCCATCATGCTTCTGCTGCGCAAGAGGCTTTGTCAGTGGGTTAGTAACATTGTCAAGTGTAGGTACTTTACATATTTTCGCACAACGTCTAAGTATGTGTTTGGATCGTTGGTGAGATCTAGGCTCCTTAGCTTGTGCGATAACACCATTGTTATCATAATAGAGACCAATGGGATCCACAATGCTAGGGACTATGCCAAGTTTATTGATCCAAACAGCTTCCTTTACTGCACTTAAGGCAGCAATATACTCGGCCTCAATTGTAGAATCAACAACTGCATCTTGCGTTGAACTTTTCAAGCTCACAGTGCCACCATTTAAGCAAAACACATAACCAGATTGGAATCATTCATATTAAAGCGTCTCAACACTTTGTCTATGTACTCTGACTTAGGCCAAGCATTTCATGATCTATCTCTATAGATTCTGATAGGCTGCTTCACCCAGGTCCTTCATAGAAAAGCATTTCCCCAACCAAGACTTTACTTGTTGCAGGGTAGGGATATCGATTCCAATGAGTAATATGTCATCTACATATAATACCAGGAATACGATCATGCTCCCACTAACCTTCTTGTAGACACAAGTCTCATCTTCGTTCTTGATGAATCCATACAGTTTTACTGTTTCATCAAGGCGAATATTCCATGAGTAGGTCACAGGCTCATCTTGATCCATGAGTAATACATCACCTTAATCAGATATCCATATATCTCAGGTAGGTGACGTATCCTGCCTGACCTACGCTGGTCTTGTTCTACTTGAGCAGGTTGCTCTTACACAACTACTTGTGTTTCCTGCTCTAATTCCTCCATAGGTGTATCGATGCTTTGTGATTCTTGAATTTCTTCAAGCTCTACATTCCTCCCACTGGTTCTTTTGGAATTAAAATCCTTTTCTAGGAAAACTCCAGTTCGAGTGACAAACACTTTGCCCTCCAAAGGATTGTAGAAGTAATATCCTCTTGTTTCTTTAGGATACCCCCACAAATAAGCATTGGTCAGATTTGGGCTTAAGCTTAGTTGAAATTTGTCGTTTCACATAAACTTCGCAACCCCAAATCTTCATGTAAGACATATGTGGTCTCTTACCACTCCATATCTCATATGGTGTCTTTTCAACCTTTTGGATGGAACACGGTTAAGTGTATAAGCTGATGTCAATGGTGTATGTCCTCAAAAGGAGTTTGGAAGATTGGTGTGACTCATCATGGATCGGACCATGTCCAACAGGGTTCGATTTCTTCTCTCAGATACACCCTTCCATTGGGATGTTCCAGGAGGAGTAAGTTGGGATAGGATCCCACACTCTTTCAGATGGTCATCAAACTCTAGGATTAAATACTCATCACTTCGATCTGATCGAAGAGTTTTAATATTCTTACCTAGTTGATTTTAACTTGTTAGGTTTCACCCTTTTGAATTAATGTTATTAATAGGCATTTCAAGATCAAGGACATATAGTCCATTGTTCATTCGTGCAGTAGCATAGAATATATCATTCAAATAAATTGAGCAACAATTGTTCTTTATTATAAATGAAAAACCAAACTTGTCCAAACAAGCAATGGAAATAATATTCCTGCTAATTGCAGGTACATAATAACAGTTCTCTAACTGAATTATTAAACCACTAGGTAAAGTCAATACAGAAGTTCCTACGGCTAAAGCAGCAACCTTTGCTCCATAGCCAACTCGTAGGTCGACTTTACCTTTTGCCAAATCTCTACTCCTTTTTAGTTCCTGCACATTTGTACAAATGTGAGAACTGCATCCAGTATCTAATACCCATGATGCAGAAGTAGATAAATTAATAACAAAAATACCTGAAATTGAAGTCTCTACTCCATTCTTCTTATCTTCCAGGTACTTTGGGCAGTTCCTCTTCCAGTGTCCGGTCTTACCGCAATGGAAGCAGGTGCCTTCTTTTGCTATGCCTCCACTAGGCTTCAAAGCAGCAGTGGGTCTGGGATTGACAACTTCCTTGCCCTTCCCCTTATCACTCTGCTTAGTGGGCCTTTTGTTCTGTCTCTTTCCATTTCCGATCATCAGAATGGACTTCCCTTTTGACTTCAGATTCTGCTCGACAGTTCTTAACATGGCGAGCAGTTCAGGAAGAGATTTGTCCATATCAATCATATTGAAATTTAGGACAAATTGACTGAAACTATCTGGCAACGATTGCAAGATCAAATCAGTTGCAAGTTCCTTTTCGAGGGGAAACCCCAATCTCTCAAGGTTTTCCACATACCCAATCATCTTGAGTACATGGGGACCTACAGGGGCTCCCTCAGCTAACTTGCTTTGAAAAAGGGCTTTTGAAACTTCAAACCTCTCATGCCTTGCTTGCTCTTGATAGAGCAACTTCAGGTGTTCGATCATATCGAACGCTGACATGTTCTCATGTTGCTTTTGCAATTCTGAGTTCATGGTAGCTAGCATGAGACAAGCAGTTTCATTGGCATCATCGACATGCTTCTTATAAGCATCTCTTTCTGCCTTAGGTGCAGAACTAGGAGGTTCCTCTTCAGGAACAGGTGTCTCCAAGACATACAACTTTTTATCATGTTTGAGGACAATCCTCAGGTTTCGGTGCCAATCCAGAAAATTTGTCCCAGACAATTTTTCCTTATCAAGGATTGATCGCAGGATGTTGTTAGAGGTGTTTGCTGTCATGGTAATCTACATAAGGATTAATGAAAATATAAGTATCATTGACATATTCAATTAGGCCTTTAATTAAATATGCTCCCACTATTTTACTCAAAACAAATGACCCTCATCATCTGATTCGGAAAATCCCGTTGGAAGATTTTCTAGTGGATCGAGATCCATATTTCACTTCGTTCTAAGTCCGCGTAGGCGGATTACACAAAACTAGGTTATTTAGGTAGGAACTCCTTCCAATTGTATCTCATACAACTCTCAAAAATTTCAATTGGGTGAATAACTCCTTATTCCAATCCATCATATGGATTATTCCCAACTCTTGCTTCTAAACATATATAAGAAAATTATAATCAAGTTTGACTCATCATTTTAGCAGTTGGATATTACAATTATCCCATCGCACCTTAACTAATACAAAACATGCACCTCGCGTAGGCGAAACCTACATTATTCGATACCAGTCTTGATGAGTGCTAAAACTTGGAAAGCAAACATATATAATATTCTCATAATTTGTTTAGTTAAGTTTGACCCATTGTTTTAACAGTTGGATATTACAATTATCCCATCGCACCTTACTAATATATAGATCATGCACCTCGCGTAGGCGAAACCTACATTATCCATTACTAGTCTTGATGAGTGTTAAAACTTGGAAAACATAAACTTAATATTTAATTTGAGGGAATTGCAATTTTTCTGATCTCACCGGCTTGTTTATCATATAAACCGTCTCTCACATGCATCAACATATATTCACATGCATCAACATACATACATACATAATGAAACAGTTATGGCCCCTAGCGCAATTGTTCTCCCAAGCCAATGAGAGAACCTAAGCTAACCTACAACGATCTAAGCTTCTCCAAGCAAGATCTTCAAGGTTGTCCTCCTTTGGCACTGACTTCTTTGCTTTCTTCATATCATTACATTACATAAAAGAAACTCGTTTTACATACGAGGGAGTGAGATGAGAAAAGAAGTTACATTTGGGAGATTATGAGAGAGGCACGACACGCAGGTCGCATTTTAAAAACCCAAAACAAAACAAAGGAAAACTAATGCCATAACCGATCACCACAAGACAATAATAAACACTTTATTATTATTATTAATTCCTTTAATTAATTAAAATCAAATTAAATTTCGACGACCGATCATCACATTTTAATGAACAATTCATTTAAAATCGATGTCGCTTTTCGTATAAACACTTGACACTTTTAAAGCACTGAGTTAGCCGAACGGGTGAAAATTTCCTTGCGTTAATCGGTTAACCATATGCGTTAACCGGTTAACACTGTTTGAAATCTTTAAAAAAAAAATTCTGCCTTGCGTTAACCAGTTAACCAAATGCGTTAACCGGTTAACACTGTTTGAAAATGTCTTGGAAAACTGTTTTCCGCCTTGCGTTAACCGGTTAACCAAATGCGTTAACCGGTTAACACTGTTTGAAAACTTAAAAAATTTTAATTTCGCATTGCGTTAACCGGTTAACCATATGCGTTAACCGGTTAACATTGTTCCAAAAAGTGTTTAGAAAGCACAACTCTTGTGCAGTCAAACCCCAATCGCATAACTCTCTGACAACACTACCCTTGTGCCGTCACTAACCCTGATGCACCAATTTCAGACCGTCAAACACATCTCGATTGTTAATTCAGTATGATTGATCAACACATCATTGCTTCACCATACTAATGTCGGATCAAGAAGCAAAGGACCATTGATCGCTCAAAGGAAAACAATCATCGAGGGTTTGAATGAACGAAACGAGAACACTATATCATATATAATGTATTTTGCATCAGGATTACATATATCACATATATGTAACTTGATCGATCTCAATTTAACCTTTGATTCATTCTGTCTTTAATCATATTATTACAGAACAAAAAGAGTTATCAGATTCATGGTTTCGTAAGTGGCTCTGATACCACTGTAGGAGAATTGCCATCCAAGGCGCAGCGGAATTTAAAAATTTCTCCATTTAGTGATCCTTACGAATGGGCATGATCAGTCATAGAATCGTTACCTCTTGTTTCGATTCAAACCTTTGGTGCAGATCTCTGATAATGATCAAAACCTTTGATACAGATCCACGGGGAGATCACGAACGTTGAACGATGACAACGTCTCTACTCAGTCCACACGAACGGATTCCTTCAATCGCAGTGCTAACTGTTCTGAATGAAGGCTTTGAGTGAGAGAAAGAGGGAAACAAAATTCCAAGTCTCTACTTGAATTTCAGTCTGAGTGGAGTGGAGTGACAATGCTTCTACCCAAGGGGTTCTATTACAGAACCACTTGTGTGGGCTTCAAGCTAAAAGCCCACTTAAGTGTATTTTGCCCATATCTCATAATATGCCAAAATCACTTAAGTATTTGGTACCTTACCATATTTCGTTTCCACTTAAGTGCACCGTACCTTACGGTGTTCCTTAGTTACTCTATTTCTCATCAATCCGTCCTTTGTGTGTGACCCTATAGGTTTTCGCGGCATTGGCAATTATATTAAATCACGCATTTAACATAATAAACAATGAGCGGTATCTAGCAACACATCACTGCTACCCAAGTCACGAAAATGTCATGTGATCTGACAAAACCTCCTGTGATAATAATTATGTGTATAATTACCCCTTTGCCTTATGTTTATATTGAACACAAGGTATAGACTGTGTCACCCTTGTCCAGTTCAATATTGGGCCCATAGACATTTATCCTGTTACGCAGGATTGGCAAATTCCATCTAGGACACTCATGTCCCTCAGCATGCTTCGTGGAGTACCCATCAACTGTCTTTATGGTTATCCAGTTACGGACAACGTTGGATCAGCAATAAAGCACTCGACTCTACATCTAGGATCCATAGTGGTTTCAGGTTGAAGAGTGGTATACACTATTATCACCATGAGAATAACT
Organism: Lathyrus oleraceus; assembly: GCF_024323335.1. Taxonomy (NCBI): domain Eukaryota; kingdom Viridiplantae; phylum Streptophyta; class Magnoliopsida; order Fabales; family Fabaceae; genus Lathyrus; species Lathyrus oleraceus. Next base: position 367,224,130 of record NC_066583.1, on the reverse strand, counting down.
TATGACACTTTGCATAACTTTCTATATAGTATTCTCATAGCGGGTCAATCCGGTATAAATATTACTCATAATATTCATACCTACGTTTAAGACTTGATAACTCTTTATCCATGATCCATGAAATGTGATCATCAGTCTACAAACATAATAGTCTTAATGCTTTAATGTTATCCCACTTCACACTAAAGCTCGACTACGGATACTTTAAGAATAGTGTCCTTATGTTTAATGTGTTCTCATGATTAAGTCACACTTAATACATTAAACGGACTATCTATTCCAGAGACTTTATTAATCATTCATAATAAAGAAAATGCCTTTAAATAATTCGATACAAGTACCAAAAGTATTGGCCTCTAGGGCTTACACCAACAAGAAAGTGAAAACCCTAATGCGATTTAAGGATTGGAGTTTGAGGATGAAGTTTGAACAAAGATGAACAAGAGGATTCACAAAGCAATGTTGATTCACAATTTTTTCTTCCACATTGTTCTTCTTCACCATCATCGCCATATATGGTAGCTTTTCGATGAATGATCTTGGGGTTAGGTTAGTTTTACTGAGGACTACAGCGAGTGCAATTATACTCGCAAAAAGTATAATAATGAGAGAGAGTGTCTGCTCACATAGGGATTTTGAGAGACTTTGTGTATTTCTCTCTAGAATTCGTGGATCCTCCCTCATAACTCTGAAATTGAGATATTTATAGGAGTTCCTATGGGTCGGATGAGGGGAAAGAAATGGTATTCCATCACCTCCCTTTGAAATAGTGGGAGTAGTGGAAGAAATGGTATTTCCTTCTTGAATGAAGGAGATGTTTTCATCTTTTCATGCACTACTTGGATTGTTTCCTTTCAAGACACCCCAAATACCATACTTTGGTGAGGTGGGAGAATAACTGGAACATAATCGAGTCGGGAGACCTGGAGAACGCCCAAGCTCAGCGATCGACTCAGTATGTGTCTACCCTGCATTCTAGCACTTCATTGGGATGCTTCATCATGGGTTGTCCACTTATGAGTCTAATAAAATTATTTCAGTACACATTCCAATAAATGGATTTCATTGAGGGGTTGTTGTGTTTACCCGACATTGCTTGGGTGTTAATTCCAATTATAGGATGAGTAAGCTTATGCCTTCATCTACATTTTTTCTAAACCAAAGTAAACTATTTCTGATGTGGCTTAGAAGGCCTGTCTTCATCATCCCAAAGGTTATTATTCTTATCCAAAAGCAAACCATTACAAGGATCTCTCACAAAATTCTTAACACTATTTTTTATAACCACGAGATAAAGATCAACTTGTTCCCTTTGATCATCAGTCATATCTTTCTTAATCACCAAATTCTCATTCAAATCATTAGTAGTCTTTACTACTATTTATTCTTCATTTAGAGAGCTTATTTATGATAAATGTTCCCCATTAGCATTAACTTCATTCTCTGGGCTAAATGGCCACAACAGAGTCATCATTCTCTATGTCATTCTCAAGATTATGATTTCCTCCCTTATTCAAATCTACTGAGTCATCATTCACTAGGGCATCCACTATGACATTTACAGATTCATCATAATCTATGGCCTCCACACTATCATTAACTAGTATAACTTGTTTGGACTTTTTAGGCGTGTAGCTTGTAGATTCTTTAAACAGAGGTTTCTCAATATTCTTGTCTTTTAACTTCCAACATTTATCAATACTATGACCAACACACACACACGCACACACACATGCACACATACACACACATACACACACACACACATATACACACACACCTACACGCGCACACACACGCACACGCGTGCGCACACTCACACACAACACACAAACTCGCACACACATACACACACACACACACACACAAGAACACACACACGAACACACACACATACCCGCACACGCACATACACACACACGCACGTGCGCGCACACGCGCACACACAGACACACATAATGATCACAAAAAAGAGATAAACTATTGTCTTTCAATTCAACAAAGAATGCATAACCCTCTCGTTCCGTCCAAATAAGATCATGAAGAGTATCTGACATGTTAAGGTCTATCTGCACATGCATAAAATGCCGTTAAGTTAATTTTTATAAGCTTACTGATTGATAAAAGATTGTTAATATCATAAGCAATTGCAAATAAAGTTATTGGTTCCCAATACTCAAACCATGCATCCTTAACCACACTTGAGCATGTGTAATCTTCAAATTTTTATGTCTAAAATACGCCTCAAAGAGACAAACGCAAGAGCGAGGGATTAACAATCCATGTTCCTACACTCCAAAATTTATTGAGATTCTCCTTTGATTTGAATGGAAATTCAAAGTAGCCATGTGTCAATGTAGTTCGACCATCAACTTTAATTTTTTTTTTTATTATTATTATGTATTATGTATATTAATTAGTTATAAATATGTATATTATGAATTCTTAATTTTTTTCTATTTTCTAATATATGATGAATGTTTATCTCATAAAACATGTCCATTATATTCTAGTGTTTCACAAAATAATTAAATCAACTGCTTTTTAAAAACACTCGAAATATTGGCAAGTTTAACATACTTTTATATAAAGTGCTGTTAAATTATGTGTAGAGTGATTAAAAAAACTAATAAATAAAATATAGTAATTTATTTAAAAAGTGCTAATATTTTGACCCATAAAAAAAATAACACGTTTGTTTAAAATTATTGTCATCTATATCCCTCCTACAACACTTTAAAGCATTCTTGAAGGCCAAATAAAACGTTATGGAATTCTGAGTATGGCATAGTGGTGAGAGGATTGATTTAACAATATTTTTTCTCATCCGCTACCTTCTCTTTGTTGTTGTTTGCTAGCAAAATCAAGTGAATTAAATCATATTAGAGATAACCAAAAGAATATCACTACTTTTGGAGAGTTTGTTAGGAATTGGTTAAAGTTGTTAGAAGTGTTAGTTAGAATAACTAACTTCAACTTGTATAGAAAATTTTCAACTTGTAAAGAAACTTTCAGAGGAACTGATTGTCATTCATTTAAAACAAAATATACAAAATGTTTTAAAACTAAACTCAAATTTGATATTCCCAATTTTTATCAAATTAACACAGATAATGTCCCACTAATTAAAATAACGATGATTGTAAGCTTCTGTTTTCCAAGAGCAGCATCTTTTGAGTAGTTTGTTTTTCCAAAGGGCAGCATCTTTTTGATGTGCCACTAATAAAACTAAAGATGATCGTAAGCTTTTGTTTTCAAAGGGCAGCATCTTTTGGGTACTATGTTTTTATTCCTTCTGCGGCTTACTATAAAGGGGTTAAAATATATATTGAAATAGATTATTTGTCTGTGATGCAGCCATTTTTGTTTGAAGCCATAACATATTCATTCACCCATAATCCACTAACGCTACTTGCTTTTGTTATTTCCATGCAATAATTCTAGTTTCTATTATCTTAGTTGATGCATTGATGCATATTTTACTACTATGCATATTTCAAACGAGAACGTGATTATGGATATGAACACCACCTTTCAATGTCATGACCGAATCAATGAGTGTGGTATTGAAAAAATTTCCAGCAATAATTGGATTGAACATAGTGTTTACTAATTAATACTTCCACATTTTAATATCAGGAAAAAGAAGGTCCGATACACAAATATGGTTATGAATTTGCAACAAAAGAAGTTATGGAATAAGAGAAGAATTATCTCTAAGCCATTTTTTATTTTGAACTTGAATAATTTTATTGCAACAAGAATTTGAATAGTTCAAAGGACACAAGCGAGTGGATTGTGCCAAGAGGGGCGAGCACCCAACAACTTTCCATAAGTCACCCGAACCAAATGGGTACTTGAGACGCCGGAATCGTCTGCCATGTTTAGCCTAGCCCCATCTTCCCTAACTAAACCATTTATTTTGTCGGTTCCACTAACGAGGTATGTGGCACGTAAAATAAGGGTATCTACCTTTCTCACGATTTTAGGAAGAGTCCAACTTTCTCATTCCCAAGTCTTCGGTCGAAATAGGAGGAAATCAGTCCTCTTGGAATCGGATCTAGGACCAGGGAAATATCCTATATATACCCATCCTTAAAACGGAATAAGGATCTCTGATCTCTCAAGAGAAATTCGAATACAAAGCTTTTCACATCCCTACGTGAGCTAGCCTAAACCAGTCTCTAAATAAATTCCCTTAGAAATACACAATGGAGCTCTCTACAGCCATACATAGGTTGGCTCTTGCCACACTAAAAAATCCCTAAAATCCTGAGAGAACCATACACAATGAGGGGTTATCTCTCATTGTACTTTTTAGCGAGTATAGTTGGCACTCATTGTGGAACCCTCGTAAAACTAAAATGAGCCACCTTTATAATTTGTGGTCAAATCACTATTTTCCTCCTCAATCCTCTCCAATATGGCAAATAGGCCAACAACAATTTCAACCGAAAACAGGCTACGGGGGAGACCATGAGGCTATAGTAGAAATGTACGTTGTTATGGACGACTTGTGTCACCACAACCGGACTTTGGAGGATAATGTTGTTAATCTCCAACAACGCTTGCAGGAGACATATCCTACTCAGGAGATAAAAATCTTGGATCTCCAAAATCTTTTTTTAGGGGGTGGGGGGCTCGTAAAAAAAGTCTCAATCCTTCTTCGCTCATAAAATTTGATGGAAGAAGTGACCCCAAGAGCATGTCACATCCATTAACACTCAGATGGTGATCATCGGAGCCTCATACTTTTTGTAGTGAAAACTCCTATCCAGTTCCTTCAAGGACGCCACACTGAGGTGTATATGAGCTTGTCGCGATTATAAGTCACTAGCTATCAAGACATGGTAAAGAATTATGTCCACCAGTTCTATGTGATAAGACATAGGAAGATGCCAACCACCAATATGTTTAATATTCGCCAGGGCCTTTCAGACCCTTTAAGGGAGTATCTCTCCTAGTTCAATGATGTGATTATCAAGGCCATCCATATGAACCACGAGGTCTTTGTAGGAGCCTTCCCGAACAGATTGAGGGCTAGACATTTTAATGAATTCCTCACCTAGAGACTTGTTGCTTCCATGATGGAGGTAGTAACCCACACTGAATGTTACATAAAGGATGGAGAGAGTAGCACAAAGAAAAAGGCTAGGGACACAAAGGAGAAAATTTCTATAAATCTTGATTTTTCATAGCAGTAACATATAAGCTATTATGTCTCACCTATTAGGGACAAGGAAACCTTCTATCAGAGTGGGAAGCCTACAGAGAACTTCACACCCCTAAACACTCATCATGAATAGAGATTGTGTGAAGTCCTCCATACACATGATATTTCTCCTCCACTTACCCCTAAGTCAGACACCATGAGAGTTGAGCCTAGCAGGTAGTGTAAATTTCATAAGGTCAAAGGAAACCACACCAAAGCTTGTTATCAGCTCAAGAAGGAGATTGAATGCATTATCCAAGAAGGTCACCTAAAAAGTATGTTTGAGGCGGCTTCCGCCAGTCACCGGGTTTCTCCAAATCTCAAGAGCGAGATATCGCTCGTAGCCCCAAATCCTTAAAGGGAAATGAGACAAGTATAGGAGATGAAGATAAACTCGTGCATTATAACCTTGACAATATAATAAGAGGTTTGTTAGACTCGAAGAGACTAGCTTCAGCTCGTAGGAGATATGGCACCAAGTCATGACTGTAGAAGGTTCACCCACCAACCCTGATCTAGGCGCGAAGGAATATCTGGACTCTGGAACAACCTTCTTAGGGAAGGATGATGTTTTAATCCATCTGCATGACAAAAACCCCATGGTCATAACCGTGAGGTATGATGACTGAGAAATTAAGTGTGTGCTAATTGACTATGGAAGTTTTGCAGACATCCTCTACTAGGATGCCTTCGAGGGACTCCACCTAAATTTGGACGACCTCAAATATTTCCAACGCCAACTAGTTAGATTCTCTGGAAAACATGTATAATTAAAGGGTTACGTCACCCTAAAATCTTTGTTTGAGACAAAGGAAAGCGCAAATATTATCAAGGTAAGATAACTCGTGATAGACACCCTTTCATTGTACAAAATTATCATATAACATACTGATTTCAACCTCTTAAGAGTTCCCTTGTCTATGTTATATATTTTTATGAATTACCCATTTCCTAGTGGCGTGTAGTTCGAATCCAAGGTGATTAGAAGATCTCATTAAGATGCTACCAAGACAGCCTGAGGTGGAAAAAGTAAATTATGATTTAGGCACACTCTCAACAGCCATATGTACAAGAAGCGGGCGTCATGAATATGAAGTCAACATCAGAGCCTAGGAGAAGAAGATGATGTCTCTGGGTGGATCCTCCCTAAATCAAGTTGGGCATGCTATGAGAACTAGAGAAAATGAGATGGCGACACTATTCTAGAAGAGTGTGGACTTATCAGGTAAATATGTTGAGTCGAACCCATGAGGCGTGTTATATTTAATGCCAAATTTTCATTAATTATGTTGTTAGTTTGGTTGATTAAAGTTGGATGTCATCTTTTCCAGTTGTATAATTTCTTTAAGAACACAATTTGTTTGTTATAATGGGGTGACACTCTTTCCCCTTGTGCGTGCAGGGGTTTTAAATGAGGTACTTCATCTACTTTAGAAGTTCGTGTATATCTTGGTTTAAATTTTACAGGTTATATGTGTATTTAATGTTGGAACTTCAATGAAGTGTCCTTTCCTCCATAAGGCTATTGAATGTTGGAATTTTAATAAAGCATCCTTACTGTCCATGAGGCTATTGAATACTGAAACTTCAACGAAGTGCCATTGTCACCCACGAGGTTAGTGAATGCAGAAACTTCAATGAAGTGCCCTTTCCATCCGTGAGGGTATTAAATGCTAAAAATGAAATGAAGTGTCCTTTCCACCCGTAAGTTTATCGAATTTTACACCTCTAATAAAGCGTCCTTTCCGCCCATGAATTTCTTAAATGCTGAAACTTCAATGAAGTGTCCTTGCAGCCCATGAGGATATTGAATTTTGGAACTTCAATAAAGTGTCCATGTTTCCCACAAGGATATTGAGTGTTATAACTTCAAAGAAGAAGAATTTATGGCTTGCCACCCACGAGGATATTAAATGTTGGCAATTCAATGAAGCCTCCTTGCCGCATATCAGGCTTTTGAATGTGGGAACTTTGGTGAAGTACCTTCGTGCACTTAGTGTCAGTCAAACGTCAAATTTTCCAAGGGGGGATTTGGGCCGTCCTTCAAGGCCATTGAACAATAGAAAATTTTACCTTGTACCCCTACAGTTAGCCCCATACCCCTACAAAATTTTAAAAATTCCCATTCTACCCTTAATTGGTTTTAACCAATTTACCATTTCATTTTTACCATTCAGTTGAAAATTTCAGAAATTACACTTTCACACCCTCGCACCGGAACAGTTTTTGAAAGAGTTCCGGTGAACAAATGTATACATACCGGAACTCTTTGGAGAAGTGTTCCGGTTTGTACTATATGTGTTCCGGAAGTCTTTCAAAAAGTCTTCCGGTTTGCTTTTTTTTTCTTTTTTTTTTTTTTTTTTTTTTTTGCAGGAATGGAAAATCTTCCCCAAATATGTGTAGATACTACTTATGCGTTTATGACGACGGAAAGATTTGGTACACGAGAAGAGGTTATCAGATGGATTAAAGAGGTTGGAATCGACAATAAAGTAACTGTTATTATCAGTCATTCAGATACTGAAACGGGGAAGAGAGGGAGAAGTAACAAAATAATATTTGGTTGTGATAAAGGTGGGAAACACAAGATTAGTGATAGTGGTACCCAAAGTGCGTCCAAGAAATGTGGATGTCCATTTAAAATCAGGTCGACTCCGGCGAAAGATGGATCTGGTTGGAAGATTGATGTAAAATGTGGGTTACATAATCAAGGTTTACCTGATAGATTAGAAGTTCATTCGTTTATTGGTAGGTTGACCACATATGAGAAGCAACATGTCGTTGATTTGGCAAAGAGACATGTAGCACCTAGACACATATTGCTTTCCTTGCAAGACAATTATCCTGAGAATGTCACTCAGATTACGCAAGTATACAAGCATAAGAGTGTGATACAAAAAGAGATAAGAGGTCCTAGGAGTGAGATACAACATTTGTTTAAGCTTATTGAGGATGCAGGATATGTGTATTGGAGTAGAAAAAGGATGACTCGGAAGTGGTGAGAGAGATATTTTGGGCACATCCTGATTCAGTTAAGTTGTTGAATATATTTCCGATTGTGTTAGTTATGGATAGCACCTACAAGACAAACAAATATAGACAACCTTTGTTTGAAATTGTTGGCATGACATCGACTGAGTTGACTTTTGCTGTTGGATTTGCGTATATGGAGTCTGAGCAAATAGAGAATTTTTGCTGGGTATTGGAGAAATTAAAAGAGTTGTTTGTGAAGAAAGACATGTGTCCACAAGTGATTTTGACAGATAGAGATCTTGCTTTGATGAAAGCAATTGAAGTTGTGTTTCCCAGCTCGATTAATTTGCTATGTTTCACATTAACAAAAACGTTGGTGCCAAATGCAAACAACATGTGGTGAATGACCTGCAAAAGACGATAGACACATTATGGATGGAAGTTGTCTGGGCTAGTGATGAGGTTGAGTATGGTCAGCGGTTGCATCAACTTGAGCAAGCATGTGTTGATTATAGTGGATTTATTAATTATGTGAAGGACACATGGTTGACTCCACATAGGCATAGATTTGTTGGAGCATGGATTAATCGAGTGCTACATTTGGGTAACACAACGACTAATCGGTACGTCTTATAATTTTGTATATGTTATTTTTATATCTGATATTATTTTTATGTATTTTTTATGTGTTATTTTCAATATTTTTAGGGTTGAATCTGCTCATTGGAAGTTAAAGCAGATGTTAGGAAACAGTATAGGTGACATGGTCAAATGTTGGGAAGCCATGAATAACAACTTGAGGTTACAACTGGGAAACATTAGAGCTTCTTTTCAAAAGAGTTTTTACGAAGTTGAGCACGCGCACGTAAGTCCCTTTTATGGTTATTTGCGTGGTTCCGTATCTCGAGCTGCTTTGAGACGTATTGCTGAAGAGTTATTGAGAGTTGATTATGTTGGAACTAACAGGCAAATATGTGGTTGTACTCTTAGAACATCTTATGGGCTACCTTGTGCTTGTGAGTTAGGAAGATACAGAGTAGGTGGTATACCGATACCCATTGATGTTGTTCATGTTCATTGGAGGAAACTAACTATGGAAGTTGAGTTAGAGGTAGGTGAAGATGATGGACCAGAGGTGGATATGACTTCTGCAATGGATGAGTTGCGGAGACGATTTAGGTCATTAGATGTTATTGGGAAAAGGGAATTAAAGAGTAGGGTATGTGAACTAGCATACCCAACAATGACAACATTGTGTCCACCACCTGAGAAAATAAAAACCAAAGGAGGAGTGAAGAAGAAAGGGAAAAAACCAGCAGATTATGATGTTTATAGGGACCCTTCGTATCATGAGTATGTTGATAAGGTATCTCAATCTTCACAAAGGCAATCTCAACCATCACAGACTTCGAAGAAGATCAAATTATCAAAGAAGCAACCACAATTCATTCTTCAATTTCCTAATCATATTAGGTCATACATTGAAGATGTAGTTAATGTTGAATCAGATGGTAATTGTGGATTTAGAGTCATTGCATCATTGCATGGATATGGTGAGGATGGTTGGCCAATGGTTCGCAGAGAGTTGGGGTTGGAAATAATAGACAAGGATAGGTCAACTTTGTATGATAAGTTATTTTCTAATCGGTTGTCAGCAGTGAGAGAATCTTTGATGATAGAATCCTTTGGTTCACAGCCACCTGAAAAATGGATGAGTCTACCAGATATTAGCATGATTATGTAATCAAAACATAAATATGTAATCAAAACATGAATTTTATATTATTATGTCTATTATATTCAAAGCTTAATACATAAAATCAATGTGAACGAGAAATGTGCAAAGCTTCAAATAAATCAGAAAATTGTGGATCTTCGTCTTCGGCATTAACCTGTCTCAAATAGCGATGAATCAATGTAGATACACGAGCCCAATCAGGACCAGATGGTCCGGCGTCATATACAGGAACGGGTACCTCTCTAGGAGCGTCACGATGGGGAGGGACCAACCGTGGATGGGAAACACGATAATACCACTCCAGATAACCGTCTTCTACATCATATGGAGTGGTGGCCACGGTAGATGAACCGATCACAGCGATAACACTCTGATGGTAACTGATCCAATCAACATCAATATCCGTCGCCATCATACAATCCAGAGGTGGGGATGGAACATACTGCCTATACCCGAACTGACGTAAACATCTATCAGGCAAGTATGGAACAACTGTTTCACCCCACTTCAAACAGCCCCTGTAAAGACATATCTCATCAAATACACGCCATGCTCTATGATCCTCAAATGGTCGCCATATGACGTCGGTAGGTGTCAGCTCGTCCAAAATAGGTCGTAAATCATCGACCTTCAGGACTCCCTGCCTATACGACCATCTCATCGCTCGGGGAAGACCACAGTTTTCAGCAGGTTTCCAATTCTCCCCTATTTTTCCAATAGTTGGAAAGTACTCATGAATCCAACACTGTTACAAAATACAAACATAATAAATAAAACAAATTAAGTTAACATATTTTATAAAATGAATCCAACACTTAATTAACAAAATTAAATTATATACCTGTAGGAGAGTAGGATATCCACCGAGCTGTTTGCAACTGTACACGGACGCATCTCCAAGATATCGGTAGAGGGTAACTAGTGCAGCTGCTCCCCAACTATATCCTGAACATCCATCCAAGTCCCTAAACAGGAGGAGGTATCGTGTCTCTACAAGTGTAAAGGTCTTATCAGCAAATATGGTGGAACCCACCAACATCAATAGATATGCTCTAGTCGCATATGCCCAGCTGGAAGCAGCTCTATGATGTACGAATAAATCGTATAACCACTCCAACTTGTAATACGACCCCCTGAAGCTACGAACATGTGACTGTGCCTGACCCTGTGACACTCCTAGGTAGTCAACAGCAAGTTCAACAGCTAGCTCTTTAGTCACATCCTGAGGACTCCAGAAGATACCCCTGATGGGCAAGTGAAGTAGACATGCGACATCATCTAAATAATGCTCATTTCACCAAACGGCATGTGAAATGAAGATGTCTCTAGATGCCATCTTTCCACAAATGCAGAGACAAGATTTGTGTCTATCTTGTTCAGACTGGTTCTCTACAGTGAAGATAAACCGGATCTAGATACCCAACTCTCCATCTGTGGTGGAAGAGCCAATGGAACCCTAGAAGTCAACTTCAGTCCATGTCCGGCAACCTTCAACTCTTTCTTTGGACCTCTTTCCTAAAAACAATTAAAACACATATTAGAAAACAAATTATAAAATATTCAACTATTATTCATTTTCAAATATAGCCTGTTTACTTACCTCACCGAACCATAAATGTCGAGCAACATGATGCTCGTACTTCATCAAAAGAGACGTATCGTACGGCCCTCCTGGATATCCAGTCGGCTCAGCTGCAGATGAACATGCACCCCGGTCTAACGTGCGGACTGGAATCCGGCCATCTGCACCTCGTCTTCGAACCACTGCAAAAAAAATGTTTAAAAAACTTATTAAAATTTATAAAAAAAAAAAAAAAATTACGTACCGGAACACTTCAAAGAAGAGTTCCGGTTAGTAAAAAACAAAAAAAGCCTTCCGGAACACTTTCTTAAAGAGTTCCGGTATACATCATCCAAACCGGAAGTCTTTAAGAAAGACTTCCGGTATACAACTATACAAACCGAAAGACTTTCTAAAAGACTTCCGGTTCAGTGCCCCTTAAAGGCAACAAACCGGAACTCTTTAGAGAAGTGTTCTGGTATACAATTAATAAACCGGAAGACTTACTCTGAGTGTTCCGGTTTACAATGCAAAAAAGCCAAATATTTGTCTTCTCCGGAAGTCTTCAATGAAAATGGTAAAAAAAAATTGAAATGGAAAATATACCCTATTTATATGAGGGTATTTTGGTCAAAAAAAATTAAATGTAGGGGTGTGGGTACAATTGTAGGGGTACAGGGTAAATTTTTTTGAACAATAATCCCTAAATGGATAACTTATACTAAACTTCTTTAAGAGAACATGGTCATCTTAAAGGATCCCTCCGGTAATGCACGTCAAGAAAATAAATAAGCAGACAAGAAATATAAGCAAATCGCTCAAGGGTGTAAAACATTCTATTAATAAAAACCTGAAGGAAGAGGACTACAAAAGCTCAAAGAAAAAGAGTGGTTGCAAAATACCCTAGAGTGTTATTATATAAGTCATTAAGGGCCCAAATACAATACCCTCGAAGGGAAACATTACAAAAACAAAAGGCCTACTTCTTCTCTTCCTTTAGAGCTTGCTCCTCAACATGAACCTGAGTGCATGCATTATCCTTTGGTCTTATGGTAATCTCTTCAAGGACCCCATCCTCCTCATTTACAAGCTGATCGTCTTTACAACTTTGGAAAGATCCAGTGCAGTGAGGTCCAGGTCAGGGTACAAACACACAACTTGAGACTTCACCTTTTCGAATGCCATGTCTTCTAAGGAAACAATCTCGTTTTGAGTATCCTCCAAACTCTCAGTGACCTGTTTCTTGTTGCGGTATTTCGCTTGGATAACTCATTCGAAGTGGCCAGATCAGCGTCACTTGGATCAACCTCTCTTCCATCTTTTTAACTTCACCACCCTTAGCCTTCTTAGACTCCTTTAGCTTTCCATATTCCTTAGTAACGAACATGAAACAATTCTTGGCCCCAGTTTCCTACTATTTTTTAGTACCCAACTAGACTTTCAGCTTGGCAACTTGTTGGTTGTATTGAGAGTAGGCATTGAACATCGCCTGTTCTAGCAGAACTCCCCTCATGATATGGGTCTCCAAGACACTCTCCATTTAAGCAACCCCTATATGCTCCGGCATAAAGTGGTTTTTTCTTGAAAATGTGTGATGTCACATTCAAGTATACATGTATTTTAAAGTAGAAAGTGATAGAATAGTAAGGATGTCGAACCCATAGGTAGTGGAAAATAACTTAGATTGATTTGTAAAACTTTCTTTTGTAAATGAGCATGAGAAAGAATAAATATAGTTGATGGTTGTCAGAGGTTCAGTTTTGGAGTAAACAATGGTAAAACCTGCTTAATAAGAGTAAAATGAATTCAATAATGAAGAGCATGTTGGGCAAATATCCAGTAATATAACTTGTCTATTGTGTGTGCATGATGTGTTATGTTATGCGAGAAGAGGTCGGAAAGTGATCTTGTAGTATATCTCTACAACATCAAAAACATAAACAGTAAAGCAAGTGGACAAATCTCTAAGCCTCATTTGTAACTTTATTGCATGTTTGATTTTATTCTGTGTGTCCTCTATGATTCTAGCTCTTTATGTCTAACATAGCTAATCTAGTGAATATCTCTATCCTACTATTTTCAATCATTTTTATCATGAAATCCACTTGTTGCTAGATCTTTCATAACAACAAACTTGTATCTTTTCCTAAGTTGATCATTCAAAGAAGCAGATTTATGACAGTTTGACACATGATAAAATAAAGTACTAACAACACATCATTTAACACAAACATTCATTTCATATTAATTTTACATTGCTCAACATAAAATGGTTTAGATCATGATGAACTTAGTACATACACTAATACTAGATCTTAGGCTAAACATTCTTAAACACATAATGAAAAAGAAATGAAAATCTAAGAGAAACTTATTCGTCTTCTTACAATTTTCAATCAGAAATAAACAATCTCTGTCATGTCAAATACTAATAGCATACACTTGATATGATGAGAAGAAGAAGTTCTTCACTTTGTTCAGCTCACTCTCGTCACTAATTTTCACTAAGTGTTTCTTTCTCTGAATTTCTGAAATTTTTTGCATTTCCTACAAGAGGCCCTTTTATAGTCACTTCCATACATGGTTTTTTTTTTTGTCTTCGTTCATGAGCTTTTGGATATTCGTGAATTATGGTCCAAAATAATCAACAAGTTTCCTTCAATAAGATTTTTAAAACTCCTAACTCAGTCATTTTTGTGCATTGATAATTTATCCCAAAATAGACAATGTATCCCTTTTGAGCTAGTACCTGATTTTCTCCACGAGAATGAATTCATCATTTTTCAATTTCATCAATTAGAGAGGAATGTAAAAGGAACATGCTCATGAAATGGGTGGGTATATATTGGGTCACTTATTTAATGAGGAAAGATATCCTTGCTCTCAAAAGACATGTGTTTATTCATTAGTTGATATTCTTTCGTACCCTATCTTTGATAAATTTGAAAATTGCCTTCTTACTCTTGCCATTCATAGAGGGCAACCCCAAATACTTATGTGTACCAAGAACAACTGGCACACCAAAAACACTAGCAATAAAATCTCAAACAACATGTGATGTGAAGTATTACGACTTCATAAGAACTCAAATTTTTAAAAATTGACAGGCTTGTCCTCGTGTAGTTTCGTAAGTCACAAGAATGTTTTTCATGGTCGTGGCTTCACGAGCATTGACTCTAAAAAATAAAAAGTAACATCCTGCAAATAAAATGAGAATAATTGGAACACTGCAACAAATCTTGACATCATGTATATGTCTCAACTAGCTTTTGAATAAGAATTGTGAGTCCTTCTACACATATAATAAACAAATAAGAGAAAGAGGATCTCCTTGATGCATACCTATGTTGAGTGTTATAAGACTAACAAAATTGTCATTAATAATGACTCAATAATCAATTGATTCAACACAGAGCATCTTTTGGGTACTTAGTTTTTTTATTCCTTCTGCAGCTACTATTAATGGGTTAAAATATATATTGAAATAGATTATTTGTCCATGATGCAGCCATTTTTGTTCGGAAACGCTACTTGCTGTTGTCATTTCCCTGCATTATGTGTATTTTACTACACAACGTGATTATGGATTTGAACACCACCTTTCAATGCTGCACAATATTACAAGTTATATATAGTGTACCATATTCCAGTGATAGTCAAATCTCATACTACCTTTTCATCTCCATGGCTCTTCAAATTCTCAACTTCTTCATCCTTTTTGCTATTTTTCTGTTCATGATCATTGCATTAAAAATTAAGAAACATTACAAAATATATGATTCAAGTACTAAAAAAATACCCCCAGGGCCATGGAAGCTACCAATTATAGGCAATATTCTCAATCTTGTTACGACAAACCCACCTAGAAAATTAAGAGACTTAGCCAAAATATATGGACCCTTGATGCGTCTCCAACTTGGCGAGATCTTCTTCGTTGTTGTTTCGTCACCCGAAGTTGCTAGGGAGGTCCTGAAAACGCATGA
Source organism: Lathyrus oleraceus (assembly GCF_024323335.1). Taxonomy (NCBI): domain Eukaryota; kingdom Viridiplantae; phylum Streptophyta; class Magnoliopsida; order Fabales; family Fabaceae; genus Lathyrus; species Lathyrus oleraceus. The sequence goes on along the minus strand of NC_066583.1, from coordinate 367,208,663 downwards.
TATTACTTTTGCATCAAGGCCTCATCTTCTAGCCACAGAAATAGCAGCTTATAATTCAACCGATATAGCTTTTTCACCTTACGGTGATTACTGGAGACAACTCAGAAAGATTTGTGCTATTGAGATTTTGAGCACAAGAAGGGTCAAAACTCTTTGGCCAGTAAGAGAGAAAGAGATTAACTCTCTCCTAAAAAATATTTCTTCAAATGAAGGATCAGAATTCAATCTTACTCAAGCAATTATTTCAATGATGTATACTTTCACTTCAATGGCTGCGTTTGGTAAGAAGTATTCAGAACAACAAGAGTTCATATCAGTTGTAAAACAACTGATAAAACTTGCTGGAGGGTTCTATATCGGTGACTTGTTTCCATCAGCCAAGTGGATTCAAAATCTCTCTGGAATGAGACCTAAGCTTGAGAAGTTAAGCCAACAAGTAGACAGGATATTAGAATGTATCATCGATGACCATAAAGAAACAAGATCAAGAAGAGATAAACAAGGTTTGGCTGAAGCAGATGAAGATCTGATCGATAGTCTTTTGAAATTTCACGACAATGACAGTGATACGGATTTTCATTTAACTTCTGATAATGTCAAGGCCATAATTTTGGTATGCAATTAATGTTTCGCTAAGTATATTTTGATATTTATATATATAACTATATGTTTTTGAAATTTGAACAAAGTTAAATGACATGTTTTTTATATTTTAAGGATATGTTTACTGGTGGAAGTGACACAGCAGCAACTCTCATTAACTGGACAATGGCTGAGATGTTAAAGGATACTAGAGTTTTGAAGAAAGCACAAGCTGAAGTGAGAGAAGGGATTAACAGGAGAGGAAAGATCGAAGAAGCTACGTTCGAAGAATTCAGCTATTTAAAAGCAGTAATCAAAGAGTCACTAAGATTACACCCTTCTGTTCCTCTTCTTCTTCCAAGGGAGAATAGAGAAGCTGTTGTGATTAATGGTTATGAAATACCTGTAAAAAGTAGGGTCATAGTTAATGCTTGGGCCATTGGAAAGGATCCAAAATATTGGACTGAGCCAGATAAGTTTTATCCTGAAAGGTTTATGGATAGTTTGCTTGATTACAAAGGAAGTAATTTTGAGTACATTCCATTTGGTGCTGGAAAGAGAATTTGTCCAGGTATGAACTATGGTTTGGCTAATACTGAGCAGGTTCTTGCACTTTTATTGTATCATTTTGATTGGAAGCTGCCTAATGGTATGAAAAATGAGGAATTAGAGATGACAGAAGAGTTTGGAATTACTATGTCAAGAAAAGGGGACCTTCACTTGATTCCCATCACTTCTCATCAGTTGGTTGTAATATAAAAAATGAGGTTCATATAAGTTGTACTACATGTAAGAGTGATGAACTTCTAAAGCATTATATATTTGATAATGTGAAATAAAAGAATATTGTAGAATTCTTGTAGCAGCTTGATAATGTGAAATAAAAGAATTCACAACATATTGGCTAAGATGCTGAATAGAGAAGAAAATATCAGGTCTAGTATTTATTAAATATAAAAGTCTTCCAATGAGTCTTCTTTTAGAAGAGGGATCATCCAAAGGAACACCATATATGAAAGATAACTTGTGTTTGGATCAAATGGACTAGAAGGATGAAGGATTAGTACCTAAAAATCCAATATTTTCAAGAAGTTCTAGCACATACTTTCTCTGATCTAAGAACATATTTAGGAATGACAATTTGACCCATCCCCAATGGGCACCCACAAATTTACCCATAACGGGTAGGGTAAAAACCCGTAAAAATGGGTACGGGCATGGGCTCGGGTAATTACCCATAAAAAAACGGGTACGGGTGCGGGTATGGGCACCTTGGTACCCAACCCGCCCCATACCCGCACACTATATATTTATGTATTTTTATTTTTATTTATATATTTTAGTTTATATTGTTATATAAAAATGCATGTCTATCGATTATAAAACGTATATCAATGTTAAGTCATTACATATTTAATAGAAGTGTTCGTTTATTTCAACAATAAATTATTTGAAATTTTTTTAATGTTTTTAAAAACTTAAAATTATATGTTATTTTATAATTGATCTATTTATTTTTAATAGGAATACGGGTCACGGGTCACGGGTCACGGGTATGGGTACTTACATACCCATAGGATACGGGAACGGGTGCTAACTTTGGCACCCAAACGGATATGGGCTCGGGCACGGGGATTTTTTTAAATTGCGGGTATGGGGATGGATAATATAGTACCCTGTCCAAACTCAGCCCATTACCATCCCTAAACATATTAGAAGATGATCTAGCTATTTCCAATCTATGGAAAAATCTAAATTGAGTAAATTCTTTGATACAAAATTTAATATCTAAAAATTGTTTGTCCATGTTGATATTTGTAAATATATAGTGTTAAGAATATTTGTATAAAATAGTCTCACATCGACTATATCATGTAATTAGATGTAATCTCTCTATATAATACAATTTTCATAGTGTTTTTCAAAACACACGGTTTAATCCATATGCTCCTAGTCTCTCTCATCTCAACATGGTATTAGAGCCTATCGATCGGACTTTGAGTTATCCGCCGTTTAATCCACGCATCAAGCCAAAAGAGTGTTGGGCGTGAAAGGGTGTATTTGGAAAATCCCAAGTCCCACATAAGTTAGAGATAGAGCATTGAAAGAGTTTATATAGAGTGGCACCCCTCACCTAACAAGTTGATTTTGTAAGGATGAGTTAGACAAACTCTAATATGGTATTAGTGCGGTTCGCGTCTCAGTTTGAGATAGTTGTTGCTATTTGATGTTTAGCAGTTAGCGGCAGCGGAGCGCTTCTCGATAGCGGTGCTATCTCGAGATAGCAACCCGTAGTGGTGACCCTCCGCTATGGAGGAGCGGTTCACGTCTCAATTTGAGATAGCAATTGTTATTTGATATTTAGCGGGTAGCGGGAGCGGAGCGTTTCTTAGCCCAAATAGATTTGAATTGTTTTAAACGCGAAAACCCAAATTTACCCTTAAAATTGATAAACTTTGGAGTGCTTGTTAGAAATTGTTGTTGTTACTATAATTATTAGATTCTTGTTCTTAAGATAGTAAAGTATGCAAAGCTAATGATGTCTACTATTTAGAGTAGATTTGCTTTGGATTTTATTTTCACTCTAACAAGTAAGCTTATTGTTTGGATCTATATTTTTGTAATGTATTTTTCAGCTTGATGCAACTTAACAACATAACCTTTTCCTAAAAAAAAATTATTAATTTGTGGTTTTTATTCATCTCTTCTCCACCATTTTACCATAACTTTTATTTTTTTTACATGGTATCAGAGTCTTGGTTGATCTTAATGGGTCTGGAAGGAAAAAAACCAACAAGAAAATGTTGGCGTTAGCTGTCAACAAGATTTTAGGAACTATAATAGGAATATAGTTATTAATTGTTAATTACCATGATTTGGCTATAATTATTCTGATTTAGTTATAATTAGAAATAGGTTTTCTGTGTATATAAATATAACCTATTCCCTCCTTGTAATATACGATTGAAATAATATGAAAGTTTTATATCAGTTTAACATGGTTTCAGCCGCCAGGTCTTAATCCTGACCTACGGTAACACTTTTCATCCTTCTTCCATGGCCGACTCGGATTCAAACTCCGATGAGGTTACCTCGTCTTCCATTCTTGCTGAATTGACGACGAAAATGACGGAAGTTCTGAACCGTGCGTCAGCCCCGTCACAAATTGGCTCTGACCATACGGTGGCACCGATTGGCATCATGTTAGATGGCAACAACTTTCCCCTTTGGTCCCAGGTGGTCGAGATGTATATCTCGGGCAAAGACAAACTAGGATATATCAATGGAGATCTCCTGCAACCCCCTCAAACAGATCATACGTTTCGACGTTGGCGGACTGACAACGCGATTGTTAAGGGATGGATAATCAACTCAATGGACTCTTCTCTAATCAGCAACTTTATTCGCTTCTCCACTGCCAAGCTGGTGTGGGATGCAATTGCGACCACGTACTTTGATGGCAGTAACACCTCTCAGGTGTATGACCTTCGGCGACGGGTGACACGTCTTAAACAAGCTGGTGGTTCTCTTGAAAAATATTATAACGATCTCCAAGGACTTTGGCGTGAGATAGATTTTCGTCGTCCAAATCCGATGACATGTCAAGTTGATATCCAACACTACAATACACTTATCCAAGAAGAACGAGTGTATGTGTTTTTGGATGGACTTGATGACCGCTTAGATAATATCAGAAGCGATGTTTTACAAATGAAATTGTTCCCAACAGTGGAGCAAGCATATGCACATGTTAGGAGGGAAGCTCTTCGTCAGGCAGTGATGACAGACAACTCCAATGAATTATCTGGAGCAGTTCTTGCATCTAAGGGTCTCAAATTACATAGCAGTAAGATACTTTCTCAATCCAAACATAAAGAACCATCTAATGGCACTAAGTGCTCTCATTGTGGAGGTAACAAACATACTAGCGAGACCTGTTTTAAGCTTCATGGATATCCAGACTGGTGGACAGATTTTCAGGCTCGAAAGAGTCGCGATACAACTGATAGCAACTCGGGAAAAGCTGTAGTAGCTACTGTCGAACCCCATCTTTCCCTCATTCCAAAATCAAGTCCCACACCACTGAAGGTAATGTTCTGATTTGCTCTAATCGTGATGATGACTCTAATGCATGGATACTTGATTTCGGAGCTACCGATCATATGACGTTCGATGCTGCTGATTTTTCTGAACGTTCAACCCATCGGCGCTCAAGTATTGCCAATGCAAATGGTGGTTTATCGGCGGTAACAGGGGCTGGAACTGTGATGTTATCACCAGCCCTTTCGCTTTCAAATACACTACTTGTTCCCTCTCTATCTCATAAGTTGTTGTCTGTGAGTCAAGTTACAAAAGACTTGAACTGTGTTATGCTAATTTATCCTTTTTTTGTTTCCTTCAGGATATTCTCATGAAGGAGATCAATGGGCGTGGTACTAAGAGAGGGGGACTTTACTATATGGAGGATTTTAGTGTAGGCCGAGGGCATCACATGCATTATCCAAGAAACAATAAAATGGAGCAAGTCTTACTTTAGCATCGCCGATTAGGCCATCCTTCGTTTGGCTACCTGATACATGTGTTCCCAAGCTTATTTTCATATACATCTTTGTTGAACTTCAAATGTGAAGCTTGTATTTTAGCCAAGAGTCATCGAGCTACTTTTCCATCAAGTATGAATAAAAGTAATGCTCTGTTTGCTTTAATCCATTCTGATGTATGGGGTCCATCCCCAAAATCTTCTATCTCTGGTTATCGGTGGTTTGTGATATTTGTTGATGATTGCACTCAAATGACTTGGATTTATTTGTTGAACCAAAAACTTGAAGTGATACACATATTTCAACAATTCCATAAAATGATTCAAACTCAATATTCAAAGAAAATTAAGATCCTTCGCTCTGATAATGGTGGGGAGTTTGTAAATCATCAATTCCATGAGTATTTCAAAAAACACGGACTTATTCACGAAACCACGTGTCCACAAACCCCACAACAAAATGGTGTTGCAGAACGAAAAAATCGCCATATTATTGAAACTTCCCGTGCTCTTTTACATGGAGCACATGTGCCTCACCACCATTGGACTGACGCTATTACTACAGCAGTATATCTCATCAATCGGATGCCATCGAAGGTCCTTGAATTTAAAAGTCCGCTGCAGACCTTGTCCACATTTGTACCGCTTCCTACAATACAAATGCTGCCACCTCGAGTCTTTGGGTGTGTTGCGTTTGTTCACCTACATAAAAACCAGCGTACAAAGCTTGATCCGTGTGCCATTCGCTGCCTATTTTTGGGATATGGTGTACACCAGAAAGGGTATTGGTGCTATGACCCTATTACTCGACGCATTTATGTAACTATGGATGTTACATTCTTGGAATTTGACCATTTCTACTCATCTGTATCACCCAATTCTTCTCTTTAGGGGGAGACACCAGAAGAAGAGTCGAATTGGTCGACATTTGACTGGTTCAAAGATATTGATATACCTTCAACTGAAGTTTTTGGTGATTCTTGTCAAACTCAAACAGACCATATGAGTCCTGAAGTTGAAGTATCGGAATCCCCCCCCCCCTCTCCAGTACTCAACGATCCATCTCCTGAGAATATCATTGAGGTAAACTCTCATATATCTCATAATAATAATAATAATAATAATAATAATAATAATAATGGTGATATCTCTGTTAGCTATGAATTACCTCACAGGCATAATCGGGGAAAACCACCGAAGTGTTACTCTCCTGAAGAAGAGGATCATAGATCAAGGTATCCAATTGCTAATTATGTCTCTATGAAGGACTTGTCTGAACCCCTTAAGAAATTTGCAAATGAGTTGTGAATGAAGAAATGGAGGCATTAAACAAGAATGCGACATGGACTCTTGTCCCTTTACCAAAAGGAAAGAAACCAGTAGGGTGTAAGTGGGTTTTCTCTATCAAGTACAAAGCTGATGGGTCTATTGAAAGGTACAAAGCAAGATTAGTGGCTAAAGGCTTTACACAAACATATGGCGTAGACTATCAAGAAACTTTTTCACTTGTTGCCAAGTTGAGCACTGTCAGATTTCTTTTATCTCTTGCAGTAAATCTGGATTGGCCATTGCATCAGTTAGACGTGAAAAATGCATTTCTCCATGGGCACTTGAAAGAAGAAATATATATGGATATCCCTCCGGGATACATGACAAATTATGAGACTAAGGTGGTGTGTAAATTGCAACGCAGTTTGTACGGCTTGAAGCAATCTCCTAGAGCGTGGTTTGGGAGATTGAACCTGGCAATGAAAAAATATGGCTTCCAACAAAGCAACGCAGATCATACGTTGTTTCTGAAACATCGTCAAGGTAAGGTCACAACTTTGATTGTGTATGTAGATGATATGATTATTACAGAAGATGAGTCTGAGGAAATAGCAAAACTTCAAAAACAACTTGCAACCGAATTTGAGATGAAAAATCTAGGTGGGCTTAAATATTTTCTAGGTATTGAAGTTACTAGGTCGAAGAAAGGCATCTTTTTATCTCAACGAAAATATATCCTAGATCTTTTATCAGAAGTTGGGCTACTAGACTGTAAACCTGTAGATACTCCAATTGTCCAGAACCACCAACTTGGAGAATATCCAGACCAAGTGCCAACAAACAAAGGAAGGTACCAGAGATTGGTTGGCAAACTTATTTACTTATCTCATACACGACCTGATATAGCGTATGCGGTAAGTGTAGTAAGTCAATTTATGCACAACCCGAGTAAAGATCACATGGACGCGGTAATTCGAATCATGCGGTACTTGAAGTCCTCGCCTGGAAAAGGCTTGATGTTCACAAAGAATAATCATGTACAAGTTGAAGGTTATACAGACGCTGACTGGGCAGGAGATATCACCAAGAAAAAATCCACCTCAGGCTATTTTACCTTTGTTGGAGGAAATTTGGTTACATGGAAAAGTAAGAAACAAAAGGTTGTAGCATTATCAAGTGCTGAAGCAGAGTTTCGAGGGATGGCTAAAGGTCTTTGTGAGCTTCTTTGGCTTCGAAGATTGTTAATTGAAATTGGCTTTGCTCCGAACAATGCGATGAACCTTTTTTGTGACAACAAGTCTGCAATTGAAATTGCTCATAATCCGGTTCAACATGATCGGACAAAACACGTGGAAATAGATCGACACTTCATTAAGCAAAATTTGGAGACCAAGATAATTCAATTCCCGTTTGTTAAATCTGAAGATCAATTAGCAGATATACTCACAAAAGTTGTATGTAGCAGAGACTTCTATAACGCACTTGACAAGTTGGCCATTCGAGATCTCTATGCACCAACTTGAGGGGGAGTGTTGGCGTTAGCTGTCAACAAGATTTTAGGAACTATAATAGGAATATAGTTATTAATTGTTAATTACCATGATTTGGCTATAATTATTATGATTTAGTTATAATTAGAAATAGGTTTTCTGTGTATATAAATATAACCTATTCCCTCCTTGTAATATACGATTGAAATAATATGAAAGTTTTATATCAGTTTAACAGAAAGCATTCACAAAAAACCTTTAAACACCGTAAATGACTTCCAACAGTAGTTTTTTACCTCCATCTCGTGTGTTAGTAGGAGAAAACTATCATTTTTGGGCTGCAAAAATGAAAGCTTATTTGAGAAAAACGATTTTCGTAAAAAAATAACTTTATCAAAAATAAAATCGTATTTTGGTATTTTCGAGAAAAACGATTTTTAAATTTTTGGGAAAAATCGATTTTTTTGTATTTTTCAAAATAAATCGAATTTTTTTTTGAAAAAAATAATTTAAAAATTGTTTTTTTTTCGAAAAAAAATAACTTTTTCTAAAATAAAATTTTGGTATTTTCCAAAAAAATGATTTTTTGTATTTTTTTTTAAAAATTGATTTTTTTTCGGAAAAAAAGATAATTTTGTATTTTTCAAAAAAATAATTTTTTAATATTTAAAAAAATCATTTTTTTAAAATTAGATAAAAAAATCCATTGGATCATTAAAATGTGTTGGATGGATTGGATTAATCCATACTTATAAATGGATGGAGTTAATTCAATCCATTAACTTAGTTTTTATGTAGTGAATGGATTATATGGATTTTTTGGTGGATGAATTGGATAGATTTTGTCTTAATGGATTCAATTGTCACCCCTAATTTGAAGCACTAAAAATGAAAGAAACTGAACTGTTAGAGAATTTTCTGACGGAATTTCGAAGGTTGTTTCACAAATCAGATTGTTGGGAGAGAAACTCAGTGATCAAACAGCTGTGAAAAAATTCCGGTGTGTCTTCTAGAGAGGTTTGAAGCAAAAATATCCTCTCTCGAAGAAACTAAGAACTTTTCTCAAACCACACTTGCAGAGCTTGTTAATGCTTTGCATGGTAATGAGTAGGGAATATCTTTAAGGATGGAAGAAAATGTTGAAGGTGCTTTTGTGGCCAACACCAAAGGCAAAAATCAAAGTTACAACAGTTATGGGAAAAAATATTTTAGTGAGAAGAAAGGAAAAGGAAATAGGGAGGAAGTCAACAATAGAGAGAGTTGGAAAAAGAAGTTCCCACTTTGTCAATATTGCAAAAAGGATACTCATTTAGAGAAGTATTGTTGGTACAGTTCAGGAGTTAAATGTAGAGTCAGCAATCAACTTGGTCACGTGGAGAAGGTTTGCACAAACAAAGAAAATCAGCAGGGACAACAAGTCTAAGTTGTTGAACACCATCAACAAGAGGAGAAATTATTCATGGCTTCTTACTATTCAGTCAATAGCAGCAAAGAAACATGGTTAATAGATAGTGGGTGTACTAATCACATAACTCATAATTAGAGTTTTATAAGTCCTTATACTCTAATGTTACAATAGGCAATCGAGAACATGTTGATATCAAAGGAAAAGGTGTTATAGTTGTTGAACTCCCTCATGTATCAAATATATTTTAGATGTTTTATTTGTACATGAAATAAATCAAAGTCTTTTAAGTGTGGGGAAAATGATGGAAAGGAACTATTTATTGCATTTCAAAGACATGAGATGCACTATTTTAGAACCTTCTGGATCTAAGTTAATGATAGTTGAAATGAAAGGTAAAAGTTTTCCAATAAAGTGGAAGCAAACAGTCACGCATGCTTTTCTGAGTAGTGTTAGTGATTCCTCATTGTGGCATAAAAGGTTGGGTCACTTTAGTTACTCAACCTTAAAACAAATGAGTTCTAATGATTTGGTTGAAAATTTACCAATCATTGATGATGTTGTTGACATGTGTGATGTATGTCAATTTGAAAAACAAAGTAGATTATCATTCCGTGTTTTGTCAACCTGGAAAGCTTCTGAAAAGTTATAACTCATACACACTGATATGTTTGGTCTAATGCCAACAACATCTTTAAATGGAAGCAAGTATTTTCTGCTATTTATAGATGATTTTACAAGGATGGATTGGGTATTTTTTCTAAGGCAAAATTCAAATGTGTTTGCTGCATTTTAGAGTTTCAAACTTATGGTTGAAAAAAAGGATGATTGTCAAGTTAAAAAGCTCAGATTGAATGGAACTGAGTATACAACAGGGGAATTTAAATTTTTTTGTGAGTAAAACAATTTATTGTTCCTTACACTCCTCAATAAAATGGAGTGAGTGAAAGGAAGAACAGGACAATCATGGAGATGACTCGATGTTTGCTTTTTGAGAAATATATTCCTAATACCTTTTGGGCTGAGGCTGTAAACACCTCAGTGTACTTGCTGAATTTATTTCCTACCAAAGCCTTGAAGGGAGAAACACCCTTTAAATCATGGTATAAAATAAAGTTGTTTGCTGAACATTTAAAAATATTTGGATGTGTGTTTTATGTCCATGTTCCAAATGTGAAAAGAGATGAATTGGAAATCAACTATGTGCTTGATATATTTTTAGGGTATAACAGTAACTCCAAAGAGTAGCGAAATTATAATTTGGAGACCAAAAAAATTCTAGTTAGCAGATATGTGAAGTTTAATGAGTTCTCTAAATGGAATTGGAAGAAAAGTCAAGCAGAAGGTTCAAGAAAGGTATTGTCTATGGAAGATGGTTTGGAAGATCAAAATTCAGAAGATGAAGGAGAAAATTATGATAGTGATGTTGATTTTCCAACCCGAAGTACTAGAACCTTGGATGATATTTATGCCAGGTGCAATATTGCTACATTAGAGTCTAGCAGTATGTTGAAGCTGCTAATGTTGAGGAGTGGAAAGTTGCCATGCAAGAGGAGATGAAGATGATAGAGAAAAATAAAAAAAATGGCAGCTTGTAGACAAACCAAAAAATCAAAAGATTATGATGTTAAGTGGGTTTATATAACCAAACTCAACCTTGATGGTTCTATAAATAAACTTAAGGCCATATTGGTGGTAAAAGGTTATTTTTAACAACATGGTGTTAATTTCTCAGACACTTATGTACTTGTTGCAAGACATGATACAATTAGGTTGTTGATTGCCTTAGCAGCAAAATTGGGATGAAAATTGTATCATTTTGATGTTAAATCAACTTTTTTGAATGGGTTGCTTGATGAAGACATTTATGAAGACCAGCCTGAAGGTTTTAAGGTTGCAGGAAGTGAAAATAAAGTTTACAAGCTTCACAAAGCCCTCTATGGCATAAAATAAGCACCAAGAGCATGGTACAAAAGAATTGATGGCTATCTTCTACAGAGAGGTTTTAAAAGAAATGAAAATGAGGCTACTTTGTATGTGAAGAGGTCAAAGAATGAAGTGAAACTAATAATGTCATTGTATGTTGATGATTTGTTGGTTATAGGGAATGAATCCACTTCTCAAAGTCAATTCAAGCAAGTTATAGAGAATGAACATGAGAGGACATATTTGAGTGGAATAAAATATTTTCTTAGAATGGAGATCTTTCTGTCAAATACTGGAATCTTCGTTTCATAAAAAAAATTGCTTTGGAGGTGTTAATGAAGTTTTATATGGATAAATGCAAGCATGTTTCCACACCTCTGGTTGTGAATGAAAAATATCAAAGGATGGTGGTGATAATAGTGAAGATACTTCTATTTATAGAAGTATAACTGGAAGTTTGTTGTATCTTTCAGCGTCCAGACCAAATATAATGTTCGCCACTAGCTTACTTTCCAGGTTCATGCATTCTCCAAGTCAAGTTCATCTTGGTGCAGCTAAGAGAGTTTTAAGGTAGATAAAAGGTGCAACTGTTTATGGTTTATGTTTTCTGAAAAATGAAAGTGGAAACCTCCAAGGATATGCAGATAGTGTCTGGACTGGAAGTGTAGATGATGCGAAAAGTACCTCTAGTTATGTTTTCTCATTTCGAAGTGATGTGTTCTCATGGAACTCGAAGAAACAAGAAATTGTCGCCCAATCATTAGTTGAAGTGGAGTATATTTTTGTTGCTGCAACAACAAATCAAATTATTTGGCTAAGGAAGATTTTATCAGATGTAGGACACTTTCAAAACAAAACTAATGTCATATGGGTGGATAACAAATATGCTATTGCAATAGCTAAGAATCCATTCCAACATGGAAGAACCAAACAGATCAAGGTTAAATATCATGTTATTAGAAAAGATGAAAAGTCAAAGGAAATCAGTTTAGAGCATTGCAATTCAGAAAATCAGATTCCAGATATAATGACCAAAGCTCTTTCTAAGAAAAAGTTTAACGAATTGAGATCAATACTTGGAGAATTCGAGAAAAATATTAAGGAGGAGTGTTAGAAATTAATATTTTTCTAATATATTAATTAGTTTACTTGTTGTTGTTACAATAATTATTAGATTTTTGCTTATTAAGATAGTAAAGTAGGCAAAAGCTAATGGTAATTATTAGATTTTAGTTCACAAAACCAATCTTCCTTCAATATCACCTTCTCACTAAAAAATAAACTTCCATCGAAACAATATACAGTAGCACAAAATAACTCAACACTATCTTCATCACTTCTCATGAACTACACCATTATCCTCTATATTGTTTCCATTTTTCATCACTTATAACAACAACTAAAAAACTGAACTCTAAGAGAAAGAAGAAGAAGAAGAAGAAACAAGACAAAATAGAGAAACCAACAACAACAACCACCAAGCTAATCACTGAAAAAGCTTTGCGCGACCACCGACGCAGCAACCACACGCAACCCCAACTTCTTCTTGCCAGAATCGCGTCGGCCAATTTTCAACAGCTCTCACGAACGCCACCGTACCATCAACCACGCCCCTGAACGACATACACCGCTGCCGCCGCTCCACCCCTTTCTCTGATTCGGTAGTTTCTCTTACTTTTGATTCTTCTGTTTGGTGTTGGTTTGTCGTTATGAGAATCGATTGTATATTGTGGTCGCCGTTACGAGAGAGAAAGTGATGGAGACCAAGAGATTTTCGTTTTCCTACTGAGAAAAGAGTGAAGCATGAATGAACAGAGTGAGATTGAGAGAGATCAAGAGGATGCTTTTCTAAAATGTTTGTTGCTTTGTGATCATTCACCATTGTGTTAGTTTTATTGTCGTTTGAATGTTAAAAGCATGTGAATTGCTGTGAGTTTGGGTAGTAGTTTAAGTATATTTTAGTATATTCTTATCTGTTGAGGTTTTATTGATTATGGGCTATTTTAAGGATGGAGAACACAATAATTCGTGGTAGATCAAGGATTTTATGAACTCTAAGTGATTCAAGACTTCTTTTCTTCCATTAATTTGTAATGTCTATATTTTCTATTGTCTTTTTCTTTACTATTATAAGTAGCTAAATCCACCAATGCATCGGGGGTGTCCCTGATTCGGATTTATGCAATAATTTTAGTTGAAACCTTATAATGACATTGATTTGATGATATTTAATTTACTTGCAATTTATTCTTATGTTTTTTGGACAAATTGAGTCTGATTCACGGTTAATATTTAGGTTGGACTGTCATTGTTAACGCTTAATTGTGAGTAATTAATAGTAAATATATCTTAAGACCAAGGATGCCCTGTGGAAACCGGAATATCCTTGATTAAAATAATGTTTAATTTCTTCTGTATTTCTCTATGGACATAGGAGTTAATTTGACTGATTAAATGTTTTCTCACTAAGGACTTATGAGTAAAAACCCTAAAGGGTCGCTAGTCAGAATTGTCAAATTAAGTTATTGCTAGATCAGGTTATTTTTGTTGATGAATCCAATCATACACCTTCTCTAGCATGTTCGCTCATAATTTATTGTAAATTGTTATTCTGCTTTATTTACTTTCAATTGCACTTTATTTTCAATTCGGAAAATAACAATCCAAAACCTACATAGTCTTTTGTTTAACTACTTTAAAACCAGAACTCTGTGTCGTCAAACAGTCCTTGAAATCGATATTTGGGATATATCCTTATTACTATATTGGCAGATTAATACACTTGTTAATTTACCGATCAGGTTTTTGGCGCCGTTGTCGGGGACTGCCAAAGATTATAGAGTTCATAGTTTTATTTTAGTTAAAATTTTGTTGCTCTGCAACTAAAAATTTTATTTCAGTTTTTATTTTATTTCTATTACTATTATTATGTTACTACTAATATTTGTATAATATTTGTATGCGAGGAAAACCCTCAGTTGTTTTTCCTTTTGACGCAGAACCAGAAAGAACATTACACGTTTGACTTAAACAGGTAGATCAAGAGGTAGAAAACTCTAACCATTCAGATACAGAATCGGACAGAGAAGTAAAATATTTGGTTATGGTTGATAATCTTGAAGAAAGACTCCTCCTTGGGGACTATGGGAGAGAAAATACCCCAGGTGGTCATTTGACTATAGTTAACCAACCGGTGAATGTCGCAAATTTTCAGTTGCACCCGACCACTATCCGACATCTTGAGAAGAGACCTTTTACAGGAAAGATTAATGAAGATGCAAATAAACATCTGCAAAGGTTTCTTAACATGAGTATTACACTGAAGATAGATGGCCACAATGAAGAAGTCAAAAAGTTGATAATGTTTCCGTTCACTCTAGCTGGAGATGCCAAAGAATGGTTTTATTCATTTCCTGCCGGAAGTATCACTACTTGGGAAGAAATGGAAACAACTTTTATTAATGAATATTTTCCTGCTTTTATTTTTCTCAGAAAAAGATATGACATCACAAATTTTAAACAGAAAGAGGGAGAATCATTGGGTGAATCGTATAAGAGATTCAAGAGATTAATAGTTGTTTGTCTTACTCACAACTTAGATCAGACTGAACAGATGCAAATGTTTGTTAATGGTCTTAGGTTGAAGACTAAACAACTGATTGATACAATTGTTGGTGGCTCATTTAACTTTACAACAGCCACTGGTATCAAGAAGATAATAGAAGCCATTGTTGCAAATGAACACTTAGAGTTGTATGATTGGAGTATAAACAAGTCAGATGGAGTGGTAGGTTTGAAACTTGCTTCTCAGAGTATAAAGATGGAAGACCAAGGTGTTGCTGAAGTTGAAAGAAGACTCAAGGCAATGAATATAAGTACTCAATAGGTAGCTCAAGTTCAACAGGGTCAAATTGTTAGTTGTGAAATTTATGGTGGTCTTCATTTTTCCATGCATTGTGTTGCAACTGTGCAACAAATTGAAGAAGTGAACTATCTGAAGAGAAGTAACCCCTACTCTAATACTTATAATCCATGTTGGAAGAATCATCCAAACTTCTCCTGGAAAGATCAGCAATGGAATTTTCAAAAACAGGATCCTGTTTAGTATCAGAACCAACAACAATATCGACCTCAGCAAAACTACCAGAATCAATACCAACAATAATATCAACAACAAGCTCCTAAGAATGCAGATTGGTAATTAGCCGTTGAAAAGATGGTCGCTCAAAACTCCCAATTCCAAGAATAGACAAGAAACAATTAAAGAAACATTATAGTTTCTATTAAGAATCTGGAAGTTCAAATGCGTCAGATAGCACAACAAATAACAGGTTCTCAAGCACATGGTTCCCTTCCTAGTGCAATAGTGACAAATCCAAAAGAGCATAATAATGTGAGTGTTATGATGACTAGAACTGGTAAGTCAACTAAGAGCCCTGAAGACAAATTAGGGGAAGAATACCATTTTCTAGAGGTAGATTTTGAAATAAAGGATAGTCTGAAAATTACTAAAGAAGAAGTCACACCAAAAGTGGTTGAGAAGGAAAAATCAAAAGAGTCAAAACCAACCATCTGCCTCCCATATCCCCTAAGAAACAGGAAGAAGGATGAGCATGAAAAAAAAGTCGAGAAGTTATTAGAGATGTTTAAGAAGCTTGAAATTAATATCGCTTTTTTAGGCACTTGAGCAAATGTCAATATATGTCAAGTTCATGAAAGATATCATCTACAAGAAATGCACCATTGACATTGAACCTATACTTTTGACTGAAACATGTAGTGTTATCTTGAATGGTTTGAAGATTCCAATGAAAAAGAAAGATAAGGGCTCTGTGACCATTCCATGTACAATAGGGGATAGAAAATTCAAGAAGGCGCTTATTGATTTTGGAGCTAGTGTGAGTCTTATAGCTTTGTCCATCTATAGAAAGTTAGGAATTGGTACAGTTCATGATACCAGAATGACACTTCAGTTTGTCGATCACTTAGTAAAGCGATCCTATGGTGTAGTGGAAGATGTTCTAGTGAAAATAGACAAGTTGGTGCTTCCTGTTGACTTTGTTATTCTTGAAATGCCTGGAGATGAAGAGATCCCACTGATTTTGGGGAGACCTTTTCTAGAAACAGGAAGATACATGATAGACATTAAGGAAGGAACCATGACCCTCAAGGTTTATAATGAAGAACTAAAAATTGATGTTAGGAATACTATGAAGTACAATGATGGTGTGTGGACCAGTAATACAATTGAAATGTTAGACATAGTGGTAGCTCAGTCTATTCAGAACCAAATCCCGAAATTGCCTTTGGAAAGAGTCCTTAACTTATCAGCTCAGGAAATAGAAGAAAATGAGGATGAAAAAGAGAAAGAAGTGCTAGATATGATGGAAGCAAAACCTCAATGGCCAAGATCTAAACCACACCGGTGGGAAGATTTAAGAGCACCACATGAAACAAAAAGCAACAAGGAATCTGAGAAAGGTACAGAGTTGAAGCAGCTACCTGGAAATTTGAAGTATGTCTTCTTGGACTCTTAAAAAATTGTCTGACAACCATAAGTTTCGGACTACAAGAAAAAGAGGAAGAGAAATTGGTACAGGTACTGAAGAAATACAAAAGTGTTATGGGATGGACAATTGGAGACTTGAAAGGGATTATCCCCACAATATGCATGTACAAAATACTGATGAAGGATGATCACAAACAAGTGGTTTAACCCCAAAGAAGATTGAATCCAACAATGAAAGAGATATTGAGAAGGAAATGGTGAAACTGTTGGATGCAGGTCTGATTTGTTCTATCTCTGACAGTTCATGGGTGAGTCCAGTGCATGTGGTGCCAAAGAAGAGAGGAATAACAATGATACTGAACGAGAAAGATGAATTAATTTCCACTCGCACAATAACTAGATGGAGAGTGTGTGGTGATTACAAAAGGCTCAACACCGCAACAAGGAAAAATCATTTTCCTCTCCCTTTTATTGATCAGATGTTAGATAGACTCGCCGGTCATAAGTACTATTGTTTTCTAGATGGATATTCAAGGTATAATCAGATTCTTGTAGCCCCTGAGGATCAAGAGAAGCCAATGTTCATGTGCCCGTATGAAATTTTTGCCTACCGAAGGATGTCATTTGGATTGTGTAACGTCCCTGCTACTTTCTAGAGATCTATGACATCCATATTCGCCGACATGTTTGAAAAGCACATTGAAGTGTTTATGGATGATTTTTCTGTTTTTGATTCTTCTTTTGATAACTGTTTAACTAACTTGTATTTTGTCTTAGGAAGGTGCCAGCAAACAAACCTGGTCTTGAATTGGGAAAAATGTAATTTTATGGTACAAGAAGGTATCGTGCTAGGTCATAAAATTTCCCACAAGGGAATAGAAATTGACAAAACAAAAGTGGAGGTGATTGCTAATCTCCTACCTCCTGGGAATGAGAAAGGGATAAGGGGTTTCTTAGGACATGCGGGTTTCTATCGCAGGTTCATAAGAGATTTTTCCAAAATTTCTACACCTTTAACTATTTTGCTTGTAAAAGACAAATCATTCACTTTTGACAAAGAATGTATGGTTCCCTTTGAGACTTTAAAGAGTAAGTTGGTTTTTGCACCTATTGTGATTGCCTCAAATTGGTCTCTCCCTTTTAAGATCATGTGTGATACAAGTGAAATTGCAGTAGGGGCAGTGTTAGGACAAAGAAGAGAAAAACGTTTGCATGTGATATATTATGCTAGTCATGTTTTGAATCCTGCTCAGATTATGCAACTACCGAAAATGAGTTATTAGTTATTGTTTATGCTTTTGACAAATTCAGGTCATATTTTCTAGGGTCTAAAATAATTGTATACACTAACCATGTTGCTTTAAAGTATTTGTTTGCTAAACAAAAATCAAAATCAAGGCTCTTGAGATCGACAATATTGCTTCAAGAGTTTGATCTTGAGATCCGAGATAAAAAGAGATCTTGAGATTCTTAAGATCTCGGAGGATATCCAACTCAAAACTCCATATTGGTTCAAGATCAACGCGTGGAAAAGATCTACTTGATTTGGAGGATGATCACTCTAAGCCTTGTTCGTTGTTAGGTTGGAAGTTAGCCTTAAAACTTCATTTTATTGTATAAGGAAGTTCATGGGCATATCCTTCTAAAACCTCTCAAGTTTATTGGATACTCTCAAGAATAGTTCTTAGGGACAAAAATTAAGTCAACTTAGGTCGAACCTGTATAAATATTTGGTGTATTTCTTTATCCCTTATCTCTTTACTTTATTGTATTTTTCGCTAGCTATTCAATCATTTACTTTAAAATGTTTCCAAACTCTAATTTTACAAGTCATTTTATTTAACGATTTTTAAACATCCACAGTCTCTCTCCCTCCATTGGGTATGGATTCACATGTCCAACATGGTGTTTCATAGAATTTCTTAATTTGAAGTAAATGCAAAAAATGAGAAGTGAAGGAAAATCTCAAGACACAAGGAGATTGTTAAGAATAAAAGAAAAAAGAATGGTCACCCGAGCTCATTTAGCTTTTGTACCATGTTGATAACGAAGGAGTCACTAAATTTTAGAAATATATCTTCTATTATGAATCGTTTGTGAATATACAAATAAAAAAGAATATATATATATATATATATATATATATATATATATATATATATATATATATATATATATATATATATATATATATATATATATATATTAATGATTAAAAACAGAATTAAGACTAACTATTTATTACTCCCTTCGTTCTAAAATAAATGTCATTTTAGTAAGAGAATTTCGTTCTAAAAATAAGTGTTTCCTTATCTTTTCAATGAAATTAATTAATTTATTTCAGCTTTACCCTTAATTAATACTCTCTCTATCGCACAATGAAAGACTCGTTTGGAATAGAAAAGTGTCTCAATATGAATGATCCATTTCAATTTATATTGCATATTTTCCAATTTTATCATCTAATTAATATTATTTTCATCATTCTCAATACTTGATAAGGGATACTTTAGTAATAATATCATCCTCACTTTCATTTATTCATTTTTCTTAATATATGTGGAATAGTCAACTAGATCACTCGTTGTGGGACGGAGAGAGCATTTTCTCTATAACTTCCAACTCATTAAATTTTACTATTTATTTATGACAATTTATAATCATCAATAATAAATAGGAATAGTTTTGTAAAATTGTTACATTCAATCATTAATTTTTTACTTTTCTTAATATGTGTGAAACAATTGAGACAAAGATAATATAACAATTACAATCAAATTTTATTTTATTAAATGAAGTCGACTACTTGTATCAATGCTAACTATCTGTTAGTATATAAAAAATTAACTAACTGCTAACTATATTGGTTATGTTGATAGTGTAGCGATAAATTCATGATCATCAAGCTATGGATAAGCTAGACATCAAATAACAAGAGTCATCACCGCGCTTTTATTGTTTTCAAGGGAAAGGGGAAAAAGTACAAACAAAACCCAAAAATAAGAAGTTTTCAAATCAAAACTAATAAAATGTCAGAGATTACAGGTAAGGGGGTTGGTTACACAGAGTGAAGATGTTAGCACCCAAAGTGTCATAGGTACTATAAGGAGCCATTTTTTGTGTGCATATGTATTTTGTACAAAAGTGATGTTTACAAACAAATAGAATGGGGGGATGAGAAAAGAATTCATTAATTATATTTTTTTTTACAAGACCTTCAGACTTGTGCCTACGTACCAACATAAAAATGAGGGATCAAAACTTCGTAGTTCGTGATATAAATTTCAAAGTGGATGCATTGTTTTTTTTAACAAAAATTAAGTTTGAAAGGCACAAAGGCCTAAAAATGGTTTGAATGAGTTAGTTCTTTTTGACTTTTTGAAAGTTTAAGTCAAGTATAATTAAGTCTATTTACAAATTTGATCAAGAAAAGAAGTTTGAAAATGCAATGGCATAAGGACAAAGTTTCTAGTTTGCAAAGTGATCAAAGTTTAGAACAAAAGTAGTTCAAGCAAAGAAGAATTTGTAAAAGGAGAGAGAGATTTTGAAATTAAAGAAGTGGGGAGAAGATGAAGAGATTAATCCTATGCACAAAATTAAAAGTTAAGAATTGAAAAGATTTGACCAATGGGTAGCAATCAAATAGACAAGAATGTCTTATAGAAACCCCAAATTCCCTTGGATATTAGAATCAAGCTACAAACAATGCATACAATATTATCTTGAAGAGCAAGACATCAAATAAAGATAGCCCCATCCAAGTCTTAGCCACTCCATGATCTTCTTCAAATTTACCCATGTAGCAGATGAATTCCACAAGTCACAGATTCAAAATAACAACTTCATAATGATCATGTTGCAGATGAACTCAAAGGGATCTTCAAAGATGTATCAGGTGAAGTTTCAAATTGCAAGCACTTGGTTTCACAAAAGTTGGCACTAGCCAAGTCCTTTAGCATAGGAACATTGCCTAAAACTCTAAGTCCAATTGTCCAAGATCAAGTCAACAGTTCACACAAAAGTTTTTTAGGGTTTTTGTTGTTATTATGTACATTAATGGTCAAAGACCACACAAACAGACAGAATATACACAAGCAAGATATATCACACAATATGGTCCAACTGGACAAAGTGAAAATAGCATTAATATACACAATTAGAATGGTATGGATAATGACAAATGAATATAGACTTGAAATTAAATGGCATTAAAGTAAATGGCTTGAAATTAAATGTTAGTTGTTAATGAGTTAGAAGTTATTATTGTTTTGCTTTTGCTTTTCATTTTTAAGTCATTCTTTGGAGAACACTCAACCCACTTATCACAAGCATGGATCCTTGAGCCAAGACATCTTCCAAAGGAAGGAAAAAAGGTCAAGTTTCCACATAATACTATGAAAGAGGGGAGACTTACAATCTGACTAACTAGAATATTATGTCTTTTATGTCAAAAATTTAGCGTTATGTTAAGCAATCGTAATTAGACTTATGTAGAAGTCACAACTATTTGAGGTCGAGCAATATAATTTTGGTGTTAATGCATGTTAGAGATATAGTATAATGGACTATGCTCATGAAAAATACCACACACAAAAAGAATATGGAAAAGAGGTGGCATAATCTCATCCATACTTATGTTAATTTTTCAATCAACTAGCCTTAGGATTTAGAGACATCATAGACCAAATGAAATGAATGCATAGAGAATGGGAATTAGATGAAGAGGGAGGGGAATGGATCATAACTCAAATTGGTCAAAGGAGGATTTTCACCAAGTTAATATCATTCATTCATTTTTGGAGATGGAATGTACATTCCATCAATCCCCTAAATCCAATGATATTAACCTAACAAAGTCAAATCAACCTTGACCAAGGCCCAACAACACAAGTTAAACTTAAATAAACCATGACAAGAGGTCAATACAATTATTTGCCATTTATTCAATTTAAAAATACTAAAATAATGCATTTAAATTAAATATGGTTTGTCAAATTCCTAAAATCTCATCAAAACACCAAAGAAATGGCCATGAGATATATCATAGGTCAAACAAGGTCAAAGGACCTTGGAGAAAAAACTTCAGAATTTTTAAAGATTTAAAAGTTTTTTTAAACAATTAAAAATAATCACAAAATCAATTAAATCATGAAAAATATTAATAATAATCCAAAAATAATTTTAATTCAAAATATAAAAGAGGAAATTATTTGAAAATTTTTGGTAAAACTCTCATATTTTTTGGATCAATATTAAAATTAATATGAATTAATGAAAATCAAATGAATTAAAATAAAAATCAAAAAATCAAAAAATCAAAAAAACGTGAGCCACTTGATCTCCCTCATTAATTGAGGTGGTAGATCAAATGGACGAAAACGCGCGTTCCATGGTGGAACTTAGTCAGCACGCCACACGCGTGGTAATCAAAACCAGCGCCTAAGATTATAACATTTCAAATGGATCTTGTGGTCTGG
This sequence comes from Lathyrus oleraceus, assembly GCF_024323335.1. NCBI lineage: Eukaryota > Viridiplantae > Streptophyta > Magnoliopsida > Fabales > Fabaceae > Lathyrus > Lathyrus oleraceus. The sequence goes on along the minus strand of NC_066583.1, from coordinate 367,186,465 downwards.
AGACGTGCCAACACACAGCCGAAGCCAGAGCTCCGGTCTTCTTCTTCGATGGACCTCACCGGACTGGTTCACCCTCAACCATCACCAAAATAAAAAAGGAGGACATGATATGAAAGAAAAAATGACGTAGAGCACGAATCTGACCTCAATTTCAACTAACTCCAAATATATAAAAAGATATGAGGAGTTGAATTTTGAGGTGTGACAACTGAGTTACTTCGATTTGACCTCAAAGCAACTCAATCTTCTTGCCTACATTGGTAGGACTTCAGACAACCAAAGATCCAAGAGAATTGATGAGAATTGAGTGAGAATCAAAGAGATGAAGTTTTCTGAAATTTACCTTCAATGTTGTGCAAAAATGGATCTTGCTTGCTTCAACCTTGATCTAACCACACTTGAGAAGCGTGCAGGAGAGGTTTGGCAATGGTACAAAGCTTTGGATCCTGGAGTTTCTGAATCTCCAAACAGTGAGATTCAAACTCAATTTTCAAGTTGAAAATTCTCAGCTTTTCCTTTGAATGGTGAGGGTTTCAATTGGGGGGAAAAGTTGGCGCGTAAGGTGTGTTTGAATTGAGCTTCAAGGGCCTGTATTTATAACAATTGGGACTGATATTTGCACACTTGAAAAATTGCTAAATTTGGACATTTCATGCACAAGCTTGCATGGGCGTGTACAGGCCCATGAAGCAATCCAATTTGATCCACTTGCAACTGTTCTGAAGTTCAAATGAGACTTGGGTGTCAAGGCAATGTGAAATGGGTTTTTGGCATTTGATTTTTTCCAATCATGCAGACCTGTTAAAGTCATGCGCAACCCTATCAAACTTTATCCAAAATGCATGAACTTGGGTTCTTTGGAAATCTTAGATCAAGGGGAACAACTTTGATGTGAAACACTTTTTCATTTGGAACTTGGATCATGGTGAATTTTGAGGTGGAAGTTTGGAAATTTCAACATGTTAAAAAAATTTCTAAGTGTCAAGCCATATATCTCAATATTCCACCTTGCTTAACTTTTTATGTGGACTTCAAATGAGAAAAGTGTCTTCATCAAAGTTGTAGCTCTTTCAAAGACCTTCAAAATGGTCACCAATTTCATGTCATTTGGATTTAGAATGATAGAGTTATGCATTTTTGAAGTTGAAGAAAATCATTTGTTCAATGGTATAGGTCAAAAATGACCTATAATGTATCCTCATATCACATGCTCATAAAATTTGAATTAGCTCTTACTCCAAACATCAAAGTTGAAGTAGACATCTTGAATTTGATTGTGCAACTTGGAAATCTTTCATCTCATAAAAATTGAGCAAGTTATGACCTTGGGAAGTTGACTTTCAAATTAGGATTTAGACAAAATGACATATAATGTTTCAACATAGAAAATGATTTTCCAAGCAAAACTAGCTCTAGGTCTCTACATGAAAGTTGTTTGGAATGTCATTTAGAGTAACTTTGCTCTTGGAATCATTTTTATATGGTGAAAATTGTAGGAGATAGGGTCTAGAGAGACCCAGTTTTGATCAGATGAATTCATCTGGCCAACCACCATCAACCAACTTGCTAATCTTCAATTCTCTTGACTTTCTAGGCTCATGGTAGATCATATATGCACAAGATGATGAATTTTGAAGTGTCCCTTGAGAAATTTGATCAATTAATGAGGAAGCTTGTTGTAGAAGTTACTCAACATACCCAAACAAACTAGGGTTTCCAAGGCAAATCACCTCCAAACTCTTGAAGAAAACTTGATCAATATAACATGTAGAGATCATTGGGACTCATATATGGTGCTTTGGGACATTGTGGATCAATCCTTGATTGTGCTTTTAGCCATGAGGGTCTTAAACCCTAGGTGTGAACTTGATGAATTTTGATGATCATGCCCTACCTACAAAAGAGTTAGGCAAATACAAAGGCATATTTTTGGTATTTTGATTAGTGAAATGATAAAATACAAGTATGATACAATCACATGGTGCTTGGTGATCTCTCCCAAAATAAACCCAATGAGAGAGGGGGTAAGGAGGATGCCAAAGTATGATCCCAATGCTAATGCATATGATGAAATTATATGAGGGATCTTAGAGTCAAAATTGGGATCTTACAGCTACATTTACAAAACAATTAGAACAACAATCAATGAACTCAATTATTTGAAATTAATTGACAAAGAAATCAGAAGTGAAGAATTGAACGTGACAAGGAATTTAGAGCCAAGATTAAAAGAAAAGATGATCTTTTATGTAAAACTTACTTCAATGTTGTAAGTCATGATACATATTTAGACATTATTCTGGAAGTTTAAACCAGAAAATGTAGAATCAATTGAATATTCAAAACAATATATTTTATTCCCAATTCCAAGAAATATAAAATCGATCAGACAAGTAGGGTTTTTTTTAGAAGAAAAATGTGTTGCTACAGCAACACGGTTAACAAATAACAACGTGCCCAACAAAATAGAAAGACAAAGACAAATCTCAAGTTGCTCGAAAAACTATTCGCTATTACAAAAATGAAGCATTGCTTACAGCATCACATCAGTAATAATATAATTAATACCAATGAGTCAACCACCTAAATGGGAAGTCGTGTATTTTTCATTTTGTTGAAAATATTAAAAATTATGTACTCCAGTATTTGTTTGCTTGCACATGTACAAACTACCAATTTTGTCAGTATTATTGATGGACAAAGGGGCATCAATTTCTAACTATTCTATAGAGATTAAACAATGATTCCATTGGACACGATGTAACTTTTACATATGTACTAATAATTCAGGTTTAACCTGTTAAAAGGTAGATATACAACCATTTGGAGAAGAAACAAACATGGCTCTGTTAATCCTCTACTTTGCATGTCTTTTCTCCTTTGTCCTCTTAACCCTTATGGTTCAAAAGATAATGAAGAAGAAAAGTTATCCAACTTATAACATACCACCAGGACCTAGAGAGCTACCTATTATAGGAAATATACATAATCTGTTAAGCTCTCAACCCCATCGGAAATTAAGAGACTTGGCAAAAAAATATGGATCCGTAATGCATCTTCAACTTGGAGAGGTTTCTACTATTGTCATTTCATCGCCGGAGTATGCCAAAGAGGTGATGAAAACCCATGATATTAACTTTGCAACAAGGCCTCGACTCCTAGCTACTGAAATATTGGCTTACAATTCCACAAATATAGCTTTTGCTCCATAATTATACTGGAGACAGCTACGAAAAATCTGCACATTGGAGCTTTTAAGCCTAAAAAGGGTCAACTCATTCCAACCAATTCGAGAAGTTGTGCTTTCCGATCTTGTCAAATGGATTTCCTCACAGAATGGATCACCAATCAACCTCAGTGAAGCTTTAATTTCTTCAATATACACTATTGTTTCGAGGTCCGCCTTCGGTGATAAATGCAAAGACCAAGAAGAATTTATATCAGTGATAAAAGAATCAATAAAGGTTGCAGCAGGTTTTGACTTGGGAGAATTGTTTCCTTCTGCTAAATGGCTACAGCATGTTACTGGGTTGAGGCCTAAGCTTGAGAGGTTTCATCGCCAAACTGATCAGATATTAGAAAATATCATCAATGAACATAAAGAGGCAAAGTACACGAAAGACAAAGATGATCAAGGTGAAGTAGAAGAAGATCTGGTAGACGTTCTCTTAAAATATGAAGATGGTAGCAACAAGGATTTTTCCTTAACAAGAAACAATGTCAAGGCCATAATCCAGGTAAGTGTATTAACCTCATCCAAAATACTTCGAAGAAAAAAAACGAGTTTACTTTGTAGCTCCACATGAAATATTTGGCACATGATTTCTCTACTTTGTAGCATTAGATGCTATCTACAAGTTGTCTTGATCTTATTGATAGCTACTTTTCAGGATATGTTTGGTGCTGGAGGTGACACATCATCAAGCACCATAGATTGGGCCATGGCAGAAATGATAAGGGATCCAAGAATAATGAAGAAAGCACAAGCTGAGGTAAGAGAGGTTTTCAAAACGAAAGGAAGGGTTGATGAAAATTGCATGAATGAACTAAATTATTTGAAATCAGTTGTTAAAGAAACACTGAGATTACACCCTCCAGTACCACTTTTGCTACCAAGAGAATGTGGTCAAGCATGTGAGATAAATGGCTATCATATACCGATTAAGAGTAAGGTGATAGTCAATGCTTGGGCAATTGCAAGAGACCCGAACTACTGGACTGAGCCAGAGAGGTTTTATCCGGAGAGATTCATTGGCAGCACTATTGACTATAAAGGGAGTAATTTTGAGTACATTCCTTTTGGTGCTGGAAGAAGAATATGCCCAGGGAGCACATTTGGTTTGAGAAATATTGACCTTACCCTTGCAATGTTGTTGTATCATTTTGACTGGAAGCTACCAATTGGAACCAAAAGTGAAGAACTGGACATGACAGAGCAATTCGGAATTTCGGTGAGAAGAAAAGATGATCTTTTACTGTTGCGTTTTGTTTATCATCCTTTGAATGTCAAGTGAGATTCACATGAGGAAACTGAAAGCCATAAGAGTTCAAATAAATGAAGATTGTGCAACTTAACCATGTTTTCTTGATTGTATTTTTTGAGTTACTTTCTAGATTATATTTAGTCTGTATGGCTTGTAAATCACTTTTCCATCATGATTATCTATATTCTGCACACTCTTACCCCCTCCATCCCAAATTATAAGAAGTTTGACATCTTTTACGCAAATTAAGAAACAACCTCAAATTATAAGAGCGTCTCCAACCGTGAACCCATTTTTGGGTTCTTTGTGGGACCTATTAAGCCACGTCAGCTTGAAGCAACTCAACTATTTTTTCACTCCAATGGTGCAACTCTGAAGAACTCAGATTGGATCTCACAACTTTATTTTATATATTAATATTTTATTCATATTAAATTTTATATTAATTAAAATAATAATTTTAGTGTTTTAAATTAAATTTGATATAAAATAAAAAAAATTTAAATTAAATTTATAATTTAAAATGATAATTAAAATTAATCTCAAATACATGATATATAATTAAAAACAATAAAAATAAATAACATCACATAATTAATCAAACTTAAATTTCATCATCTTCATGTCCTAAACGTTCCCAAATATATTCGACTAGATCTCCTTGAAGTTTACGATGAACTTGTTTTTCTTGAATACTTGCTCTTCTTTGTAGTCTTGTTGCAAGATTCGGATGAGGACCGCTAAATGTTTCAGTTGTTGAGTTATTGATATCCACATTATCATAAGAGTAATCAAAATTACCTCCATATGTATGTCGCTCATCTTCCACAATCATGTTGTGCAATATGATGCAGGCATATATGGTATGCTTGAGAGTGTCCATGTGCCAGGCACGCGCTGGGCCACGTATAATTGCAAATCGAGATTGAAGCACTCCAAATACTCGCTCCACATCTTTTCTAGCCGATTCTTGATGTTGAGCAAATAATTTTTTCTTTTCTCCCTGTGGCATTGAAATAGTCTTGACAAATGTAGCCCACTCGGGATATATACCATCTGCTAAATAATACCCCATATTATATGGTGTCCCATTGATTGTATATTGCGCATTGGGAGCACGTCCTTCCAAAATATCGTTAAACACGTTGGATTGGTTTAGCACATTAATGTCATTGTTTGAACCTGCAATACCAAAAAAAGCATGCCAAATCCATAAGTCTTGTGATGCCACTGCTTCAAGCATGATTATGGGCTTACCATGATCACCTCGACAAAATTGTCCTTTCCATGCAACAGGACAATTTTTCCATACCCAATGCATACAATCGATGGAACCCAACATATCTGGAAAGCCACGTGACTCTCCCATTTGTAAAAGATGTTCAACATCAGTGTTGTTAGGCTTTCTCAAATACTCAGCGCCAAATACAACATTGACACCCTTAACAAATCTTTCTAAGCACTCAATTGAAGTGCTTTCACCGATTCGAACATATTCGTCTACAAGGTCAGCAGGAGACCCATACGCCAGCATACGAATAGCAAATGTACATTTCTGCAATGGTGAAAGACTCATTTTACCAGTTGCATCGACCCTCATTTGGAAATATTCATCATGATTTCCAAGGGCATCTACAATTCGAAGAAATACATGTCTATGCATTCTGAACCTTCTTCGGAATTGAACATCTGTGTATACTGGGTTTTCCGAGAAGTAGTCATTGAATAATCGATTGTGCCCTTCTTCACGACCTCGATCTACCGTTGTTCTTCTCTTTGGCCTAGAGGAACTTCCAGATCGACGTTCATTCTGAAGTTGTTGTTCTTCATCACTGTCGTCCATAAATTCTTCTTCAACCAACTCCCAAAATTCTTGATCGTAATTATCTGAATTGTCTGAATCCATTTAGTGAGTAAAGAATGAGAGAAAAATGAGAAGAATAAGATGAGAATGAGAGAACAATGACATAAGTGGTAGTATATATAATGGTTTGAATAACGGCTAGTTTGAATAACGGCTAGTTTAAATTAAAGTGGTAGTTTGAATAACGGCTAGTTTAAATTAAAGTGGTACTAATGACCATTTTACATAGGTGTTGATAAATTAAAGTGGTACTAATGACCATTTTACATAAGTGATACTAACTACATTCCATATTTTTTTTTCATCTTATTACAATATTTTTCACGAATATCTCGTTGACTATCGTTCATAGTAGAAGTGTCTTTCATCATCATTTGCACTACCCTTAATTCTAGCTCGTCCTCCTTAGCTTGCGCAAGTCTGTCCATTGTTATTGCTCTTTTATTCTTTGCATCTTGCGTTGCATTTGGAATTTCTGATGCCTTACCCTTCCTTTTTGCTGCTTTTTGTCCCATTGGACGCTCCATTGGTGATGATGAGTTAAACTCATAACTTGAAGTTGTATCTGGGTTCTCCGATGATGCCCCACTAGCATAAGTCTTTGTTATTTTTGCAGAACTTCCAATCGATTCTTCGACGATGCGCCATTTAGCTTCATCTTTTAACAATCGCCATGCATACTCAAGATTGAATATTGTACCTTGATCCTGAGCAAAAATAGCATGTGCATCTGCCATGACATCGGTCTCGGATGTCCCACTTTTCTTTTCTTTAAGAGCAATTTTGTAACACCCAACAAATTTTTGAACCATGCCATTTATTCTATGCCGTCGACATTTTAACTGTCCCCCTAACTTTTCCCGCAATTGCCCACGATATTGGTTATAACTAGCAGCAATTCTTAACCAAAAACTCTCAGCCTTTTGATCAACTCCCACAATTGGATCCTTTGAAACATTGAGCCATGATTGGATAAGTAGTATATCCTCTTCCCTTGTAAATTGCTCTCGAGATCTTTTTTTAACGACAACCCTTTCTTCTTTTTCAGTACCAACTTGAGTAGAAAATGGTGGGACTTGAGTAGAAAATGGTGGAACTTGAGTAGAGAATTCCATACTATTAGAATTCATTTGAGGTATAGGATACATATTTGGATTGTTTGGTGACGGAAGAAATATGGCGGGGTTTGTTGGCACCGGTGGAATTTGAGAATTTTGAGGATTAGGATTTTGATAATTTTGCATGTAATTGAAAAAAGCTTGTTGATAATGAAAATGATTAGGATCCATTTGGCCTAAACAATTGTAATTTGAAGTAAAAAGATGAAATTTTGAGTTAAATATTTTGTAAAAAAAATGCTAATGAGAAAAAATTGTTGAAAAAAAATTAAAAGTATAGGAATAAAATGATGAAATTGTGAGAGAGAAATTTCAAATTGAAGAGAAAATAAAAGTGAGAGAAATTTGTGTTGGTAAATTTTTGGAAACCAAAATTATATTTATAATAAAAAATATGTTAAAAATAAATAAATAAATAAGTAGCCGTTGAACGGCTACTTTCTAAATAAAAAAATAAAAATAAAAAAAAAGTAACCGTTGCATGATGAAGGAATAGCAGGCTACTTTCTAAATAAAAAAATAGAAAAAAAGAAAATAACCGTTGCATGCTGAAGCACTGGCATTGCCATGTTGGCGAACTCCAACCATTAAACCCTGAAAAAACTGCCCTCATTGTTGTTCCACCCTGGCAAACTGGGTTGAAAAACTACCGCTGGAGATACTCTAAGAAGTTTGAAATCTTTTACACAAATTAAGAAAAGTGTTCCAAATTATAATATAAGAAGTTTGACATCTTTTACGCAAATTAAGAAACATAGTGATTGTTGTATGGGAAGATAAATTATGCATGACTTTACAATATTGTCCTTCATTTATTATAAATGAAAGAAAAATTTAAAGAATTGAAAAAAGAAATAGTAATAAATGATGGAGGATATATTGGAAAAAAATCATTAATCTTGCATTACAATTGTAAAGTGACTTATAATTTGGGACATATATTTTTGACAAAGTGAATTATAATTTGGGATTGAGGGAGTATTTTCATTTGAATTCCGCTACACAATAGTGCTATAGCACTACTTTAGTGCAATTTGACAACAGTTTGCACTTAATTGTGTATTGCAAAACAATAGCAGTTTCTCTAAATTCCACTATGATGCTATAGTGCCACAATGGTAACCATTTGACTACACTGATTGAAGAAATTAGGACTCACCAGAGCACTAGAAGCCAGAGCATCTCTTGCATAATTTGTTTTACCCCTTTTCTCGAAGCCATCTCAATGTTCTGTTCAGTCTTGCTTGTCATCGTAAGAAAAAAGAGTTCTGAAACAAACATGTGTATCAAATCGTTGTTATCATCTAAGTCAAAAATACACAATACAATCGGTATAACTCAAATCTAAATTAGCAGAATTTCAAATACTTTATAAAATAGTACTCTAAATCAATTATGTTTCATAGGTCATAAATGTGATTTCTCCATGTCATGCAACTAACATATGATCGTTAGCGATTCATTTAACTGCTGCATTTCATCAAACACATCAAAAGCAGCTTTGTGAACTATAAAAATGATCATTGGTAATTACAAAGAATACAAAAACACCAAGAACACATTGAAATTGAACAGAGCAAAAAAGTTACAGGGTGTACTTACAAAAATACATGATCATTAGTGATTCATTTAACTAGTGCATTTCATCGAACACCTCAGAAGCAACTTTGTAAACAACAATTATTTATAGTATAGTCAAGAGTGGAAGGAAAACAAAATAACACCAAGTGAGTACTCTCTTTTGCAACGGAATGAAGTGAAAGAGAGCATAAGTTCTATTGTTTTCGAATTTTATGACGGAGTGGAACATGCTCTTATTCTTTTCTTAAGGAAGTTGCATCAAAAAAAGTTAATTCAAATTTATAACAACACATGTAAAAGATAAATTAATTTAAATTAAACTCATTTTAAACTAAAATCAATTATACATAAACTATTCTTCCTTAAAAAAATTATATAATTGATTTTAGTTTAAAATGAGTTTAATTTAAATTAATTTATCTTTACATGTGTTCTTATAAATTTGAATTAATTTTTTTTGAATTTGAAATTATTGTTCGTTGTAATTTATAGTTTTATATAAAGTTATCATTCGACTGTATTGAAGTAGTTAGTCTAATTAGTATGAGTCAATTGTATTCGACGGAGTCGAATATATCATATAATTATTATGTCGAAGTGTAATTTGTAGTTTTATATTTTGCATTTTGTAAATTTTGGACATGGACTTTAGTTGTCTATATAAAGGGCATGGATGTCAATAACAACTTCACTCAATAAGGATTTTTTTCATTTATCATAAATTTAGCTTATAGTATTTCTCTCATTTCTTTCTACTTCTTCTCTCATCTTTATTTAAAAAACTCTTTTGTTCCAACAAATTAGTATCAAGGAGTCCGGGTTACAATTCAGAGAGAATCTATAATGGCAAACGAAAACACAACATCAACATAATTTCCAACAAATCTATCGATTTTCAAGGGGAGAACTACGAACGATGGGTTGCGCAGATGAAGGTCATCTTCAAATTTCAAAATGTGGCTGAAATCGTGAAAGATGGAGTACCTGCATTAGAAGAGAATGCGAACGATTTTCAGCAAGTTGGGCACAAGAAACGAAAAAAAAAAGATAGAGAAGTTATGTTCTTGATTCATCAATGTGTGGATCCTAACGCGCTTGAGAAGATAATTGAAGAAGAAACGACCAAAGGAGCGTGGAACAGTTAAAGAACTTGTACGACAGAGATGAAAAGCTGAAAAGGGTGAAGTTGCAGACATTGAGAAAGCAATTCGAGATGACTCGGATGAAGGAAGAAGAATCAGTCTCGGAATACTTTTCACATGTGGCGCTATTAATGAACCAAATGAAGGTGTGTGGTGGATCAATCAACGATTTGCAGAAGTTGAGAAAGTGTTGAGATATCTGACTATAAATTTTGATTACATTGTAGTGTCTATTGAAGAGTTCAAGAATCTAGCTGAGATGAAGTTAGAAGAACTTCAAGCTTCATTAGAGGCTCATGAGATGAGGTTGAAGCAAAGAAACTCGGAAAGGAAAAAAGATGGTTGAACAGGCACTACAAGCAAGATTCATCAAGAAATCTGGGGGGAAATGGAGAAGCAGAGAAAGAATCTTATTAATGATGAGAAGTCAAGCAAGAACTCAAATAATCACTCTGATTCAATCAAGAAAGACATGGGCAACAAATATTCGAGGAAGAAAGTTGACATGAAGGAGGTGCAGTGTTACAACTCTCAAGGCTTTGGTCATTATGCTCGAGATTTTTGAAGAAAGAAATAAGAAAGAGCAAAAGATAGTGATAAAGCATGCAAATGAACCTCGTCCGGCTTGTGGTATGTCACGTTGCAACAACATGCTGATAAAGCAAATGAGGAACGTGAGACCACACTAATCCTAGGTGTATACTCGGGCCTGGGTTTTAGCCCCACTCAGAACACCCACCCCAACTCATAAGAACCACCTGTATAGAGGACAGCAACATGATAGTATGATGCATGCAAATATTTATGCAAATATATACACAACAGAATAATAAATGTAATAAATAGCAGCACAAGCAACCTAAACTATCCTAGAACCTAGGAGAGACTCGCTTAGGGAAGATGGACCAGCAACAGGTCAACTTACTAGTCCCCAGCAGAGTCGCCAGCTGTCGCATCCGCGAAAAACAACCGGCGGGCTAAAACAAAAACAAACAGAGCCGCCACCGTGCGTTATTTATCCCAAAAGAGGGAAAGGAAACGCTCGAAGTAAACCTGGAAAAGACATGGTCTTGCGACCAAAGAGAGATGGGATCGGGAGTCGGTTATGCGAAGGGAAGGTATTAGCACCCCTACGCATCCGTCGTACTCGACGGGATCCACGCTCAGAAGGATAGAAGAAAGGTTGCTAAAACTGCTCAACACACCACACACACACACTGGAAACAACACAGGTGGGAGAAGAGGGGAAAGGGCTCGCTAGGATATCGCATCCTATGCCTACGTATCTCATCTGGAATGAGAATCAGAGCTACCGTAGTTCGGCTCACGCACGCCGAAACAAAACACATGCACAGACGCTGAGACGTCAAAACAAACACACAAACAGGCAAACATGGAAACCGAATGCCAATCGCTGGACTTACATCAGACTCCGAACCAACAAACACACACAGGAAACCAACTGCCAATCGCTGGGCTTACGTCGGACTCCACACAACAAACGCCAATAGGATACGGACTGCCAATCGCTGGTCTTACATCCATCTCCTAACACACACGAGAAGGTTATCCAACAAACAAGTTACTAAGGAGTCTGACACTCTAGCCTAGTAACTGTCAAGCAAACACACACAAAAAGAAAAAGGGGTGAACACACAGACTAACAGGGAGTCGGGAACTCGAGCCTGATAGCTGTCAAGCACAACACACTCAAAAAAAGAAAAGGGTGCCCGGAGAGATCTCGCACGACCTCCTGCCTACGTACCTCATCTGGTATGAGGATCAGGGCAACATAGTTCCCCTGAACAGGGGAGAAACTTTCTCCTAACCAGAGACTGGGAAACGACTAACTAGAAGGGAGACTGACTCGAGCCTAATAGTTATCATGTATTCCACAATGGTCCTAGGTTGAGTTTTCTATCTAACTTGCACAGGCAGCAAGCTATCCTAAACAGGCATAAGTGAAGCAAACATACACAATAAACAATCACACAAATAGCACACACTATATACACACAAAGTGGGCTCACACAAGGGTTAGGCTGCAAAAGCAAGCCAACTGGAATCGGGTTAGACTACATGAAGTCAGTGAGTTATACCTCAATTGGTTAAGCAACCATGCAACAGCAAAAGCAAGTTCAAAAGAACTATAGCAACTAATGTACCTGAAAACAATCTAACTCAGTCAGTACACAACCCAAAAAGTCAAACAGACAAACTAAAAGTCAACAGTTAACTGTACACAAGCAAATAGACAAGCAAGCTATGCATCAAGGCAAAGCTCAAGCTCAACTCAAATGAATTAGAAGCCACCTACAAAACAAAATCAAGATTAGTTCAACATTGACTAATTAGTCAACTCAAGCAAGTGAATCATTTCCCTCATAGCCATATGCTCTTTGTCCTGAAAACACAACTCAAACATAAGCAAACCCCTAGGACAAGGCCTAGGGTCAAAGAGGGAGAAATGATTCAAAACAGAACATGAAAATTGGCATAAATCAAGTTCAATCAAATTAGAACATCATCCAATTGGTCCCATGTTCATATCATGCACCAAAATTATTTCACAATCCAAATATGGTAAAGCATGCAAGTTCAAAGCTCATTGAACCAAACAGAATGAATCAATCCAAAGTAACTCAAACATAATTCAATAAATCTCCAGAAAAATCATGGCTAAACAGCACACATCAAATGATCATCATACCAAAGTTCAAGTCATTTGGACAAGTGGAAGCAAGGCAATTAAGTTCTATAAGGCAAGGTAAGCACAAACAAGCTCAATTAGGGCACAATTTCATGCATCAACTTTACACAGGCCTAAAACAGAATCTACACATGATAAATGCCTCAAACCAAAGCCAAGATAAACATCAAAGTGTCTGGAATCAATGTGCAAAATTTCAAGTTCATATGATAAACATCAAGAATTTCACAAATCATCTAAGTTCATGACTATCCAAAAGTCCACAAATGACCAATCAGCAAAGAAAATCTCAAACAAATCCAAATTACATCCAACAATTCCACAAACTTTTACAAGCAATCCTAACATCCATAAGTAGCATCATGCAAAAATTCACATCATTTGGCATTGAATTGGCATGGCAAATAAAATCCACAAGTCAAGCAAGCAAAGGTGTGACACACATTGTCACACCTCCATTAAACAGATCATATCTCACTACGCCAAAAAGTGCTTTTGGCAGCACCAAAAAGAAAGCGCTTTTTAAAAAAAGCGCTGTAATAGCTTGAAAAAAAATTCGCCTATGTAAAGAAAGCGCTTTTAAGGTAAAAGCGCTCTTATAGGTCTCCACTTATGAAAGCGCTTTTAAGGTAAAAGCGCTCTTATAGGTCTCAGTCTCACATCTATGAGTTTCACACTTATGAAAGCGCTTTTAAGGTAAAAGCGCTCTTATAGGTCTCATGGGTTTCACACTTATGAAAGCGCTTTTAAGGTAAAAGCGCTCTTATAGGTCTCAGTCTCACATCTATGAGTTTCACACTTATGAAAGCGCTTTTAAGGTAAAAGCGCTCTTATAGGTCTCATGGGTTTCACACTTATGAAAGCGCTTTTAAGGTAAAAGCGCTCTTATAGGTCTCAGTCTCACATCTATGAGTTTCACACTTATGAAAGCGCTTTTAAGGTAAAAGCGCTCTTATAGGTCTCATGGGTTTCACACTTATGAAAGCGCTTTTAAGGTAAAAGCGCTCTTATAGGTCTCATGGGTTTCAGACTTATGAAAGCGCTTTTAAGGTAAAAGCGCTCTTATAGGTCTCGGTCTCACATCTATGAAAGCGCTTTCATGGTAAAAGCGCTCTCATAGGTCATGGTAAAAAATATGTACCAAAAATTACCAAATATTCTATAAAATAAAAAAATAATTTTAAAATATTAATATGGTATAATAAAATATTATAATTTTATTGATGATATTCTATTATATGATAATATAAAACTAATTTAATTTAATCGACATTATCTTTAATCTCTAATTAAATTATCTTACATGATTAAATTTATTATTATAAAAAACAAATAGGAATACTTTTTACTCCTTGTTGAAGTTTTGAAACACAGCTCAACTTTCATTTCCCTATCCGCTACCTCGTCGTTCACTTCAACATGGCGGTTTCACCTTACGTCGCCGTTTCAACCCCTCGTGTTTGTTCTCCACCTAGGTCAAAATCTCCCTCTTCTATCCCTTCCTGTAAATTATTCAATTCAATTTCAACTAATTCTCACCGTGTTTTCGCTTTTTCCATTGCAGTGTTTCCACTAAAATCTACTCTGGATTGAAACTCCAATCTTCACGTGCGCCCATTTCTTTCTTTTTCTTATTCAATTTTCACCCCTTTCTTTCATTTTTCGCTCACTATTTTCAATTGCAGGTTCTTTTGGAGCGTCTTCCGTTTCATCTAGCGTAAATGCTCAGTTTTTCGGTAAAGTTAACAAAGTTCTCAGTTTCCGGTAATTCTCAGATACCCTAAATCTGAAAACACTGTTTTTACGCCAAAATACACTAGAAGGGTTTTTACAAAAGTTATATTTCATTGTATAAAAAGATTGATGCAAACGGTGTCAAATTTTTCATGTTTTCAGGTATGCTAACCAGAAGCCAGTTAGGGCACAATTTCTAATGATGCCCATTGGAACTCCTAGAGTACGCTATAAAACACCTGGTGAAGATTCTTGGCAATGGATTGATTTATGGAATGCCCTTGTAAGTTGTTATATCTGAATATATTTATCATTAGGCAATAGTCATAGACTATGAAACATGGACACCGAAAATACGTCACCAACACTACACTCAAGCCATGTTGACACAAGTAATAACTTGAAAAATCGGTTTCTGACATGGACACGGACACGGACACAAACACATTTTTTCAAAGATAATAGACTACCTATCTAAGTGATATTGGTTTACTTTGTCATACAGTCATGGATCTCATATAAACATCGAATTCTTTTTCATTAAGTTAATTTCTAAAAAGAACTTGTGCATTATTTGATGCAGTATCGAGAACGTGTTGTCTTCATTGCACAAGAGATAAATGAAGAATTTAGTAATCAAATATTGGCAACTTTGCTGTATCTTGACAGTATAGATAACACCAGGTTTCTCTATTTGTACATTAATGGTCCTGGTGGGGAGGTAAGTAATGATTCTAGTGTTAGGAGATCAATAATTACATCCTTTTGTTTCTTTCTTCATGTTCCTTTTGACTATCAGGTATTTAACTTGCTTAAAATTTCATCATTTGCAGCTTACACCATGCTTGGCTCTCTATGATACCATGCAGAGCTTGGAGACTCCTATAGCCACTCATTGTGTGGGCCAAGCTTATAATATGGCATCATTTCTTCTTGCAGCTGGACAAAAGGTGTTGTATTATCCTACTGTCTTTTAGAAGTTTAGCTTGTCATAGTACGGTGATTTATGGTTAGAGATTTTGCGTTCTTAATATAATTAAAGATTATCTTTGTTAAGGAGTTGTATAGTTAGAGATTTACTTTCTTAATATAATTAGAGATGACATGTTGAATGGACTTGGTACTTACCTACAGAAGTAATCTTTTTGTACTATACACAAATAAAAGTGCAGGTACTTTAATTTTCACAATTTTGCTTATAATAGTGATGCTACTTGATAAGAAAAGATAACTATACATTCTTATTTATTTTTCTATGTAGTGTCCTCTACAGCGCAACGGTATCGATTGCGGATACTTTGTAATGAGGGAAATCATTAATATGAATCAAATAGAGATTCCAATCACGGTATGGATTTATAACTTAGGATTTGTTTTAATATTTATCGAATATTTCATATTATTTATTACTTTTAACTAAATCATGCATATTATGTTTTGTTATGTAGTACTTTGATGAATACAAGTGTGCTCATTACACGAGACTGCAGTTGGAACAAATCAAGGAGGAATTGTGTCAATATTTTATTGAGAAAAGATTAATTAGTATATAATGGTTTCAAAATAACATGAATACTTTGATGAAGAATGGTTTCTGGTTGGCAAGTGTATAGTTCTTTATATTTTTAACAGATTAGTTATGACTCCAAATAGGCCGTATAACATATTAGTTTTGACTTGTGTATAGTTCTTTATAATTTTAGTGATATCTTTAATTTCATGGATAGATTAATGTGTTCATTCTTGTGTTGGTTTGCTTTAAAAAATTACAAATGCTTGAATTATGACTCCAAATGTGTTCAGTGCCTATCTATCCTTGTGTTGGTTTGCTTGAATTATGACTCCAAATGTGTTCATTCTTGTGTTGGTTTGCTTGTGTTGGTTTAAAAAATTACAAATGCTTGAATTATGACTCCAAATGCTTGAATTAGAGAGGCTTGATTTACAGGTTTATGGGATTATTCCCAAAAAATATTACAGGTTGAAATGGTAGGCTTAAACTGAAGGCAGCGTTTTGTTATTTTACTAGAGGAAAAGACAGCGCTTTTTAGTAAAAAGCGCTGCTAAAGGTTGTCAATAGACAACCTTTAAGAGCGCTTTTTACTAAAAAGCGCTGCTAAAGGTTGTCAATAGAGAGCGCTTTTTAGTAAAAAGCGCTCTTAAAGGTTGTCTACATACCACCTTTAGCAGCGCTTTTTACTAAAAAGCGCTCTCTATTGACAACCTTTAGCAGCGCTTTTTAGTAAACAAAAAGCGCTGCTAAAACCTATAGCAGCGCCACCTACGGCAGCGCTTTTAAGCGCTTTTAAAGGCCAAAAAAAGCGCTCTCATAGGTCTTTTTTGGCGTAGTGTCTCCACAACCAGCAATGCTAAAAATACAAACTCTATACCAAAATGTCCATAAGGATGTCTATTTCAAGCACACAAAATTTCAAGAATGTTGGATAAAATCTCATCATTTCACAATTAAAATGGCAAGGCATGTCAAGAAAACACATGTATACACAATCCCTAGCCAAAATAAAAATCCAACAGTGCACAATTTCTGGAAAAAACATCAAAAAATAGTAGAGATCATGAAGAACACAATGAAAAAAATCTCATCTCATTTGGACAATCCATCAATGAGTTATGGAATTTTGAATGAAGGAAAAAAATAAAAAGAGTATGATGAAGCATGGGATGAACATGGATAGCATGATGAAATAAAAATGCACAAGGCCAAGCGAAATGCCCTCAGCTGGAATCGAAGGGAGGGAGTATTTGAAATTGTAGCGCGCTCACTTAATATCCAGGACACGTGGTCCAGTGCATGAGGACAAACACGGAAAGGCATGCAAACACGCTCAAACAAGATCAAACGCCATTCTGGAAAACAAACCCTAATTGTTCTTCGCGTTCATCACAAATTCATCAGCTCAAGAACTTTTTTACCAGAAATGACAAACAATTACATCATTGCACTCATCTCTCAACGCACAACAACAAGCTAAACTTATTTTAACCTAATTCTTCCTAGATTCAAAGATTCGAGCCAAAACATTTTCATGCATCAATCTTCTAATCAATGTAACTACCTCATTTCTCCATGGATTTTAGTGATTCAAATTGCAGATTAACCTACATTCAAAGATCTACCACATGCATCCATTAATTTTATGAATTAAGAGCATCGAAAACTGACCTTCAAGATGCAACAGTAGTGGAATCGTGCGAATTAGGCCTTGGCAAGGTGAAACAGATGTTCTTCCAAGCTTAGATGAGTGAATGAATGAAGAATTAGAGGTTGAACACGCACGATCTAGTTGGAATCTTCACTTGCCATTGATGATGCAAGGTTACAACAGTTCCAAAACCAGCACCAAATCCTTGAAAGCTTGCTTCAAACACACTCCAATATGCTTATGGATCAAGGATAAATCAAGAACTATGCAAAGTTTGTGAAGATTTTTGAAGAAAAGTGAGAGAGAAAAATTGAAGAGTTTTTGGATCTAGATCTAGATTTCAGAATTCTGTTATGCTAATCACAAAAACAGTTAGAATTATGCTTTTATATGTGATGTTAATGAAGTTGCTAATCATGATTAGGCAAATGCAAGTGTATTAAGCAATGACCAAGTGTCATGCCAAATTGGGAATTCACCCCTCATGCATAAAAAGCAATGGAACAGTGCAAGGTTCTGGTTCAATTCACTTCAAAATGTGGTTTGGAGGCAAATGCAAGTGAAATCAAGTGAATACAATGCATAGTTTTCAAATTGGACTTTTCCCTCCAAATTTCAAATGAAATTCAATTTTTTTTGCAATGAAAATTCATGGATTATGATGCTTGAATTGGATAGAGCATGTCAAAACAAGAATGTGGCAAAAAATCCCACTCCATTTGGCCTTTTGGTTCAAAAGTTATGCACTTTTGAAGTTCAAATTTTCTTGACCAAGATTGATCCATAACTTGCCAACCACACATGAGAAATTCATGTTCTTGGACTTTTTAGAAAGGTGAGAGCAAGATCTACAACTTTCATGTTGGAAAAAATTTCATTTGAAGCATTTTTGGACACGTAATCTTAAGGAGAAAACCTTTCCATTTTTGGCAATTTTGAATTACAAGTCACTTTCTATTTTTGGAAAGTTTTCATCTGACTTTATTTTCTTCAATGTTGGCATTTGAAATGTCAAATGAAACTTGTTTGGACATGAATGAAGTGTTTCTAACCCTCTCCCACCTCCAAATCCATCTGTTGACTTGTGGTTGACTTTTTCAGTTGATAGATGAATTTCAGCTTGACTATTGAGCTTGAGCCTCAATCTTCTGATGAAATGGCTCCAAAATGAAACCCTAGTTTCCATAAGCTCATTAAAACCATAGGATGATCCTCATCTCCACAAAGACCCCATCTCCTTGACAAGCCCTGATTGGCACAAGACATATGATTAGGGTTGACCAGAGGTCAAAACCCTAATCCCAAGGAACTGATCAGGAACAATGAACCTCTTGGTGATGACAAGACCATGATGATGATGATGTACCCTTTCAACCAAGATGATGTCAACCCTCCTTGAGGAACCAAGAAACCCTAATTGAAGCACAAACCCTCAGATGGCTAGTGATCAATTCATGAGACCCTCAAGCTTGAATCTCTTAACCTCTTTATCTTCTGAACAAGACCTAGGAGAATTACTTGCCTAATGTTACCACATGATATGCAAAGATGCAATGAATAATGTCCTAAGAAATGAAATGCAATATGTTAAGCTAGTCCCAAGAGAGGAGGGCAAATTTTGAGGTGTTACAGGTACCACATGCATAGAGTCACATGTCTTGCATTGAGTCACATTAGAGTTTTGTGATCATCGCGTGTATGCATTGTTATGATTGTGATGTGTGTATGAAATATGGTGATTGAGTTTGGTGATGTTTGAATACATAATTTGGCAAAATATGTGATTATGTGATAATTGTATTTATGTGTATATTTGGGAATATAGTACTGGATTTTGATATTGTACTCCTTGAGTTTTGATGGATGTTTGAAACATGTGAAATAAATATCGGTTAATATTATTTACAGGGTTATATGAAGTGTGATGGATTCCTTTAATTGTTGATTTAATCATTGTGTTTTATTATACTTCTTCATAATAATTTGAATTCTCACCCTTCTGTTGGAATGATGCTTTACACAGCATCGTGCAGATACTCCAGAGTAGTATTGCTGAAGTAAGTGGACGGTAGCTCGCTCGAGATTAGCCGGAGAGTTTCTGTATTTTAGTTTGAAGACTAGGTAATGAGTCAATGCTCTAGTCATGTAACACTGGGTAGATTAGTAGTATTGAACTCATATCTTATTTGGATATGCATTAGGTTATTAGTTGTTTTATTTTATCTTGAGGTGATTATTGAGAGATGATCATGGTATGGACATGGATCATTTTATGAAATACATGAGTATTCATTATTTTCCGCTGCGAACGCATATACTTGAATATTCATGATAATTGAAATGTGTTATTTTAAATGACCAGGTGTATTGATGATGAATGAGGTTGGTTTTTGAAAGCTTTTAGTTTTTTAAAACGTCGATGTGACGCCCTTTTGTTTATATGCGTTCTTATTTACTCTGATTAATGTTAAGTATTTTGTGGTAGAAAAAGGGGTGTTACATTAGTGGTATCAGAGCAGGTTGGTCCGTCCGGCCAGGTTGTTTAATTATGGTTGTTCCCTAGTATGCGACATGCGTGTGAGAACACTGTCGATGCTTGTTTTATTTTCCATTTACAGGTTGGGAATGAAATAAGTGGGGGAGAAGCGTCTGCTTATTTTGGATGTTCCAATTGTATCGAGCTTGGACATTATATTGTTGCATGCAAGAGTGCAATGTTGGCCAGTTAACCTATTTTGAGAATGTTGTGCTTTTCCTGAACCCGAAGAGAGGTCGGATTCGAGGATGGTATTGGTTAGAATTTAATCGGGTGTATATCAATTGTTTCGAGAAGACGATTATTTTTCCTGAGGTTGGTGCGAAGGAAGATTGGTTTGTGTCTGCTAAGCAAGTTGATGAATTGGTGCAAGATGGTGCCGAGTTATTTATGTTGTTGGCAACTTTGGATATTCGTGAGAGGAGGACGATTGGAGAATTGCCAATAGTTTGTGAGTTTGCGGAGGTATTTCCTGAAGATATAAGTGATTTACCGCCGGAACGTGAGGTTGAGTTTTCGATTGATTTAGTTCCTGGAACTAGTCCTGTATCGATGGCTCCCTATAGAATGTCTGCTTCTGAGCTGAAAGAGTTGAAGAGTCAACTTGAAGACTTGCTCGAGAAGAGGTTTATTTGTCCTAGTGTGTCGCCGTGGGGTGCACCTGTTCTGTTGGTCAAGAAGAAAGAAGGTTCTATGAGATTATGTGTTGATTATAAACAACTGAATAAAGTGACGATTAAGAACAAGTATCCACTTTTGAGGATTGACGATCTGATGGATCAGCTGGTTGGAGCTTGTGTGTTTAGCAAAATTGATTTGAGGTCTGGGCATCATCAGATTCGTGTAAAGGCTGAGGATATTCAAAAGACTGCTTTTCGAACAAGGTACGGTCACTACGAGTACTCCGTGATGCCTTTTGGTGTGACTAATGCACCTGGTGTATTTATGGAGTATATGAATAGAATTTTTCATGATTATCTGGATAAGTTTGTTGTTGTGTTCATCGATGATATATTGATTTATTCCAAGAGTAAAGAGGATCATGCCGAGCATTTGAAGGTTGCGTTATCGGTGTTGAAAGAGAGGAAGTTGGTTGCTAAACTCTCCAAATGTGAGTTTTGGTTGAGTGAAGTAAGTTTTCTTGGACATGTGATTTCGAGTGGTGGTATTTTTGTGGATCTTAAGAAGATTGAAGTTGTATCTCAGTGGGAAGCTCCTAAGTCTGTTGCTGAGATTAGAAGTTTCCTTGGTTTGGCTGGTTATTATAGGAAGTTCATTGAAGGATTTTCTAAGTTGTCGTTACCATTGACGCAGTTGACTAGGAAAGGTCAAGCTTTCATTTGGACTTCGCAGTGTGAAGCGAATTTTCAAGAGCTTAAGAGAATATTGACTACGGCTCCTATTTTGATTTTACCGGATCCGTTAGAAACTTTCGTTGTGTATTGTGATGCTTCTTTGTTGGGTTTGGGAGGTGTTTTGATGCAAAAAGGGAAAGTGGTAGCTTATGCTTCAAGGCAACTTAAAGTTCATGAGAGGAATTACCCGACGCATGATTTAGAGTTGGTCGCCGTTGTGTTTGTGTTGAAGATTTAGACATTATTTGTTTGGATCGAGATTTGATGTGTTTAGTGATCACAAGAGTTTGAAGTACTTGTTCGATCAGAAAGAATTGAATATGAGGCAAAGAAGATGGTTGGAATTCTTGAAAGATTATGATTTTGGTTTGAATTATCATCCTGGAAAGGCAAATGTTATAGCTGATGCATTGAGTAGGAAGTCATTGCACATGTCTATGTTGATGATTCGAGAGTTTGAATTGTTGGAGCAATTTAGAGATTTGAGTTTGGTTTGTGAAGCGACGCCTTCGTGTGTTAAGCTTGGTATGTTGAAGCTTACGTGTGGCATTATTGACGAGATTAGAGAAGGTCAAAAGTCAGATTTGAAATTAGTCGATGTTATGACATTGATTAATCAAGGTAAAGGTGGTGACTTTCGGATTGATGAGAATGGTATCATGAGGTGTCGTGATCGAGTTTGTGTTCCGGATGTTGCGGATTTGAGAAAGAGGATTCTGGAGGAAGGGCATAGAAGTGGTTTGAGTATTCACCCTGGTGCTACTAAGATGTATCAAGACTTGAGGAAGATGTTTTGGTAGCAAGGTATGAAGAAAGATGTAGCGGAATTTGTGTATTCATGTTTGACTTGTCAAAAGTCAAAGATTGAACATCAAAAGTCGTTTGGTTTGATGCAACCGTTATCTATTCCCGAGTGAAAGTGGGATAGTATCTCTATGGATTTTGTTTCGGGCTTGCCGAGGATATTGAGTAATTGTGAGGCGATTTGGATCGTTGTGGACAGGTTGACGAAATATGCTCATTTTATTCCGATGAGGATGGATTATTCGATGGAGAGACTTGCTAAGTTGTACATCGAAAGGATTGTGTGTTTACATGGTATTCCGTCGAGCATTGTTTCGGATAGAGATCTGAGGTTCACTTCGAGATTTTGGGAAGGTTTGCAAAGTGCTTTGGGTACGAAGTTGCGTTTGAGTTCGGCATATCATCCACAAACTGATGGTCAAACGGAGAGAACTATTCAGTCACTTGAAGATCTTTTGAGGTCTTGTATTTTGGAACAAGGAGGAAATTGGGATAGTTTCTTGCCTTTGATCGAGTTTACGTATAACAACAGTTTCCATTCGAGTATTGGAATGGCACCTTTTGAGGCTCTTTACGGTAGAAGGTGTAGAACTCCTTTGTGTTGGTACGAATCGGGAGAGAGTATTGTGGTTGGACCCGAGTTGATTCAAGAGACTACGGATAAGATTAAGATGATTCAAGAGAAGATGAAGGCTTCTCAGAGTCGTCAAAAGAGTTATCATGAAAAGAGGAGGAAAGCTCTTGAGTTTGAGAAAGATGAGCATTTATTTCTTCGAGTTACGCCAATAACGGGTGTTGGTAGAGCTTTGAAGTTGCGTAAGTTGACGCCGCGTTTCATTGGTCCTTATCAGATTTCCGAGAGGATAGGTGAAGTGGCATATCGGATTG
The DNA here is from genome assembly GCF_024323335.1 of Lathyrus oleraceus. Taxonomy (NCBI): domain Eukaryota; kingdom Viridiplantae; phylum Streptophyta; class Magnoliopsida; order Fabales; family Fabaceae; genus Lathyrus; species Lathyrus oleraceus. Next base: position 367,163,085 of record NC_066583.1, on the reverse strand, counting down.
CATTACCACCATCACTTTCTAATCTTCATGATGTGTTCCATGTGTCTCAATTGAGGAGGTACATTGCGGATCCATCGCATGTTGTTCCATTAGATGATGTTCAAGTGAGGGATAATTTGACGGTTGATACATCACCTATGCGAATTGAAGATCGAGAAGTGAAGAAGCTTCGTGGTAAGGAGATTGCTTTGGTGAAAGTGATATGGGGAGGAGTCGCCAATGGCAATATTACTTGGGAACTCGAGGATAAGATGAAGGAATCGTATCCGGAGTTTTTCGTTTGAGGTAAATTTTCGAGGCCGAAAATCTTTTAAGTGGGGGAGAGTTGTAACAACCCAATTTTAGTATTTATTTCTTATATTATTATCACTATATTTTATTTTATCTATTTGGAGTGTTAATTAATTAATTGGTTGCTAGGTAGTATAATAATCGATTATATTAATTAATTTGGTGTGTTAATTAATTATTTAGTTGATATGAGGTATAATGAATAATGGAATTAATTAACTTGGTGTGTATATTGTGTTAGTTTAATTTAATTGAACTAATTAGAGACATCTAAATATTAGGTCTTATTGGGCCTATTAATTAAATTGGAGGTATCACTCTTTAAGCCCAAATATAATACTATATATAAGAGGTATGAGAGTGAGAATTAGGATTCATTAGCTCATTGAAGGCAATAGAGAAAGAAAGAGGAGAAATAAGGAGAAGAGGGGAAGAACAAGAGGGAAGCTAAGGTTTCCAGAAAATTGAAGAGGTAAGGGGGAGAATCGTTATTATTATGGGTTAGTATGATTGGGTCAAGGGGTAGATGTATGTTTAGGTTAAAATCCCTAATTTTGTATGGTTGTTTGAAATTGTTAGGTTTGATGAGTATTCTTGATTTGTGGTGATTTGATTGTGTTAAACTGCAAATTTACGTTATATACTTAGAGTAGTGTATGAGTCATGATTTTCTGAATGTTTGGCTTTTTACGGAATAGAAATCGGAGGTCCGAAAGTCCTTCAACGATGAAAAATGCAGAAAATTCTGCATGTTGTTTTTGTGTTAACCGATTACCCACCGAGCGTTAACCGGTTACTTGCTTAAAAATCTGCATTCTGTTTTATGTTAACCAGTTACCCACCGAGCGTTAACCGATTACTTGCTTAAAAATCTGTTGATTCTATTTTTGTGTTAACCGGTTACCCGCCGAGCGTTAACCGGTTACTTGCTTGAAAATTTGCGCAGGAAATTAATTCTATTTTATGTTAACCGGTTACCCACCGAGCGTTAACCGGTTACTTGCTGTGAAAAGTGAAAAATTGAGATTTTAAAAGTTGTACTCAATTTGGAATGAAAACTAGGTGTGTGTATTTGATAATTAACATATATATGTGAATAGTGGATTGTGATGAATGTGTATATGTACTATTGGTGGATAATTCATAGAGTTGAATTATGGTTATATGTGGAATGTTTAGATAGTAGAGATGATCTTAATTGCATATTATGTGAATGGTGTAATTGTTATGAATGTGTATATGTACCATTGGTGGATAATTCATAGAGTTGAATTATGGTGATATGTGGAATGTTAAAATGGTAGAGATGATCTTAATTGCATATGTATTGGTATTTGTACATTCATTCATGGCATGGTCGGCTTCATAGTGGAGGCGGTGAAACCGTGGGTTCACATGGTAGCATACGTTGATCCTTAATTAGAAATAGGCGTAGTAGTAGACGGTGATCCTTAATTGGAAATAGACGTAGCATACGTTGATCCTTAATTGGAAATAGGCGTAGTAGTAGACGGTGATCCTTAATTGGAAATAGACGTAGCACACCTTGATCCTTAATTGGAAATGGGCGTGGTAGTGGCTTTGATCTTGTCCGGATCGAAAGCGTGGCTTGGATTCTAGATATTGAATCAGAAAGCGGTGAAACGTTGGGTTCACATTGAGGTACCACATGCATAGAGTCACATGTCTTGCATTGAGTCACATTAGAGTTTTGTGATCATCGCGTGTATGCATTGTTGTGATTGTGATGTGTGTATGAAATATGGTGATTGAGTTTGGTGATGTTTGAATACATAATTTGGCAAAATGTGTGATGGATTCCTTTAATTGTTGATTTAATCATTGTGCTTTATTATACTTCTTCATAATGATTTGAATTCTCACCCTTCTGTTGGAATGATGCTTTACACGGCATCGTGCAGATACTCCAGAGTAGTATTGCTGAAGTAAGTGGACGGTAGCTCGCTCGAGATTAGCCGGAGAGTTTCCGTATTTTAGTTTGAAGACTAGGTAATGAGTCAATGCTCTGGTCATGTAACACTGGGTAGATTAGTAGTATTGAACTCATATCTTATTTGGATATGCATTAGGTTATTAGTTGTTTTATTTTATCTTGAGGTGATTATTGAGAGATGATCATGGTATGGGACATGGATCATTTTATGAAATACATGAGTATTCATTATTTTCCGCTGTGAACACATATCCTTGAATATTCATGATAATTGAAATGTGTTATTTTAAATGACCAGGTGTATTGATGATGAATGAGGTTGGTTTTTGAAAGCTTTTAGTTTTTGAAAACGTCGATATGACGCCCTTTTGTTTATATGCGTGCTTATTTACTCTGATTAATGTTAAGTATTTTGGGGTAGAAAAATGGGTGTTATAGTGAATACACTTCTCAATAATTTTCTAGATTTTGAATAACGAAATTATAAAGCATTAGGTCATTTCACCATATACACCTCAACATAATGGCATAACTGAAAAGAAGAATCGAAGTAGATTGAATATTGCTAGGAGCATGTTCAAAGCTAAAGATATGTCAAAGATATTTTGGGTGAAGCAGCTTCGACAATAGTATACATTCTAAACAGATGTCCAACCAATAAGATAGTTGAAAGGACTCCTTATGAGGCTTAGACAAGCGTGGAGCCGATTGTTAGTCATCTTAGAGTCTTTGGATAAATATGCTTTAGGCATGTATCTGAACAATTGAGAAAGAAACTAGATGACCGAAGGCAGGCTATGATGCTTATAGGTTATCATTCGGTTGGTGCATACAAGTTGTAATCAATGAATGATGATAAATTGTGTAAGGGCAAATTGTCAGACAACATACAACCACAAGTTTCGATGATGACAAATGACCATCATGGACGAATCGGCATTGTCGATTCCACGTCTACAAACAAATGCAACACATCACTTATCATATCCTTCTCTATGCTTATCTAAATCTGCTATATTTCATAAAACATATGTGGATAACGTGTGATCATGACGAAACGCATGAAAACCACAAAATACGAATTTTTGCAGATTTGCAGGCTTTGAGTCGACCATAGGGGTCGACGCATCTCCCACGGGTCAGCGTATAACACAGACCAGTTGGTGACTGGTCAGCGCATGTTTGCTTGAGTCGACCACAGGTCAGCGCATGGCATAGTGCTGTTGGCCACGGGTCAGCGCATGGAACACTTGAGTCGACCATAGGGGTCGGCGCATTTCCCACGGGTCAGCGCACGCCGACCTATGGTCGACCGCTCGTGCGTAAACTCAGTTTTCTGAGTATTTTCCACTGTTTGAAAAGCTGTTATTTTTGGTTGGTAAGCTAGTTACTATAAATAGAAGTCAAATTACTTTTATCAACTAACATTTGTCAAATTGATTTCAAGTGTTCAAGGAAACAAGAAAAAGTAAAATAGGTGTCCAAGATTCATCATCTTCATCTTCAACATCTCACAACACATCAACTACACACAACCATTTTTGATGTGCTTCGTGATCGGTTAAAGGTGATAAGGTTCGAAGCCGAGATTGGAGAATCCGGTTCGGGTTGAAGCTTGTGGCAGGTTTTTTCTTGAATAAAACCGTTAGGGTTTTGTCCTCCAAGACCGGTTTGTGTTTGGGGGTTTTTGGACGAATTGCTTCATCAATACTCAGCTGAGCGAAGGTGATTAAGAAGAGGAAGTCTTCATCAGTCTAGTAGCGGATTCCGTGATATTGAAGGGAAGAACTCGGGTTCGATTCGTTGTGGTTGAGATCAGCCGGGCCGAGGGTTTGAAGAACGGAAGGATTTTCAACAAAGGGGCTGGAATCGGAGGTCTATCAACAACAATCGAAGGTATTGATTCATCTTGAATCAAGGAACAAGGAGAAGAAGCAACATTCAACATCTTGAGAGTTCAGTTGTTTACTTGCTTTGCAATCCTTGTATAAACGGTTAAATTCTACAGGTGATATCTAATTAAATCATCTCAATTCTAATTTTAGAATTGAGGGCAGACGTACCCCGAAGCGAGGACGGCGGGGGAACTGCCTCATCAAATCTGTGTCTTCTTTAATTTTCTGCATAATTGTTTTTCAACTTAAAAATTAAGTAATTTTAGTATAAGCACTTTTACCAAACATTGATATTAATTGAGTAAGAGGTTAAAACTCTGTTTTTGAATCCAAAGTACAATAGGACATTGTACTAGATTAATTGGAATCACTTACTCAACACAAATATCACTTGGAGTGTTTTTGGCACACCAAGTGTTTGATAATTTGCCTAAACCAAAAATTATCTTAAGTGTGTATCTAGTTTAATTTGGTATTTGAATCATTGGAACTAGGAATCCTAGTAAGTGAAACAAATCATTGATTGTGCAAATAGTGTAGTGATTCATATTTCACTTTATCTCTAATCCATTGGCTTGACGCATATCCGGTTTTCCAATAACGGTTCGTTTTAGACTATATTTTTCCTCGGACGCTTCCGCACTTAAAACAAATTTTAAAAACCATTTTTAAATTGGTAGCGCCGACTTAATTTTTAATTGGGATCTATTCAACCCCCCCCCCCCTTTTTAGATCCGTGCCATAGTCTAACAAGTGGTATCAAGAGCTCCGGTTAACTCTGTGCTTCAAAATATAACTTTGATAGAAAATGGCTAACGAACCTAAAGGGGCTTATAATAGAGCTCCCGTTTTCAATGGTGAAAATTATAGTTATTGGAAAGAATGTATGCGGGTGCACATAAATTCCATAGATAGAAAAATATGGAACGTTATTCTCAATGGTCCAATTGAAATAACCATGACCAATGAGAACAATGAATTAGTGCCTAAGCCCAAAGCACAATGGACCGATGATGATGAAAAGAAATACAATTATGATTGGAAAGCCAAAAATATCCTAATCTCCTCATTAGGTGTAGATGAATACTATCGTGTATCCCATTGTCCTACTGCTAAGGCCATGTGGGATTCACTACAAATTGCCCATGAGGGGACGAACGATGTTAAGTTGGCAAGAATCAACACACTAACACAAGAGTTTGATCTCTTTTTCATGGAGTAAGGGGAAACCATTGCTGACATGCAAAAGAGATTTACTCATCTCATCAATCGATTACATTCACTTGGTAGGCCGGTTTCCAATGATGTTGCTACTAATAAGATCTTGAGATGTCTTAACAGGGAATGGCAGCCGAAAGTGACCGCCATCAAAGAAGCAAATGATCTTACCACATTAGACTTGACAACATTATTTGGCAAACTACAAGAGCACGAACAAGTACTCTTGAGCCTAGAACAACATGAAAAGAAAGATAAGAGGGACAAAGCAAAGGTGAGTAAAAAGAAATCGATAGCTCTAAAGACTTCCTCCTCGAAGTCTCAAGCAAAAGAGCAAAGTGATTATTCATCGAGCGACGAAGAAGAAGAGGACAAGAGCGAAGATATGGGGTTGTTCGTTAAATGCTACAATCGTTACGTGAGAAAGAACGGCATCCAACATTCTGAGAAGAACTTGGTAAACTTCCGGAAACAATCTAGGTACTCTAAAAGTGATGACTCAAAAGGTAAAATTACTAGAGGGTCGTGCTATACGTGTGGAAAGCCCGATCATTACAAACCGGACTGTCCGATGAACAAGAAGACAAAGGAAAAGGAATCATACAAATCACACAAGAAACCATCAAAGCCAAGGAGAGCATACATAGCTTGGGAAAACGATAGCGACTCCTCCGATGATGAAAGTTCTAGTGATGAAGATGAAAATGCAAACCTATGTCTCTCTGCTCATCAAAAGAACAAAAAGAAACAGGTACGACAGGCTAAATATGAAAAATTCTCTAGTATGTCTCATCATGAATTACAAACTGCATTTGATACTTTACACTATGAAGCTAAAGAGGCCTTTAAAATGCTTGCCTCAAATAACAAAATTTTTACTCATTTGGAACAAAAAATTCGAGAATCCAAAAGGAAACTTGAGGCACTTAAAGCTTCTATAGTAGAAAGCACAAAAGCAGGTTATGAGGACCTTAGAAGTAGGATGATAATCTTTGGGTGTGACACTTGTTATATTTGGCAAGGTGAAGTAAGAAACCTAAAGGCCAAACTTGACAAGGCTCTTGAGCCCAAGATTACCTTTGCCATCGATAAATCAAACTTTCGAAAAAGTATGGTTAATCCATATCAAAAATATAAATATGTTATAAAGGATGAAGATAGCAAAGGCAATCAAAATGTAAATTTCTCTTGTCTATTTTGTTGCAAGAAAGGCCACTCCATTGCTAAATGTAGGTTTAGGAGATTTTTAGTTCCTAAAGGCATTTATCAATGGCTGCCCAAATGCAACCATTTCGTTCCTCACCATTCAGGACCCAATAAGCCATTGGGCACCTTCTCTTGTTAATTATATTTCCATAGGTACAATGCCCCGAGACTACCGAGAGAAGATGGGTTCTCGACAGTGGATGCTCAAGGCACATGTCAGGAGACATATCACTCTTCATTGACTTCGTGGCTAAGAAGAAGGGATATGTAACTTATGGTGACAACAACCGTGGAGCAATACTTGGTAAAGGTAGTGTAGGTAATCCTTCTTCCACTACTATTTCTGATGTATTGCTTGTCGAAGGTCTTAAACACAATCTACTTAACATCAGTCAATTATGTGACAAAGGATACAATGTATCGTTTTCAAAAGATTGTTGCAAAATTGTACATAATGATGATAAGAAGAGTATGTTTAATGGCCTGCGTGTGAATAATGTTTATATGCTTGACTTAAATGAAGTATCGTTAACAAGTGACAATGCCTTGTAACAATGAGTGAAGATTCATGGTTATGGCATAGGCGTTTAGCACATGTTAATTTTGATTTACTAAATAAAGTAGTCTCAAAAGATCTAGTCTTAGGTCTCCCCAAAATAAAAGTTTCGTAATAATGGACGACTTTTCTAGATTTTGTTGGACTATCTTTTTAGCAAGCAAGAGCGATACGTTCGCCGCCTTTGAAAGATTTGCTAAGCTTTCCCAAAATAAATTAAATACAAGCATTGTTGCAATTAGAAGCGACCATGGGGGTGAGTTCGAAAATCATTTATTTGAAGAATATTGCGGTAACCATGGTATTGATCATAACTTCTCCGCTCCACGTACTCCTCAACAAAATGGGGTTGTGGAGCATAAAAATCAAATTTTGGAAGAATTGGGAAGAACAATGATCAACGAAAGTGGCTTACCGAAATATTTTTGGGCCGACGCCATTAGTACGGCTTGTTATGTTCTGAATAGGGTGCTCATTCGCCCCATTCTAAATAAAACACCGTATGAGCTTTTAAAAGGGCGAAAGCCAAATGTTTCTCACTTACATGTTTTTGGTTGCAAGTGTTTTATATTGAATAATGGAAAGGAAAACTTGGGCAAATTCGATTCCAAGGCCGACGTAGGTATCTTCCTCGGATACTCTCAATCGAGCAAAGCATATAGAATATACAACAAACGATTACTTGCTGTAGAAGAGTCTGTACATGTCACTTTTGATGAATCCAATCCGAGAAACGTCGGAAAGGGTAGTGTTTTTCATGGTGCAGGTACATCTACCGAAGACATACTCAAAGGTGGCGAGCCGGGAATTGATCAACCCGACAATGTCAAAATTGAGGAGGATAAAGATGTACACCATGAGGAAACCGAGGTAGCTCATCCGCCTTCAAACGATGATCTCCCTCAAGCTTGGAAGTCTTCCAAAGACCATCCAATTGACAACATTCTCGGAGATATCTCAAAGGGTGTTACAACTCGATCTAAGCTAAGTAATTTCTGTTATCACTTCGCTTTCGTTTCGCAAATGGAACCTAAAAACCCTAAAGAAGCCCTACTCGATGAACACTGATTTTTGTCAATACAGGAGGAACTTAATCAGTTCACTAGAAATGAGGTTTCGGACATTGTCCCTCCTCCGCGAGATCATCGAGTAATCGGCACCCGATGGGTGTTTAGGAACAAGCTGGACGAAAACGGGGTAATAACCCGTAATAAGGCGCGTTTAGTCGCGCAAGGGTATAACCAAGAGGAAGGCATCGACTATGAGGAAACTTATGCGCCGGTTGCCCGACTCGAGGCTATACGCCTTCTCCTTGCCTTCGCTTGTGTGAAAGACTTTAAACTATTCCAAATGGATGTTAAGAGTGCGTTCCTTAACGGTCACATAAATGAAGAGGTTTATGTCGCACAACCTCCGGGTTTCGAATCTCATGAGTATCCTGATCATGTTTATAAACTAAAAAGGGCTTTGTATGGCCTCAAACAAGCTCCTAGAGCTTGGTATGAGCGACTAAGCAAATTTTTACTCGATCAAGGTTACTCAAGAGGAAAGGTTGACACAACCCTCTTCATTAAACGTCAAGGAAAGCACTTGATATTAGTGCAAATTTATGTAAATGATATTATATTTGGGTCTACTAACATGAATCTTGTGAGAGAGTTTTCAGACCTTATGCAGGGCGAATTCGAGATGAGTATGATGGGGGAGCTCACATACTTTCTCGGTTTGCAAATTAAACAGCTCAAAGAAGGAACTTTCGTGAGCCAGACAAAGTACTGTTTGGACCTTATCAAGAGATTTGACATGGCAAAAGCTAAGGCCATAGACACCCCCATGCCAACTTGTGCAAACTTGAACAAAGATGAAGACGGTAAGGAAGTAGATGTAAAACGGTATAGAGGTATGATTTGATCACTTCTCTATCTTACTGCCTCTCGTCCCGATATTATGGTTAGAGTATGCATGTGCGCAAGATATCAATCATGTCCCAAGGAATCCCATCTAAAAGCTGTTAAACAAATACTTCGATACCTATCTGATACTCCGAAGTATGGACTATGGTATTCCAAAGGTAATGATTGTTCATTGGTAGGTTTCTCCGATTCCGATTTTGTCGGGTGCAAATCGGATAGGAAAAGCACCAGTGGCACTTGTCACTTATTTTCAAATTCTTTGGTCAGTTGGCATAGCAAGAAACAGGTTTCAGTTGCTTTGTCAACCGCCGAAGCGGAATACGTTGCCGCCGGTAGTTGTTGTGCTCAAATCCTATGGATTAAGCAACAACTATTGGATTTTAACCTCAAACTTGAACGTATTCCCATTTTTTGTGACAATACAAGTGCCATTAATCTTACCAAGAATCCTGTGTTGCATTCTCGCACCAAACATATCGAAATTCGACACCACTTTCTTCGGGATCATGTAGAGAAAGGTGATATTGTATTTGAACATGTTAATACTGAAAATCAACTAGCGGACATCTTCACAAAGCCGCTAGCCACTGAACCTTTCTTTCATATCCGCCGAGAACTTGGTATTCTCGATATTTCGGAACGGGCATTATAATCTGCTGGTTTTACCTTATTTTCATTTAAGACTATAATCTTGTACTTCTAACAAGTTGATGTTGTTGCAAGCACAAGTTTATTGTTCACCGAGTTACTTCGGCATCGAGGTGATACTGTTCCCTTCTCTCTCTCTCTCTGCAAAGTTTCATGGTTAAATAGCTATACTACATAATGATATTGTATATATATGCATGATGTATCTCTTTGGATGTTTATTGTTGTATGGCATTCTAATTATGCATCAAACTTGTCAACGTATGTGCAGAATAGTGAAAAACTGAAATTTTGTCTGTATGAGTCGACCGTAACAAGGCTATGGTCGACGCACACTTAACATTTTTTTGTGATTTTTCAAAAATCAAACAGTATGCGTCGATGCATACAGAGGTATGGTCGACGCATCGCTCAAAAATTCTGTTTTTCTGCAGAAAACCTTCAACCTTCTCATGCATCTACATTCAAAAATCATCATTAAGTGTGCATTTACATTCCATTACATTTCAAACTTCCCACTACCTTGTAACTTGCATCTACCAAGTGTCTTTTGTCCCTTGATCTTTCCTCTTCCCAAAACCCTAACTTCTCATCTACAAAAAGGGAAAACCACTCTCTAGCAAAATCTCTCTCAAAAACCCTCACCAAGCTTCACTCTACTCCCACACACACTAAGCTTCAAATCTGTTCAAATGGCTTCCACATCTCGCAGACCCACCGGCAAGAGATCCCGGGAATCATCCGCCGCATCTCTACCCATCTCTGCTGTGTCGCTAGTTCCACCGGCTCGCATCGAATCCTTCAACAAAGATATCGGCAAAAGAGGAGTTGTACGACAACATGCTTTCTACAAGCTTACCGCCGAACGCATGCACCTCATAGAAATCATGGCTCTGCTACAGCATCAAGGCATTGTCAAATTCTTGGAATGCAATGCTAAATACAGCGAAGACTTAGTCCGAGTGTTCTACGCCGGCCTTCATGATAAATTTCGCGGGCACAAGTTTCACTCCAGGATCGACACGACAAAGGTATCGTTTAAGTCAAACGTTTGGAACAAATATTTTGATATGTCATTGGATGATGCTGAGAATCCTCTAGCTGAGGTAACCGACTCTCACCAAATAGAAGGTTACGAGTTCAGGAGTGCGTTGAGCGATATGCTGAAACGACCATATCCTGATCATATTGTTAACAGTGACTCGTTCCCACGAACTGTCACTGCCGGCAAGCTGAAAACAGGAGAACGGATTCTTCAGTGGATTGTCTCACGCATCCTGCGACCAAAGAAGGGTGGTCTCTCCAGAGTTGAACAGGCTGAGGTTCATCTCATGTACATTCTGAAGAGTAAGCAGAAAATCAACTGGCCCTACTACATTGCCAATAGGATGTTCAGCCTACGTGATTCCGGACGAGGAACGGCTCTTGCCTACGGATCTTTCATTCAAGAGGTCCTTACTGCAGCCGATGTCAATCATCCGTCCTTTCCGTATACCTCCATCTCATCAGACAAAGAGTTCAGCCCAAAAACTCTGTCTATGATGGGATATTTTTGGTGTGATGAGCGAAGGATGTACAAGTTTGTTCGAAGAGGAAATGTTCCTGCGCCTGTTGCAGCAGATGATGACAGTGATGAAAGTGAAGAAGAAGAAGATGAAGAGGAAAATGAAGAAGAGGAAGCAGGACAAGCCTTTGATCACCATGGTGGAGATAATAGTCCTCCACAAGTTGTCACTCACGACTACTCCGACTCCGCTTGGGTTCAGCATTCACATTCAACTGAAGAAGATGCCTCCAACCAGGGTGGCTGGGGTGAATGGCAACATACTGGCTGGTCAACACAACATCAATTCTACCAGCCGTATCACCATGATGATGAAGAATCTCCTCCGTCTCCTCCACAACATGAAAACTCTTCCGAATTGTTGGATATGATGCGAAATATGCAGCTCACTCAACAATCCTTCATGCAAACTCAGGATGAGCGCTATGCTCATATTAGCAGCCAAATTCAAGCGCAAAATGAGAGGCTTGATAACCTTTCTACAAGCATGAATGAACGGTATGCTACATTTACCGAAACGTTTGAGCGCCAGGAACGGGCGGTCGACGGGGGTCTCAAGTATCTAGGAGGGATTGCTGACCAAATATCGTCGCTGGCTGACCCCTACCGAAACCCGGATATCTGCTACCATCGAGGACGACACCATTAGTACATAGGACTGCATATGCATCTAAATTTGCTTGTTGTTTGTATGTATTCATTTCTCTGTCATGCTTGTTTGTGCAACATTAATTTTAATGTGTATCTTCCTTTAATTAATGATTATCGTTCAGTAATGATATTTGGTGTGATATTATCATCTGATTGTGTTATTTCCTGTTGAATTTTATGTTACGTTGAATAATCATTCCTTGTCTCTTTTTGATGTTGTCAAAGGGGGAGAAAGTGTACAAAGCAGCCAAAATGTTCACCACAATTAACAGCACAATTAACAGTCGTTTTTTGCAGATAGCCTTAGATTACAAAAGAAAGGGGGAGTGTGCATAATGTGTCAATACTGCATGTTGTTTGTCTCTTTGGTTTTGCACAGGTTGTCATCATCAAAAAGGGGGAGTATGTAAGGGCAAATTGTCAGACAACATACAATCACAAGTTTCGATGATGACAAATGACCATCATGGACAAATCGGCATTGTCGATTCCACGTCTACAAACAAATGTAACACATCACTTATCATATCCTTCTCTATGCTTATCTAAATCTGCTATATTTCATAAAACATATGTGGATAACGTGTGATCATGACGAAACACATGAAAACCACAAAATACGAATTTTTGCAGATTTGCAGGCTTTAAGTCGACCATAGGGGTCGGCGCATCTCCCACGGGTCAGCGCATAACACAGACCAGTTGGTGACTGGTCAGCGCATGTTTGCTTGAGTCGACCACAGGTCGGCGCATGGCATAGTGCTGTTGGCCACGGGTCAGCGCATGGAACACTTGAGTCGACCATAGGGGTCGGCGCATTTCCCACGGGTCAGCGCACGCCGACCTATGGTCGACCGCTCGTGCGTAAACTCAGTTTTCTGAGTATTTTCCACTGTTTGAAAAGCTGTTATTTTTGGTTGGTAAGCTAGTTACTATAAATAGAAGTCAAATTACTTTTATCAACTAACATTTGTCAAATTGATTTCAAGTGTTCAAGGAAACAAGAAAAAGTGAAATAGGTGTCCAAGATTCATCATCTTCATCTTCAACATCTCACAACACATCAACTACACACAACCATTTTTGATGTGCTTCGTGATCGGTTAAAGGTGATAAGGTTCGAAGCCGGGATTGGAGAATCCGGTTCGGGTTGAAGCTTGTGGCAGGTTTTTTCTTGAATAAAACCGTTAGGGTTTTGTCCTCCAAGACCGGTTTGTGTTTGGGGGTTTTTGGACGAATTGCTTCATCAATACTCAGCTGAGCGAAGGTGATTAAGAAGAGGAAGTCTTCATCAGTCTAGTAGCGGATTCCGTGATATTGAAGGGAAGAATTCGGGTTCGATTCGTTGTGGTTGAGATCAGCCGGGCCGGGGGTTTGAAGAACGGAAGGATTTTCAACAAAGGGGTTGGAATCGGAGGTCTATCAACAACAATCGAAGGTCTTGATTCATCTTGAATCAAGGAACAAGAAGAGGAAGCAACATTCAACATCTTGAGAGTTCAGTTGTTTACCTGCTTTGCAATCCTTGTATAAACGGTTAAATTCTACAGGTGATATCTAATTAAATCATCTCAATTCTAATTTTAGAATTGAGGGCAGACGTACCCCGAAGCGAGGACGGCGGGGGAACTGCCTCATCAAATCTGTGTCTTCTTTAATTTTCTGCATAATTGTTTTTCAGCTTAAAAATTAAGAAATTTTAGTATAAGCACTTTTACCAAACATTGATATTAATTGAGTAAGAGGTTAAAACTCTGTTTTTGAATCCAAAGTACAATAGGACATTGTACTAGATTAATTGGAATCACTTACTCAACACAAATATCACTTGGAGTGTTTTTGGCACACCAAGTGTTTGATAATTTGCCTAAACCAAAAATTATCTTAAGTGTGTATCTAGTTTAATTTGGTATTTGAATCATTGGAACTAGGAATCCTAGTAAGTGAAACAAATCATTGATTGTGCAAATAGTGTAGTGATTCGTATTTCACTTTATCTCTAATCCATTGGCTTGACGCATATCCGGTTTTCCAATAACGGTTCGTTTTAGACTATATTTTTCCTCGGACGCTTCCGCACTTAAAACAAATTTTAAAAACCATTTTTAAATTGGTAGCGCTGACTTAATTTTTAATTGGGATCTATTCAACCCCCCTTCTAGATCTGTGCCATAGTCTAACAAATTGGTGATCAGTCGAGATGTTCTAGTAGATGAAAGCAAATGATGGGATTTGAGTCATGGGTCAAATCGACAGAAATTAGATACAGTCACAATTGTGTTTGAAGAAGATCAATAAACTAAAGCCACATCCAATCGAAATGAATAACCACCTGAGCAGAATGTCAAAAGATCGACTAGAGCAAGAACTGGGTCGACAAGGCAAGCTGGATATGAGAGATTTCCAGATCAAGCAGTAGATGCACGTGGGGCTTAATAGGAGAAGTGATGATGATGGATGAAGTGAAACCAATCAATTTGGATCAAGCCATGAATGATTTAAATTGGTTAGCGACCATGAAAGAAGAACTCAGTTAAATCGAGAAGAACAAGACCTGTGAGATTGTCGAAGAGTCAATCAAAAAGCCAATTGATATGAAGTGGGTTTACAAGGTGAAGCGAAGGTCAAACGGTGAAATTTCCAAGCATAAGGCAAGACTAGTGGCGAGAGATTTTGTGTAAAAACAGGGTATTGATTTCGACAAAGTGTATGCACCTATTTTGAGGCTAGAAACCATCAGAAATATTGTGTCGGCAGCATCATACAAAGGGTGGAAGGTACATCAGTTGGATGTAAAGTCAACATTTTTTAATGGATCTTTGGAAGAAGAAGTCTATGTCGGTGAACCACCAGGATTCGAAATAAAAGGGCAAGAGTTGAATGTGTACAAATTTAGGAAGGCTCTATATGGTTTGAAGCAAGCCCTGAGAGCTTGGAATAAGAGAATATATAGCTTTCTGATCGAAGAAGGTTTCACAAAGTGTGTCACTTAACATGAAATGTATGTCAATGATGCAGATATAGTCAGGCGAATCATCTTATGCATGTATGTAAATGACTTGTTGTTTACAGGTACAAATGAAGCAAAGATAAGAAGAGTCAAGTCAAAGCTGGTGTAGGAGTTTGAAACGTCCGACCTAGGGAATTTGTCATATTTCTTAGGGATGAAGTTCAAAGATATAGATGAAGGAGTGTTCCTGCACCAAAAGAAGCATTCCCAATATATCTTGAATAGGTTCAAGATGAGCAACTGTAATGCAGTTGCTACGTCTTTAGAAATTGGAGCAAAGTTGAGGAAGTAGACAAATGATGAGTTCGTAAGTGCAACATTATACAAATAAATAATTAGATCCTTGAGGTATCTTTGCAATACCAGGCCATATAGTTGTTAAAGTGTCAAGCTGTTGAGCAGATTCGTGGAGAAACCCTAAGAATTTCATCCCATTATAGTCAAAAGAGTGTTGAGATACATCAAAGGTATGATTGATCATGGTATGTTGATGCCAAGACAAAAGAAGATCAACACAGATGTAGAGGTATATGGCTACATTGATTCATGTTTCAATGGAGATCAAGATGAGAAGAAGAATATAACAGGCTACATATTCATGATCGAAGGCCCTCCAATCTCATGGAGCTTAAGGAAGCAAAGAATTATGGATTTGTCTAAAGTAAAATTGCGATCCAAATTGCAGCGAAAATTAAAATTTTTCCTTTAGTGATCCTTAGGAATGGGCATGATCAGTGATAGAAACCGTTACCTCTTGTGGCGATTGAAACCTTTTATGTAGATCTAAGGAATGATCATGAGCGTTGAATGGTGACAACGCCTCTACTCAGTCCACACGAACGAATTCCTTCAATCTTAATGCTAGCTGCTACGAATGAAGGCTTTAAGTGTATGTGTATGTCTGTGTGTGCGAGAGAGAGAGAGAGAGAGAGAGAGAGAGAGAGAGAGAGAGAGAGAGAGAGAAACTAAATTTCATCTGCCGAAAATTACTTAAGTGTGTGGTACCTTACCATATTTCGTATTCTACTTAGGAACATTTTTTCTCTTGGGGTCATCTTCATTTGACCAACACATCAAAAGTTATATTTCATTGATGAATAAATGATTGAGGGGCCTCAAATAGGCTCATATATGCATAAAATGGTAAATGAAAGAACTTCCCTTGATTAAATTTGATCAGAGGTTGAGATTGCTTCATGGGCAAGGCACAGTTAAAGCACAATGAAATTAGGGTTTCCTTGGGAAACAATCTTCAAGCCCTTTGGGTTATCTTGATCAAATTGGAAAATTGAGATACTTGGGAGACATATATGATGATTAGGAGATTTGTGGACCATTGTCATGCTTTTTCCCATCTTCATCTAGCCATTGTATTGGGTTTATGAGCCTCCTAGGAGCATTGTGGAGCACATGATCACTTGAGCTTCAAAATAAAAAGGGGTTAATGACATATTTTTGTGCTTTTGGTTAGTAATAAAATAAGAAATGCAATAACATATAATACAAGCATGCTTGGTGGTCTCAAAACACTCAAACAAGTCCCAACCCTAGGGTTAAAAAGCCAAACATGCTATGATCCTTGAGGCAATGCACTTGTGCAATAACATGATGCCATGAGGGATATTAGGGTCAAAATTAGGGTCTTATACGTGTCATCCTTGTCCAGTTCAATATTGGACCCTTAGACATTTATCCTGTTATGCATGATGGGCAAATTCCATCTAGATCACTCATGTCCCTTAGCATGCTTTGTGGAGTATCCATCAACTGTCTTTATGGTCATCCAGTTACGGACAACATTTGATTAGCAATAAAGCACTTGACTCTACATCTAAGGTCCATAGTGGTTTCAGGTCGAAGGGTGGTATACACCACTATCACCATCAGAATAACTTATGACACTTTGAATAACATTCTAAGTAGTATTCTCATAGCTGATCAATCCGGTATAAATATTACTCCTAATATCCATACCTATGTTTAAGACTTGATAACTCCTTATCCATGATCCATGAGATGTGATCATCAGTCTATATACACAATAGTCTTAATGCTTTAATATTATCTCACTTCACAACAAAGCTCGACTATGGATACTTTAAGAATAGTGTCCTTATGTTTAATGAGATCTCATGATTAAGTCACACTTGATACATTAAATGGACTAGCTATTCTAGGGACTTTATTAAACAAACATAATAAAGAAAAAGCCTTTTATTATTAATAAATAATTCGATACAAGTATCAAAAGTATTGACCTTTAGGGCTTACACCAACATTGTAATCTTGTGAAGCTGAGTATGTGGTTGCATCATATGCAACATGTCAAGCAACATGGATATAGATGTTGCTCGAAGAGCTCAAGATAATGGAACCGATGAAAATGAAGTTTTTATCGACAACAAGTCAGTTATCGACCTAGCAAATCATCTAATCTGTCATGGTAAAAGCAAATACATAGAGAGGATGTATCATTTTCTTAGAGATCAAGTTAACATGTAAAAGCTTGAACTTGAGCATTGTAAGAAAGAATGACAACTAGTTGATATACCAAAACCTCGAAAAAAGTCAGGTTCGACGAGTTGAAGAAAATCATTGGGATGCAGAGTCTAGAAAACTTGAATTAGGTGGTGTTTTAGTTGTAATTAATAGTTTTGTAGAAATCTAGCATTCGATTATGTCGAAGTAGCTAGTCGAAGTAGTAGGAGTCAGCTGTATTTGACATAGTCGAATATAATATATAGTTGTTATGTCGAAGTGTAACTTGTATTTTTATATTTTTCACTTTGTAAGTTTTGGGATTGGGCTTTATTTTCCTATATAAAAGTCATGGTATGATGTAAACAACAATTTAACTCAATAAAGATTTTCTTCATTTATCACAAATTAAGTTTAGAGTATTTATCTCCTTTCTTTTTTCATTTTCTTCTCTCATCTTTCTTGAAAAACCCTTTTATTCCAACAATTACTAAAATAAATTTTAATCTATAATATCAAAAAATTCAATGTTTTGGAAAACACATTTTTTCCCTTCCCTCTAATTCTGCTACCTCACCAAAATATGGGTAATTTTAATCCAAAAGTTACTTTTTTTTCAACTAAACTAACATAGTTAACCAATTTGAATGACAATGTTACTATTTTGTTTCTCATTACACACCTTTTTAAATTATTTACATCTAACTAGTAAAGGACCCGTGCGTTCGCACGGGTCGCGCAAGTGCAATAATTTATTTTAAAAAAATTAAAATATAATATATTTTTTTGTTTATATATATATATATATATATATATATATATATATATATATATATATATATATATATATATATGGTTGGATCAACGTACACAAATTTATTGCATAAGAGTTTTTTTTTTAATGTAATGGATGTTAAATGATCAATAAATGGGTTCAAAAAATTTCCACAAATAACTTTTTCCAGTTTGGGACATAATAAAGTAAAACATTATTAATTTATAGTAATATAATTTGCTTAATTTTTTTGTATACTATATTAAGGAAATAATCAAAAAATATAATACAAAAATATTTTTACAATTTATTGGTATATTGATATATAATAAACATTCCATTGTTAATGTTATGAATAAACATTCCATTGTTAATGTTATGAATAAACATTCCATTTATCATTGAGATTTTGGACATAAGAAATAAAAATATATTTATTTAGTAATGGATGAAATTTTCCAATCTGTTACTAATTTGAGGTATAAAAGCGCAAATATTAACCTTCATAGTAAATGATTATTTAACCAAAATACATAAACCATGTAAAAGAAATACTAGAACCTCATTTGTTTTAAAATATAGTAACGAATACTACCAAATGTTGAAATTAATTGCAATTGATAGAGTAAGGTTTAATGCAACAAAAGATATTGAAACAAAAGGTTCACAATTTTAGTTAAAATTGTGAGAAATAAGTCCAGCAACAAAAATGATTTAACTTCGTACAATTCTTTGGTCCTTAAAAAACTGGGTTTATACAAAACCTGCCCGCAATCTTTTAGGAAGTGATGATTCATTACCCTGTAAAAAACAATTACATCCATATAAACAAATGTTAAAACATAATGTATATTTTATACAACTCATTCAATAAAATTCTAATAATAAACAACGACATTTGTTGATATAATATAACTAATGAAAAACTTACGTTCTATAAGTTTTCAAAAACTTCTTTGAACACGACGTTTGTTGTAGAATTCAATGAATGGTTATCCTTGTCATGGATTAATATCTTAAGCCATTTTTTGCTTTTGACCCTTGATATTGCAACATATAGTTGACCATGATTAAATACACTTCTAGGCAAATACAATCCAACATAATCCAATGACTGACCTTGAGATTTGTTAATTGTCATAGCATAACATATAGTTATGGGGAATTGCCTTCTAGTCATTTTGAATGGCCACGGAGATTGTGTTGGAGTCATATCCATTCTTGGAATATAGATAACCCCTCCAATATTCTTTCCAGATATAATCTTTGCCTCGATAACGTGGTTTGCCAATCTTGTAACTATAAGCCTTGTTCCATTGCAGAGACCTTCAGGTTGATCAATGTTTCGAAGCAACATAATAGGGGTCCCAATCTTCAATTTAATCTTGTGGTTAGGTAGACCGGAAGTTGTAAGTGTATTCAAAAATTCTGGGGTCAAAACATCAAAAGCTTCATTTCCTTCACCGTCAAAAGTGTCTACAGAATCTGAACTTAAATATTCCTTTTCTTCACCTTTGGGAAATTTTTTGAAATTTTATTATTATAAATCTATGTTAGTACATATAAATATATGAATGTATCTATAAATATGTTTACAATGGATAACGCATACCTGGTATGAATCTCAAAACGTATTGATTTATGATGTCAACCGTTTCAATTGTTCCTGCCAATATAGCTCTTGATTGCAAAAATTCTGGATTCTTGTAATTGTTAAGAAAATTCGGATATGTTTCACTAACAATGGCTTCTAGTGGATCATCATAGTTAGAAATTAAGAAATCATTTGGAATAGGAATATCCGTGTAACCATCGTTAGGTTCTTCCAATTTCCCATCGCCAACTTTTAATATCCAATTAGAAAACAATTCTAATTCAGATGTACTTGAAGTATTGCCGGCTTGTTGGAGTCGCATGTTCTTTGTAAGCTTCAGCACAACACAATGATCCCAAATGTATGATGAATTTATTGTAGAATGTATTATATCTGAACGGCTGCCCCTTGGTACAACTGGTAATATTTGCCGAAAATCTCCACCAAATACAATTACTTTCCCTCCGAATAATTTGTCAGAACAATTGGAACGCCCCATTATGTCTTTAAGGGTTTTATCAAACGCTTCAAAACAAAATCTGTGTGCCATTGGAGCTTCATCCCAAATTATCAACTTTGCCATTTTTAGTAGCTCTGCACGATCACTACCTTTGTCGATATTACATGTAGAAGACTCCATTGTAGGTATTGGAATCTTGAACATTGAATGAGTCGTTCGACCTCCTGGAAGTAGTAGTGAAGCTATGCCTGATGAAGCAACAGTTAAACAAATTTGTTTCTTTGATCTTATATAGGAAGCTAGAGTTCTCCACATGTAGGTTTTCCCTGTGCCACCGTATCCATACAAAAAAAATACGCCTCCTTGTTGATTGTTTATTGCTTCCATTATTCGCTTGAATACACCTCTTTGCTCATCTAATTTAAAAAAAATACATAGCAAACATGCAGTGAATAAATTAATTATACATTAAAAAAAATTGTAAGATAAAATCATACTTTAAAAGTTAACTTTATAAAATTATGACAAAACTTACAAACATTTAACATATTTACCTGTAAGACTTAAGAACAAATTATTGTATTCTTGCAATTGTTCGGCTGGATTGTAACTCCGCTCTTCGTATATGAGCTTATTTCCCAACTGCTCAACCACATATCCACTTGGCAAAAAAACTACAATAATAACTAATTTGATTTCAGGATATTGATTTCATTTTGGAATGATAAGATTGCAACAACAATAAAATAACGGTAATATTTTTTAGTAGTATAAATAGGTAATTTATTTTATCATATTTTTCACTCACATCTAGTCTAAATTTGACCAATTTATTTTATTTAATTTTAATTTTTTTGTGTACACATTTCATTTGAAAATGAACCTCAATCAACATAACACATGCTCCAATTTTATGCAAAATGATGGAAGTCCTCTTTGTATCCCAAATCAACAAAACACCCCATATTTTGGAAATCCACATCTTATTCCAAATCCACACCATAATTCAAGATTTCAAAATTCTCTTTTTATCCCAAATCCATAAAATAATTCACCCATTGGAAATTACTCATATCATACATCACCTTACCCAATGAAAAACTCTCTTTTAATGTATTTTGATATATTTGAATCAATTTTTTAATTATATTTTATATAATATATAGTGGGATTTAGTGGGGCCCATTTTCTTAGTCCACTTTAATTATTTACAATCATTTTCTTGTACAACTAAATGTATAAATAATTGATATTCTTATTGATTTATTACAAATCATGCATAACATTAATTATCTTACGGCTGAATTATTTTAATACTCCACTGACCTAGCCAATAGAAAGGAGGCAGTGAACATAATTATTCATTTCAACCCCCAACTATATTTTGGCAAATAAATAATTTAAATATGTTGAGTTATAATATTATATATGATAACGTGAGATTGGTAAAAAGTATAGTTGCATGCTTAACTTAATCATTTCAAACAAACAATGTAGATTTTCCATTACCAATCAAAAGACAATTCACTGTATATGATAATTATACCTTGTTTTTTTTATAAATCCTTAATTCAGTTGAATGCAAGATTCAAACATTGCTTCAACATTTCTGAACTACCTGCAATTTTAACATATGTATTAGACTTTGAAAAAAAATTGTAAAAAAATGTGTTTCTATGTGTTTTCTATAATTAGTTTTGAAGGATTTCATAATAAATTTTTATGTAATTGTTTTTTTAATTTCTAACACCATTAGGCATGCTGAAACCAAACACGACATGCAATAATCTATTTATAATTTAGTCGTATACACATATTCCATAAGATGACAACGTATTTTGTTATCAATCTAAAATACTTATTAACATTTGAAGATATGATACTCATATAAATTTTGTAGTTGAAAGAACACACAAAACACAATGTTCAACATAACAACATAGGATTTTGAATAATTTCACACACATGAATTAAATACTCATTATCATCCTTTAAATCCTTTAAACCATACATGAAAAATAAATGTCAATTGTAATCCCACAAAATAAACACTTCAAAAAAGTAAGAACACATCCTACAACCAAAACATATCATGTTCTTAACAACTTCATACTTAAACTCATTCTGGTGCTAAAAAGTTCATAAAATATATTTCAATATCAAATTTCCGAAAATTCTAATTAAGAAGATGGTTCTATCTTTACTTTCTTGAATGGTTTGGTGCCTGATAATTGCGTAGCGCCAGACGCTTCAAAATCAACTTCTTCACCCTTGTCAGCAATTACAACATCCTTAGCCGGAGTCATTAGAATGATTGATTATGGATCATTTTCACCAGATGCAGATAATGTTTGCTTGCAATATAAAAAATTAATTGTCAGATATAAAATGAATTATAATAATACAATATTTATCATAAAAAATTATTATGTTAACAAATAAAGATACTTACTACGGAAGTTTCCAAATTTTCTTTGTTAGGGACCAACTTTGCATATTCAATTTTAGACTGATTCTGCACATTGAAACATCGAATATTTATTATACTTGTTAAATGTTTAAATAATACATGAATTAAGTGAATATTATACGTCTTCTACTATGTAGTCATTTTCAATCTCTTTAACAAAGGCTTCATCATCACAAAGCTTCCAAACAGACGCTTGGGAAAACGTTGGCTGCACCTTAACTCTAAAAGCCATTTTCTTATTCAACAGCATTTCAAGCTCATCAGGATAAACCATTGGAAAAATAAAATATCAACCATGAGTGATAATCTGAACTTTACAACTCGATAAACTATTAACATTTTAACTTATGTATAACAATGTACCTCCACCATAGAGTTATGCATAAATTCAGCAGTCATTCCAAGTATAGCAGCGCATTCGGAATCCCAGAATACAAATCGATATTTTGATTCACCATTGCTAACATATATCTCAATCTTGTACCTATAGTATTTTAAACGAAGAAAATAATATGATTAATAACAAATCCATTACCAAATTTATTTGCAATTCATCTAGATTATATGTACCTTGGTATAGGCTGTTCGACTTTTTGCCCACATGAACATTCATAAGCTTTTTCAGGATTAGGTGCCTTCGAAGAACACCTTGTGCAGCCATAATAAAACCATCCATACTTTGAGACAGCAAATTTCAATGTGGTTGCTACAGTAACACATAAAGTTTCCTAAAAGCAAATCAAAAATGATATTAATTTCAAAAAGCAAACAATATAATTGTAATAGTAAAGATAAATTCGGCTCTATAGTATTCAACTTACATGTTTGATTTTGCAGAACTGACTTAAGGACATACATTTCGCATTATGAACAAACCTTTCTACTGTCGAATACTGAGAACCACCAGACCAATTAGAAAGAGATTTTGCAGATTGAGTAGGCTTCTCCTTCTGTTCATTAGTAGGCAACCTATAGAAATAAGATTGTTTTTGAAATTAAAAATTATGTATAATAATTTGAATATAAATAAATAAATAAAATCCATACTTAGACATAAAATCTTGAATTTCAGGGATGTCTTCATTTATCAACAATTTGGAACCACTCCATGCATTTGACACTGTAAATTGTATAATTAATATAAATATTATTGAACGTATAATGAAAAATACAAATTAGCTATGTATTTATAAAGTCTGATAGTGTAATACCTTGGCCATCTTTTACCATTGCATGAGTGAGCAGAATTACAATAGCTCCATTGTTTTTAGGATCATTGTAGTAAGCCAAATTTTTTGATCCATAGATTTCCCATAAATTTCAATTTATGCAATTACCCCTATTTTGCAATATAAATAAACAATATTATATGATGGGATTCAGTGATGCAAAATATATAAATTTATCAAACACATAAGTTATGAAAACAATGCGCATTACTTCAAATCTTTCAGCACAACAGAAACAATAACTTTCTTCCCCGGAGTGTTGGATTGGATATGGTTTATCTCACTAACAGCACCAATAATATCTACATTAAAGTAAGGTTCATTATTGAATGTGTTTGCAAATATATAAGTTATAATAGAATTTAAATTACCTTCCAGTCTATCGGTTTTGCATTTGCCTTGAAGTATCTCACCAAAATCTTTAAAGAAATATCCTTTAGGTGGAATATTTTGAAGTTCGATTGCCTTCATTGTGGTACCACCAAGAAACACAATTTTTTTTGAATGATCACATACCTTCCACTGAAAATCATTGTTATAGACACTGTCATTGTTTATAATGCATGTCATATTCTCCTTAATGACCTCTTTCCATTTCAGTAAATGGTCATGACGAATAAGGACCTGAATCCGATCACCCTAACAAAATAAAAATAATCTTCTTTTTATATGTTATACAAAAAAGCATTTTGTTGTAATTACTAACTATCATACAAAAATCTATACTTAAAAAAAGAAAAACAATTTACCAAGGAATCCATAACAATCATCTCCAAATGTTCAATACCCTTATTATTCACAACACTTCAAACATCCATTATTCGAACAACAAGACGCCAAGTTTCTTTTGAGTCATTGATGTCTTTCACAGAATCAACCTTTCTACTCATTTTCACTGAAAAAAAATTCAAAAATTAATGTAACTGCAAATTTAGATGACTATAAAATTACAAACCTAATAACCTGAAAAAAAAAAGAGTATATAAAGAAACACACGCTCCTACAATTTAAGTGGTTCATATTTATTATTAAAAAAATTCAATTTTTCATTTAAAGAAAATCAAACAACGATAATATTTGGCAAAAAAAATACAATAATAATTAATTTGATTTCAGGATATTGATTTCATTTTGGAATGATAAGATTGCAACAACAATAAAATAATGGTAATATTTATTATTAAAAAATTCATTTTGTCATTTAAAGAAAATCAAGCAACGATAATATTTGGCAAAAAAACTACAATAATAATTAATTTGATTTCAGGATATTGATTTCGTTTTGGAATGATAAGATTGCAACAACAATAAAATAACGGTAATATTTTTTAGTAGTATAAATAGGTAAAAAAAAATATTGTCAATGTAAGAAAAAAACAGTATTAAGAAAAAATATTGTCAATGTACATAATGAATTTATAAAAATTGCAATTACATAATGATTTTTTTAAAAAAAATATATATGAATCCAAACAGAATATTGTATTATTCAAATTTGGTTTCTATCTTTATTATTCAAATTTGGTTTCTATTATTATATTATTCAAATTTGGTTTCTATCTTTATTATTCAAATTTGGTTTCTATCTTTATTATTCAAATTTGGTTTCCAAACAGAATAAAAAAAAATAATATTATATTATTCAAATTTGGTTTCTATCTTTATTGAAAAGTATGATAAATATAGGTTTGATGTGATGTTAAAGTAGAGCATTAATGATGGTTACTTTTGGAAAAGTTTGCTTCAAATATAAGCAAAAAATATTGAAGTGAAAAGTGTGGATATACTGATTTTTTAGGGTTGAAACACGTGTATTGGAAGTTGCATATCTGTATCCATTACATTTAAAATGATATAATATTGTCAGTGGTTTTGGAATATTTTGAGTTATTAAGTGGGTAAATGGGATTAATAATGATGATAATAAATATTAATAAATAACAATATTAATAATAATAATAATAATATCAATTTATTCAATTAAATAAAACCCTAATTTTCATCAAACCGTTTCATATTACTTCTCCCTCTTTTCATATTCTCGGTTTGACATCTCAGAAAGACCACTTAAAAAATCAGTATATTTATTATTAAAAAAATTCATTTTGTCATTTAAAGAAAATCAAGTAACGATAATATTTGGCAAAAAAACTACAATAATAATTAATTTGATTTCAGAATATTGATTTCATTTTGGAATGATAAGATTGCAACAACAATAAAATAACGGTAATATTTATTATTAAAAAAAATTCATTTTGTCATTTAAAGAAAATCAAGCAACGATAATATTTGGCAAAAAAACTACAATAATAACTAATTTGATTTCAGGATATTGATTTCATTTTGGAATGATAAGATTGCAACAACAATAAATAGGTAATTTATTTTATCACATTTTGATATATTTGAATCAATTTTTTAATTATATTTTATATAATATATAGTTGAATCAATTTTTATGTTGTCGAGGCAAATTTATTAAATTGTAAAATGGTAGAGTTAGTTAGAATATTAAATAGAGTTTAGTACGAAATTACTTATAGGAACATGAAATTAGCTGTATTATGGATTGTAATTAGGGTAATTAAGTAATTATGGTGGTAATTAACTTTTATATATTAAAAGTAGATTGATTAAATTCTAACTAAATCTTTCAACATTTTTTACTTTTTCTCTTTTCCCAATCTATCAACTCACCATCTGTCTCTTCTTCCTTTCTCTCTTTCTCGGTCTCTCTCTCATTTCTCTCTTTCTTACTTCTTCCTCTTCTTCCTTCTTCCTCTTTTATAAATTGTAATGATGATCTTCCAAAAAACAAATCCAAATCTGTTATCAACAATATCACTTTTGAAGCCCTAACTGAAGCCAAAAAAGCAATCAAAGTCATCATTTGTATTTTGTCAAAGTTATGTTTCTGAATCTTGAATTTTTTTGTAGATTTATGTTGAATTGCTTGATGTGGCATTGGGGATTTTTCGCTATTGTCTGAAGAATAACGTGGAGATGTGTTTTAGAAATTTTTCCAAAACTTATTTTTGTTTGATTTATTGCATATTTGGCGGATGACGATCTAGAAGTGGTTGCGAATTTTTTGGTTTTGTATAAATTTGTATAGATCCGCCTCTAACGTTTTAATTTTTTTTGGTTTTTTGTTCTCTCTTCTTGTGTTGCTTCCTGCTCAGATCTGTACCGAGGAACCATTGTCCAAGAAATCCACCCTCACATTGGATAACACCAACTTCCATGTCACTATCAGCAAGCACGATTTCGTCTTCGTCGAGTTTCTACGGCATATGGTATATTTCGATTCTACTATTTTTTTATGTTAATGTTGGATTCATCATTTTTTGTTATGATATGTTTTTTACGTTATCACCAGGGAAATCCAGAAAGATGGGGAGGTACATGAAGACGCATCAGATGGAACGAATAAACTATACTTTTGTTTGCACTGTTTACATTGTTTTTATTTTGAGTTCTAATAGATTTGTAGAACTTAATTCTGTAGAATTCTAATAGATTTGTAATTGCTTTTGGTTTGTTGTTATGAATATTTTTGTAACAGATGTTTTCTTCATCTGATAATAAGGTTATTCTTATGTTGTTGACAGTTGTTAATGCTTGATGAATATGATTTGGCTCAGCCTAAAGTATTATATCGTGATGTTGAGACTGATGTACTCTCCTTTGACTTTTACATCCATATGCAATTTTTCTTGTATTTTTTGTATGATTTTGCAACTTGCATAATGTGATTTGTGTAGCTGGGATGACATTCTTTGTTGTTTTCACGCGTTATAGTTTATCTATGTAATGTGATCTAATTGCAATGTTATTTTTTGAACTAAGGATTTTATCATAGCTATGTACTCATTGAATTTTCGAGTTTTGGTTTTTTGTTCCCATCATATGATAAATGAGGCGTTTGTTACCATCATATGATAACTTGAAACTTTAATCTATTGAGACTTGGCTTATCATTTTAGTTTGCTGAACCAATATATGGTTTGATGAATATTAAAGTTGCTTGCAAGAAAATACTGAGATCATACTCAATTGGCACATATCATGTAATAATATTGATATGCTACTTCTAGCCACTTCTCAGACTCGAGACCAGTTATGACCTCTTGGTAGGTCACAGGCTCATCTTGATCCATGAGTAATACATCACCTTGATCAGTTATGAGATATTCATACCTCTCAGGTAGGTGACGTATCCTGCTTGACCTACGCTGGTCTTGTTCTACTTGAGCAGGTTGCTCTTCCACAACTACTTGTGTTTCCTGCTCTAATTCCTCCATAGGTGTATCAATGCTTTGTGATTCTTGAATTTCTTCAAGCTCTACTTTCCTCCCACTGATTCCTTTGGAAATAAAATCCTTTTCTAGGAAAACTCCAGTTCGAGCGACAAACACTTTGCCCTCAGAAGGATTGTAGAAGTAATACCCTTTTGTTTCTTTATGATATCCCATAAATAAGCATTTGTCATATTTGGGCTCAAGCTTAGTTGAAATTTGTCATTTCACATAAACTTCGCAACCCCAAATCTTCATGTAAGACATATGTGGTTTCTTACCACTCCATATCTCATATGGTGTCTTCTCAACCTTTTTGGATGGAACACAGTTAAGTGTGTAAGCTGTTGTCAATATTGCATGTCCCCAAAAGGAGTTTCGAAGATCGGCGTGACTCATCATAGATCGGACCATGTCTAACAGGGTTCGATTTCTTCTCTCAGATACACCATTCCATTGGGGTGTTCTACGAGGAGTAAGTTAGGATAGGATCCTACACTCTTTCAGATGGTCATCAAACTCTACGCTTAAATACTCACCACCTCGATCTGATCGAAGAGTTTTAATATTCTTACCGAGTTGGTTTTGTACTTCATTCTTGAATTCCTTGAACTTTTCAAAGGACTCTGATTTGTGTTTCATTAAATACACATAACCATATCTACGGAAATCATCAATAAATGTGATGAAGTACTGAAAACCTCCTCTGGTTGGTATGTTCAGTGGTCCACATACATCAGTATGTATGAGGGCCAAAAGATCATTAGCTCTTTCACCTTTTCCTGTGAATGGAGACTTTGTCATCTTTCCAATTAAACAAGATCTGCATGTTTCATATGATTCATAATCAAAAGAGTCCAACAGTCCTTCTTTATGGAGTTTGGAAATGCGTTTCTCATTTATGTGGCATAATCGACAATGCCAAAGGTAAGTTGGATTTAACTCATTAGGTTTCATCCTTTTAGTATTAATGTTATAAATAGGCATTTCAAGATCAAGGACATATAGTCCATTGTTCATTTGTGCAGTAGCATAGAATATATCATTCAAATAAATTGAGCAACAATTGTTCTTTATTATAAATGAAACACCAAACTTGTCCAAACAAGAAACGGAAATAATATTCCTGCTAATTACAGGTACATAATAACAGTTCTCTAACTGAATAATTAAACCATTAGGTAAAGTTAATACATAAGTTCCTACGGCTAAAGCAGCAACCTTTGCTCCATTGCCAACTCGTAGGTCAACTTCACCTTTTGCCAAATCTCTACTCCTTTTTAGCCCCTGCACATTGGTACAAATGTGAGAACCGCATCCAATATCTAATACCCATGATGCAAAAGTAGATAAATTAATTTCAATAACAAAAATACCTGAAGTTGAAGTCTCTACTCCATTCTTCTTATCTTCCAGGTAATTTGGGCAGTTTCTCTTCCAGTGTCCAGTCTTACCGCAATGGAAGCAGGTGCCTTCCTTTGTTATGCCTCCACTAGGCTTCAAAGTAGCAACAATGGGTTTGGGTTTGGCAACTTCCTTGCCTTTCCCTTTATCACCCTGCTTGGTGGGTCTTTTGTTCTGTCTCTTTCCATTTCCGATCATCAGAATTGATTTCCCTTTTGACTTCAGATTCTGCTCAGCAGTTCTTAACATGGCTAGCAGTTCAGGAAGAGATTTGTCCATATCATTCATATTGAAATTCATGACAAATTGACTGAAGCTCTCTGGCAACGATTGCAAGATCAAATTAGTCGCAAGTTCCTTTTCGAGAGAAAAACCTAACCTCTCAAGGTTTTCCACATACCCAATCATCTTGAGCACACGGGGACCTACAGGGGCTCCCTCAGCTAACTTGTCTTGAAAAAGGGCTTTTGAAACTTCAAACCTTTCATGCCTTGCTTGCTCTTGATAGAGCATCTTCAGGTGTTCGATCATATCAAACACTGCCATGTTCTCATGTTACTTTTGCAACTCTGAGTTCATGGTAGCTAGCATGAGACAAACAGTTTCATTGGCATTATCGACATGCTTCTTATAAGCATCTCTTTCTGCCTTAGGTGCAGAACTAGGAGGTTCCTCTTCAGGAACAGGTTTCTCCAAGACATACAGCTTTCTCTCATGTTTGAGGACAATCCTCAGATTTCGGTGTCAATCCAGAAAATTTGTCCCAGATAATTTTTCCTTGTCAAGGATTGATCGCAAAATGTTGTTAGAGGTGTTTGTTGTCATGGTAATCTACATGAAAATAATAAAAATATAAGTATCAATAACATATTTAATTAGGCCTTTAATTAAATGTGCTCCCACTATTTTACTTAAAACAAATGACCCTCACCATTTGATTCGGAAAATCCCGTTGGAAGATTTTCTAGTGGGTCGAGATTCACATTTCACTTTGTTTTAAGTTTGCATAGGCGAATTACACAAAACTAGGTTATTTAGGTAGGAACTCCTTCCAATTGTATCTAATACAACTCTCGAATATTTTAGTTGGGTGAATAACTCCTTATTCCAATCCATCACATGGATCATTTCCAACTCTTGCTTCTAAACATATATAATCTTATTATAATTTGTTTAGTTAAGTTTGACCCATTGTTTTAGCAATTGGATATTACAATTATCCCATCGCACCTTACTAATATAGAACATGCACCTCGCGTAGGCGAAACCTACACTATCCGATACTAGTCTTGATGAGTGCTAAAACTTGGAAAATATAAACTTAATATTTAATTTGAGGGAATTTGCAATTATTTTGATCTCACCGGCTTATTTATCATATAAATCGTCTCTCACATGCATCAACATACATTCACATGCATCAACATACATAATGAAACCGTTATGGCCCCTAGCGCAATTGTTCTCCCAAGCCAATGAGAGAACCTAAGCTAACCTAATAACGATCTAAGCTTCTCCAAGCAAGATCTTCAAGGTTGTCCTCCTTTGATATTGAATTCTTCTCTTTCTTCATAATATTACATTACATAAAAGAAACTCGTTTTACATACGAGGGAGTGAGATGAGAAAAGAAGTTACATTAAGAGATTAAAAGAGAGGCAC
Source organism: Lathyrus oleraceus (assembly GCF_024323335.1). NCBI lineage: Eukaryota > Viridiplantae > Streptophyta > Magnoliopsida > Fabales > Fabaceae > Lathyrus > Lathyrus oleraceus. Next base: position 367,131,806 of record NC_066583.1, on the reverse strand, counting down.
GACACGCAGGTCGTATTTTAAAAACCCAAAATAAAATAAAGGAAAACTAAGGCCATAACCGATCACCACAAGACAATAATAATAAACACATTATTATTATTAATTTTAATTCTTTTAATTAATTAAAACCAAATTAAATTTCAGCGTCTGATCACACTACGCAGAGTTAGCTGGGGGTCCGCTGCCCGGTCAACGAGAGCGGAATTTAAAATTTCTCCTTTAGTGATCCTTACAAATGGGCATGATCAGTGATAGAATCGTTACCTCTTGTGGCGATTGTAACCTTTGATGCAGATCTACGGAGCGATCACGAACGTTGAACGATGACAATGCCTCTACTCAGTCCACACGAACGGATTCCTTCAATCTCAGTGCTAGCTGCTACGAATGAAGGCTTTGAGTGAGTGAGAGAGAGAGAGAGAGAGAGAGAGAGAGAGAGAGAGAGAGAGAGAGAAACGAAATTGCAACTGCACAAATGCTTCTACACAAGGGCTCTATTTATAGAACCACTTGTGTGGGTTGCAAGCTAAAAAACCCACTCAAGTGTATGTGGCCCATATCTTATAATATGTCAAAATCACTTAAGCGTGTGATACCTTACCATATTTCGTATTCTACTTAAGTACACCGTACCTTACGATGTTCTACAATTCACTTAAGGGCACCGTACATTACGGTATTCCTTAGTTACTATATCTCTCATCAATCCGTCCTTTTGTGTGTGACCCTGTAGGTTTTCGCGGTATTGACAATTATATTAAATCACGTATTTAACATAATAAATAGTGAGCGGTATCTAGCAACACATCACTGCTACCCAAGACACGAAAATGTCATGTGATCTGACAAATCTTTTTTGTGATAATACTTATGTGTACAATTATCCTTTTGCCCTTATGTCTATATTGAACACAAGACATAGACCGTGTCATCATTGTCCAGTTCAATATTGGGCCAATAGACATTTATCATGTTACGCAGGATGGGCAAATTCCATCTAGGTCACTCATGTTCCTTAGCATGCTTCGTGGAGTACCCATCAACTGTCTTTATGGTCATCCAATTACGAACAATGTTTGATCAACAATAAGGCACTCGACTCTACATCTAGGGTCCATAGTGGTTTCAGGTCGAAGGGTGGTATGCACCATTATCACCATGAGAATAACTTATGACACTTTGCATAATATTCTATATAGTATTCTCATAGCGGGTCAAATATAAGGATTAATTGGTATTACCTATACCAACAAGATGCATATTCTTTTCGGTAGCCTAACAGATAAGAACTCCATAGTTAAGTCACACTTGATACATTAAATGGACTAGCTATTCTAGGGACTTTATTAGACAAACATAATAAAGAAAAAGCCTTTTATTATTAATAAATAATTCGATACAAGTACCAAAAGTATTGGCCTCTAGGGCTTACACCAACACTTCCTTCTCATCTCCTCATTAAGAATACGATCCTTAGTCATTTCCAAAGAAACAACACCTCTTGGAGCAGAATTTATGAAAGAAACCTAAAACGTCTCTCAAAACTATGGTAAAGATAGAAATAGAAATAGTCCCAAAAGTTAATCATCACATTCGAAACTCATTTCTGACATCTGATCAATGAGCCCTTGAAATTAACTTAAGTGATCTGAAATAGAAGTCTCCTCCTTATACTTCAAACTTATGAAGTTATTCAACAAGAACAATTTGTTATTCCCTGATTTAGAGGCATACAAGGACTCTATCTTCTTCCATAAAGTTTGTACATGTGTCTCATTAGCAATATAATTATAAATATTATATTCTACATATTGTCGAATAAAACCACGTGCCTGTTGATGTTCAAACTCTCATTCTTCATCAGACACAAAATCCGGCTTTGCATAGCTAAATATCGGTGAATGAAATTTCTTCATAAATAGTAAGTATTTCATCTTGCCCTTCCATAAATGGTAACTATAATCATTCAACAATACCATCTTCATCTTTGTATTCGACTCCACCATTCAAACAATTAAAATAGCCATTAACCAAGAGCTCTGATGCCACTCTGATGGAAAATTAAGACACAATAATAGACCAATATGCACCGGATATAAAATTTCCCAGACTTGTAGGAACCTTGAGGATCAATAACAAATATAAGATGGCAAATCGAACAAATAAAGGCACAAATGAATACTGACATTTTTAACGTGGAAAACCCCTTAATATGAAAACAAAAATCACGAGTCATCTAGACCAAAGAAATAGTAAAGACAATGATGATTTGTACGGTGATTTCGATATGGTTGGCATTGGAGTTGAGGCATCTCAGGGTGTTTTGATCAAAGGGGGACAAGGTTTAGAAAGTGCACACAAGGTCCGAATTTGTCTTTAGAATTAGATTGTCTCCTTAAATTATAAAAAAAAATTGTCAATGTTTTTTTGTGTTTAACCAATTTGTCAATGTTTGTTGACTTTAAAACTGAACAATGATTATCATTTTTGCTAATTTGTGGAATTGTCAAATATGTTTAGGAAAAGAGTTATGTTTATAGTTTATACAATGTTCGTTTGGTATATGATGAATTGGTGTTTGTTATACTGCATGAGAAGAGAGAGTGCTATTGGATATCAATATGTTCATTTTATGTTACGGTAATAGTTTGAAAAAAACAATTGACTTGCAGTTGAGTGCTTCTCGAATATGTCATTTTTATCTTTATTCTTCTCCAATTCTAATGTGTATTTTGCTTCTTCGAATGTTGGGCTACAAATAATCAGGTAATAGCCCTAAATTTTTTAATATTTATGTGTATTGATGATAAGAAATCCGAACTCCGAACTTCAGAAATAAATAAAGGAATATGTGTTTTCGATAATTGTTTGGTGTGTTGTTAATTGAGATCATGGTTACTAGCATTTGTCAAACAAGAAGTTAGACATTTATTGATCATGTGTGTTTATATGATGTGAAATGGTGAATTGTATTGTCTGTATGACCAATGACTCCAAATTGATTCCCGTGTAGCATGGAGATCACCAGATCAGACTATGAGGAGCTAGTTATATGTACCACAACTCCCAGGGTTCACATGCCAAATTTGATTCAAGGTTCTAAACTTACAATTTGCAGTTGCATCCTTTGGAGGATACTTGCACCACTTGTGAATAAAATCATAATGTGATGTAGGGGTATTCGTGGTTTATTAACTCCATTCAACCAAACCACATTTATAATTCAATTCAGTTTATAATAATCATTTTAAAAAAAATGCAGTTAATTGTTAAAATGATTTTAATTCAGTTTAAAACTAGTTTATAACCGGTTTGTATTTATAAACTAGTTTATAATCGGTTTGCAATTATAAACCAATTTTATAATTTGAACTCTTTTAAAATTAATTTTTTGAATTTCATAAAAAATAATTAATTTAAAAAAATAATAATATTTGAAAATATTTATTTTTTTAAAAAAAACTTTTATTTATAAAAATTAATTAAAATTTTTATTTTTCTGGAAAAAAATGTTGTAAAAATTTCATGCAAAAAAAAAAATTTAAAAATTTTGATTTAAATTTTTCGGGGAATAAAATCCAGAATAATTTTTTTTTGAATTTTATTTTCGGAAAAATAAAAATAAAAATATTTTATTTTTATATTTCAAAAGTTTTGGGGAAAAATTACACTACAAAAATTATTTTATTCTGAAATTTTTATTTTAAAAAAAATATTTTTTCAGATTTTTTTATTTCAAAAAACAATAATTTTTTATTTTTTTGAAAAACATTTTTTTATTTCAAATTAAATTTATACTTTTTTAATGAATAAAAAAAATTATTTTCAAAAAAAAATATTTTTTATTTTATGGAATACTTATTTTATTTTTCAGATTTTTTTTCTAAAAAAAATATATATATATTTTTTATAATTTTATTTTTAATTTTCAATAAAATATTTTTTACTTTTCATAATTATAAATATTTTTAATTTTCAATTTTTCACTCTCATTAATTCTTCTTTTTCTTATTAAAGAAAATTATAATTAAAGCAATTTATAAAAGAAAACTGATTATGAATCAATTTTAAACTGAATTATAATTGGTTATTTTAAATGGTTCAATTAATTAACCATTTAAATGATTTAGTTATTTCATGGTAGAATGCAATTCAGTTTAGTCATATAATTTGGTTAACCGTATTTTTACACACCCCTAATTTGATGAATCTGATTAAATATACCACCACCCTTAAATTTTATAAAATATGTATCATAATGCTAATAGTAGAGACATGCATCTTGCATAATTCTGATTCCAGAGATAGACTCAAATGTTCCTAATTAGCTAAACTACTTTTTGCTATGCCACTGAAACATTTGAGGGTTACATGCGGTTATATTTAAATAAAACTAAGTAATACATTTTGTTACTGCTAATTAGAGGTTAGGGGTGTGTAAAAAAATTGATTATTCATAATCAAATCGATATCCTTTCACTTTTTAAAAACAAAACCAAATGATAAATTAAAAATTTGTGTATGCATTTTATTATCCAAATATAAATTATTATTTATTATAAAATTTTGGTTTTGTTATTGAGTATTCAAATTTTACTATACTTTAAATTTTTATATTTGTCAGTTTTCATGTTTTATCACATTATAAATCAATTATATATTTTAAATTTTATTTAAAATATTTTTTTTTCTTTTTATAAAAAATATTATATTTTGAATTTTTTTTCAAAAAAATTATATTTGATTTTTTTTTCAAATAATTTTTTTTTTAAATAAAAAATATTTTTTATCAAAAATATTTTATATTTTTTTCTGTAAATTTAAAAAAAATATATATATTTTTTATAATTCTTTAAATTTTCAAAAAGGTTATTTTTTCAAATTTTCAGAATAAAAAAAGTTTTTATTTTCTATAATTTTAGAATAGAAATTATTTTTTATTTTCAGAATTTTTTTATTTTCGATTTCTATTTTTTTTGAAATAATTTTTTTTCAGTTATATTTATTTTTTGGAATAATTTTTTTTAAGACTTTTTTTATTTTCAATTTTTTTTTCATTTTCAGAATATAATTTTATTATTTTCAATTTTTTTTTATATATATTTTTTTCTTTTATCTGAATATTTGTTATTTTTTTCTAAAAAAAATGTTTTTTTGTATGTTTTTAAATTCTAATAAAATTTGTTTATGTTTTTAAATTTAAAAAAAATAATATTAATTTAAAGAAAATAAAATTTAAATTAAATTAAATAATTTTGATTAAAATCAAAATCTATTTAAAACCAATTTTAAACCGATTCAGAACCCGTTCTAAATTTTAAATTGGTTTTTGTGAGAAGTGGTTTGATTTATAAACCATAACCATGAAAATGAATTGGTTCATATTAAATGGTATTCATGCGCATCCCTAATACTTATGATATTAAATATGTTTTTGAGTAATTAATGACAACCATCTCACAAAACAAACTATATTGCATGAATGAACATTAACAAGTAAGCTTACGTGTTCCTGGTCATTATACTATCCAACCTTAGCTGTGTATTATGCTACTGCCTTAGCCGTATATTTCCTTTTATAATATTGATTAACTGACTCCGTTTTTTATTATAAGTTGTTTTAGAAAAATATATTACACTATAAATCGTTTTATAATACCAATAAATCATTAATGTTATTTTTTTTATTATACCATTAAATATTTATTATTCTCTCTTTTTAATAATATCAATTTGTGTTTCCAATACCATTAATAAAGAATAATTTTGTAAAACTCTTCATAATTTATCTTTTTAATATCATAATTATTATATTTTCTAATATGTATAAAAAATCAAAACCAACTTATAATAAAAAAATCTTCTATATTTTGATGTAGCAGTTACCTAAACCATCTATTGATTTGCAATATTTTGATGTAGCTGTTACCTAAAACATTTATAACAGAAAAGTTGATTTGCAATATTTTGATTTAGCAGTTACCTAAAACATTTATAACAGAAAAGTTGATTTGCAATATTTTGATGTGGCAGTTACCTAAAACATCTATAACAGAAAAGTTGATTTGCAAGTGGTTTCATTAAAGAATTTAATTTCTAATTAAGTTGTCGGTTTGATGTTTTGATTAGGGGTGGTACAAAATATGTCGACCCGACCGAAAATCCAAAATATTAATTATCACTTCGGGTGGGCCGGTTCGGGTAATGGATGGAGAAATTACAAAAAAAATTAGTTTATGGTGGATATATTCGGACGGATTCGGTCTCTAAAATTACATCTATCGGTATCCTAAACCGTCCGAAATTGAACTCATTAGATGATGTAGGTTGCACTACAACTGTATCACTACTACTCTACTATTTTTAGGCTACACAACAAATCAATTAATTGATTTTCACTCTTTCATTGCCACGTCATCTCTATCATTCCTTGTTTCAATCTCTCTCTTTTTCATCTTCTTACTTTCTTACTTTGAACCTTATCTTCTTTCACACCATCATCTTTTTATTTCTCTCATCTTCTTTCACAACCATTTTTATTTATTCCAATTAAAGTTAGTTATTCTATTTCACTAGCTTTTGGTTTAGTGTAATAAAGTTCGCATTAAAATTATTTAGTCTCATGGAGACTCTTTCGGTTAGTGTATGAACTACACTATTAAAATAAAAAATATTTGTAATGTGTTTTAGTAATGTATGAACTACATAGTTAAAATTATTTGTTAATGTATGAACTATTAAATTAAAAATATTTGTAACATCATTTTTTTGATTCTTTTGTTTTCCAGTACAATCACACGAATAGTGATCATACTTCTGACAATTGAAACACTGAATGTGACTTTTGTTAGGTTTTCTTCCACCATCTTTTCATTTACCTGCAATACCACCTCTGTGGTTGCTTTGATATAAGGGTCTTCTTTGATTCGGCAAATTTTCTTCTTGATGATTTCTTTTAATAGTCGAATTGTTGTAGTCTCCTCTACCTTTGTTGTGAACCATTTTCCTTTGCCTTTCTTTTCTCTTGTTAATTACGCCTGCAAAGCCACATCACTATTCAAATTGCATGTAACTCTTTCAATCATTCTTTGCTCATGTTATTCAAGCGTCCTTTAAAGTTCTTCATTTGTTAATGTTTACAAGTATTTTGATTCTTATATGGCTACTACTAAGTGACCGAATTTTGGAGTCAATGACCTTAAGATCTTTGCAACAACTAATCTTGATTTCAATACTTCTCCCCATACCTTGATTTCATTCACCAATTTCGTAACCCTAGTGAAAAACTTAGTTATGCTTTCACTTTCTTCCATCTGAAGCAATTCATACGTTCTTTTTTGAGTTGGTAATTTCACCTCTTTCACCTTCTAAGTGCCTCCAAACAATTTCTCCAAAATTTTCTATACTTCTTTCGTTGATTCAAGATCACTCAGATATTCAAATTTGTATGGATCGACACATTGATGAATTATAAAGAGAGTTTTATAATCTTTCTTCTTCAATTCTTTGTGTGCAACATTTTCTTCATTCGTCACATTTTCTGCAAGTGGTGTTACTCCTTCCTTCACAAGATCCCACATATATTGATAACATAATCAATCTTCATCTACTTACACGAATTATCATAATTCTTATCATTCAGAATTGGAATACTTTCTGGAAAATTACCATTCAGATGATTCTTCACGCCATGCTTCCCAAGAATCACACAACCAGTGCTCTGATGCCAGATGTTGGAATTACACCCAAAACTCGGAGAATTCCGAATCAATCTTGACGAACAAGAATCAATTCTTCCGGTTGATTCTACCTCTTGTTCTTCACTATTCACTCGAGTGAATTAACCACACCTTGGTTCCAAGATGATTCCGCTGCACAACGATTATTAAAAAAGAAAGGAAAAAATGAATTGGGAAAGAAAAGAGAAATTAGGCTTTGGGAGAAAAGGAGAAGAAGGAGAATATTTCTGCAGAGTTTCTCTCTGTCTTCAAACTGAAGTTTATTCAATATTTTCTCTATGCAATTATTGTTTATAATGATAGGGCACTCCCTATTTTAGGCTGCGATTGCTTGCACGTCAAGTAATCTCCAACTAACCTAACTCAGTTAAAAACACAAAATAAAGTTAAATCTAATTTTTTTGTCTAGGTACACTTCTTCGATATTTTGACTGCTATACAATTTCTACTCAGAGCATTTTGACAACAACAATCTCTGTCAAAATGGTGCTTTGACACAAAGAATTATATTCTCAACAAATACAAGTATTGATACATCAAAAGATTACAAAATAACATCAAAAGATAATCACAAAATATTACATCAATCAAGGTTAACTGAAAACATGTTTTGGTACATTTTTGGAAAAAAAATCTTCTTTGTAAGAGGTTGAGTCGATGAGGGTGGTGTTGGCTCAGTTGATGTTATTTGACTTGGTGTTTTCTTCAACTCAATAGAAATGGATAGCCTTTCAAAACAATCACTTTGATCATGCATTAATTGAGTTAAAGGTTATAGCCAAAGCTCTTAAAAATAGTTATGAAGGATTTCAAGTCAAGAAAAGTACTTTGAACACTCCGGACACGAGAGTGAACCAAGCCTAATCATTAATGTCTCCACATAATAAGATATTAGTTTGCATAGTTAATTTCATGGGAGAAATTATTACTACAAATAATATATTTAACAACAGTTGTAAAGGAGATATAACGACGGTTGAGGGTTTGTGGTAAAGTAGTATGTGGTTGTAAGTGGGATACTAACAATCACAATCTACAACATGTGATAATAAGTTGGCAAGTGCACTACATATCACCACGGTTGTAATAAACAAGCGTAGTGAAATGCTTTAAGGTCTTGGGTTCGATATCCAACAATGTTATTTTGGTGATTTTTTAATCTGAATAACGTGCTTACATATAACACCAGTTGCAATATTCGATCGTGGTGGAATGATTTATTTTTTTAATATAATTTTTATATTTTACATAACTGCCTAATTTTAACCTGTATTTTTTTAAATCATAAATAGAGCAAAAACAGAACACGAGCTATTTATGAACCACACCTACAGTTGACAACTAAATGACTCAAAAATTGTATTATATCAAAACTAAAAAATGCATTAAAATTCAAAAATTGTATATCACATCAAACCCAAAATGGTACAAAACAACATACAATATACATATCATTACGTTAAATAATATATACAACATGAACAAGGTGCCTTGTATCTTGGTGTCTTGATTTTAAACACCTATAATTTTAAATAATATTACTTGTTAGTAAATAATCTTAGAAATTATAACATACAACAAATTATGAATAAACAGTAAAAAAAATTAGTTGTTAATTTTCCTATATGCCTTCTTCATGATTATTACGAATAACATCCATATCATCTCTATCAACTTCTTCATATGAAGTAGGCACTTGTGTTGCGTAAGAAGGAGTCAGAGGAATATCAAAACTTAAATAATGATTTTCACTATTATGAGGAATGTGTTTTCCTTGGAGAATAATGACCATCTTTTGTCATAAGGGTCAGTCATGTAAATCACTTGTTTTGCTTGGGTAGCAATGATGGATGGTTCGGCCATATAAGTTGTCTTACCAAGGTCAATTCGTGTGAATCCTAACTCATCAGTTTGTACACCAATATTATTGTCAATCCACTTGCATTTAAATAAATGCATGTTGAATAAAATATAATCAATCTTCTAAATCTCCTCAATGACCCCAAAGTACGACCTAAATGCCAATATAGGATTCTTATCTTTCGAACTAGAGAAATACATGGACTCGACCTCAATCATAACCACACTATTTTGCATTGTACTACGATCATCTTTTAATTTTGTATAAAAGGAAAAATTACAAATGTCGTATGCATTCCAAGTTACTAAATTAAATTTCAAATTTCCAGAAGCCATATACCAGAAATTTCAAAATTATCAGTGAAGATATACCGAAAATCATGACTTTTGTGTAAAATAGTTAAGAATCCTGAAAATTAAAAAAATTTAGTACACCGGAATTTGAAAATAATGCCAAATTTCCGGTATGATCCCAAAATTATCGAAAACACAAATTTTCAATTTTTTTTTATACAACGGCCTGCATTAATGGTTCGATTAAAAAGTCATCACATATAATAGATACATATTTACCACAAAAGTTATTCTGCATACAAGATTACAAAACTACTTATGTTGGCTTCCTAACTTCATCTTTCCTATGCCTAATCTGTCCTGCATATGCTGCTGATTCCCATGTTTTTGCATCTTCAGTATAGTTCGGTCTCCAGCGGTCAGTGACGGATGACAATGGACTACTAGGTTTCAATTTTACCTAATCCCAATGATTGTCATTGACAAAACCAACATCAATGATTTTATGTCTGCTCGTATACATAGGTGGAACTAATGTAAGAGGAAAAATGTAATGTTAAGTCTCTTTGACAGGGAGGTAAATATGACATTGTATCTACAAGCCATGACTCTTCAACCCATCCAAATAAAGCTGCAATAGCCTGGAAACCACAATTTTCATCATCACCCACATCAACAATGTCATCAATGTATGGATGCAAGAAATCAAGAAATTGAGACAAGTAAAGATGCCACGAAGATGTAGTGGCCGGTTGACTTTGATCCGACAGACTTGACTGTTGACTTCCTGTTGGTTTCATGCATGATCTCTTTGTAGTCTGACTCCCTTGCGAGCCCTCACCATACTCCCACTGTGAAGGATCATGATGCACATCACTATTTTCACTCTTTCTATCTTCTTAACTCCCCTCTCTAGCTTGTACTACACCGGTGATAGACATATCAAAGTTGTGGATGGATGTGTTAGTAACCTTTTTCTTCAACACCCTCTGACCTACAATATCCAAAGAATTGAAATATGTCTTCAACTCTTCACACTCTGCTTCTAAATCCAACTTTGTACCAATATCTTCATGATTGACACCATGCTCTTCAATGTGTAATTTCTTCCAAAAAACATGAATTGGATCTAAAAGAACAAGTTTGCCTTGTATTTGGCAATCAACAAGTCGACACGCATAAGGTAACCCATGTGTTGTTCTAATGAAGCAACCACAAGCATTTTTGCTTGTACCAATAAATTTTACCATTTCTAGTTCCTTCCCTAAATGAGTGACTCTGTTAGTCCAAGCAACAACAAACCTTTCTTTATAAGGTGTCAACAATGTTTCAATCACATACTTAACAAACAAAGAAATATCAACACAAATATTCTCAAAATGCTCTAAGTGTGCGACACACTCAATTTCTCTATTATCATACATGATGTTGTTCCATAGATCCATGACATGCTCATGTCTTTCTGCTTTAACATACTCTTTACATTTCATGCTAACGTTTTCTGAAATATGGGATGAACATAACAAATGAGTTGAATTTGGAAACACAACTTCAATTGCATTCATCAATACAAGTTTTTAGTCTGTCACCACAATATTAGGTAGCAATTTCTCTGAAGAGAACAACTCTTTGAGCTTCTCCAGTGCCCATTTGAAGTTTTCTTCCCTTTCATACTCCAAATAGAAAAAGCCTACCGAAAGCATCAATTTTGTTGACGTAACACCAACAATTTCAAGCAGTGGTAATCGCTACCTGTATGGTCACGATGCAAATAATAATAAAAAACTGATAAATTAAAGTATGTCGAAATAATATCAATGTATGATCACGATTCACATTACCTATTTGTCTTGTATGTAGAATAAAAAATCAACACCAAGTGAAATATATTCAACAACTTCACTAAATCAGGATATATCCAAAAGATATCAACACCAACATTTGAGTCTTCCCTATTTCAAAATCAGAAGTTCATCTCCGAAATATTCCGGAGATGCATTCCCAAATTATTTTTTGGTAAAATAGTAGTGTCTCACTTACAACATATTTTTTATATGTATTGAATGCGTCTGAAGATACATATCTGAAAATAGGATGCACAAAATTGAATTTTCAATATATTCACCCGAATTTTATGAAATTTAGAAAACAATTGTTAAATCTTTATATTAGTTCTTAGGGTTTTAATGTTAAAAATTTGGCCTTTTAGGTTTTGTACATCTTATTTTTTGGCCTAGTAAGTCTCATTTTTTGAAATTTTTTAAATCCCACACAGTAAATATTCAATAATATAATAATAATTATAGTAATAATACTTTTTATAGTAGTAACAAATTAATTATATAATACTGACATATTATTTATCTAATATTTATCTGTTATATTATTAGTGGTTCAATATCGACTTTTGATTAAACTTTAGAATTTTAAACTCATATTTACATTAAATTAATATCCAATCTGATTTTACTATTTGCTAACTATAAAAAAAAATTAAGTAAATTTATTGGTGCTGAAGGAGAATAGGCCAATGATGAATATTGTATTGAGAAATATTTTCACCGTTACTTTTTAAATGTTATATTTTTAACTTTCTATATATATATATATCAATAAACTTAATCATTATTGTTATTTTTAAATTATAATTCTTTTTTTTATCTATAATATATTTAATTATTTATTATATTTAGTTTATCTTATTTTTTTTTGTAATAATTATCTATTTGCAAATGATAATTAAAAAATAAAAATTACTTTTTTAAAAAATGGGATTTAAAAAGGAGAACGGAAGGAATCTTGAACTAGTGATTGCATTATTATTTTGACCGGAAGCTTCACAGTTGAATCAAAATTGAAGAATTGGACATGAAAGGTATGAGGAATTTGGATGCACAATTAGAAGAAAAGATGATCTTTTATTGCTACCTCTTACCTTTCACTTTTTGTCACACTCAAAAAAAGGCTACACAAAAATTAAATTGTGGTAAACTTTACTATTGATGTAAGTCATGACACATTTTGACAAATTTTGTGTCTAAATGTGAGCCGTGAAGAGGATTAACAACTTAGGATTAACAACTTGACCTAGAAAATATAAGAATTTTTTATTAAAATAATACAGTTTTTCAAAAAAAAAGTTCAAACTACCCCATTTTTAGGAGGAAGTGTCAATCCAATTGACGTCTTTTCTTAGAATTAGAGTGGAGGCGCCAATTGGATTGGTTAAGGCACATGGTGCAGCCAATTTAATTGGCGCCCATGTGTATGGTTTGAAAGGAGGTGCCAATTGGTTTGACATCTCAATGTATTTTGTAATTTTTTTTCAAAAACAGTCTACGTGATACATAATTTCGAAATCGGACCAATTTATATTAATATAAATTCCTGTTTACACAAAAAGACTAATGTTGATGACCGGGATCACCTAACCGACCTCTAGTCCCACATCCCCTAGCTACCCGAACTCGTGGCCCTAACCCACGTTGATGATTCACCACTAGTGTTTGAGCATCTGAGGACCCAGGAACATCCCTACCAACTGCAAGAGATTTCCTGTTGAGATAGTCAGACAAATCAGCGTAGTCTTAAGTATGCAACGAAGGTGTACCGCCATAGCTGAGTTCATGACCCATGCCAGAGTAGTTGGGTTGTGTTTGACTTGTTGGTGGGAGACCGAAACGGTTGAAGGGAGACATTGGTGTGAATGATGCGTCGAGGAAAGGTTGGAAAGATTGTTGTGGTGTTTAGTAGAGATAGGGTTGTTGAAGGTTTCGGTTTTGTGAGGTTTGTACTTCTTGGCTACGGTAGGAGGAGGGACAATTGATGTTAAATGATCGTTGAGTGTTCTGGCTAAGGCGACTTTGGTAGGGTGATGTGTTGGGTGTGAAGCGATGTTAGGTCTCTGGTTGATGATCTATTTGTTGGTGGTGGTATGGGGTCTGCTCTTGGTATTGTGGTTAGGTGTATGGCATGTTAGGGTTGTATGTTTGTGTGTTTGTGGAACGAAAAGTTTGACGAATAGGGGGTTGTGTGTAGCCGGTCTGACAATGTTGTTGGGGGTTAGATGTTGAGGCGTCTGGTGTGTAAGTTTGTTGGCGTGGGTCGTATAGGTACATATCCTCGGCGATGAACTCAAAACCAACCGATCTGTACTAAGCCATATAAGTACAACTTGGTTTTTCTTCATTTGGCATCACTACGTCAGTTAAGACATGGTCATGACGGTGCTTCCATTTGCGACACTCAAATCTAGCGAAGATTTTCCATGGATTGAAGTTCCATTGGTCGTTAACTTTGCGCAAATGCCATTCTCCTAGGTTTGTTGGGGGATCCGGGATGTGTTGAAGCATACCGAACTGCAACTTCACATGATCACTGTTGTGCATCTCCAGTTGTGAATCTTATGATCGGTGTGCATGCAGTCCATACGGCTGCGTCTTCTTCGTTGATTTCACGGTCATGATCCAAATTTAGGTATGGACGCCAAATGAATTGAAATGTGAAAGTAAGTTAGATTTTAAACTTGGTAGAAGAAGTTAACAAATTATAACGAAATAATGCGGTTATTATTCATACATCTGTCGGTAGAAGGTGATCCAAGAGATTGCAATACTGGATAATACAGTGTCTAGGACATATGTTATAACTCATACCACGTGTCGACCATCTGCACCATAAAGGTAAAAATATTAGTTAGAGATAATAATCGTTAAAGTAAGTAAATATATAACATTTTAAACAACTTACTTTTGTGCATATAGGAATGTGAAAGGGTTGTTGTTGACGGGCATTAGGGACGGTAGTCTTGACCAACTCCATGCTTGGAGCAAAACAGCACATCCAGAAAAGGTAGATGTGTCTTTGTGTGAATTTTTACACAAAGAGCTTTAAAGATAGACCAGACAAGCGGATCCCCAACTATAACTTCCTATTCTATCTACATGTCTTAGTAAAGGTAAATACATAACATGCATACTAGAACCACTACCTTCAGGAAATAAAAAAGAACCAATTAAAAGCATAATGTAATACCTAGTTTTTATTATTCGAGCCTCTTCGGTAGAATGCTCATCTAAATGTAAACTGTTATAATATGACTTAAGACGTGAAAGGAGTATACCTTGACCTCTTGAGTTATCATCTAACAAATCAGTATCCAAGAGGTCCATGCAAATTGAATTCGCCTAGTTAGTTTTACCATTTACAACTTTACCTTCAATAGGCAGTCCCAATAGCATGTAGACGTCTTCTAACATCACGGTACACTCACCGGTTGGAAACCAGAATGTGTGTGTCTCGGGATGCCATCTTTCACATAATGCAATAATGAATTTATTATCCACCGATCAAGACATAATTTTGCTTATATGTCCAAAACTGGCGAGTTTGACATACAGTTGAATCATCGGGTCCATGTGGATATATTCGTGGACCCGAGTACAGAACCTTGAAACATCCTATAAAAGAAACAAAAAAATTCTTTACTAAGTTGATATGTTATTAAAAGGTACTCTAGACAAATAACAAAAGAATTAAACGCTGACATAAGTTGCTATGTTTGCAACTGTTCCTTTGTGTGATTCGCCCATTGTGAGGATAGACATCTTGTCGAAGATGAAAGAGGTTGTTGCAAATGAAAAATTTGATGTTGTAGAGGAAGTAGTGAGTGATGGTGTGGAAGAAATGTTAGAGTTACCTTCCTATTTATAGGCAAAAGTGTGGAAGCTTGGAAAAATGTGTTTGCATGTGGTAGCCAAATGAATTGGCGCCCATGTGCATTTTTTTACATGGTATCTCCATTCAAATTGGCGCCTCCCTAGGCTCATGCATGACACACCTAGCTCTGCATGCTTGGTTACGAGGTCTGCATGCATGTAAGACATGGTGTCGCCAAATGGATTGACGCCCATGTGCAAGGATTGTAAGGAGGCGCTAATTCATTTGGAGCTAGTGTTTGCATGTGTGACACGTGGCTTTCCTCTCTCTTGCATGCTGGACACATCACTTCCGTCTAGGTTGCATGTTTGACACATCCCTTCGGACTAGCTTGCATGTTAGACACATCACTTCGGACTTGCTTGCATGTTTGACAAATCACTTACCTATTTAAGTGTCTTACTATCAACATCCAACAATCAACACACATTCATCTGCAATAAGAAATTAATTTTCATCTCCACCAGAAATATTACAATGTCATCTTCACTGAAATATAGTGTCAATGTTCATTGCAATGGTGAGACATACGAGTCTGAGTTATATGGGTTTTGTTTTAGAAACACCGATACCATTCGACTTACGATCAAGAGAAATGCAAATTTCTTGCATTTGAAAAAATGAATTCAATCCTGCATAGGATCTGGTATTATGTCAAAGATCACGTATCAAAATCCGTTTTTTTTTAGAACAGTCAATGCAAGTTTTTCCCGCTAAAGGTACGGGATGATGAAGATGTTGAATACATGTTTGTTAGTCACGAACATTCTGGATGCAATTGTATTGAGTTGTATATTACTCTTCAACCAAGTATACCATTTCAGCAATCTCAAATAACTAGTTAGGATGAATCTGATGAATTTGATTCACAATACTCAGATGGCGTCGACCCATAAGCAGAAGCAGAAGTCAATGTCGTTGATAATGAAGAAGAAGAGACCGAGATACAGGTCGATCATATGTTGAACAACGACATTGAAGATGATGATCAACCAACGCTATTACCTCCTAGTCATGTCTATAATCCACCTCAACATATGACAAACATGGATCTACATGACGATGAAACATCCAACAGTGTTTTTTATAACCCGTATCCGTGATCAGAAGGTGAGTTAAAGGTGGGATACATGTTCCGCACTAAAGAAGAATGCGTGTGAGCTATCAAAAAATTCCACATGAACAACTCTGCTGATTTCATAGTGAAACACACTGATTCGAGAAGGTATGTCACCGAATGCCGTAACATCCTTTGTAAGTTTCGGTTGGCTGCATATTACAAAAAGAAAAGCGACTCTTGGGAGATAGCTTCAATAGACCCACCTCACAGTTGCATTGCAACTAACGTTGAACAAGATCACCGTAAATTAAGCGCTGCATTGATATGTCAAGACATTTTGCCGCTTGTTAACAAATACCCATCAATGAAGGTGAGTATAATTATATCTCATATCAAAATAAGATATAATTATACTCCATCTTACAAGAAAGCATGGATTGCGAGGACAAAGGTTGTTGAACAGGTATTCGGCAATTGGGAGGATTCATACAAAGAATTGCCACGGTTTTTGTGGGCACTAAAAACATATGTGCCAGGAACTGTTGCAATTATGGAGACATTACCAGCAATGACGCTAGACGGAACATGTGTTACTGGTAATATAATCTTTCACCGTCTCTTTTGGGCGTTTGACCCATGCATCAAAGGTTTTGCATTCAGCAAACCTATTATTCAAATTGATGGAACATGGTTATACGAAAAATACAAGGGTACTTTGCTTATGGCGGTTGCACAAGACGACAACAACAATGTCTTTCCCATTTCCTTTGCTCTGGTTGAAGGTGAAACTACTGGTGGTTGGGGTTTCTTTCTTCGACATCTCAGAACGCATGTGGCTCCACGAGCCAATCTCTGTTTGATTTCTGATAGACATGCTGCCATTGAGAGTGCTTACAATAACCATGACAACGGATGACATGATCCTCCTTCTACCCATGTCTATTGCATTAGACATATTGCACAAAACTTCATGCGTGTAATAAAAGATAAGAACCTTCACAAGAAAGTGGTGAATGCTGGGTATGCTCTAACTCAGCCGTCATTTCAATATTACCGTGATGAAATTAGACTATCTAATGAAGATGCAGGAAGATGGCTGAATAACATACCAGTAAAGCAGTGGACAATGGCATTTGACGGAGGTTGTCGATGGGGCCACATGACAACAAACCTTGTGGAATACATGAACGACGTATTCAAAGGCATTAAAAATCTGCCAATAACCACCTTGGGCAGATAAACCTATTATAGGTTGGCTTCTACCTTCGCAACCAGAGGTGGAAGATGGAGTGCAGTGTTAATGTCTAGGAAAATATTCAGTGAGTGTTGCATGAAAGTCATGAAAGAGGAGAGCATCAAAGCTAGCACACACGCTGTAACAGTCTTTGACCGTCATAGGCAAAATTTCAGCGTGCAGGAAATAATGGACCACAATAAGGGGAGACCAAATTTAGCTTATGTTGTCAAACTAAACAGAAGTTGGTGCGACTGTGGAAAATTTCAGGCCTTCCGCATTCCTTTCTCCCATGTCATTGCAGCATGCGCACATACTCGCCATGACGCTTACAACCATCTATATGATGTTTACAAGGCCATCACTGTCATGAATGTCTATAATAAAAGCTTCTCGGTGCTACCAATGGAGGAATACTTGCCTCCATATGAAGGTGACATAGTTTGGCACAACGACGAGATGCGTAGAAAGAAAAAAGAACGGTCAAACAACACACGTATCAGGACAGAAATGGATACGACAGATAAAATGATAAGACTATATAGTATCTATCGTCAACCAGGACACAATAAGAATAACTGTCCCAATCGAGAAGCATCATCTGAGTCATAATCTTTTTGTAACATTAGATTTTTGTAACCTTCAATTTTTATATATCATTAAGTTTTTGTTACAACGAGGTTCACAACAAACATCACTACAACATAAGCAAACTGAAAACATAATATTTCTAACTGATTACAACAATCAAAGTGATGTCATCTCGTCCGAACATCATTTCCCTAGCATCCTGCATCCTTATCAATTTTCATTCGCACCCAACCAAAGATACTGTCGAGTCTCTCAATACTTCTAATTATTTTCCCTTCTGGTATTTTCCCATCTAACCAACGAACCAGCTCTCTCTTCAGTTGATCAAAAGTAGTGATGTTCCAGAAGAGCATCAACATCAGAGGTTTGTCTCTCGAATAAACCACTTTTCCATAGCGGCGACGAACACCAAACATGATTGCAAAATGATGAAATGAGATGTGGAAAAATGATTCACACAACACCTCTATTTATAACAAAAAAAATTTACAAAATACATTGAGGTGTCAATCCAATTGACGTCTCCTTTCAAAACATACACATGAGCGCCAATTGAAATGGCTACACCATGTACCATAGTCAATCCAATTGACGTCTCCACTCTAATTTTAAGAGGAGACGCCAATTGGATTGACGCCTCCTCCTAAAAGTGAGATAGTTTAGGATTTTTTTTGAAAACAAAATTATTTTGGATTTTTTTTTTGAAAATTAGGGATATTTTGATAAAAAATTCAAAATATAATAACAAAAAGACAAATCCCAACTTAATCAAAACACAAAAGAAATAAAAGGTTATATTTGATTATTAAAAAAATGATGCTTACAGCATATTATAAATATTTTTTTAGTTAGGCTACATGTTAGTAATAGTATAATGACTTAAATATATAATTGTCCCTACAAAATATATATATATATATATATATATATATATATATATATATATATATATATATATATATATATATATATATATATATATATATATATATATATATAGTTTTTGTTTTTGTTTTTATAATTATTTTTTTTTCTTTTAGTTTTTGCAAATATTATTTATTTTATTTTTTGGTTCTTGTTATTCTTTTTATCTCTAGAAGTGGCAATCTATTTTAGTTGGTACATGAATTTGTTGACTAAGGTTACAACAAAAGTAACTTTTTATTTTTGATAAAACAACGAAAACAACATTTTCTTATTAACCACAAAATTTTTTTTCTCCTCAACTTTACATTTAGTGTCTTGCTTTTTGAGAAGATCAATAATGTATGAAGATTTCTTTTATAGGGTAATCAGTTTCAATTCACATAAAATAGTTTGATTTGTGCAAAGATTTAATCTCAAATTCCTTAATTAAGTGTTCGTTTAACAATTGTTGCTCTCTCAGTATAATATAGCTCACATACATTGATAACTCAGAAAAATATTATATTTTTTACTCGATTCACATATTAATTTATGTCATTTTATATTCCTTTTTATGGTTTTCTATTTATATTTGGTGTATGTTTCAGGTACTTTACTTGTAGGAGTGTCAGCGCGAGAAAATGATGTGAAACGACAAAAAGGGAGCGAAATAGGCATTATGCATTGTCATGATGGGTCCACTACCAGCATGACGCCCGTCATGACGTGGCAAGTACAAGACCATCACTGCTAAAGGACAAAAACTAAAAAATTTGTGCGCCAACTGGATGACGGGTGGGTCGTCATCTCGATGACGCACGTCATCCTCCCCTGACTCATGACGGACAAGGCGTCAGCACCATGAAGCCCGTCATGGTGTTAAAGCTCAAAATTTCACGACACGTTTCCATACTCAACAATTCAATTTTCACATTATCTCCACCATCTCCTACATGATTTGTGACACCCCAGTACAAATTTGATCAATATAAATAGGACCCTTTAGTCTAGTTTCAAATATCCAAGTTTTTAAAATTTAATTTTGGGCAGAAATTTAATTTTGTAAAAGCATAAATTCTTCAATCAGCAATACTGTTACTCTTTTGTCTCTCAGGATACTTGACAAATAGAGTAAGATCTCTTTAACTTTGTTAGAAGTCTAAACCTACCATAATTTTGATGAATTTTCCAATCGATGTTTGTGGTGATTATTTTAAATCATTTAAATCTTTTTGTAAACTTGCACATAACGTTAGTGGCAGTATGTTTAAGAGTACATCAACGTAGATCTTTTCTTAAATTTCTACATGAAAGAAGACACTTTTCACATCAAATTGGTGTAAATTTAAATTAGAGTGGATGTGTCTCAGTAATCTACTTTATAAGTTTGAGTGTATCCTTTGGCAATCAATTTTGTCTTATATCTCTTAATATATCCACAAGTCTTGTACTTTATAGTGTATATCCATTTTCACTTTGCATGTTTCTTTTTATTTAGTAAATAAACGAATTCCCAAGTGCTATTCGTATAAGTCCAGGGATTGTTTGCATTTTCTATTAGATAATTCCTTAGGTGAAGAGGTATAGTTATAATGTTTAGACTTGCGAGGAAAGTTATATGGGTGGGAAAAATGTTCAAAATTTAGCTAGCTAGATAAAGGGTAAAGCGACATTTTGGTACATGTTCTGGTATCAAAGGTAATTGGAAGATATAAGTATTTATAGTGAGGTGGTGATAGTGAGCTGGATTATGGTTCCTATTTGCGAGAAAATTCAAAGATGAATCACTAGAGCTTGAAAGGTCAAGGAAAGTTACCTCATATAATCTCGGAGTGGACTTTTGAATATGAGGAGATTTAGGAATGATCTTATTTCTTATATATACTAAATTGTTCCCATATTTTACATCAATTTCAACATTTCTATTTATTGAATCAATTTCAGTCTCAACTTTGTTACCACTAATTTGAGTTTTAACTTTTGGTTTGAGAATAAGATCAGTCTCAACTTTGTTACCACTAATTTGAGTTTTAATTTTTGGTCTGAGAGTAAGATCAGAAAGTAGAAGAAACTCATCTTCTTTACTTTCATTTCCCCCTATGATGAGATTGAAGGAAGAAACTTTCTTGTTTATGGAAGGTGAAATCTAGAGAGACAACTAATTTAAGAGATGGAGAACAATAAGATTTGTGCCCATATTGGGTGGAAGAATATCCTATAGAGATGCATTTTGATATTTTAAGATTAAGTTTTCCTCTACCATCAAAACGCATATGAAAAAACAAAGTACACCCAAGTATTTTGGAAGTGAGATTCATGGAGTAAGCACGTCATGGGGTATGATTTTGATAGGAGTTTTGGAGGCAACGATAATAGAAGATAAACAATTTATTGATGGATGTCATGCAACTCTGTCTCAATAAACTAAAATAGACTAGCAAACAATAGTAAAGCAACTTGCAAGTTTCCATTGATTTTTTATTTGAAAAAAATTGATCAACAGTGCCCAAAGTAAACAATGTTTCCTGAT
Organism: Lathyrus oleraceus; assembly: GCF_024323335.1. NCBI lineage: Eukaryota > Viridiplantae > Streptophyta > Magnoliopsida > Fabales > Fabaceae > Lathyrus > Lathyrus oleraceus. Next base: position 367,109,874 of record NC_066583.1, on the reverse strand, counting down.
GAAAAGTGTTTTCTAGATATCAAAAAACCTGCAATTAAGGTGGAGAGATAAAATAAACCGCAACGAAGACGGACAAAAGATAGTGCCACAATAAAAGCTGAAAAACAAAGGAAACCGCAATGACGGCGACTAAAGTTTAAACGGTAGGAGGCCTTCAAAATCGAGAGCTCTGATACCATTTAAAAATTGATAAATAATATATTTCAAATATGAATAATGCACAAGCACTATTTTTTTTATGTAGACTATTCTAACCTAATGAACCTTTGAGCTAAAAGCACGAATATAATTTACTATTACAAGAACAATAGCATCCGAGCTTTATCCCACTAAATATGGTCGGCTATATGGATCAACTTTTATCATGTTATATCAAAGATCATATAATTTACTGTTAAGAATAATATAGTAAAAAATAAATTATATGAAACATAGGACAAAGTGAAGATGATCATAGGGCATAAAACGAAACAAGAAATGTACAAGCACCCTATGGTTTGGTAAAGTACTCAATAATGTGTTCATGGTGGAGCCAACATATTTAAGGGTCTAAAATAATGTGTGGAGAGTGGAGCCAACATATTTAAGGGTCTAAAATAATGTGTGCAGAGTGGAGCCAACATATTAAAAGTTTCACAACTTATAAAAAGAGAGTTCAAAAATCCAAGTTTTCTACATCCATGTTTAAATATCTTAAAATAAAAAAATTCAGAAAACAGGAATAATGTACCATAGAGCCTCCCTATATATACACCAGCTGGTAGGATATGAGTCATACTAAGTTTATTTGCCATGGCTCTATTATTCCTCTACTCTGCATATCTTTTCTCCTTTGTCCTCTTAACCTTTATGGTTCAAAAGATGAGAAACAAGAAAGGTTATTCAATTTATAACATACCACCAGGACCTAGAAAGCTACCTGTTATAGGAAATATATATAATCTGTTAAGCTCTCAACCCCATCGGAAATTAAGAGATTTGGCCAAAATATATGGACCTGTGATGCATCTTCAACTTGGAGAGGTTTCGACTATTGTGATTTCATCGCCCGTATGTGCCAAAGAGGTAATGAAAACCCATGATATTAACTTTGCGTCAAGGCCTTGTCTCCTAGCTTCAGAAATAATGTCTTACAATTCCACAAATATAGCTTTTGCTCCGTATGGTAGTTATTGGAGAGAATTACGAAAAATATGCACATTGGAACTTTTAAGCCTAAAAAGAGTAAATTCGTACCAATCAATTAGAGAAGATGTGCTTTCCAACCTTGTCAAATGGATTGCTTCGCAGGATGGTTCGCCAATCAATTTAACTGAAGCTGTAATTTCTTCAATATACACTATTGTTTCGAGGGCCGCCTTTGGCAATAAATGCAAAGACCAAGAAGAATTTATATCAGTGGTAAAAGAATTGATAAAGGTTGCAGCAGGTTTTGACCTGGGAGATTTGTTTCCTTCTGCTAAATGGCTTCAACATGTTACTGGGTTGAGGCCTAAGCTTGAGAGGTATCATCGACAAACTGATCAGATATTTGAAAACATTATCAATGAGCATAAAGGAGAAAAGTACACAAAAGCCAAAGATGAACAAGGTGAAGTAGAAGAAGATCTGGTAGACGTTCTCTTAAAATATGAGGATTATAGCAACAAGGATTTTTCCTTAACAAAAAACAACATCAAGGCTATAATCCTTGTAAGTGAATATTTAAAGCATGCTCACATCTTATATCTCCATATGAAATATTTTCTAAATGATTTCTCTACTTTGTAGCATTGGATTAACTTTAAAATTCTTGGGTTAGCTTGACTTTATCGATGGCTACTTTTCAGGACGTTTTCGGTGCTGGAGGCGAGACATCTGCAAGCACCATAGATTGGGCAATGGCAGAAATGATAAGGGATCCAAGAATAATGAAGAAAGCACAAGATGAGGTGAGAGAGGTCTTCAAAATGAAAGGTAGGGTTGATGAAAATTGCCTCAATGAACTAAATTATTTGAAATCAGTAGTCAAGGAAACATTAAGGCTACACCCTCCAGCACCTCTTTTGCTACCAAGAGAATGTGGTCAAGCATGTGAGATAAACGGCTTTCACATACCGATAAAGAGTAAGGTTATTATCAATGCTTGGACAATTGCAAGAGATCCAAACTACTGGACTGAGCCAGAGAGGTTTTATCCAGAGAGATTCATTGACAGAACTATTGACTATAAAGGTAGTAATTTTGAGTACATTCCTTTTGGTGCTGGAAGAAGAATATGCCCAGGGAGCACATTTGGTTTGAGAAATATTGACCTTACCCTTGCAATGTTGTTGTATCATTTTGACTGGAAGCTACCAATTGGAATCAAAAGTGAAGAACTAGACATGACAGAGCAATTCGGAATTACAGTGAGAAGAAAAGATGATCTTTTACTGTTCCCTTTTGTTTATCATCCTTTGAATGTTAAGTGAGATTCACATGAGGAAACTGAAAGCCATAAGAGTTAAAATAAATGAAGATTGTGCAACTTAACCATGTTTTCTAGTATGTATTCTCTAAGCCTTTTTGTAAAAGTATCAACATTGTCATAGTAATTACCTAAAAGGCATCCATCTGTCATTCTTATAATCACCTAAATTAGCAGCATTTCCATCACCCTTTTATAAAATACTACTCTATTTTGATTTCTATTTCATAGAATATAAATGTGATTTCACCATATCATGTATCTAACATATCTTATTTGGCAGCAGTTATAAACATTATAATTCGTAATTACAAAATTGAAGAGAACAAATAGTGTTACAAAGTATACTTACAAAAACACATGATGAATCGTGTTCATTCAGCTGTTGCATTTCATCGAACACCTAAAAGGCAGCATTGTGAACCACAAATTGGAGGAATATTGGAGATAATGGACTATCATTGCATTTTCTCATATGAAAATATTAAATGGTAGTTGAATTGAACACAAAAAGTTCAAATTGAATCTTTTATTAAAATTTGCATGTTATATATTGGCATTTGCATTTTATTAAAGCTATCCTAATGTGACGAATCTCTAACTCATATTCAAAGCTCAAATATTACAAATGGTATACTTTGTAATATATGAAGAAGCCGGAAGTTGATTGACTTCTAACTGTCAAAACTAACTTCTAACTGACAAATAGAGTTAGTCAACTAATCAAAAACCCAAGGCTTGTCATTACTGTAAGTGATATTTGTAATACTCCCTCTCAAGCTTAAAGTGCTTGACTCTAAGGTCACGAAATGATGTAAAGTCTAGAGGCTTGGTAAGAGTATTTGCAATTTGAAGTGAAGTAGAGACATGTTGAACTACTAGTTTATTAGATTATACTATTTTTCTTACAAAATGAATGTCTCGGTCACGGTAGCCATAACAATTTAAAAATTGTACGTGCTAGTGCTCAATACTCAGTATCTCCGATAGATCTAAGAACAAGAGATAGCTTCTTGGAGCTCTATGAGACTATATTTAGGCCAAAGAAGATACATGACTCACATGTAGACCTTATATCATCAATGTCACCGGTCTAATGACTATCACTATATATTATATGCTCTTAGAGATCATTTTTTATTAGCTTTGAAAGGAAGGAAGGTGAGACCATAGTTGACTTTGTCTCTTAGATATCTTAGAATTCTTCTAACAACTGCATATGCCTATGTGTAGTTAGATGCGAGACCATGAATTAGTAAACTTGGTTAACAATGAATGCATGTCAATCCTAGTTAGGGTAACATATTTCAAAGCCCAAAAGATTGAACTATATTGGTGAGAATTTAAGAAGACACCCGAGTCATATTTGCTAAGTTTGAGACTAATAAGCATTGGTGTGAGAGCTCCATTGGCAGACATGTTGGCTCTTGCTAGAAGATCCTTAGTATACTTAGACTGAGACAATAGAACATATCCCTAAGCATGATACCATACTTTAATGTCAAGAAAGTATTCAAGTCTACCAAGCTTCTTCAAGGCAAATTTGAGGTGGATTTTATTGATAATATCATGACCTAGTTTGAAGGATGGGTCAATAATTAGAATGTCATCAACATAAGCAAATGCATACATGATAATCCCGTGATGAGAGTATATGAATTAGGAATTATCACATTTTCTTGACACAAAGCAAAAGTGGAACATGGCTTTGTGAATCTTTTAATATCACTACCTTGGTGATCGTTTAAGGCCATAAAGCGCCTTATGTAGTTTGCAGAAAAGGGTCTTATCAGAATTTGTGAAGTCATGAGGTTGCACCATGTAAACCTCCTATTGGAGAGTACCATTGAGAAATACATTGTTAATATTGAACTATTGGAGTTCCCATTTGTGTGTGATAACAAGGGTAAGAACAACCCTTATTATTATAAGCTTGACCACATAACAAAATGTCTTACTATATTCAAAGTTAAGTTGTTGATGGAAGTTTTTAGTAACCATACATGTTTTGTACTTATCGAAAATTTCATCAGGATTCTCTTTAATATTTAAAACCCATATGCAACCTACATTTTTCCTTTGACTAGGTAGAGTAGTGAATGTCCAAACTTTGTTTTTTATTTGGGCATTGTACTCTTGTTATATAGCTTGAATTCATTGACAACTAGACAAAGTTTTCTTGACTAAGGTAGGCTCAGTGAGAGCTACATATCTTTATGTTTAGAGTGATCTATCTTTGCTCGAGTCAACATGGGATGAGTGGTAATATTGGGAGTAGCTTGTGATTCAGGTAAGTGTGGGAAACGTGATAGTGACTTAGTGTGAACATATAGCTTTGATAAGAGTTCATTGAGAGACACATAGGCATCTAATATTAGGACTACGAGGCATTTCAAAACCAACAAAAAGTGTTGGTTGATGCGAGTTGGCAAGTGATAGTTACACATCATTGGAGGTCTCAGATTATAGTGACATATTATTGGAGGTTTTAAAGGTAGAATTTGTGTTAGTAGGAATGATTGAGTTAGAGATAATGACAGACTGATATTGGTTCATAAGAGGAATTTTTAGATGTACGAGAGGAGTGAGGTTAGATATGTGTGTATGTGTGTGTGTGAAGAGAGAGAGAGAGAGAGGTGAGTTTGTTACTTATCCTTGTCTCTTCTTAGAAGCACCGCCTTTAGCAACATGAACCCATTTTTGAGAACCCTTAGTCTAGGGGGATCGTTGTTACTCATCCTTGTTTCTTCTTCAAAATTGGAGGAGGGTTAATTCTTTCACTAATAAATTGGCCGCAATATCCGCAAGTTGCTCCACCTCGAGAGCAGAAGTAAGAATCTCTAATCTGGGGTACGAGAAGGGATCAGAGTTGGAATAATGGTGGTCTGAGGAGCAGGTGTAGAAGTGGTGGTCTCAGTATTCATCATAGCCTAAACTCCTTGAGAATATGTAAGGTTGTAGAACATATTTAACTTGCTTACTTTGTCCATGCTATCTGCAAAACAGAATCACGCATGTCAAAAATAAAAGCACGAAGATCCCGCTCTCACCAAAAATCTTCTTCCTCTCCTTTTGACTAATTGCACTCAAGGCAACATGAGTGTCAGTCCATCTTTTTCTCACTTCGGTAGGGGATACCTCACCAGGGTCGAACCCTTCCTTATAACCAAGGCCTTGAAACAAAGTCCGCACTTCCTCCTCCATTCTCACCTCGTCTGAAGAGAGAAACTTATCTTAGTACAATAGGAAAGGGCATCCCGGTTAAACTGGATCTTGGACTAGTACTTTGGATATAAAATCCACCATAACCGAGGAGAATCGACAGGGATGTAACAAAAAAAAAGACGGGTCGTGGACGTGTGAGGCTTTACTAGTAAAAAGTTCCTTAAGAAGAGCTAACAGTCATCAAAACAACGACATGTCCTTTTTTCTCATAACACTGGAAGGGTTAACCACTCCAAAGGGTCGCCGACCAAAATACATGTTGCGTCTACGTTAACCTCGGTGCTCAAAACTGAGAAAGTTCCCGCTACTTTTGCATCTACCCAATTATACTCTGACATAATCGACCAGCTTCAAAGATTCAAGTGGACCGACACATCAGCGTCGCTAGGCTCACAACCATCGACCTATAAACAAAGTTGAATGTAATCTCTAGCGCATTCCTTCCTTTGCAAATTGGCTCATACCTCCTTTTTCGACAAGATACGAGGAGGGGACAAGGGCCTCAACGCGATTTATTCCTCTGCCAACATTTAATATAAGGGGCAGCTAATGAACTAGATGACGAAGTTTCTTCCTCCAGAAATCCCTAGATACCCATTATGAATCAAAATTTCCAGATATGGATATGATTTCTAGTTCTAGGTGATCACTACGAAGAGGAGAAAGATCAGAATCGGGTGAGGTCCCCATTGCAAGGGCAAATGAAGTTTCAACTTCAGAATCAATCACTAGGTCGACCGTATTATCGTCCATCCTGACTAGAAAACAGGGAACGATGGAAGATAAATGCTTGTGTTAGAATGATATCTGGTTATGTAAGGGTGATGAAGCAGGAGAAGACTAAGAAAGGAGAGAGCTTTAAACAAAGCACTGAAAATCACTTCTACTAATCTTCCCAGGGAAGAAGAAACAAAGACATTTTCTGGAAAGTAACCGTAAGTCTGAATGCTATAGGTTGTGAAAAACTTCAAAATAATCAATTCACCCTATTTATAAGGAACAACAACTGAAAGGATCAGACCAACTGTGCAAAAGGATCACAAAATCAACAACTAGATTTCCACTCATGGATACACGCCAACTCGACTACACTCAAGCACTCTATAATTTGTGTCATACCTTAACCGGTCACGTTACTGCATCTGTTAGTAAAGGGTGATGAAATATTTCAATGGTGGAACCGCATTAAATATTCCTGTTCCCCCACTACTTTTTCAAAACTGATCCAAAGCATTTCAGTTCCATTCCACATAGGATCACGTCATGGAAGTCGTTCAATGATACTTAAGGCTTCCCTTGACTCCTTCAGTGCCCGACAAAGCCTTAGGGGAAATTGTTCTGAACTGGCGAAATACCCAATGGACCAAGGCTCGATCCTTCTCAAATCCACTCCATTTAATCCAAAGTATAAAATCAGTTCACATGTTAAGAACAAGGTATAATCTCTGATCTCTAATTTTCACTATACTCATCTTGAATCCTGAATTGACTTGGGCGTCAGAATGCTAATCATGCAGGTCTACCCTGCACCACCGTAAAGGAGATCAAAACCATATTTCAAGATCATAAGTTTTCCAACTTCATCTATTTCTGTTTCTCGAATGAAACAATTCTTCAACCATCTTTGACCCTCCTTGCTTTCGAATGTGTCTTTGAAGGTTCCTATTTCTGCATTTTGCAACCCTTCATGAGTCAAATGATAATTATATAATTGTGTAGTTGTTTTATCACTGCTAATAGTTTATATAATAGGAAACTTCACCTCAAAATGAGTTTTCTCCACCATAGTTTTTACAAGATTCATCTATAGATCTTTACTCATCTTCCCCTTATGGGACTCACAAAAAGTAATACATATGCCATTGATGAACTTCAATATTTTAGGTTTCACTCCCAATAACTCATAACTCTTCCAACCTCTTGGATAACCTAAGACACAATCCATAACTTTACCATAAAGCTGAATTTGCTTGATTTGCACAATAGAAAAAGCTTTGGAGACCTTTGAATAAGATTAGTTTTCAGGTTTCCTACTACGAGCCACCATAGGTGTTGAAAGTTTATTCTTGTAAATGAACACATGCCGACCAAGTAAGTTGTTTCTGCACCAACCTTACCCTAGAAACTCAATGACAACTCAATGATCACATGCATTTTTATCCCTTGTCTTCTGCAAAACTCATTAAAATGCCCTGAAAACCTCCAAGCATATGTCTTAACCTCAAATCTCATTTTTTGTTTTTGTCATAAAAAATTTCACTAATTAATGATGAATGAACGATAACATTGGAACCTTCTAAAATATATCGACTCTATATTTTAGATTCTTTAACCAGAGATGTGCAAAATATTCGTTGACGGGACCTGATTCAAATCCATTTTAAATATCTGAATATTATTATATGGTTATCATTTATTTACAAATGGTTTAGGATCCATCTATATTTCATTTTTAGATAGGTTACAATCCTTTACAAAAACCTAAAATTAAAAATCTATTATTTCAATTTAATTTTATATTTCGTTAATTATTTTTTTAATTTAAATTTTTACAAAATTTGACCACTAATGATTAAATTTTAGTCACAAATGAAAATAGTTAGTTGCAAAATTTATCCTCTCTAGTCCCAACCTTATATCACTCCACCAAATTTAGATTTCCAATATTTTTATACTATGAATTTTGTTAAAACCTATAATCATTAATTTTTAATAATTAAATTTTGATAAAAATATGAATAATAAAAAATGTTCTAAAAAATAGTTTTTTTAAAAATAATTATAATGGTTTTTAAAAAATTTACCAAATTTTTTAAATATAAAAACCGGATTTTCATCTAAATTGATAAATATTCTATTTAAAATGATTTTAAGAAAACAATTAATTTAAAATCAAATTTGTATAACAAAATAGTTTTTGAGCCATAGTCAAATTATAATCAATTTTTGATTGAAATACAGTTCTGAAACATGTACTGAAACCACACACCCTCTAAGATCATGCATAGATAATCCTTATCTCTAATATTTCTCAAATCTGCGGTTCACAAAGCTGCTTTTGAGGTGTTTGATGAAATGCAGCACTCAAATGAATCACTAACGATCATGTGTTTTTTGTAAGTACACTTTGTAACTTTTATATCCTGTTCAATTTCGTTCTGATTTTGGTGTTTTTTGAAATAGTTATTGTACCATATCAAGTAAGATATTTAGTTACATGACTTGATGAAATCACATTTATGGTGTATAAAAGAGAAACTGATATTTAGTTACATGAAAAATTTAATATTGAGCATAAGAAACTTTGTAAAGTAGCATAATTTTCATTTATTTCAACTCTTATATCCAAACATAGCCCACTTATTTAATACTAACAGAAGGTATCGTTTCAGTACATTGCCATAGATTTCAGTTTCTTCTTGTGAAACTCATGTGACATTCAAAGGATGATAAACAAAAGGCAACAATAAAAGATCATCTTTTCTTCTCACAGTGACTCCAAATTGCTCAGTCATGTCCAGTTCTTCACTTTTGGTTCCACTGGGAAGCTTCCAGTCAAAATGATACAACAACATTGCAAGGGCTAGTTCAATATTTCTCAAACCAAATGTGATCCCTGGGCATATTCTTCTTCCAGAACCAAAAGGAATGTACTCAAAATTACTCCCTTTATGGTCAATAGTACTGTCAATGAATCTCTCCGGATAAAACCTCTCTGGTTCAGTCCAGTAGTTTGGATCTCTCGCAATAGCCCAAGCATTGATTATCACCTTAGTCTTGATCGGTATGTGAAAGCCGTTTATCTCACATGCTTGACCACATTCTCTTGGTAGCAAAAGAGGTGCTGGAGGATGTAGCCTTAATGTTTCTTTGACAATTGATTTCAAATAATCGAGTTCGTTGATGTAATTTTCGTCAACCCTTCCTTTCGTTTTGAAAACCTCTCTCACCTCAGCTTGTGCTTTCTTCATTATTCTTGGATCCCTTACTAATTCTATCATGGCCCAATCTATGGTGGTTGTTGATGTCTCACTTCCAGCCCCAAAAACGTCCTGAAAAGTCGCGATCAATACGTTCAAGCTTATCTAATAATATTTGAAGAGAAATTCATGTAGTGATAGAGAGAATTCAAAAAAGTTAATATGCCTACCATGATTATTGCTTTGATATTGTCTTTTGTTAAGGAGAAATCCTTGTTGCTACCATCCTCATATTTTAAGAGAACGTCTACGAGATCTTCTTCTTCCGGATCACCTTGATCATCTCTGGCTTTTGAGTAAGTTTCCCCTTTATGCTCATTGATAATGTTTTCAAATATCTGATCGGTTTGCCGCTGATAGCTCTCAAGCTTAGGCCTCAAACCAGTAACACGTTGTATCCATTTAGCAGAAGGAAACAAATCTCCCAGATCAAAACCCGCCGAAACCTTTATAGATTCTTTCACCACTGATATAAATTTTTCTTGGTCTTTGCATTTATTTCCAAACGCAGACTTCGAAACAAGACTGTATATTGAAGAAATCACAGCTTCGGTGAGGTTGATTGGCGATCCATTCTGTGAAGCAATCCATTTGACAAGATCGGAAAGCACCTCTTCTCTAATCGGTTGCAACGAGTTTACCTGTTTCGGGCTTAAAAGCTCTGACGTGCATATTTTTCGTAACTGTCTCCAATAACTACCATAAGGAGCAAAAGCTATATTTGTGGAATTGTAAGACATTATTTCTGAAGCTAGGAGATGAGGCCTTGACGCAAAGTTAAGATCATGGGTTTTCATCACCTCTTTGGCACATTCGGGCGATGAAATGACAATAGTAGAAACCTCTCCAAGTTGAAGATGCATCACAGGTCCATACTTGTCGGCCAAGTCTCTTAATTTCCGATGGGGTTGAGAGCTTAACAGATTGTGTATATTTCCTATAATCGGGAGCTTTCTAGGTCCTCGTGGTAACTTATAAGTTGAGTAGTTTTTCTTCTTTCTTATCTTTTGCGCTATAAGGACTAAGAGAATAAAGGAGAAAAGATATGCAGAGTAGAGGACTAGTAGAGCCATGGCAAATATGCACCTTATCTTTCTAGCTAGTGTCTATATATATATTCATCATTGAGCATTCTCTATGACCATAGTGTCCTTGTGCATTGTTTGTTTTGTTCTATTTCCTGTCATCATCTTCAATTTGCCATATGTTTAATATGATTTCTTTACATGTTTGGCTTCTTCTCCAAAATGGATCTATATCTGCAGATTAAACAGTTGAACGTGACTTATTAGTACAGATGTAGAGGTTCCGTTGAGTTCAATGAAATCACTGTCTTGTCTAAAGAGAAGACTTTGAGAATGATGTCTTTGTCCAATAATATAACGGACGAAAATGAAAGGAACAAGATAAGTTTTGAAAGGCTACTAATTTTTCATATCCTTACTATCTAGAATATTATATTGTCACCATCATTGTGGTAGAAGTTGAATCCTTGTTCTATACAGCCGGCCAAAGAAAATATATGTGATGATTAAACAAATTTAAAAAGGTGATTTCTTTATTCATCATAAATGTTTTGACGCATCTTTAACTTTTTTTAGAAGTGTGAGAAATGTTGAGAGAATGTACAAGGTTTGCATTTGCTACTCTTCATGAGCATCTTTAGTTAGTTAACAAAAAGTTTCTTGTTTGCTTGCCTCAAATATTTGCCACCTATAGTTAACAACAAAAAAGTTTCTGCAATTTTGTTTTTGATTAAAGTTGTGTTACCATAGTCCATTCCAATTAGAGTTGGAGTTGCCGGATTGAGTGTTTATTGTTTAGATTTGTTTTGATATAGTGACACCATTCTCTCTCAATTGGGTGAATCTTGAAAACAATCTTTTCAAAGTAATTATTGTTCATTTATTTAGTTATTAGACCCGCAAGATTGTATTGAAAAGAGATATATGAAACGTAAGTAAGATCAATATTTAACTTTTCGTTTTCTTCGATGAAGTGTTTGTCTAAATCAATATGTTTATATGTTTGATTCTATCATGTTGCAATGGACTGAAAACCATGTTGATATAGTAAATTTATTATCATAATAAAATTTTAATTATTCAAACATTTTTATTTTCAAATCTTCTAAGATCATTTTCAGCCATATGAGCTTGCATATTTTGTGTCATTGTCCTGAACACTCATTTAACACTAAATCTATATATCACACTTTGTTTTATATTCTTCCAATTTAAAAGATTCTCACACAGAAAAATAAAATATCTTGTATTTGAACTCCTACCGGCTGTTGGTCTCGCATGGTCGACGTGAGTATATGCTTTCAGATCTACACTTCCATTCCATTCAAAAAAGAATTTCTTTTCCTATTTCTTTCAAATATTGCACAATTAAGAGCACAACTTCTACATAAATATTTGTTGGTTGGTGCATAATAAGTTGATTAAGCTCACAACAAAAGCAACATCAGATGATCTAATATGTGATAGATATATAAGTTTAGTGACTAACCTTTGATACATCTCCTTATCCGCTGTAATATTTTCTTCAATGTTCTCCAACTTTAGATTGGGATCAATCGGACTATTTGCAGGCATGCATGTTGTTTTGTCAATCTCTTGCTAAAGATTTATATCCCTTAGCAACCAATCTTGTCATTCACCTCTCAATGGATCTATCTACCTTGTATTTTCCCATGTATATACTCATTTTATACCTTATAAGTTTCTTTCTATTTGGTAAAGAGGTGAATTTTAAAATATTTCTTTTTCGTTGCCTTCATCTCCAAGTCAATGACTTGTTTCAATTTTCTCTAACAATGCTTACTAAATTATTCAAGGAGTGAGATTAATGGTGGTGGGCACATGGGAGTATCAAGGAGTGAGATTAACGTTGGTGGGCACATGGGAGTATCAAGGAGTGAGGTTAACGTTGGTGGGCACATGGGAGTATCAAGGAGTGAGATTAACGTTGGTGGGCACATGGGAGTAGAGTGAGGATAAAACAATAAAAGATAAACAATTTATAAGATATAATGCAGTTAAAAACAACTCATTTCAATATTTTTTAGAGACCTTATTTTAGAATATCGTAGTACATGTTTGGTCAGACAAGTGGCTATTTTTATTTCAACAATTCCATGAATGGTACTTTTTTACAAAATTATTAAGATTATGGTTAAAGTAATTTTTAGAATTACCGGATTTAATTCTCTTAATACTCACGCCAAATTGATTTTTGACCATGAAGAAAAAGCAGAGAAATACAACACTAACTTTAGATTTTTGTTTTAGTAGGTAGATCCAATTAACCAAATGCAATCATCAATAGAAATATAATTCAAAATCACCTGATATATTTGGAACATTAGATGGACCTCATATGGCATGGCAGTATGGATTAAACAAAATGGAAATACTCATTTATTGTTGACTGGATAAAAGACACAGTTATGTTTAGCAAGTTTACATACCCCACAACAGACTCTTCTCATCTAACAGACTCTTCTCATCTAATTTTTTTTAAAATGAAGAAAATAATTGTTGTAGGATTGTAAATGAAGGATGACCAATAGAACAATGGTACCAATGAACATTCTCCTTGTTGGTAAAACAAAGAGTTGTTGTTGAATAAATTTGGAGAATATTTTGGTTAGACAAGTAGTAAATACCATTCTATTATCTAGCATTTCTAACCGTTCTCCCTAAGTTTTTGTCGAAAAACACCTAAATAAAATTGTTAAGAGTCTTACATCAAATAATATATAATCAATATATGTATTTATGAGTGAGAAATTTTCACCTTACAAACCGGTTTTGTAGGAGATGAGTTAGGTCCACCCATAATTCTAAAATGGTACCAGACCCTTGATCAAGATCTGTTGGACCATCTACTATCAAGTTTTTGTTATCGGGTCACCCATCATTTATATCCATGCACCAAGTCCAATTGTGTTGGCCATGAGGGGGTGTCTTAAGTGTCCAACATCGGACAATATATGACCTGGATATGTATTTATGAGTGGGGAAATTCTCACATCATAAATCGGTTTTGTAGAGATGAGTTAGGCTCAACAAATAATTCTAAGAAATATTATAAAAATACATTAAATTATAGGTCTTTGACAAGTTTTTGTTTGGAAATTAGACTACTATATAATTTGTGAATATGAAGAACATTTTGTAGAATTATAAATGAGCTTATTAAGACATCTCTTAAACTTATTACTATCGCATCGTGAAAAATATGACCACGAGCGCATCGTGAAAATATCAATAAAATCCTTAAAAGAAAGAGAAAATGACCGTCACAACCAAAATCGGATTCAGGAGTCGATTATACAAGGGAAAAGTTTTAGCACTCCTCACATCTATTGTACTCGACAAGAACCATTTAGTTAGATTTACGGTGGAATGTTAGTTTTTGTTATTTGTTTTTTTTTGAGTGATTAAAATTTGAAAAGAAAAAGAAAACGGGTCGCAAAAAGGTTTTTATTAGGGTGTTTGACAAGATTGCGAGTCTTGCTCACACATTTCCTTAGGTGCAATGAGGAATTCAAATAGACGTAGTTCTGGAAAAGAGAAAATATCTAGTGGTTAAACATTGTTTGTGTACTTACACACGGGAGGCTTACGCATTTGTTTGTATCGCGGTAGAACAAACTAAACCGTGTTCGTTTGTGAAAAAGTTTTTGATCGCGTAGAGGGCGAGAAAAAACAAGTTTGATTGGTTAAATATGGTTTTGAGTGGTTAACGAGTACTCATACGATAGGCTAATTACAACCATCATCCAAATACTAGGGATTACAAGGGACAAGTACGTCCAACCTAACATTTTTCTTCCACAAAAGAATAGATTCGATTCAGTTATTTAATGTGTTTTGAGGAGGATGACAAATATTCAAACGATGGCCTAATTACGGCAATCACACGAATATTCGGGGTTAGAAGGGACAAGTACGTTCAACCTAACATTTTCAACTAGTTGTTTATTTTCTGAAATAAATTTTATGTTTTGATGTGAAAATGATTTTGATTGTGAAATGGTTCCGAAATGGTTTTGAAATGGTTTGAAACGATGGTGAAATTGAGTGAAATAATGATGAGAGGCGCATATTGAAACGCAAGGTTGCAAGCTCTAGTGCAAAGCATAACTTTATGTCACACATCGTAGGAACTGCAATACTGTAATACCGCATACACAACAAAATGATAGGGAAACAGTGTTAAGTTAAACGCAACGTGAGAAGACAAATTGAGCTAAATGATACTACAACAAAATCAAAATGTCGCACAAAAACGAAAGAAAACTAGCCAGCAACTTGCTAACACACAATGCGCTCATCGCAATCGAAATAAAATGCACTTAACACAATATTGATAAACAAAAAACAGCAACATGTATACTAAACATTTGCGTCATTATATCAAACGAAAATCCAGCAACATCACAACATTAAAATCATGCCAAATATGCAAATTTTATCCGATCTCAACGCAATGAAAAACAGAACAACAACAGTAGAATCACAACTGAAAATATTTACAATATTACATTAATATTAATAGCCTAAAATATCCAGCACCATCCATAATCGGATCGGGTCGAATATACGAATTGCTCATATCGTATTTAATCACAATAAAAACAAAATACCGCAGCACAATCGCGATAATATATACAACAAAATCGAAGGTATAACCACAACCGCACAATGTGAAAGGAAACTCAAAACTGAATACGTTAAAAATGCAACAAACACTTTCGAATGAAATCTTTACCAAGTCGTTGTTGCGAATCTGAATCTGCTTCCAGAGAGCTTGAAGGTTAGCGGTGAGGATGTTGTTGTTGCGCTTTGACAGGAGGCGGAATGAAGATGTATTCCGGTGAGAGGTTTGTGTAGGTTTCCGAAAATGTGTTTGTTGTGTTGGTTATGGTGGTTACGGTATGAACAGTGTAGTAACATGTTTTGTGGGGTTATTAGATGGGGCCGCAGTTACTGAGTGAGCAGAGATGATTGAGGGGGTCACGTGAATGGACAAGAAGAAGAGTCTTCAACTTCTGTTTTTTCATTTCCCTCCCTTCTTCAAATTTTACTTTTTGATTTGCGTTTCAAAATTGAGAGAGAAAGTGCACGCTAAAGGGGCGCCGCTTGTGTGTCATCAATTTGCCGATGCATTTAGCATTTATACTACATCTGTTAGGGTCTAATCCTTAAATGCATTACCAAAAAAATCCCCAAGATGATCCAAATCAATTAAAGAAAAAAGAAATAAAATTCAATTTCTTTTAATAAAAAACAAATTCATTATTTATTTATCTCTATTTATTTTTTCTTGATATTTTGATTAAAAAAAAATTAATAAAAATCAAACGCGACAATGTGCGAAAAAAGAAAAAGAACGCATTAAAATGATATACGTAAAATGAAATTCAGCAAAATAGACAGTCTGAGATCAAATCTCGCAGTTAAAGTACCCGGATGAAAAGGCTCAAACATATCAAAATGTATACATGCGAAAATGCAAAAAAAAAAAAAAAAACGAGCACGACAGGTTAAACTACGCGTACTATAGATAAATAAAATAGACTATTATAAGCTCAAACCTAAAAAAAGTGTTCACTGATTTCACATGCGGTTAAGACCTCGATTCGCTCGATCTGTTTGTAAATTGAAATTTTATTCTAGATAAAACAAAATAAAGTTGATTGCCTAAAAGTTTAAACTGCGCAAAAAAATTAGGGTATGACAACTTCCCTTATTTAATTACCTTGAATCCGAAAGTATGAATGACAACGGTCTTCATATAACCGTGGTGGAAGATAATTAAATACGAAAATACCCCAAATTTTATCCTAAAAGACATAAATGAAATGCAGTGAAGTTGGGAAAATAAATGAACTAGGATGGGAGAGAAGATCGTGGTTAACACTTAGTATAAAGAACAATGATTGGTCTCAACTCGGGGTCGAAAATAAAGACAACATCAACTCTGGGGTCGAGAACATATTAACTCGAGGATTGAGAAAATAAAGACAACAACATTGACTCGGGGTTGAAAACATATCAACTCGGGGGTTGAGAAAATACAAAAACAACAACATCAACTCGAGGGTCGAGAAAATAAAGACAACATCGACTCTGGGGTCGAGAACAAATCAACTTGGGGGTTGAGAAAATAAAGAAAACATCGACTCGGGGGTCAAGAATATATCAACTCGAGGATTGAGAAAATAAAAACAACATCGACTCGGGGAAATCTCTTTATGGTTTGAAGCAAGCGCCTCATACCTGATATTAGTGTTTCCCTGACTATGTCTCCACCATTGGATTTCAACACAACACCTCATATCACTCTCTCTTCATCTACCTGTGTGGATCTAACATGGCTCACATCTTGTTTTTATATTGATGACATCATCCTCTAAGTTCCTCTCATGACCTACGCAAATATATCATGACGTTTCTTGTCTCAGAGTTTGCTATAAAGGATTTGGGACCGGTGAGCTATTTTCTGGATATTGCAGTGACCAAACATGCAAATGGACTTTTCCATAGTCATAGTACCTATGTCAGTGACATTATTGCTCGATCCGGCATGACCTCATACAAACCTTCTGCTACTTCAGTTGACACCAATCAGAGGCTCAGTACCTCTGTCGGCCTTCCATATGACGATCCTACCTTATATCAGAGTTTTGTCGGTGGTTTGCAATATCTCACATTTATCCGTCCTGACATCGCTTATGCTGTCCACCAAGTGTTTCTTCACATGTGTGCTCCATGCACCGATCACATGCTTGCATTGAAACGCATTCCGCATTATATTCAGGGCACCTTACAATATGGTTTGGATCTCTCTCATTCTCCTATTGAGAAGCTTGTTTCCTACACAACTGTTGATTGGGGGGGATGTCCCGACACTCGTCGATCTACTTCTGATTATTGCATTTTTCTTCCAAGAGACAACCCACGCTTTCTCGTTCCAGTGCAAAAGCTGAGTACTGGGACGCTGCTAATGTGATTTCAGAATCATGTTAACTCCATAGCCTTCTCTTAGAGCTTTATTTCCCCTTTCTCATACTACTTTGTTGTATTGTGACAATGTTAGTGCTATCTACATAAACGACAATCCTGTCCAGCATCAGCGTACTAAACACATTGAGATGGACATTCACGTTGTTCTGGAGAAGGTCGTCCGTAGTCAGACTTACGTCCTTCATGTTCCTTTTCGCCACCAGATTGTTGATATCTTCCTAGAATTAGACAAGTCTAAACTTCCGTTGACCTCACATTTCGACTGGGGGGTGATACAATTATTTTGTACGATAATGATTTTGTAATCAATTTATAATTATTAATTATATGTAATTACGCTCCTATTAAGAAAATTAGGTCAACATTACTAATGTATGCGACATACAAGGAAAATTCAACAATCTTATACCTGCAACCGCATCAACATCCACAATCACTTTCACGATTCAAAATCATGAAATAGATTTACATCTCATATCAAAATCTAGATCACAATACGAGGATATCCAATTAAATATACACAACCAACAACTCATGAATCTTGAATCCAACACAACAAGACAGATTCATAGGATTATTTTAAACAAAATAACAAAATATTATTTAGTACGACAGAAACTGGTATATGTATAAAACAAGACTGATTCATAGCTTTATTTAAACTATATCAATAATGTGTCGATGATATATGTATACAAATAGAAACTGGTAGCACATGACTCAATGCTGTTTTTTTCTTAACCATGGCTATAGTTCTCTATTTGTCATATATTTTCTCCTTTGTCTTCTTAGCCTTTCTTGTACAAAAAGTAGGAAAGAAGCTCAAGAAAACGGACTCAACTTATAACCTCCCTAAAGGACCTATAAAGCAACCAATTATAGGAAATTTACACAATCTGTTAAGTTCTCAACTACATCAAAAACTAAGAGACTTGGCAATAAAATATGGACCCTTGATGCATCTCCAACTTAGAGAGATTTCACTGTTGTAATTGCATCACCAGAATCTGCGAGGGAGGTGATGAAAACTCACGACGTAAACGTTGCAATAAGGCCTCAAGTTCTAGCTTCGAAATTACTTGCTTATAATTCGACAGGTGTAGTTTCTGCTCCTTATGGTGATTATTGGAGACAGTTAATAAAAAATTGCAACTTGGAGCTTTTGAGCCTAAAATGCATCAATTCGCACCAACCGATTAGAGAAGAAGAGCTCTCTAATCTTGTCAAATGGATTGCTACGGAGCAAGGATCGGCCATTAACCTCACTCAAGCTGTAATTTCTACTGTATATACTATTGTTTCAAAAGCTGCTTTTGGAAAGTAGTGCAAAGGCCAAGAAAAATTTATATCAGCAGTGAAAGAATCAATAAAGATTGCAGGAGGTTTTGACTTAGCAAATTTGTTTCCTTCTATTACAAATAAAGATGATCTTTATTTGTTACCTTTTGTTTATCATCCTTAACCTGTCATGTGAGCTTAACTAGAAGTTAATGCTATTAAACCTTCCATTAATAAAAAGATTGTGTTGCTTCAGCTTACACCGACAAGTATAATTTAAATATGTTATCAGATATGCTAAACAAATCACATGATTAACAACATGGTCTTGTAAGATTGACAGTGGAATGATAGAAAAGTGACAAAAGGTAAGTGTAAGACTTCTTAGTACTTAGGACTTTTTGCTATAAAAATCTTGAAGTTGTAGCTTAGGACTTTTTGCTATAAAGATCATTTTTATAATAGCAGTTGTAATATTTAAAAAGACATACTAGTGGGAAATCCACCAAAATCTATAAAGAATTTTAATTAATCTTGATAAACAAGATTGTTATCACCAACACAATAACAATGAAAAGAGAAGAACAATAGAGAAAGAAAGAAAATAAAGAACGATGAAGAAGAAGAAGAATTAAATTCTGCAGAGTTTCACTCTGCCCACAAACTGTGAAAAACTTCTTATTCACTTTACAACTGCAAAATACTGTGAATACAATGTTATGAATACTCTATTCACTTCATTACAAGAATAAAGGTTATTCCCTCTATTTATATTTAGGTTAGCTTGCACGCAAAGGCAAAACCCAAAACTATAAAAGTCCAAAATAGCTAACTCTACTAAAATAGGCCTAAGTCGAAATCCTGTGTGAAGCAACATGTTTCGACACTTCGACACACTAACATAACTCAAAACACTAGGTGGTTCAACATTTCTTTATTCTGTCGAGCAACCTGCTTCGACACAAGGAATTATAATTCAACACACCACCTAATTCATTGTGTCTAAGCTATCTACTTTCATCATAGCTCTTAGTCTTTTGAATACTTCGACCTGCACTCCTTTTGTCATGATGTCTGCAATCTGATTCTCAGTTCTGTAGTGTTCCACATTCATCTTCCCATCTGCTACCTATCCTCGAAGATAATGGAACCTCATTTCGATGTGCTTGCTTCGACCATGCGCTATCGGATTCTTCGCCAGATTGATAGTTGACATACTGTCGATCTTCATGGTAATTGTTTCATGACTCTTCGTTATTATCTCTTCGATCAGATTCACCATCCATATTGCTTGATATGCAAAAGAGAATCAGCTATGTATTCTGCTTCACACGACGATA
The DNA here is from genome assembly GCF_024323335.1 of Lathyrus oleraceus. Classification (NCBI taxonomy): domain Eukaryota; kingdom Viridiplantae; phylum Streptophyta; class Magnoliopsida; order Fabales; family Fabaceae; genus Lathyrus; species Lathyrus oleraceus. Next base: position 367,089,560 of record NC_066583.1, on the reverse strand, counting down.
ATGCCACTACTGGCTCTTTTCACGAACTTCAAGCAACTGATGCACCACCTAGCATAAACATATAGCCAACTGTGGATTTTCGATCATCAGCTTCACTACACCAACTTGAGTTGGTGTATCCCACTAATTTGTATTTTTTCCTTCATCAGCTATAGAAAAAAATGCCATAGTCGATAGTTCCTTACAGATACCTTAGTATCTTCTTCGTCGTTGTTAGATGTGATACATTTGGCTTCTGCATGAATCTACTCACCATACCTACATTGTATATTAAGTCAGGCCTGGTGTGACAAAGGTATCGAAGTGACCCAATAAGTCTTCTGTATTGGGTTGGGTTGACATTATCTTCATTTGAATCTTTCGGCAGTTGTAATCTAGGCTCAGCTGCAGCCGAAGTTAGGTTGCAATATTGCATCTCAAATCTCTTGAGTATTTCGCCTGCATACCTTCTTTGATGTATCATCAAACCTCTATCACTCTTGTAGAATTCGATGCCAAGAAATATGAAATGTCACCCAGATCAGACATTTCAAATTCCTTGTTGAGATCACCTTTGAAGTCTTCGATCTCCTTCTTGTAGATACCCATTATCAACAAGTCATCTACATAAAGACATAGTATAAGCAATTCACTTTTGCTTCTTCTTACATATACTCCATGTTCAGATTTTCACTTCACAAATTCCTTCTCCCTTAGAAATCCATATATCTTCTTGTTCCAAGCTCTTGGAGCTTGTTAAGTCCGTATAGGGCTTTATGCAGCTTGCCCACCTTTCTTTCTTCACCTTGTTTCACAAACCCAGCTGGTTATGCAACATAAACTTATCCTTCTAAAGGATCATTTAGGAATTCACATTTCACATCCATTTGACACATATTTCAGTTGTTTATGTTTGTTAAACCAACAACCAACATGATTGTTTTGATCCTAGCAACAGGTGCAAAAACTTTATCGAAGTCAATTCCTTCTTTCTGAAGAAATCTTTTCGCCACAAGTCTCCCCTTGTTTCGAGTCACTTCTCCTTTGGGATTCAATTTCACCTTGCATACCCACTTCACATCGATTGCCTTATTGTCTTTGGGAAATTCGACAAGTGACAAGGTGTTGTTGACTTCGATTAACTTCATCTCTCCGTCCATTGCTTTCATCCACTTTGAATCTTTCAATGCCTCAGCTGCATTGACTGGTTCAACATCTACACAGAAAGCATAGTGTACCAGCTTACCTTCTTCATTGACCATATCATCTGATGTAATCACACATTTTTGCAACCTTGCAAGCATGTGTCTTGTTCTTTGAGGTCTGCTTGGGCATGCTTCACCTCTAATTTCTTCCTGTCGAACTTCTCTTTCGATTTCACTAGTTGGTTCATCATAAAAGATTCTCACTGAATATTTCTTGACATTCTCATTCCAATCCCACTCCTTAAGCTCATCTATGATCACGTCCCTTCTGATCCCCACTTGCTTATTCACTGGGTCAAACAACTTGTATCCTCCAGTCGAATGATATCCTATCAGGATCATTTGATTCGAATTGTCATCAACTGATCTGGCACATGTCTATGTGTTATAGATCCAAACACCTTCAGATGACTCAAGCTAGGCTTGACACCAGAACAACATTCTTCTGTCGTGATTCCTTCTAGCTTCTTTGTCGGACATCTGTTCAAGATATATGTCACAGTCGACACAGCTTCTCCCCATAATTCTTTGGGTAGATGCTTGCCTTTCAACATACTTCTAACCATATTCATAATGGTTCTATTCTTCCTTTCTGCAACTCCATTCTATTGTGGAGTGTAGGGTGGCACCACCTCATGCATAATACATTTTTTAACACATAATGCATCGAATTCTTTCGGCATATATTCTCCACCACCATCAGTCCTCAAAATCTTGATCTTTCGACCGCTCTGTCTTTCGACCATAGATTTAAACTTGGAAAATACCTCAATCACTTCACTTTTCTTCTTGATCAGGTAAGACCATAATTTTCTATTGAAATAATCTATGAATGTAACAAAGTATTTGTTACCTCCAATCAGATCCACCTAGAGAGGACCACATACATCAAAGTATATGACTTTAAGAATTTCTTTCGACCTACTTCCTGCATCCTTACTGAAGTTGTTCTTATGTTGCTTTGCCTGCACGCTTCACACACTTTGTTTGGAATGTCGATTTCTAGTAATCCTGAAACCATATTTATTCTCTTCAAATCTATGATGTTTTTGAAAGTGATATGGCCAAGCCTATAATGTCATATCCAATCATCTCTGTTGGTTGTTGTTGCAAGGCACTTATGCTCCATCACATTTAGTTCAATCTTGAAGGTTTTGTCCTGAGACATTGGTGCCTTCAAGATCAACCTTCCATTTAAGTCGAGAACTCTCATCATCTTGTCTTTGATTGACACCTTGTAGTTCTTTTCGACTAACTTCCGTATGCCGAGAAAATTGCTCTTCATGCCTGGTATGTACAACACATTTGAAATTACTGACCTCTTGTCATCTTTCCTCATAATCAAAACATCACCAACACCTTCAGCTGCTAGAGTGTTGTCATTTGCAAATTTCACCATGTTCTTTATTAAGGGCTTTATGTTGACAAATCAATCTTCCTTCCAGACATGTGTGATGAGCATCCTGAATCCAAGTACCATTGGTCTTTGAATCTCTTTTCATCTATTTTTGTAACCATCAACAAAGTCTCTTCTTCTTCATGTTTCCTCAGTTTTGCATAAGTTTCTTGATTCTTCTGCTTTTCTGGACATTCACTAGAATAGTGACCATACTTCTAACAATTATAACACTGAATGTGACTCTTCTCTGGCTTTTGACCACCACCTATTCCTCTACCTGCAGCAGCACCTCTTTGGTTGCCTTGGTTCCAGAGTTTTCTTTGATTCGACCAATTTCCTTCTTGCTGATTTCGACCAGTCGATTTGTTGTAGCCTTTTCTGCCTTTGCTTCCATTCCAGCTTCCTTTGCCTTTCCTTTCTTTTGATGATTGTGCCTGCAAAGCCATATCACTCTTCGACTTTCCTGCATCTCTTTCAACCATTCTTTTTTCATGAGATTCAAGTGTCCCTTGAAGCTCTTACTTTGTCAGTTTTGACAAATCTTTCGACTCTTCTATGACTACTACCACGTGGTCGAACTTTAGAGCCAATGAACTCAAGATCTTTCTAACAACAGATTTTGATATCAACACTTATCCATATACCTTGTTTTGATTCACAAGTTTCGTAACCTTGGTGAATAAATCAAGTATGCTTTCATTGTCTTTCATCTGAAGCAATTCATATGTTCTTTTGTGAGTTTGTAACCTCACCTCTTTCACCTTCTCCGCGCCTCCAAACGATTTCTCCATGATATCCCATGCTTCTTTCACTGACTCAACATATTGATGGATTATAAAGAGATCTTTATAATCTTTCTTCTTCAATTCTTTATGTGCAGCCTTTTCTTGATCTGTCGCGTCTTCTGCAAGAGTTGTTACTCCTTCCTTCACAAGATCCCAAATATCTTGATAACAGAACACAACATTTATCTGCTTGCACCAATTCTCATAATTATTGTTCTTAAGAATCAGAAGATTTGCTGGAAAATGTCTGTTTTGATGATTTATTGTCATGGTGATTTTCTTCTCACAAATCGATTAAAGTAGAGCTTTTGATACCAGATGTTGGAAATCCACCAAAATCTATGGAGAATTTCAATCAATCTTGATGAACAAGATTGTTATCACTCACACAATAACAATGAAAAAAGAAGAATAACGGAGAAAGAAAGAAAGTAAAGAACGATGAAGGAGAAGAAGAATTAAATTCTGCAGAGGTTCTTTCTGCCCACAAACTGTGGAAAACTTCTTATTCACTTTGCAACTGCAAAATACCGTGAATACAATATTATGAGTACTCTACTCACTTCATTACAAGAATAAGGGTTACTCCCTCTATTTATAGATTTAGGTTAGCTTGCACCTTAAGCCAAAGCCTAAAACTATAAAAGCCCAAAATAGCTAACACTACTAAAATAGGCCTAAGTCGAAATCATGTGTGAAGCAACATGTTTCGACACTTGGACACACTAAGACAACTCAACACACTAGGTGGTTCGAAATTTCTTTGTTTTGTCGAGCAACCTGCTTCGACACAAGGAATTGCAATTCAAAAATACTGCCAATTGAAATAAGTAGGCCATAACTTGAAAGGGTTGGTAAGTGGCAGAGTGGTTTTTGAGGGTGTGCAACAATGGCTATATAGTTTATGGTCTCAAATTTATTACGAATAAATTATGGTTAAATAAGTCCTCACAATAGATTTGTCATGGCTAAACCATGGTTAAATAAATCTCCTAATTGTTTTGTCTAGGTTGAGTTGTGTATGTACATGCTGGATACACTATTTGATAATTCTACTGATGCTAGATCAGTTAGAGTCGCGTTGCTTATCTCAATGCCTATCGTATGAAAAGCCCGTGTCCCTCGTCCTTCTCCAATTTCCAATTTATATATGATCGCACAACTCAACTTTAATAAGTCTAATTAATGTGTCATTAAGATTTTTGTCCCCTAGTCAGCCTGAGGCCAATCAACATGAATCAATTCTCTTGCTCCTCTATTTGAGACCAAAAATTTATGGGGTTGTTAATATGTTATAGGTGCTCTATCTGTGTATTTAAAAGCACATACCAATGGTAAGATACAATGATCTTGGGTCGCCCTATTTGATTTGGCCCATTTACGTCGAACCAATCTCGGCCATACCCCATGAGACGCCTTGAAGTTGAGACAAACTCTTGTGATTTCAGATTTGGACCCAAATTGAACTCCCAAACATGTACGCGTTCCTTAAAGCTTGAGGCATGTAAGGGAAAGATTCTTTAAGTGAGAGATTGGATGTACACAACCCCTTGTGCATGAGGAATGTAAGAGAGAGATATTTTGAGTGAGAGATTGTGTTGTATATAATCTTTTAATGGATGTTTTTCGTATATCCAGGTCAAGCCTAGAAAAGGTGAGTCGAATTTAATAATAAAGGTCAAGTCCGCCCGATAATGGCCACCCTTTAAGAAGATCTTTCTCTATCATGTCGTAGGTTACTTATATCCCGACCTTTCCTTGGGTTGTCCTTTTCATAGTATTATTGTGGTCTCTTATTTGTCGGTATCCTTGTGTAAATAAGATTAACGTTACAGTAACTAACCTACATAAGACCTTCAAATCTGATGTTAGACTGTGTTAGTTAAATCATTACCCATTGTTCTTAAATACATTTGTTTATCATTATAAAAAAAAGGGAGATTGTTAGAACAAGAATTGTTCAATCTCCTAAAAGGTTTCGATGGTAACAAAGTATTTAAAGAGCAACAAGATTTACTAATGGTTATTCTAGTGTGCAGAATCAAAAGACATTAACATTGATATTAATCAAGCTAATCACTCAAAAGAACCATTAAAGGGAAGCAGAGTTATTATGAATATGAAGTATCAAAACCAAGCTTCTAGACTCTGATGAGTCTATCCAAGTTGTCCAGATGTTGAACATGAGCTCTTCATGGAATCCAAAGATCAGCAAACTCTAAAGACTAGAATCTTTTGAAGTAAGCAGTCAATGTCATAAAGAATGACCTTGCAACTTGTGAATGTGCTTTATGAACAATTCTGAAGGATTTGTTTCAAATGAATTTGTCTACATTCTAAATAGTATTAGTACAAATAGTTTTACATGACCAAACCTTATTCAATTTCTATCTACCTAATAATACTTGTGTCTTTCTATGTAGGACCCCCCCCCCCCCCCTAAATATTAGAACCTCTCTCACGTTCTCTCAATCACTAACCCTAATGATCAATACATAAAATAAAGTTAAAGAATACTGAATTACAACTCATCTAACAAACCAATATTTATGTCTTTGATATGGAACTTAGGCACTATAGAGGTGCACAAATAACAACAAAATAAAGACTCAAAGAACAAACCCTAACACATTAGGTCTTCAATTCTTACTCACCGTTCTTGTTAGGAATGAGTCTTCTTATATATAAAATTATTTGCTAGGCTTGGGCATCTGATTTGAAAACAAACAGATTTAATTTTGATGCAGATTAGATTTTTTATTCATTAAAGTCCATCAAGAGATTTGATGCTACTTAATTTGATTTGGTCTTGGATAATCTTTTTAGCCAAACTTCCTTAAAAACATATTGCTAAAAGATACAACTCATAAATGAAAAATTTCTTTTGAAACAAAACATAATCACGCTCAGATTTACTCACAAAATCTAGCTAACAAACTAAGGCCATATGTTGCACCTCATGCTGGAATATCTTGTCACGTATGATGTCTCTTCATATTTTACATCTTGTGGTATATGTTGTTTTACCTAAAGCATCCAATAAGAGGAACAACAATCTCCTCATTTGTCAAATTTTGGCTAAAACAACTACAAGATGTGCAGGAGTAAATCTCCACTCAAAATAATAATGAGCATAAAAGTAGCACGCCACATCAGAGCATACACATCAGCATGAAAAACATATATGAAATCATATCCAGACAATCTCATATACCTACAACATATGCACACATCATCATTATGGTATTATATCATATATAATAGAACACATAGTAGAACTTCTCTGAGCATGCATCAGAAGCACATCAGAAGATACATAGCAGCGAAAGATTATATCATATATTTGATCAAACACAAAACAAGAGCTCGCATCCACATAGACAAACGCACAAGCATACAAGCATGCACACATGCACCACAACATTACCCCCTCCCTCTTTTGCCACAACTTGGCAAAGGTTTTAAAATGAAAACCAGAGAAATACCAAAAAGCATCAACAAAACCAAATACCATATCTGGATTTTCGTAGTGCAGAAACACATTAAGGTAGTAGAAAACACACAAAGTTATAAAGCCATTATAGAGCCAGAAACACAAAGAACATTGCATGCCCATGTACAAGGGCTAAACACAAAAAACTGAAACAACTAGAATCAAACAAAACATCAAACTTCAATGTCCAGAACAACCACTTGACAATAGCCAACTAAGCATGTCTTCATCAACATCTGTGTCGGAATCATTTGATTGTACATGCTTTATCTTCAAGGACTTCTTCTCAACAGCTTTCCCTTATACCTCTCTTTTCTTTGTCACAAAATTCATTTTTGGAGTTTTCTCATTCCCAGTCATAGATGGTTCACCATATGTTTCAATAGATGGTTCAACATGTGGCTCAACCTTTATTTCATTCTTCTTTGAGTCAACCTTCTTTGCTCTTTTCTTTGAGACATCATCCAGGACAATCATCTGAAGAGGTACAACGTCTTATTCGTCAAGCTTGTTGCTTGACTCAGGAACCCTAGATTTATTTTTTGTTGCTTTCATCCCTAACTTGACTCCAAGCATTTTGGCGCCATTAGCATTTGTAACAGATTCAATTGTCTTATCTTCTTCAGATGTTTTACTCATTTTCGTAAGAGATTGAAGAACTTGAGAAAAAAGTGAATGAACATTTTTACGAGAACAATATAGAGAGAGAAAGATATGAATATTTCTCTTCTTCCTTGTAAAAATGGAGCAGTTATGAGGAAAATTTGAAATAGGAATAATCAACCTAATGTCGCGGGTTATAATGATCATAAGAGAGAGAGAGAGAGAGAGAGAGAGAGAGAAAATATCTCTATATTCTTACACGTCTCTTATGCATTAATTGCTATAAATTCTCACATATGCAAATATCAATAGCTCCCCTTAGCTTTTCAAACTTAACAACATATAAGGCTTTAGTGAGAATGTCTCCTAGTTGCTTTTCAGTTGCTACATGCCCAAGGTTTAATATTTTATCTTTCACAAGTTCCCTGATGAAATTATGAGAATGTCAATATGGTTGGTTCGATTGTGTTTAACAAGATTCTTTGAAATATTAATAGCACTTAAATTATCATTGTATAATGTCATGACATCTTGTTCGACATTGTACTCCTTCAACATTTTTTTCATTCATAGCAATTGGGTATAATTGCTCCTGTTAGCAATGTACTCAGCTTCTATAGTAGAAAGAGAGACACATCTCTTCTTCTTGTTGAACCAAGAGATTATGTTGTTGCCAAGAAACAAGAATCCATCATATGTACTTTTTCTATCATCAGCACTCTCAGTTCAATCAGTATTACAATACCCTACTAGTATTGAGCTTGTATCATGAAAATAGAGAATACCATAGTCACAAGTCCCATTTATGTATTTCATGATTCTCTTCACTTGAGTGAGATGACTAGCCTTGGGTTTATATTGATATCTTGCACAAACATCTACAACAAATATGTTGTTATCTCTTCTTCTTGTGAGATATAGAAGACTCCCAATCATGCTTCTATATAGACTTTGATCAAAATCAACGCCATTATCATCTATGGATAATTTCACATATGTTATAGCAGGAGTTCTCTTAGGACATACCTTATCAAACCTAAACTTCTTAACTATACTCTTTGCATACTTTCCTTGAGAAATAAATATGTTGTTTTCCATTTGCTTTACTTGTAGACCAAGAAAATAAGTGAATTTCCTATAAGGCTCATCTCAAATTTATACTGCATTTGTTGGACAAAATTCTCCACCATCTTGTTTGAAATTACACCAAAGACAATGTCGTCAACATAAATATGGGCTATCATGAGTTTTCTTATATAATTCTTCAAAAATAAGGTTTTATCTATTCCACCTCTATTGTATCCAATGATGATCATGTACTCAATTAATCTTTCATACCAAGCTCTCAGAGCTTTCTTTAATCCATATAGAGCTTCTTCAACTTGTACACATGATTTGGAAAGCTAGGATCAATGAATCCATTTGGTTGCTATACATAAAATTTCTAATTAAGATAACCATTCAAAAACACACTTTTAACATCCATTTGGTATAATCTGAATTTAAACATGCAGGAGAATCCTAGTAACAGTCTAATAGACTCAAGGCGAGCCATGTTCCCTTTGTGTGTACCCTTGAGCAACTAAACAAACCTTGTTCCTTGTTAAATTACCACTTTCAACATATTTATTCTTGTAAGTCCATTTGGTACCAATGACATTTACATCCTTAGGTCTTGGAACTAATTCCCAAACTTTGTTTCTTTTGAATTGACATAGTTTCTCTTGCATAAAATTTATCCAAAACTCATAAGTAATGGCTTCCTTGATGTTCTTGGGTTCAATCTTTGAAATTAAACATGAGTTGGAAATCATATCTCTAGATTTGGTGATGACTCCTTCATTCAGATTTCCTATGATATTTTTAATAGGGCAGTCTTTTTTATTTCTGATTGATGGTCCCTTGTTGGTATTAGGATTTTTAGAATTTATATTTCTAGATTTAATGTCATACTCCTTGGGTGGGACATATGTCTGGACATTTTTCTGTTGAGGGGATACATCATCTTCATCTTTAACTTCTTTCTCATCTCCATGAGTATCATCAATGACAACATTTATTGACTCTGTCATTGTCTTGGTACGGATGTCATATACCATATAAGCTTTGTTGTTGTTAGAGTAACCTAGGAATATCGAAAGTGTTAGACATTTGGTTTTCTCCCTTTGCAAAGCTCATACTGAGTTGCTTGGGTTCTAGATCTTATGGTCATATGATTGGGAATATGAAGGGTTATGTTCATGGCTTCAGCCTAAAAATAGTAAGATAGATTCATGAAATGCAACATGACTCTAGTTGACTCTTGCAAGGTTCTATTTTGCATTCAATTACTTCATTATATTAAGGTGTGATAGGTGCTACAAATTCATGACCAATCCCTTCAAAGGAGCAAAACTCAAAGAACTTGGAGTTCTCAAATTCTTTGTGTTGGTCACTCCTCATTCTAATTATCTCACTTCATTTTTCTCTTTGGAGACGTTGGCATAACTCTTTGAAAACATCAAAAGTTTTAGATTTTTCTATAATAAAGTTGATCCAAGTGTATCTTGAGAAATCATCCATACAAACAAAGATATATCTTTTTCCACCCATGATTTCCACGTACATAGGCCCCATGAGGTCCATATGTAGTAACTCAAGAACTTTAGAGGTGGTAAGATGTTGGAGCTTCTTGTGAGACATATTGGCTTGCTTACGGATTTGGTAGTCTCCGCAAATTTTTCCTTCTTCAATCTTGAGTTTTGGTAATCCCTTGATAACTTTTTCACATATGATCTTCTTCATTATCATGAGGTTGGGATGACCAACTTTTTGGTGCCATAGCTTTGTCTACCTTGGATATCAAGCATGTTAAGGATTGATTCTTATTTTGAGATATCCATATATAGCAGTTGTCTTTGAACCTTGAACATTTCATTAACACTTCTTCACTTTTGTTGGTAACAGTGCATTATTATTTTTTGAAGTTCACATTCAGACCTTGATCACATAGTTGGATAATACAAATCAAGTTAACAGTTAATGTTGGACTTGAGACTTCACAGAGAATAGGGGGTGAATTATGTGGATTTGAAAAACTTGGTTTTGAAAAACTTTGGAAAATAAAACCAGTTTAAAAACATTTTAACAAAACCTAAGAAGCATAAAATAAAATACGGAAAATAAATAGCGGAAATAAAAAGAGACTAAGGGAAAAGAAAAACACCAAGAGTTATACAGGTTTTGTTAGAACAAGATTTGGTTTTGCATCTATACCTTGAGTTTTGTTGATAACAATGTTGTATTTGTGTGAGAACAATTTTGGTACCCTAATGATTTGTTATTGTGTATATTTAACAAACATTTCTGATTCTGATCATATGATGTGCAACATCATCAGTTTCTGAAATTTGTGTTCCAAATCCGCTTCTGCATTGCAATTAGAAGTTCTGAAAGACGTCAATATTGATGATGCAATGTTCTTTATGCTTCTACATTATCTCACCCATCATAAGCTTCTGAGGAGATACTATGTTACTGTTGCAAAGTTATCTCAGTTGTTTTGCTTCTAGACGTGACTCAGATCAACAAGCTTCTGAAGAATGGAAAGCTTCTGAAGTTGTGTTATGTAGCTGAAGAATCTGAAGATCTCAAGACAGACGATTGAAGTTGTCAAGGTTCTGACTAAGGTTTTTGAAGACTCTAAAGATTTTGAAGACACTGAAGCACTCAAGCCAGACTACTGATGTTGTTAAGGTTCTGACCCAAGGTTATGAAGTTTCTGAATCTAGCTCTCTATTTCTTCACTTCATGCTTCAATCATCTTTTATCAGAAGCCAATGAATCTAATGATAAGATCAAATGGTAATGTGATCAAATAGTATATAATACAAATTGAACAACTTTTCCACTACCAGATTTCGTGGGAAAGGATTATACTATTCATCATACATGTCACTGAATATATGGGCGAAAGGACGTACGTGGTATCATGCCTTTCTCATCCAACAATGGACAAGCATGAACCTTGGAGCGGTTAGTCTTCAAGTTTCATAACTTTTGAGCTTAATACCTTGGTTTTTACCGGGCTAACCAAAAACCTGTGAGATTTTAACATCAGTCTGATCTCAAACCAGTGAAGCTTTTAAGTACCATGTTGAGATTCAACCTTTCTTGGTTTTCACACCAAGCTGACCAAGAACCTAGGAGATTTTATCGCATGCTAATCTCCAACCTAAACTAGGATTGAAATACCCAATCCCAAACAAAATATTTTTATGGGTTTAGCTTTCACCTAATCAAATCCCTAATTGGACATTATTCAACCAAGTTATACACAAAAGTTCCCTTGGTGAATTTTACAATTCTACCCATTATAGAATTACAAAAATGATCTCACTCACAAAAGGATATTTCTCATAAAAGGACTTTTCTCATAAAAGCACTTATGCGAAAAACATAGTGAGATAAAGTTAAAGAAAAGTTTAGAGACAAAGGGGGAGAGAGAAATTGAGAGATGAAAGTATCAAAACACAATTCTTGATGATTTGAAATGAAAAATGAAACCTCTATCTAGAGGCCTGAGGTTGGCTCAAAAAGGAAATTTCATTTAACTTATTTTATTAAAATCGAATCGATTATCACCTATGTCTAATCGATTAGAATATGAAAATAATCGTTTGTAAGTTCTAAAAAAGGAAGTTTAATATTTCTATCCATTGCACATAATTAAGGCGCCTTCAAGATAGCTTAGGCCTTAAGTATGAACATTTCTAATCGGCTAGACAAATTCTCTAATCGATTAGCTAAGTCAAAATATTTCATGTAGCTATTTTGACTGCATCAAATTCATCTAACACAACTTCCAGATTTTTTCAAAGTATTTTGAAAAGGGTTTTGTGTGTATGTGTGTGATCGGTCACCATTTTCACTATATTTTTGTTGCTTATTCGACAAGAAACCAAGAACTTTGAGACACTGTGTACGCATTATGGTACCTTTAAAGTTAATTTTCATTCCCATAAGTTATTAAAGCAATTTTATTAATTTTCAGTTTTATTTTTTATTTTCGTGATTTTACACGTCGGTTGTGGTTTTTATGCCCTCCGGGTCCACGGAGAAGATCCAATGGACTCAATGCGAGAAATTGGAAAGTTTTGGCGTTCGAAAAAAGAAGATTTTCCAGTTCAGGAGGCCTGACACGGCCATCCGTGTCACCTAACACGAGTCGTGTCAGGAGGAAGGCCAAGAAAGTACAAAAAAAGCCCAAAACAATGGTCTGACACGACCGCCCGTGTCAGCCTGACACGGCCGTGTCAGGTCACCTGGGGTGTGTCAGTAAGGAAATAATAAGTCAGTGGTCTGACACGGACCATGTCAGCCTAACACGGTCGCCCGTGTTAGCCTGACACGGCCCGTGTCAGCCTAACATTGGCCGTGTCATCCTGACACTGGCCGTGTCAGCCTAAAACGCTAATTTTCCAATTTTTGGGCTTTTTCACCGGGCTTGAGCTGCATGGATATTTTGGAGATTTCCACCTTCTGCCAAGGGATTTTCAATATATAATGAGAGTTTTTACAAGAGCAAAGTTCAGCTTGGAAGGAGGCGAGAACAGTATTGTCAAACAAGTAAGGATTATAGAGATCAAGGAATTCAGAGAGCGACAGGTTTTCATGAGCGGAAGCGATTGAAGATTCACGTCATCCAATTACTTGTAATGCGTATTTTTTTATCTTAATTTTTTTGTGAACAATATGAGTAGCTAAACCCCCCAATGCTAGGGGGGTGTCCCTGATTTAGAATTGTAACGAATTTGAGTTTACATTTGCATTTATAATACTATTTTTACGGTAACCTTTTGATGTGTTTATTTCTTTCTCTTTCGGACCAATTGAGATTGATTTGTGGTTATCAATTAGGCTGGACCACCATTGATAAGGTTTTCATAAGGTTACTCTATAGTAGATATCACCTAGGACTAGGGATACCCTGTATGAACCAGAGTATTCTTGATATTATAAAGCTTAACTTCACCGTAATTGCCTATGGACATAGAAATTAAGGTAGATTGATTAAAGGTTTTCTCACCAGGGACTTGGGAGAAAATACCCTTGAGAACTGGTAGTAATTGATATTTGTTGATGCAATAGTAACTCAGAGTCGTTACAGGGATAAATCATACACCTTACCTGACATTGTTCCTTTTTTCCTGCAAACCCTTATTTTCATTCTTATTTGCTTTTACCTTTATTCTTATATTTTTACACCTAAAAACCAAATTAATACTTTTTGTTTAATTGAATGATAATTTAAACTCAATATTGACTTGCAATCCTTGAGATCGACATTCGGGGAATTTCCCCATTATTACTATAAAAGGCAAAATAGTACACTTGCTATTTTCCCGATCAAGTTTTTGGCGCCGTTGCCGGGGACTGCCATAATATAGAATTTAATTTTAAGTTCAATTAAAATTTTGTTGCTCTGCAATAAAATTATTTTTCTGTCATTTATATATTTTTATTCACTAATCTGTGTATGCGAGGAGAGGCGTCAGTAAAATTTCTTTTTGACGGAGAAATTGAGAGAACTCTTCATCGGAGACGTAGAAAAGCTAGATTGGATTCCAAAGAAGAAGTTCCCTCTGATCACTCAGATTCAGAAAAAGAAACTATGGCTGAAATTCCTCCAGTTCCACCGCCTCCACCTCAAGAAAGACTCATAGGTGACTATGGAGGGACAAATGCACCAGGTGGTAGATTGACCACTGTCAACCAACCAGTGAATGTGACGAACTTTCAACTGCATCCCAGCACAATCAAGCAACTTTAGAGAAAATATTTCACCTGAGAGGTTAATGAAGATGCCAACAAGCACCTGCAGAGATTCCCGACCTTGAGTACTACTTTGAAAATTGTTGGTCACACCGATGAAGCAAAGAAGTTAAGAATGTTCCCGTTCACTTTATCTGAAGAGGCGGAAGAGCGGTTCTACTCTCTTCCAGCTGACAGTGTTACCTCATCGGAAGAGATGGAAATAGATTTCTTAAATGAGTATTTTCCCGCATCAGTATTCCTGAGAAAAAGGTATGAAATCTTGAACTTCAAACAGAGAGATGGTGAGTCTTTGGGAGATACCTACAAAAGATTCAAAAGGGTCCTGGTAGCTTGCCCAACTCATAATATGGATCAGACTAAACAAATGCAGATGTTTGTGAATGGGTTGAAAATAAAGACAAAGCAGTTAATTGATACAGCAGCCGGTGGATCAACAAATTTCTCAACAACCACTGGTTTTAAAAGGATCATTGAAGCGATAGCCGCAAATGAGCATCTGGAATTATATGATAGGTGTACAAGAAAACCTGAAGGAGTCATTGACCTGCAAGTAGAAGCAAATAAAATTTGTTTGGAAGATACAGTCGCTACTGAAGTGGAGAAGAAATTGAAAGCGATGAATATAAGTACTCAACAGGTAACTCAAATTCAACCTGCTCAGACCATCACTTGTGAAATATGTAATGGACCTCACCACATTGTGTATTGCTTTGCAACCCCTCAACAAATTGAAGAGATAAAATTCTTACAGCAGAATAACCCCGACTCTAACACTTACAATCCAGGTTGGAAGAATCATCTAAACTTCTCCTGGAAAGATCAGAAAGGGAATGTTCGACAACATGGTCAAGGTTAATATCAGACTCAATATCAGCAACAACAGTAACAACAAGCTCCAAGGAAAGCAGACTGGGATATTGCCATTGAAAACATGGCAGCTCAAAATAGGCAATTTGAAGAAGAGACGAGAAACAATCAGAAAAACACCACCGCCTCTCTAAAGAATCTTGAAGTTCAGCTGGGGCAGATAGCACAACAACTAGCAATTTCTCGAACACCAGGTTCCTTACCAAGTGAAACAGTTCAAAATCCAAGAGGTCAAGAAAATATTAGTATTGTCACGACGAAAAAGAAAAAGGCTGCTAAAAAGAAAAAAAATATATCATCGGGCGAGCCGACTGAAGAGGAAATTACAAAAGAGACTAAACTGATGATTAAGTTGCCCTACCCTCAGAGAGTGACAAAGAAGGAACCAAGTGAGTCAGACTTGGAGAAATTCATGATAATGTTTAAAAAGGTTGAGGGCCATATGTCTTTGTTTGAAGCACTCGAAAGAATTCCCATGTATAAGAAATTCATGGAAGAGGTAATGGCCGAAAAGAAACCAACAACAGAAGAACAGGTAGCCTGGAAGGAAAAGTATAGTGCAAACTCACTAGGGCAGAAAATTCCTAACAAACAAAAGGATTCGGGAACTGTAATAGTACCATGCACAATTAAAGAAAGAACCTTCAAAAAGGTACTAATAGATTCTGGAGCTAGTGTGAGTCTGATGCCATTATCAATCTATCACAGGTTGGGTATTAAAAATGTCATTGATACAAAGACCAATATGAAGTTTGTGGATCCTTCAAGAAAGGATGCATATGGTATAGCAGAAGACGTACTGGTAACAATAGAGGACTTGATTTTTCCTGTTGATTTTGTAATCCTAGACATACCCGAAGATGATGAGGCACCCATCATTCTGGGTCGACCTTTCATGCAGACAAGTCGATGCAATCTCAACATGGATCAGGGCAAGTTAACCTTGAAAGTTCACGACAAAGAGATAATATTGAATGCTATTGAAGACCAGGAGCTAGAGGAAGATATTTAATCTCACTATCAAGTAGGTTTAATCAAGACAGAGGCGAGAAGGCAAAGTAACATGCCAACATCAGAGAAAGATGCAGGAAGGCCCTCTCGACTCTCATCACTGCCATTAGCCACCCTGAATGGAAAGACTCCCACCTTAATTCCAAAAACCAAGAGAAAGAAAAGAAAATGAAAACAAGGTAAGGAGATGGAGGTTAAAGAGGACTTGTGGCACAAAGGAATCCATACTGATGAAAGAGACAACTTCATAGTTTTGGACAAGAGGTGCAACAAGGTTTGGAGGCTGAAGTACCCCCCATAATAAGGGGAATGAACCGTCGAGCTATGCGATGTTAAACGAAGCGCTTTGTGGGAGGCAACCTGTAGCGGTGTATTCGTTACCATTGGAGATATTGACTAAATCCAAGGTAAATCATACAAAGTCGAGTCGCCACCGCACTTCTATTTATCCAAAGGAATGGTTAGAAAGCGAACAAAAACCTAAAAGTTTTAACAAAAACTAGTAAAAGAAACAGAGATCTGGGTAAGGGGGTTGGTTATGCAATGGGAAGGTGTTAGGCACCCAAAACATCCTAGGTACTCCTAGGGAGCCCTTTTCACACTTGTGAAGGTTGTTGTTTTGTGAAAAAATTTATTTGTGCAAACATGATTGAAGAGATGAGAAAAGAATATACAAGTTTATTTACATTTGGTGTTTGGATGGATAAACCCATTGCCTACGTACCCTCTTATAAAAAGATTAGGATCAAAACCTCGTAGTTCGAGGTAAAAATCTCAAAAAAAATTGGTGAATTGATTGGTCCAAAAGCCTTAAGGTCTTTTGTTATCAAAGGGAGAAAACTCAACCTAAAAACCACAAATCCACCATGTGAGGATAGCTTCAACATGCTAGTGAGGGGTTAACCCTATAATAAGCATGGAAGACTCATTGTCCATCACTAAGGATAAAGGTGAGTATTACATCTACCACAAAGATAACTCAAACCTAATAGCTAAAGGTTATGGAAAAATTTGATTAAGAAGTGATCATTGGAACCACAAAAGGGAATTTGAATGGGTTATATTTACCAATTAGAAGTATGTACAAAATGGTCAAAGTTGACTTAAGGATTCAATTCAAAATGAGTATTATGAAAAGAAAGTTTGAAAATCAAAAGCATAAGGCTTAGGTTTCTAATGTTGAAAACAAATGAAATGTTTACACAAAAAGGTTTTAGTTTGGGTTAGAGTGGAGAGATGAAGAAAAAGGGGTAAGTCCTAAGGAAAACAAAAAGGTGAGGAATAAGAAATGAAACCACGCTAGGAGTTCCTCTCTTGAGATCATATAGATGATCCAAGTAGCTCCCATCCTTTGGAATAAGCAAGCACAAAGTATAAGCAATCAAACAAGTCTCATAAGAGATCCTCAATGTATCTTGTATCTTACACTTGGATGAACATGGTAATGATCCTTCAATTAAGCTCAAATGGAAACTCCTAGTTCAAGAGCACACACATCAAAAGTTTACAAGTAAACAAACATCACACACTATATCCATACAAGAGGCTTCAAACAATGGGTGGGCTTTATTCAAGAGGGGTCATATCAACCTCGACAAACAAGCCAGACTGTAAAGGGTAATTTGTAGCTCTTAACCATTAACATTGAACGTTAGGGTGAAGCTGATCAAAATGGTAATGAGGATGAGACCTCATGCTCTTAACCCTGGCCGGGGTGAGCTCATGACAAAGAAAGCGTGGGGATCCAGAAAGTGGGATCCTTTTCCACTTGACAGACTCTGGACAAAGATCTTGGGTACATGTTCAGAAGCATCAGCACGTAGTGCGAGCATAAAGAACGACTCACTGAATAACGGGGGATTGACTACTAATCCCTTCTATCCGTCAATTGCCTCTACTCTTGGAGGTCGTATCAAATAACATGCCTCTTCTTGGAGGTCTTTGAGCACAAATTTAAACAAACACAAACAGAGCCTCTGAAGGAGGACTTGCCAGCAAAATGCCTGCCAAAAAGGTGACAGGACTTCAGACTACATGGAGTAAGAAGCTAACTACCTGAGTGGTGTGTCAACCACAATCCAAAGCTCAAGCAAGAGCTAAAGTAAGCAAGCAACTAAGGTACCTGTACAAAGACTAAACAATTAGTACTTCAGTCATACAACCAGAAAACAAACAGTGAAACTCTCCCACAGTTACACAATTCAATGCACAATGCTTTGGCACTCAAATAAACTCATGAGCTCACCACATCCCTTAAAACCCTACAAAACAAACATAAGTCAAAACTCAATTCATTTTGCATCTCACAAAGTGAGAACAAATCAACCATCAATGATAAATGTCCAAACCTGAAACACAAGACAAAGTTAGTTTATGTACAAAACACTAGTGCAAAGACTAGATTCAAAACCAAATCAAATGACCAAAACAGAACCCAATCTTTTACATAATGCACATTCAAACACTCCACAAAATGTCCTCAAAAGGACCAGCATCAAATCAAAAAGCAAGTATCTCTAATGGCCTATGCCATGCAATGACCAAAAAATGTGCACAAAATGAACTTCCAACTTAGAAAATTCACATCAAATTATAAATGCATGCAATGACTTTGATATTTTTTGTACAAGTTCCTCATGTCATGAACAATCAATATGCAAAAGATCAAATCCAGAAAGGTTCAAATGATATATGAAAAAAAAATGCAACAATTCAATGTCAAAAATGTGACACAAATTGTCACACTTTTCTCTATGTGTCAAAAGTGATGATAACATATGAGAAAAATTCCAAACCAGTGACCAAAAATTCATATTATGTATGAATATTATGCATGCAGAAAACTGGATCAAATGGTTCAAAAATGAGGATTTCACAATACATTGAATGCACCATATCAAATTAGCACCACATAGATTCAAAAATTCACACATAAAAAACCAAACATCAACAATTCATGAAATTAACACTATAAAAAAATAGACATCAATACAAAACTAGGAAAAAAAATTGGGACTCATTTGGATCATTTTTGCATTTTTTTTATGAATTTTATAAAATGAACAAAATAATTGAAATATAACATGGCAATGGAGGGAAACAAATATATTCAAATCAAATCAGAAAAAACAGGAACCGCTGGATCTTGGCGCGCATAAGCATCAATGGTCGAGGTTTGAAATATGAAACACACTGTTGCATTTAAACCAGTCATCATGCACAATCAGCGTTTCAGCGCACACTTGGCTTGGTCAATGCAATCTCAGCCAATCATTCTCACACGCAAGGCTCCACATGGCAAACAGTCAGCAAACCCTAGCATTTAACACAGACGCCAAAGCTACAGCTCCGGTCGTCTTCTCCGGCGAGGCGCGCGGTGGCGCCGCCGTGAGATTTTCCAGTATTTCAAAAGGCTTACATCATTACACTCAGTTTTCAATGGTGAATCCAAATATGACCTTAATTCCTTCTAATTCTACCTAGATTCTTCAGATCGAAGAGAAACATATTTGAGATCCAAACTTTCAGTTCACATATCAACCTCAATTCTCAGCCAAATTCAATTCTGATCATATGTACATGCTCTACTCATCAAGATCTACACATCTATGATCTAAAAACAGCAAAAAGAGATTATGAAAATTGAGTCACCTTGGAATGAAGGTTGCTGAAATCGTGTTCTCAAGCGCTCATATGCTCCAGATCAACTCCACTGCACTTCCTATGAAGCTTTAAGCAAAAATGAACGGTTGAATCCTCTTGAATCCACTTCAATTTTCAAATCCGATCCACATGGTGAAGCACTTGAGCTGCACGATTTCTGGCTGAATTGCTCCAATCAATCAATGGTTCTTGATCAATGAAGGATGAGGATCAAGAATCTGCAAAGATCTTTGAGCTTTGTGTGAAGAAAATCCAAATTCGAAGTGAGAGAAAATTTGATAGAATTCTTGATTTTGATCTGAAATGGTTCTGTTATTCAGTTAAGATTAGGGTTTCACTATTTATATGCCTTGCTAATGACCATGTTAATCCTATTTTCCATTGGTTAATGATGATTAGTGAGATATGAAGCCATTTGCAAAAATGCAAAATGAGCTCATGTAGCCATAATCCACATGCACAACTCCATGTTAAGCTTCCAATCCACTTAAAAACATCCAATGGTCATGATTTGAATATTTGTTTGCTTGCATCTCAAGCCAAAAATTAATGTTGAATATTTTCTTCAAAATGAATATGTGTGAACTAGTGAACTCTTGGTCATGATTCCTTTTCACAATTGAGCCAAATAATGTCAATTTGAGATGCCTTGCACATGAGAAGTACTTGGCAAAAAGAATGAACCAATTTGAAGCATTACATCAAAAGTTATGCCATTTTGAATTTCCATGCACACCTTGTGATCAAATGACCATAACTTCTCAACCATTCATCATATGGACATGCATTAGGACTTTTTGGAAAGGGGAGACAAAGATCTACAACTTTCATGTTCACCAAAAATCCATTTGAAACTTCTTTGATATTGACAAGTCAAGTTGAATGTGGACCAAAAACTTGCCAAATTTGGAAACTTTGAATTATAGGTCATTTTCCATTTTTAGTAACTTTTGCCATGACCTTTGAATCTTCAAGATGGATGTTTAGAATGAAGAATAGACCTCATTTGAACATGATTGAGGTGTCTCAACTCATTTCCCCACCTCATAGTCCTATTTAAGGTCATTCTAGCCGGAGAAGTGAAAGTTAAAATCTTCGTCTCGACGAGGTAGAATGGGATTAAATAATAACAAAGAGACAAATTTTGGTCCCTAAGAGACCTCATAATGCAAATGTATGTATGCAAAACAAATAAACTCTATGGGGATATGTGTCCACAAAGAAGAAAAGACATCGGGAGAAATTGACAATCCATAGAAGTAATACACTCACTAGGGATAGAGACTCTACCGGGGACTCTTATGGGGATAGAAAAGGAGATAAATTGCGCGAGCAGGCCACGACTCAAAGCTGGGGAAAAGAGTTTCCAAAGGGAATAAATCCATTGGAAAGACTCGAGCTGACTCAAAGATGCATGTATTGGGGAATATGCCAATACAGCAAAACTATCCGCAATGGATACTTCGGATAAAAAACTTCGGACAAAAACAATCCACTAAAGGGACTTCACTGGGGATGTCTTAAAAAAGACTCTCCTGGGGAAGCAGCGGGATGAGGTGTTACCGGTTACTAGGTAACAAGCTCAATGAGACATGTGATCTGTTCACCGGTATAAGGGTGAGAGAACAACAAGCTCAGGAAGAATGAATATCTAAGACCGGTATAGGGGTGAGAGATATCAATCAACCAAATCATCTGAGGAAGACCTAAAAGGTATATCTCAACTCAGGAAAATCTGACTCCACAGGGGACCAAAGTCATAATAGGGAGCAGAAGGAAGGAACACCAGGGATACCGGTTACTGGGCATATAATAGGTGACCAACCAAAACGTGAATTGGGGAATATTCCCAAAACACTCATCATCCAAAAAGAGGGCAGAACGCAAACTCGATTATGGGATAGACATTCGATTCCAAAACAGGGATACGAATCTTACTCGACTGGGGAAGAACAAAAGGCTTCGACCAAAGAGCGCATGAGATATATTATCTATTACCGTCGGAACGTATATAATATACTCGCATGGAAGATTATCCACAACCGGTTACTAGGTTAATAAAGGATAAATCGACCGACAGAGAAAGGCATCGGGATACCAAAACTAGGTATATAATGATGACCAATCAAAGAGGAGCAACAAACATCACCGACAAACGGTAAATGAAAGAGGACCCGCTGGGGATAAAATTGCTTAATCAGAGCAATTATCCAAAAAAAGGAGGGAATATCAATACCGAATATTGGATAATGATAACCGTCAAAGAGGGGATTACATCTACCGGATACTGGGTAGAAAACCACGGAAGAGTAACCGTCATCAACTAGGATGAACAACAATGGTTAACTCTGCAAAGGGGGAATGAATCTTACTCAACTGGGGAAGAACAAAAGGCTTCGACCAGAGAGCGCATGAGATATATTATCTATTACCGTCAGAACGTAGATAGTATACTCGCATGGAAGATTATCCATAACCGGTTACTGGGTTAATAAAGGATAAATCAACCGAAAAGAAAAAGGCATCGGGATACCAAAACTAGGTATATAATGATGACCAATTCAGGAGAGAAACAATCGTTACCAACAACAACAGGGTAAACGAAAGATGACTCGCTGGGGATAAATTGTGAACGCAAGGCAATTATCCAGGAAAAAGAGGGAATATCAACATCGAATACTGGATGAAGATAACCGCCAAGGAGGGGATTACATCTACCGGATACTGGGTAGAAAACCACGGAAGAGTAACCGTCATCAACTAGGATGAACAACAATGGTTAACTCTGCCAAAAGGGGGGAAAATAGGATTTATACCTATCGGTATAAGGGTAGAAAACCACAGAAGAGTAACCATCATCAATTAGGATGAACAACAATTGTTAACTCTGCAAAAAGGGGGGAAAATAGGATTTACAACTACCGGTATAAGGGTAGAAAACCACAAACTCCGCTGAGGATAAGGTGAATACTTATTGATTACTGAGCAATTATTCATTTACCACAGGGAAACACCAGAGACAATCACAAAAGGCCAATTTAGGATCAAACCAAAAAGACAAACTGAATCGAGACTCATCCTAATGAGGATATAACTCAATAGGGGAACCCATCCCAATATATGTGTTGGGAGGAAGCAAAAACAACCGTCGTCCACGAGGATATAACTCAGTGGGGAATATGGCTGGAAAGATGAACAATTTCTGCTTATGGGGCTGACTCTACATTGAGGGATCAGACACACACATCTGCTTGGGGAAATATATATCACAAAATAGTAGGAGACAACAAACAACGATATATGGCAAAGAATGCAACATGAATATCTGAATGTTATAATTATGCATGTATATGCGTGATTTATGTTTGATGAATGCTGACAAACAAACATATCTAACACACACAGGTCCAGGAATCAACCACCCGGTACTACATCTCAAGAGAAGGAGCCAGGATCACCGGAGAATATCCAATCTGCCGGGGATCAGAGATAACAATATCTCTGCAGGGGATAACATCATCACAGATAAAATCCATCACACCAACAACTCTACTGGGGATCTATCTGAGGAAATGAAGGAATTATGGGGACCAACCACCAAATACCGAACCTTCCAGAGAGGACACTTCTGCTGAAGAGGAAAGAACACTACTCTGCTAAAGGGGGGAGGTGAATAACCTAAACAAGCACTCCACTCGGGGATGAATCATCAGTCAATCCGGTTGGGGGAAAAAGTTCATTGCACAGGCAGAAACTGCCACAAAAGCAACTCTACTGGGGAATCCATCTGAGGGATATAAGGGGAATCTGGTGTTCCGACACCAAGTACCAAACTCACCAAGGAAATCACGCCTGCTGAGGAGAAAAGATCGCTCTTCCGCTGAAGGGGAAAGTGGTGAACATCTCAACAAGCATACCACTTGGGGATGAATCATAAAAGGGGCCCCAGAGGAAGAAGATACAGCCATGCCAGGGATATGAACAAATGTCTTACCCTGTTGGAAATCATGCCACCCTTGGGAGAGCACTAAGGATCTCCTAAGTATCCTTTCATCATTGTGAATGTTCACTTTGTTTAAAAACAATTTGTGAAAAATTTGTTTGTTTATGACAATGATATTTTCTCAATTAAAACATGCAAAATAATTGGATAAAGGCTCAAATTCGTTTGATAGAATGGTAGCCTGCAAATGGCAAGACTCCATAGATCTTTACAAATTTGAAATTGGTGATATATATTGGAAAAGGGCTACATTGAACATAATGACCATTTCTCCACCAATTCTGAATTCGATGTATTCGAAGCTTTGGTTGACGACGAATGAACAAGAATCTCTGATGGATGACAGTTGTAGAACACAGCCTTGTCAGGATGCAGTTACTTGCCAAATCCCTAATTTTTTGCCTAGATTGCCCCAGGATGAGGTACTCAATCTAGCGGAATGCATATATTCATTTTTTATGTCTCTAACTTTTGCCTGGATCGCCCTTTCGGGTTTTCAATCCACCGAGACGCTCATTTTTGCCTAAGCTGCCCTTTCGGGTTTTCAACTTAGCGAGCTATTTATTTTTTATTTTTAGGCAAAGTATTTCTTGACTGCATCTGAATTCACAGGACGAGTGAAATCCTCCCCATCCATAGTTGTAAGTATCAAAGCACCGCCTGAAAAGGCTCTCTTAACAACATATAGACCTTCATAGTTTGGAGTCCACTTGCCCCTGGAATCGGGCGCGAAAGACAAGACTTTCTTGAGCACGAGGTCACCTTCTCGGAACACACGAGGCTTGACCTTCTTATCAAAAGCTTTCTTCATTCTCTGCTGATATAACTGACCATGACACATGGCAGTCAATCTCTTTTCTTCAATCAAATTCAGCTGGTCATAGCGACCCCGAACCCATTCAGCATCAGTCAACTTGGCCTCCATCAAGACTCTCATTGATGGGATCTCCACCTCTACTGGGAGTACGGCCTCCATGCCATAAACAAGAGAGAAAGGGGTTGCCCCTGTTGAAGTGCGGACAGATGTACGATATCCATGCAAAGCAAATGGCAGCATCTCATGCCAATCTTTGTACGTGACAACCATCTTCTGGACAATCTTCTTGATATTCTTATTAGCAGCTTCAACAACCCCATTCATCTTGGGTCTGTAAGGAGAGGAATTATGATGTGCAATCTTGAACTCACTACATAACTCTTTCATCATTTTGTTATTCAAGTTAGATCCATTATCAGTAATGATCTTATCTGACACACTATAACGGTATATGAGTTGATTCTTGATAAACTTCACGACCACCTGCCTGGTCACACTTGCAAAGGATGCCGCTTCAACCCACTTAGTGAAGTAATCAATTGCTACGAGAATAAACCTGTGTCCATTTGACACTTTCGGCTCAATCATGCCTATCATGTCAATTCCCCACATAGAGAAAGGCCATGGTGATGAAATTACATTCAGAAGTGTCGGAGGAATATGAATCTTATCCGCATAAATCTGACACTTATGGCATTTCTTTACATATTTGCAGCAGTCAGACTCCATTGTCAGCCAATAGTAGCCTGCTCTCAACATATTTCTAGTCATGGCATGTCCATTGGAATGGGTACCAAATGAACCTTCATGGACCTCAGTCATCAACAGGTCTGCTTCGTGTCTATCCACACATCTGAGCAGAACCATGTCAAAATTTCTCTTATAAAGCACTTCGCCATTGAGGTAGAAACTGCCTGACAATCTTCTCAAAGTCTTCCTATCTTTCACAGATGCCCCAGGCGGGTAAACCTGGTTCTGGAGGAAGCACTTGATGTCATAATACCATGGCTTATCATCTTTTACTTCTTCAATTGCAAACACATGAGCTGGTCTATCCAAGCGCATCACAGTGATATTGGGAACTTCATTCCAATATTTAACCACAATCATTGAAGCAAGCGTAGCAAGTGCATCTGCCATCCGATTCTCATCTCGAGGAATATGATGGAAGTCAACCTCAGTAAAGAACGTTGAAATCCTCCTCGTGTAATCTCTATATGGAATGAGACCAGGCTGATTCGTCTCCCATTCACCCTTAATCTGATTAACAACAAGGGCCGAATCACCGTAAACATCAAGATGTTTGATCCTTAGATCAATGCATTCTTCCAATCCCATAATACAGGCCTCGTACTCAGCCATATTATTCGTGCATTTGAAAGTTAGCCTTGCTGTAAAAGGAATATGTGTGCCCTGAGGAGTAATAATTACTGCCCCAATACCGTTTCCATACTGATTTACAGCGCCATCAAATACCATACTCCATCTGGAACGAGGCTCTGGGCCTTCATCGAGTGTAGGCTCATCGCAATCTTTCATTTTCAAATACAGAATCTCCTCATCTAGGAAGTCATACTAAACTGACTGATAATCCTCAATTGGTTGATGTGCCAAGTGTTCAGCCAAGATACTACCTTTAATAGCCTTCTGAGCTCGATACTCAATATCATACTCAGATAACAACATCTGCCAACGGGCAATCCTCCCGGTTAAAGCAGGCTTCTCAAATATATACTTGATTGGATCCATTCTGGATATCAACCAAGTTGTATGATTTATCATATACTGGCGTAAACGCTTAGCGGCCCAAGCCAAAGCACATCATGTCTTTTCAAGCATTGAGTACCGAGACTCACAATCAGTGAACTTCTTACTCAAGTAGTAAATAACATATTCTTTCTTTCCTGATTCATCTTGCTGACCAAGGACACAACCCATTGACTCTTCAAGAACTGCCAGATACATGATCAAAGGTCTTCCTTCTACAGGCGGAGACAAGATCAGAGGTTCAGACATATATTCTTTGATACTATCGAAAGCTTTCTGGCAATCCTCGGTCCAATCATGGGACTGATCTTTCCGGAGGAGCTTGAATATCGGCGCACATGTGGCAGTCATGTGGGATATGAATCTGGAAATATAATTCAAGTGGCCAAGAAAACCTCGGACTTGCTTCTCAGTTTTGGGCGCAGGCATCTCTTGTATTGCTTTGACCTTTGTAGGATCAACCTCAATACCTCTTTCACTGACGACAAAGCCCAATAACTTGCTAGAACGGACTCCAAATGTACACTTGTTGGGATTCAGACGAAGCTTATACTTCCTCAAACGCTGAAAAAGCTTCAACAAGTGCTCTACATGTTCAACTTCCGTTCTTGACTTAGCAATCATATCATCAACGTATACCTCAATCTCCTTGTGCATCATATCATGGAACAAGGTGGTCATAGCTCGTTGATACATGGCTCCGGCGTTCTTCAAACCGAAGGGCATCACTCGATAACAGAATGTTCCCCAAGGTGTGATGAATGTTGTCTTCTCCATATCCTTGGGTGCCATCTTAATCTGATTATATCCGGAAAATCCATCCATAAATGAGAAGACATTGAATTTAGCTGTATTGTCTACCAACATATCAATATGTGGTAGAGGGAAATCATCTTTCGGACTAGCTTTATTCAAATCTCTATAATCCACACACATCCGTACTTTTCCGTCTTTCTTAGGCACGGGCACAATATTGGCCACCCATTGAGGATATGTAGAAGTCACCAGAAACCCTGCATCAATTTGCTTCAGAACTTCCTCTTTGATCTTCACTGCCATATCAGGATGAGTTCTTCTGAGCTTCTGCTTTACAGACACACACTCAGGCTTCAAGGGTAGGAAATGTTGCACAATATCTGTATCTAGACCCGGCATGTCTTCATACGACCAAGCAAAGATATCGACATATTCTCGTAGCAATTCAATCAACCCCTTCTTAACTGATTCTTCCAGGAGTGCCTCAATCTTCACTTCTCGCACACAATCCTCAGACCCCAAGTTGACTGTTTCCAGATTCTCAAGATGCGGCTGAATGATCTTCTCTTCATGCTCAAGTAGACGGGTAATCTCGTCAGGAATCTCTTCAACATCATCTTCCTCTGCCTCAAATACAGGGAACTCAAAATTGGGAGATGGTGTCGGATCATTATGTTCAATGGGTTTGAAAATCAACCTGCATAATGATTTTGGATATGAAAAGCTTTTAGAAATCAAACAAGGCAAATCATTATGCAGATGAAAAGATTGATTTTATTCTATTTTAGGGTTTTATGTGATCACCAATTTCATGCAAAAAGCAAAAAGGGAAAATAATTGGAAAAACAAACATTTAACATGAATTTATTGAATGAAAATATCATTGCATTTATGTTGCCAACAATGTTATCACTTCTCCTTTTGGCATGGGAGAAGGGTTTTTAAACAAAGTGATCATTACGCTGACTTGTGGATGACTGTAGGAATATCCACAGCGACCCAATTGTTACAGACCCTCTAGGGATAACAAAGTTGTCAGAATCCTCTGCATCCTCTTCCAAGACTGCAGCAGCTTCTTCATCCTGACCAGTGTGGATAAAACCTCCACTCTTGAACATCCCTTTCTCATTGAAAACCCTAGAAGAAAAGCCTATGCCAGCCCGAGACTTATTGTCTTCCAGCTCAATCATTTTTCCTAGACCAGCAATTGCACCACACTCAATGGCCAACTTCGTATCTCTATAGAAAGTAAATGAAGGAGTTCTCTTCTCAACAGGCTCAGCTATAGATAAAGCTTGGAAAGAAGTTCCAACTTCATCCTCAGCATCTATGTATGAGAAGGAAGACAAGTGGCTAACCAGGAGAGCCTTTTCTCCCCCTACCACTACCAGTTTCTTATTTTTCACAAATTTCAGCTTCTGGTGTAGGATGGATGTCACGGCGCCAGTCTCGTGAATCCATGGTCTGCCTAAGAGACAACTATACGATGGGTGAATGTCCATAACCTGGAAGGTAACTTGGAAATCACTTGGTCCAATCTTGATAGGGAGATCAACTTCCCTAATCACAGTCTTACGCGACCCATCGAAAGCTTTCACAACAACTTCACTCTGCCTCATGGGAGGCCCTTGATAAGACAGTTTTGAGAGATTGGTTTTTGGAAATACATTCAGGGATGACCCAGTGTCCACCAGCACATTGGACATGGCGTCGTCTTTACAGTTCATGGAGATGTATAAAGCCAAGTTGTGGTCTCTTCCCTCCTCAGAGAGATCAGAGTCACAGAAACTCAAATTGTTACAAGCAGTAATGTTTGCAACAATGCTATCGAACTGTTCTATTGTGACATCATGATCTACATATGCCACATCCAAAACTTTCTGCAGAGCCTCTCTATGTGGTTCTGAATTCAGGAGTAATGATAACACGGATATCTTGGATGGCATTTGTAGAAGCTGATCTACAACATTGTACTCACTCTTCTTGATGAGCCTCAGCATCTCATCACAGTCTTCTTTCACATTGCCGCTAGGGCCAACAGAAGTAGGAGCTTTTAGTACAGAGGAGGGCTTAACAACAGGTGCCGGATTCGGGGTGCTCACCGTATTCCCAATCGGGCGTTCGACAAAATCAGCATTAGCCTAGGGCTTCGGTGGTGCTGAAAACACACGACCGCTGCGGGTCAAACCACTTACGTCAGCAATATTTACAACAGAGGAGGATGGCAAAGTCACCTCTTTCCCATCTTCTACAACAACAACATTGTAACGAAAGGGAATTGCCTTTTCGGACGAGTACGGTACTGGACCGACAGGCTTAATGATCAGGGAAGGAGAGACCTTCTGCTTGCTACCATCATACTTGATGGTAACAGGTTCGGGTATCCGAAACACTGGGGAAATTACATTGACCTCAGGCTCATCTTCGTCAACATTCCTATTCTGAAGAATCTCAATAACTCCTTCGTCCAGCATTTCCTGAAGATCTTTGCGCACCTGGCGACAACCCAATCGGTTAACAGGGCAGATTCGGCATCTATCATGATCGTGCTCATAGTGACTGTACTCACATAGCAAACGGTGCAACTCGACCAACGACTGTCGAATGTGACTGACATATTTGACTTTATACTTGCCAGGGCAGCCCTGGACCATGTTGACAGATTTCCCATGCTCGGGCAATGGGTTCTTCTTCACATTAGGACCTACGTCCTCAAAACACAGGATGCCATACCTTACAAGGTCTTGAACCTTGGTCTTCAAAGGATAGCAATTCTCCACATCGTGGCCGGGAGCACTAGAGTGATAAACACAATGCAATTCAGGCTTATACCACCACTGAGGGTTAGCAGGTATAGCTGGCGGGTCTCTCGGAGTAATCAACTTCCTCTCTATCAAAGAGGGATATAGTTCTGCGTATGTCATCGGAATCGGATCAAAAGTGACCTTTTTCCTCTCGTAACTCGTGCTGGTTTGATTACTGTTTCGAGGCTGATAGGCCTGCTGTTGCGGACGGTGCTGTTGTTGTTGATATTGCTGAGGTGGTTGTTGATTGTTGTTATGCTGTTGGTACTGTTGATTGTCTCTGAAAACAGGTGATATGTGAGCCACCAGGTGCTGGTTACCGGCAGGACGCACAGTCTTCCTCCTCACAGAGGGTCTTCTAGGTTTCACATGGGAGGTCACAGCATGTGCCTCTCCATCCTTCTTCTTCGCAAACGCCCCATAACATTTGGCAGAAGAGCCTTCTTCTTTTGTTAGACGTCCTTCTCTAACCCCTTCTTCTAGACGCATCCCCATATTCACCATCTCGGTGAAGTCAGAAGGAGCGCTAGTAATCATCCGCTCATAATAGAATGAACTCAAGGTCTTCAGAAAGATCTTGGTCATTTCCTTCTCTTCTAGCGGAGGCACGATCTGTGCTGCCAACTCTCTCCACCTTTGGGCGTACTCTTTGAATGTTTCTTTGTCCTTCTGGGACATGGCCCTCAATTGATCCCTATCGGGAGCCATATCCACATTATACTTGTATTGCTTGACGAAGGCCTCTCCAAGGTCGTTGAAGGATCGGATGTTCGCACTGTCCAGCCCCATATACCAGCACAGAGCGACACCAGACAAACTGTCCTGAAAGTAGTGGATGAGCAATTGGTCATTATCAGTCTGAGTTGACATCTTCCTGGCATACATGACCAGGTGGCTGAGAGGACAGGTATTCCCCTTGTATTTTTCAAAGTCAGGGACCTTGAATTTCACAGGAATCTTCACATTGGGAACCAAGCACAGTTCAGCCGCAGACTTGCCAAATAGATCCTTTCCTCTAAGAGTCTTCAATTGCTTGCGAAGCTCAAGAAATTGGTCGTTCATAGAATCCATCTTCTCATGGACATCTGGGCCCTCATATGGCTCAAAATGATAGATGATGTCGTCTACCCTAGGCACGGTATGCACGACAGGCGAAGGAACAGCAAGGACCGGGCTAGATGCCGGCATGGAGGCAAAAGTTGGAGCAGGGCCCTCGGGCATAAAATTAGGAGGCATCCCCCACGGAAACCCGGTTGGCATAGCTGCTGGAGCAAAATGTGCATTGGCTGCAGACACAGTTAAGGAAACAATCTCAGAGATGACTGTCCTCTGGGGAGGAGTTGAAGGTGTTGGAGAAGACTGGCTCTGGGCAGCCAAGAATGATTCCATCAATGCACTCAGTCTGGCGACTTCTTCTTTGAGTTCACGGTTCTCTTGCTCTAGATGATCCATCAGTCTTGAAGAGTTGGCTCTAGTGTAGTACCGGTGAGTCAGCTTGTCTTCAAAATAAATGAAGAACACAGAGTTAGACCACAAGACCAGAAGTCGGGAACCAAACCTGCTTATGGATATGATGCATGCAATGCTTGTGCATATGACTTGTTTTTATTTCAAAGGAACTCTAGGGTTTTATTTGCAAATTTTGGAAATATTAAGCATTTTATCACATATGGAAATACCTCATCAAATAGCATCAGGGAAAAGAAGTACAACATTGTCAATCATATACAAGAGAAAAGGAAAATAATCATCCTACGGATCCCTAGAAACAATCATCCAATGCTCGGAACACAGGAAGAAAAGATGCACGAAGCCTCTTCACCTCTCTCTCGAAAGCTGCCTCCATATCTGCCTTTTCCTTGGCGAGTCGGTCATACTTCCTCTTCCAAAACTTGGAAGACTGGGGAAGTAGAGAAGTACATGCATCATTAGGATCATCAATAACCTGATGCTCGAGGAACTCTATCAAAGAATCTTTCTCCTTAATCTGCTGAAGCAACTCTTCCCTTTCACGGATTCAGGCACGTGATAGGTCTTCGTCTCTCAACTCCTCTACTCCTTGGTTAGGGAGGGTTGAAGGTCCAGCCATAACCAAAGGTGTAGGTCTTGGATACTCGTAAGGCATGAGATACTCAGACGCTCTCTTCCTTACCCAAGCAGTGTAAGGCTCCCAAGCAACACAATTCTTAGGACCTAACTCCTTCCTTCCTTTCTCATGAATCTTGCGCCAAGCGCGAACCATTCTGCCCTTCAAGCCTTGGGGATCTTTACCCTCCTGAAAGAACACACCCTCTAACAGAATGTTATTAGGTTTATCCTTTAGGGGGAACCCAAGCTGACGACGTGCTAAAACAGGGTTGTAGTTAATCCTACCACATGTACCAAGAAGAGGTACATTGGAGAATTCACCACAAGAGTCGATAATCTGCACACCATCATATACACGGTTATACCAAGAGATATCATCATTAGTGAGAGACATGAGTCTCGTGGACCACCGTAGACATCCCTTGTTCTCCTTGAAGGCGATCGTCTGAGGTAAGTGAGAAATAAACCACTTATACAACAGAGGCAAACAGCACACAATGGCGCCACCACCCTTTGCATTCCTCATATGCAAAGAGAAATAAGTATCACCCAACAGAGTAGGAACGTGATTAAGAGCGGAGAAGATCCTAATAGCGTTCACATCCACAAACTTGTCGATGTTGGGGAACAATACCAACCCATAAATGAGAAGTACAAATATGTCTTCAAAGGCATCCTCACTCATGGCCTTCCCATAAACAGTAGCTTGAGCAATGAGGAACTCAGAAGGGAGACCTTGAATTCCACCTTTGGTAGTCATATGAGCACCAACCAGAGATTCATCTATGTGTAATATGTCAGCTATCTCTTGAGAAGTAGGAATACTCTCCAAGCCATTGAACGGCAACTGATCCAGAATAGGTATACCCACAAGATAGGCATACTCCTCAAGGGTAGGCAAAAGCTGAAAGTCCGGAAATGTGAAGCAACGGTACAAGGGATCATAAAACTGCACCAATACGCTCATCAGACCTTCATCCACCTGAGTAGTCAGAAGAGGAAGAAGCTTCCCAAAGCGAGCCTTGAAACCCAAGGGATCTAGTACATAGGATGTCAGATTCCTTAACTCTTTCAAATCTGGCTGTCTGAAGCTGTACTTCTTTGTATTCCTTCTTTGTCTTTCCATGTCTGAAAATTTTGCAAATAAACCCCTTAAGTTCCTTGAAAATTTCTTTTATTATTGATGATATGGATGCAAATGAGTGCATGAATGCAACAATCACACTCAAGGATCAAGCAAAGCACACCAAACAAAGGTCATGGGATGGATCATATTATCCTTAATATCAATCATCCATTTTGGTGGATTATGGTTTACACCTTATCAACACCCAAGTTCCATTGATATTAAGGATACATGAACGGATCAACCATGAATCAAGGGTTTGTTGCAAGTCACGAGCATGGAGTCTCGGTTAAGAACCACCCAAAGGGAGTGTAATAGGGTTTAACCTGCCAAACATGTTCTACAAGAGGTTCCCATAGTCATCATCCCATCTTTCGGATATTATCGGAGAAACGACTACTCGTATTCCAAAAATATTCTCAAGAGAGACTCTTATGAGTGTAGTATCGCGTAACAATCATATCAAATCTTACATTTGAACGACTTTCGCAATACATCCTAAAAATAGGCCAAGATGGGCTTGGTAAACTAAGGTCCTTGGCTTCTAAGGTCTATATTGGAAAGAGTAACGTCTAACCACAACTTACTTGTGTGACATTATTGATCCCAACATGACCCCCACCAAGTGAATGGACTTGCAAGTCAACTTGCTAAGGAATAACTCCACACAAGTCAACAAGACTAAGCCATTCTCCTATCCTAAGTGCACTCGAGTTCGGGTATAGAACTCATCTCACAAAGATCACCAAGCATACAAGGAATTAATATCAAGCAAATCAATCATTATATACAATACAGTAATCCCAAATTGCACAAAAATATGTCACAAAACAATATAATACAACAAGCATGAAAAGTTGGCAAAACCCACTAGGATTTTATTCCCCAGCAGAGTCGCCACTTTTCTGTAGCGGTGTATTCGTTACCATTGGAGATATTGACTAAATCCAAGGTAAATCATACAAAGTCGAGTCGCCACCGCACTTCTATTTATCCAAAAGAATGGTTAGAAAGCGAACAAAAACCTAAAAGTTTTAACAAAAACTAGTAAAAGAAACAGAGATCTGGGTAAGGGGGTTGGTTATGCAATGGGAAGGTGTTAGGATCCCAAAACATCCTAGGTACTCCTAGGGAGCCCTTTTCACACTTGTGAAGGTTGTTATTTTGTGAAAAAATTTATTTGTGCAAACATGATTGAAGAGATGAGAAAAGAATATACAAGTTTATTTACATTTGGTGTTTGGATGGATAAACCCATTGCCTACGTACCCTCTTATAAAAAGATTAGGATCAAAACCTCGTAGTTCAGGGTAAAAATCTCAAAAAAAATTGGTGAATTGATTGGTCCAAAAGCCTTAAGGTCTTTTGTTATCAAAGGGAGAAAACTCAACCTAAAAACCACAAATCCACCATGTGAGGATAGCTTCAACATGCTAGTGAGGGGTTAACCCTATAATAAGCATGGAAGACTCATTGTCCATCACTAAGGATAAAGGTGAGTATTACATCTACCACAAAGATAACTCAAACCTAATACCTAAAGGTTATGGAAAAATTTGATTAAGAAGTGATCATTGGAACCACAAAAGGGAATTTGAATGGGTTATATTTACCAATTAGAAGTATGTACAAAATGGTCAAAGTTGACTTAAGGATTCAATTTAAAATGAGTATTATGAAAAGAAATTTTGAAAATCAAAAGCATAAGGCTTAGGTTTCTAATGTTGAAAACAAATGAAATGTTTGCACAAAAAGATTTTAGTTTGGGTTAGAGTGGAGAGATGAAAAAAAAGGGGTAAGTCCTAAGGAAAACAAAAAGGTGAGGGATAAGAAATGAAACAACACTAGGAGTTCCTCTCTTAAGATCATATAGATGATCCAAGTAGCTCCCATCCTTTGGAATAAGCAAGCACAAAGTATAAGCAATCAAACAAGTCTCATAAGAGATCCTCAATGTATCTTGTATCTTACACTTGGATGAACATGGTAATGATCCTTCAATTAAGCTCAAATGGAAACTCCTAGTTCAAGAGCACACACATCAAAAGTTCACAAGTAAACAAACATGACACACTATATCCATACAAGAGGCTTCAAACAATGAGTGGGCTTTAGTCAAGAGGGGTCATATCAACCTTGACAAACAAGCCAGACTGTAAAGGGTAATCTGTAGCTCTTAACCATTAACATTGAACGTTAGGGTGAAGCTGATCAAAATGGTAATAAGGATGAGACCTCATGCTCTTAACCCTGGCCGTGGTGAGCTCATGACAAAGAAAGCGTGGGGATCCAGAAAGTGGGATCCTTTTCCACTTGACAGACTCTGGACAAAGATCTTGGGTACATGTTCAGAAGCATCAACACGTAGTGCGAGCATAAAGAACGACTCACTGAATAATGAGGGATTGGCTACTAATCCCTTCTATCCGTCAATTGCCTCTACTCTTGGAGGTCGTATCAAATAACATGCCTCTTCTTGGAGGTCTTTGAGCACAAATTTAAACAAACACAAACAGAGCCTCTGAAGGAGGACTTGCCAGCAAAATGCCTGCCAAAAAGGTGACAGGACTTCAGACTACATGGAGTAAGAAGCTAACTACCTGAGTGGTGTGTCAACCATAATCCAAAGCTCAAGCAAGAGCTAAAGTAAGCAAGCAACTAAGGTACCTGTACAAAGACTAAACAATTAGTACTTCAGTCATACAACCAGAAAACAAACAGTGAAACTCTCCCACAGTTACACAATTCAATGCACAATGCTTTGGCACTCAAATAAACTCATGAGCTCACCACATCACTTAAAACCCTACAAAATCAACATAAGTCAAAACTCAATTCATTTTGCATCTCACAAAGTGAGAACAAATCAACCATCAATGATAAATGTCCAAACCTGAAACACAAGACAAAGTTAGTTTATGTACAAAACACTAGTGCAAAGACTAGATTCAAACCAAATCAAATGACCAAAACAGAACCCAAACTTTTACACAATGCACATTCAAACACTCCACAAAATGTCCTCAAAAGGACCAGTATCAAATCAAAAGCAAGTATCTCTAATGGCCTATGCCATGCAATGACCAAAAAATGTTCACAAAATGAACTTCCAACTTAGAAAATTCACATCAAATCAGAAATGCATGCAATGACTTTGATATTTTTTGTACAAGTTCCTCATGTCATGAACAATCAATATGCAAAAGATCAAATCCAGAAAGGTTCAAATGATATATGAACAAAAATGCAACAATTCAATGTCAAAAATGTGACACAAATTGTCACACTTTTCTCTATGTGTCAAAAGTGATGATAACATATGATAAAAATTCCAAACTAGTGACCAAAAATTCACAGCATGTATGAATATTATGCATGCAAAAAATTGGATCAAATGGTTCAAAAATGAGGATTTCACAATACATTGAATGCACCATATCAAATTAGCACCACATAGATTCAAAAATTCACACATAAAAAACCAAACATCAACAATTCATGAAATTAACACTATAAAAAAATAGACATCAATACAAAACTAGGAAAAAAATTGGGACTCATTTGGATCATTTTTGCATTTTTTATGAATTTTATAAAATGAACAAAATAATTGAAATATAACATGGCAATGGAGGGAATCAAATATATTCAAATCAAATCAGAAAAAACAAGAACCGCTGGATCTTGGCACGCATAAGCATCAATGGTCCAGGTTTGAAATATGAAACGCACTGTTTCATTTAAACCAGTCATCATGCACAATCAGCATTTCAGCGCACACTTGGCTTGGTCAATGCAATCTCAGCCAATCATTCTCACACGCAAGGCTCCACATGGCAAACAGTCAGCAAACCCTAGCATTTAACACAGACGCCGGAGCTACAGCTCCGGTCGTCTTCTCCGGCGAGGCGTGCGGTGGCGCCGCCGTGAGATTTTCCAGAATTTCAAAAGGCTTACATCATTACACTCAGTTTTCAATGGTGAATCCAAATATGACCTCAATTCCTTCTAATTCTACCTGGATTCTTCATATCGAAGAGAAACATATTTGAGATCCAAACTATCAGTTCACATAACAACCTCAATTCTCAGCCAAATTCAATTCTGATCATATGTACGTGCTCTACTCATCAAGATCTACACATCTATGATCTAAAAACAGAAAAAAAAGATGATGAAAATTGAGTCACCTTGGAATGAAGGTTGCTGAAATCGTGTTCTCAAGCGCTCATATGCTCCAGATCAACTCCACTGCACTTCCTATGAAGCTTTAAGCAAAAATGAACGGTTGAATCCTCTTGAATCCACTTCAATTTTCAAATCCGATCCACATGGTGAAGCACTTGAACTGCACGATTTCTGGCTGAATTGCTCCAATCAATCAATGGTTCTTGATCAATGAAGGATGAGGATCAAGAATCTGCAAAGATCTTTGAGCTTTGTGTGAAGAAAATCCAAATTCGAAGTGAGAGAAAATTTGAGAGAATTCTTGATTTTGATTTGAAATGGTTCTGTTATTCAATTAAGATTAGGGTTTCACTATTTATATGCCTTGCTAATGACCATGCTAATCCTCTTTTCCATTGGTTAATCATGATTAGTGAGATATGAAGCCATTTGCAAAAATGCAAAATGAGCTCATGTAGCCATAACCCACGTGCACGGCTCCATGTTAAGCTTCTAATCCACTTAAAAACATCCAATGGTCATGATTTGAATATTTGTTTGCTTGCATCTCAAGCCAAAAATGAATGTTGAATATTTTCTTCAAAATGAACATGTGTGAACTAGTGAACTCTTGGTCATGATTCCTTTGCACAATTGAGCCAAATAATGTCAATTTGAGATGCCTTGCACATGAGAAGTACTTGGCAAAAAGAATGAACCAATTTGAAGCATTACATCAAAAGTTATGCCATTTTGAATTTCCATGCACACCTTGTGATCAAATGACCATAACTTCTCAACCATTCATCATATGGACATGAATTAGGACTTTTTGGAAAGGGGAGACAAAGATATACAACTTTCATGTTCACCAAAAATCCATTTGAAACTTCTTTGATATTGACAAGTCAAGTTGAATGTGGACCAAAAACTTGCCAAATTTGGAAACTTTGAATTATAGGTCATTTTCCATTTTTAGTAACTTTTTCCATGACCTTTGAATCTTCAAGATGGATGTTTAGAATGAAGAATATACCTCATTTGAACATGATTGAGGTGTCTCAACTCATTTCCCCACCTCATAGTCCTCAGTTGACTGCATAGTTGACTTTTGGTCCTCAGATGACCTTGAAATGTCTTGATTAACTTGAGCCTTTACCACTTGGTGAAATTGATTCAAAATGAAATCCTAGCTCA
Organism: Lathyrus oleraceus; assembly: GCF_024323335.1. Lineage (NCBI taxonomy): Eukaryota > Viridiplantae > Streptophyta > Magnoliopsida > Fabales > Fabaceae > Lathyrus > Lathyrus oleraceus. The sequence continues at coordinate 367,051,014 of NC_066583.1, read as the reverse complement.
TGTAAGCTCCTTATAATAATCATGTGATCCTCATCCCAAGGAAATACCTCATCTCTTGCACAAAGGATCTTCTTGAAGCTCTTGACCTGGTGATTGCTTAAGCTACAAACAAAAGATGTTAATGACATATTTTTGTGCTTTTGGTTAGTAAACAAAAATGAGAAAAGCAATGATATACAATTCAAGCATGCTTGGTGATCTCAAACCACTCACAAGAGATCCCCACCCAAAGGGAAAGGGAGCCAAGATGCTCAATGATCCTTGAGGCTATGCAATGCAATGTTATGATGCCATGAGGGATCTTAGGGACAAAATTGGGGTCTTACACAACCCACGTGTTACTAGTTCTAATTATTGTTTGTGTTTGTTTGTTATTTTAGGTTTGCACAGTGCCTTGCATAAAAGGGCGAAGGTACTCACATGGAAAAAGATAAAAGATGAGCATAATAGCAGCCTGACACGGCCGCCCGTGTTAGCTGACACGACCCGTGTCAGGCCTGCAGATTTGAGATTTGTTTGAAAATTTTGAATTTCGTGTGGTCATGTCGCACTTCCCGATCTAGCCCCCTCAGTAGGGTACTGTGAGTCACCCTCCTTCTATCTTGTTCGAAAACATAGAGGCCAATGTTTAGTTCAAGTTTGGGGGAGGTTTTACTATGCTTTTTGCTTTTATTTTTGTTGATTATTTCCCAATTTCTAATTTTTACCATTTCACATTTGGTTTATTTATACTATTAGGTATCATGTGATGCATGTATTTCACGGTCTTGGTGTATTTTTAGATTAAGTGATGACCATGAGTGGTAGTGGAAGAAAGGATCACTCCATTTACGGTTGCTTGTTGTGAAGGATCTTCCCAAAAAGTCGATACTGCTGAATAAAAGATCGGACGCAACTTCTAAAACTCAACTAACGTAGGTTCCTTGAGCATCCCGAGTTGAGTAAGAAGCCACATCATACTCGAAGTACTGTGGATGCTGTCAAGCTTTACCTAACATGGTGAGTGTATAAAAATCCAAACACATTTGTCATCATGAGCGATATTCAGGTATGTCTTTATCACTCTGACTTTGCGTAGGTTCTCTGGGAATTTCACTGCATGTATACATACACTGAGGCACGTTGTTTGATTATAGCCCTGAGCCTTTCCAGCCATCCCGTTAATGTTATCCCTTGTTAACACCATTTGAGCCTGTACGCTTTGTTTTTTTCTAACCACATAAATGTAACCTTTGGCCTAAAATACTTCCTTACCCTGTTCAGAGTCAAGTTGATATTATTAAGCTGTGTTGAAATTCTAAGTTTGGGGTAAAACCCCATAACTTTCAAAAGCCAAGGTGAGTGCGGAAAAAAAAGAGAATCATCGAGGAAAATAAAATAGAAAAGAAAATAAACTCGAGGGTTCAAAATAAGTAATGGCCAAAGAAGGGCACTCGGTTGAAAAACAAGAATAACAAAGAAAAACCAGAGCAATAAAAAAAATAGAGGAAAAGAAGGAAAATTAACAAACACAATGAAAATAATAGTAACAATGACTCTGAACCAAAAACCATTTGTTTCCCGTTTTATTTGGAATATCCACACCATAACCCAAGCCCCGTTACAACCCGAAAGACCTCAAAAAGCGTGTGTTATGTGTAGTTGATATAAAAGGAGAAACTATTCAAACTTATGAGTTGATATTGCATATTATGAATTAGGAGTGAAAACACTTTAATCCCGAGAGACTTGGTGAGAGTGTGATGTAAGCTGACAGGTGAAGTGGTACCTCGATGAGGAAGTGCGGCTGAAAACTCATTAGGAAAAGCAGGAACTATACAAGGGAGAATGAAGGCGTGGGCGAAAGATCTCAGCAGTATCATGGTAAGAATACAAGTTTTGGGAAGTGACACTTTGTCGTATAGGACATTACTTGAGGACAAGCAATGAGCTAAGTTTGAGATTGTGATCGGTCACCATTTTCACTATATTTTTGTTGCTTATCCGACAAGAAACCAAGAACTTTGAGACACTGTGTATGCATTATGGTACCTTTAAAGTTAATTTTCATTCCCGTAAGTTATTTAAGCAATTTTATTATTTGTCAGTTTTATTTTGTGTTTTCGTGATTTTACACGTCGGTTGTTGTTTTTATGCCCTCCAGGTCCACGGAGAAGATCCAATGGACTCAATGCGAGAAAGTGGAAAGTTTTGGCGTTCAAAAAAAGAAGATTTTTCAGGTCAGGAGGCCTGACACGGCCATCCGTGTTACCTGACACGGGTCGTGTCAGGAGGAACGCCAATAAAGTACAAAAAAAAGCCCAAAACAGTGGTCTGACACGGCCATGTCAGGTCACCTGGGGTGTGTCAGCAAGGAAATAATAAGGCAGTGGTCTGACATGGCCGCCCGTGTCAGCTGACACGACCCGTGTCAACCTAAAATGCTAATTTTCCAATTTTCGGGCTTTTTCACCGGGCTTGAGCTGCATGGACATTTTGGAGATTCCCACCTTCTGCCAAGGGATTTTCACTATATAAGGAGAGTTTCTACAAGAGCAAAGTTCAGCTTGGAAGGAGGCGAACACAATATTGTCAAACAAGTAAGGATTACAGAGATCAAGGAATTCGGAGAGCGACAGGTTTTCATGAGCGGAAGCGATTGAAGATCCACGTCATCCAATTACTTGTAATGTGTATTTTTTTATCTTGAATTTGTTTTGAACAATATGAGTAGCTAAACCCCCCGATGCTAGGGGGTGTCCCTGATTTAGAATTGTAACGAATTTGAGTTTACATTTGCATTTATAATATTATTTTTACGGTAACCTTTTGATGTGTTTTTTTCTTTCTCTTTCTGACCAATCGAGATTGATTTGTGGTTATCAATTAGGCTGGACCGCCATTGATAAGGTTTTTATAAGGTTACTCTACAGTAGATATCACCTAGGACTAGGGATACCCTGTATGAACCAGAATATTCTTGATATTATAAAGCTTAACTTCACCGTAATTGCCTATGGACATAGAAATTAAGGTAGATTGATTAAAGGTTTTCTCACCAGGGACTTGGGAGAAAATACCCTTGAGAACTGATAGTAATTGATATTTGTTGATGCAATAGTTGTAGCGGTGTATTCGTCGCTATATGATCTATCGATTAAATCATAAGCTATGAGATACATTGAAATTTCGAGTCGCCACCGCACTTTTATTTATCCAAAGGACTGGCTAAAAAGCGAACAAAAGCCTAAGAAGTTTTACACGTAGAAAACTAATAAAAAGATCAGAGAGTCTGGGTAAGGGGTAAATTACGCAATGGGAAGGTGTTAGGCACCCACTACGTCCTAGGTACTCCTAGGGAGCCCTTTTCACACTTGTTGTATTAAATTGATATTTGTTATGACAAAAATATTGTGCAAACATGATTGGGATGGTGAGAAAAGAATATACAATTTTTATTGGGTTATTGGGTTCGAACGGATGAACCCGTTGCCTACGTACCTTCCATCAAAGGTAAGGATCAGAACGCCGTAGTTCGGCTAAAAGATTTCCAAAAGTGGGTTAGGTTCAATTTTAAACACAAACCCTAGGTCTTACGTTATCCACGGGAGAAAACTCAACCTTATACAAACAACAACGTCCACCATGTGAGAACAGCTTCAACTTGCCAGGGAGGGGTTAACCCTATAATAGGCAAGGAAGACTTACAATTCAATCACTAAAGACTGAAGGTGAGATTAACATCAACCACTAAGATAAATCAAACCTATAGCTCATGTATGAAAAGATTAATGGACAAAGCCAAAACAAGTGAATGAGTGAAGTTATTGATTATGATTATGAAAATGAAGTCAAGGTATGATTAAGGTCAATTTAAATAAGTATTATGAAAATGAAGTTTTGAAAAAAGGTCAAGGACTTGAGTCCAGGTTTTTAGTTAGAAAAACATGAAGAAGTTTGCACAACACTTATGTCAAATTTGAAATCCAAATGTGAAAAGTCTAGGACATAATGAATGATGAATGGGTGAGGATGGATAGTAAAACTTCTTAGAAGGTTCACTTCTTGAGATCATATGGGAGATGATTCAAGTGTGTCCTTTGGAATAGCAATTAATAATAACAAACAAGCAAAGCAAGCAAAAGCGGATATCGGATGCCAATCACTGGTCTTATACCAATCTCCTAAAACAAAACAGGATATCAGAGGCCACTCTATGGACTTACACTAATCTCCACAGGAAAAGAAATAAAAGGCGGATACCGGATACCAATAGGTGGATTTACACCAGTCTCCTAAAACAGAAATGGATATCAGATGCCACTCAATGGACTTACACCAATCTCCTCAAAAGAAAACAAAGGAAATGAAAATATGGAAAGTCAACTGCCAATCTATCTGGACTTAGGTTAACCCCACAGTATGGTCCTAGGAAATCCAATGCCACATTACAGGGACTTACAATAGATCCTCACATACAAGAACAAAAGCAACAATATGATCACAGGAATGCAAATGCCAACTTACAGGGACTTATAATTGCAACCTCACATACAAACAGATAAACAAACTATGATCACAGGAAAGCAGACGCCAACTTACAGGGACTTATAACTGCAACCTCACATACAAATCAAACAGATCAAATTATGATCACAGGATAACAGATGCCAACTTACAGGGACTTATAACTGTATCCTCACATACAAATAGATAAAACAGAAGATATGAGTGACCAATGAGGTCTTACACTCTATCCTTCCATATCACAGGAGCAAATGCCAAAGCAATGGACTTACAATTGACCTCAATGGGCAAACAACAATGATAGCATCACAAAAAGCAAATGAGATGATCATGCATTAATGGCAATTGATGATGATGATAAATGCATAGCATATAGGCAAGCAAGTGCACATGAAGCAAACAGTCAATCAATGAATAGCAAACAACACACTCTATAGCCAAACAATGGGGGCTCACACAAGAGGGTTTGACTTTAAAAGTCCACTGTAATAGGTGAAGGTTGCTCTTAACCTTGCCATTGAGAGGCCAAGGTGAAGCAGATGAAAAGGAGATGAGGGGTGTGCCTCATTGCTTCTATCTCAAGTCAGAGAGAGCATCAAAGAAAGCGTGGGAGTTCAGAAAGTAGGAACTCTCTCCACATTATTGACTCGATTAGATCTTGGGTATTTATCTCAATGCTTCAACCATGTGATGGGAGCAAAGAGAGGACACACTGAATAGTGGGGGATAGATTGCTTATCCCTACCTTCCACCAATTGCCTTACTTGAAGGACTTTTCCTGCTTGGGACAAATATAAACAAACACAGGCATTGCCTCTTAAGGAGGACTTCAGACAGTTTGCCCGGTCAAATAACAGACCGGGTCTCCAGACTACATGAAGAAGAAGTAATTATACCTCAAAGCAAATGCTAAAAAGCAAAGCAAGCAAGTTCAAAGAACTTAGGCAACTAAAGTACCTGAAAAAGTCAAACTTATTAGCAAACAGTTCAACAGTCAAAATCAAAGGCAAATGGATAAACAAAAGTCAACCACAGAGGGATCAATTGTGCAAGGCACAAAGACTCAAGCACATGAGTCAACCTACAAAACAAGTGTTAGCACATGATAAACAAACCAACTCAATCAAAATTGAAAGGTCTTTGGGGCATTGGTGCTTAACCTGAAACAGATGAACTCAACATAAGCTTAGAAGACCACTAGGACTAGCCTAAGGTCAAAGATGAAAGAAAAAAAAGTCAAGGCAGCAAGGAAAAGTCAACCCAAACCAAATTTAAACATTCAAGAAGCATTCTCAATTGGATTCATAATTATATCATGCATCATGGTCATTTCATATGCAAAAGGATGCAAAGCATGGCAAGAGAAGCATACAAAAGTCAACAGCAAAGACTTCATTCAAAAGTCAACTCAAACAATCCCAAAAATTATGAAATAAACCACACTCAATCCTAACATCTAGCATGGCAAGCATGTCAAATTTCATGGCATTTGGATGAGAGGAAGGCAATCAATTAAAATCATGAAGTCAAACCAAATTCAAGCATGCATAATGAAGGTCAACAAACATGGGTCAACTTCAAAAAATCATATCAAATTGAAAACAGAAAAGAAATGAATGAGATTAACACCAATGCAAAGCTTGAGATGTCTAGTTATCACATATTAAATTTCATGGTCATACAATAAGATTTGAGAATTTCACAAAAAATTTGGCAAGGCATAGCACAAAAAGTCAACAAATGACCAAGTATGGAAGAAAATTCTCAATTAAATGGAAAACAGCATGATTAATTCCAAGAAAATTCATACACAAACTAGACATGTGATAGATGATTCATGCAAAATTTCAAGTGATTTGGATAAGAGGAAGCATGTGAACAAAAATTGGGAAAATACATGATCATGGTATAGCACCAAATGTAACACATAACTTCAGAAAATCATAACTCTCAATCCACAAATGATAAATACACAAACTTTATATGGAAATGAAGGTCAATGTGTCTAGTTTCCCCACAAAAAATTTCAAGCTCAAAAGATATGACATGAGTATTTCACAATTGGAATGGCACAATGTATCATTTATGCATACATGTTGAAAAATCATTTATCATTTAAAATCCAGCCAATCAAAAAAATAATTAAAAATCAGGATTAAATACTAGACACTCTTGTGAAAATGTTGGAAAAAGTTTCATAATTTTTGGATTTAATTTGAATTAAAAATGAATTATTGAAGTTGGATGAATATTTGAACAAAGCATGGACAAATGACATGAACTAGTGGTCAAACAAGGAAGTCAGCATGGCAATTGTGTAATTTTGGACTCACTAATCTAAACTCTGCGTTTTGGCAAGGCAAAACGAAATGTTCTGATTGGCTCCCAGCCAATAGAACAGTACATGCGCCAATGGAACCTCATATTTTCTGAGTTTCTAAAACCCTAAGGTTTAAGCATGGTTTGGCAACTTCAAACTTCATGGTTCATGGACAAACCTCAAACAACACGATGCAACATCAAGAAACAAACATGGCCATGCAACATCAATTATCATGCAGTATTAACCAACAACAACAAAACATTAACCATGGAAAATCTGGGCATACAAAGATAGCAAAACAGCAGCAGGGTTTCTTAAGGGTTTATGTAGCTGGGCATCATGAGCATCAACATCATTCGACCAAACAAACAGACAACAACATGGTATTAACAGCATGGTTCATATGAATTTTCTAAGCATGTTCATAATGTTTTAAACTGCAGCAAGGTATACATCATTTTCAGCATATCTAGACAGCTATAACACATACACATTCATGCAAAATCCTGGCAAATTCTAAGGTTTAAACAGCAGCCATGGTATTCATCATCATCATTCAAACATCAATCAACAACAAAGCAAATATTAATCATGAAAACAAATCTGGACAGGGCAGGTTGTAGCAGCAGCATAATTCATTCATCACCATGTTCATCATTTAAATCACCCACCACATGAACAACAGCATCAACCAAAAAATCATGGCCATGAAGCAACATTAATCAACATGCAACCCTAGCTAATATCAAGACCACATAAGCATGAGGAATTTTTCTGGACAGAATTATGATTCAAGCATAACAGCAGCAAAACACATTCATCATCCAATGTCCATCACCAAATCAAGCAAAACAAACAACAGCACATAGCAGCATAGCATTTGGCAATGTGTAGCAGCAGGCAATCAACAGCATACAGCACAATCAAATGGATTTTTAGGACAATGTTCATAAGGCTCAAAACAGCAGGGCAAGCTTCATCATTCAACTTCATCATCATGAACAACCAACATAAACCAACATCAAAAGTCAAACATGGTCATGACATTCTATCCCCATGCAACATTTGAGAACAACTAAACAGCAACAAACATGGGATTTTTCTGGTGCAGGGTAATGTTTAACAGCAGTAACACACATTCATCATGGAATTTCAACAAAACCCAGAAAGTTTAAACAAGCATATCATCAGTATCATCAAGCATCAAACAACAAGAATATAATGTTCAAATTCATTAAATCAACTCCAGCAATGCAAATCGACCAAAAGTTCATTTGTAACAAAAAAAGAAAAGCAGATTTCTCCATCAAGAGAACACCATTTCAAGCAAACTTTACTTCCTTAGAATCAGCATAAGATGATCTTTCATGAACATATCATAGCATGGCATATAATGGAAGTCGATTCACTTACTTGTTTTTGAAGAAAATGTGAAACAGTGGTGTATTGATGATTTAAGCTCAAACAGTTGTCGATGATGGTTGGTAGTGATGAAGGCTTGAAGGAAATTGACTTAACCAGTTCAAATTCAGCTCGAGCTCACAAATGCCATGGCTAATGCTTTGAGAAAACAGAGCTCCAAGATGAAATCCCAGCTGGTGAAGGAGGCTGTAACAAGGCTCCAAATGATGTTTGGATGATGAAGGATGCAAGGGTTCTTTGATTTCTTTGAATGGTTTCTGCAGAAAATATTGTTTTGCAAAAATGCACAATGAGGGAATGAGAGTATTTTTGGTCGTGTGGCTGTCAAGCTAGGGTTGCAATCAGCAGAGGCAAGGCTTTATGTAGTCTGTTTAAGCTCCTTTAATCAATTGGTAAGCTGGTTTATGCTTAATGATTCAAATTGGCAATTTTGCTAATTGTGTGCACAAGTGAAAAGGAGGTGTGTTTGTGGTCGAGTGGGCTGGGCACAGGCTGTACAGACTATGCAAAATGCTGTTTTGTTGTTTGCTTTTGACTGTTGTACTTGCTTTCATTTATTTGGAGCCAATTGCCAATTTTCAAGTTTTTGCATTTTGGTCCAAAGTGATAGCATAATGGTGGTATGATTATGATTTTAGGCTTGGAACAAATCATAAATGATATATGGAACATTTCCCAATTGGCCAAATCAAGAAAAAGTCAAAGAATCAAAAAGTCAAAGTTTGGTCAAACTTTGAATTTAAATGAAAAGGTCCAAAAATGCCATTTTGAATGGTAAGGTTTTAGGTCATGAAATTTATATTTTTGGAAAGAGGATGAAAAATGTGGTTTGTAGGAAAAAACCCCACCAAATTTGGCCTTATGGTTTGAGAGATATGGCTTGTTGAAGTTCAAAAAATGGTGAAAATGAATTGATCATATCTTGACAACCACACATGGGATTTGGGTGTTCTTGGACTTTTTGAAAATGGGAAGACAAGATCTTCAACTTTCATGTTGGGCAAAAATTCATTTGAAGCTTGTATCATGATGTAAGTTTAAGATCAAGAAGTTTCCATTTTTGGCAGTTGAAATTACAGGTCCACTTTCTATTTCTGGAAATTTTCTGATTTGACTTGATTTTCTTCCATGATGAGGTTTGACATGATATATGAGGCTTGTACAAGCATGAATGAACTTCTTCAAATCAATTCTATCCATCAAATCACTGATTAAATCAACTGTTGACCAAGTTTGACTTTTCTAGGGTTTTGGATGACTGAAGCATTTCTGATGAATTCCAAACCCTAATTCCTTGAGACCTTGACTTCAAATGATGTCCCAAGATGTATGAACTCTTGATTATTGATCATGGTGCCCAAATTCTGCAAGAATGGCCACCATCCATTGCTTTGACTGATCAATGACTGAGTTTGACCTAATTTCTGATGATTGCTTCCACTGCAAGCAACAAGGTTAGACTGACAATATTTTTGTACTTTTGAATGACAAACATATGAAAGCAAAGATATACAAATGCAAAGTATGCTTGGTGATCAAGAAACAAACCTACAAGGCAATCTACCCACTAGGAGGGGACAAAGGCATGCAATGATCCTTGAGGTTATGATATGAATGATATGGGCCATGAGGGATCTTAGGGCCAAAATTGGGGTCTTACAGATGCCCCTATTTAAGGTCATTCTAGCCGGAGAAGTGAAGTTTAGAAATCTTCATCTCGACGCGGTAGAATGGGCTTAAATAACAGTAATGAGACAAATTTTGGTCCCTAAGAGACCTCATGATGCAAATGTATGTATGCAAAAGACACAAATTCTGTGGGGAATATGATTCACACAGAAGAAAAGACGATCCATCGGAGTAGTACACTCACCAGGAACAGAGACTCTAATAAGACTCTATGGGGATAATAAAAGAAAAAGAAATGTGTGAACAATACACGACTCCAAACTGGGGAAGATAAGACTGACATAACGTGATCGAAACACGACTCTGATTAGAAAAACAGAAAAAACAGACTGGAGAACTCACTGGGGAGTGAAGGACTCACACTGGGAAAAAGGATTCCAAAGGAAAATAAATCCGTTGGAGAGACACAAGCTGACTCCTGAGGAGAAGCAACAAAAAGTTCCACTGAGGGAAGCGACAAAGAAATGAGATGTTACCGGACAAGGGTAACAAACTCAGGAAGGAACACCAAGGATACCGGGTTGTAGGTATGTAACAGGTGACCGACCAAAGGCGTGAATTGGTGTGTGTTCCAAAACACTCATCATCCTGAAGTGAGCGAAAGCAAACTTGTTTATAGGATGGATATTTGATTCTGTAAAGAATGCAAATCTTACTCTGAGGGGGAAGCAACAAAGGATTGACCCAAGAGTGAACGAGACATATTATTCATTACCGGCAGACCGTGAATAATATACTCGAAAGGAAAATTATCCTGAACCGGTTACTGGGTTGTTTATAGGATAAAATCCGAAATCGTGAATTGGTTTGTGTTCCAAGACACTCATCATCCGAAAGAAAGCGAAAGCAAACTTGTTTAAAGGATGGTCAAAAAACGTGAATTGGTGTGTGTTCCAAAACACTCATCATCCGAAAGAAAGCTAGAACAGCAGACTCGTTTAAAGGATGGTCAAAAAACGTGAATTGGTGTGTGTTCCAAAACACTCATCATCCAAAACGCAAACTGGTTAAAGGATGGACAAAAAACGTGAATTGGTGTGTGTTCCAAAACACTCATCATCCTAAACACAAACTGGTTAAAGGATGGATAAAAAAGCGTGAATTGGTGTGTGTTCCAAGACACTCATCATCCGAAAGAAAGCTAGAACAGCAGACTTGTTTAAAGGATGGGCAAAAAACGTGAATTGGTGTGTGTTCCAAAACACTCATCATCCAAAACGCAAACTGGTTAAAGGATGGATATTCGATTCTACAAAGAATACGAATCTTGCTCAGCTGGGGAAAATCAACAAAGGATTCCAACTAAAGAGCGCATGAGACATATTATTCATTACCGGCAGACCGTGAATAATATACTCGCATGGAAGATTATCCTGAACCGGTTACTGGGTTGTTTAAGGATAAAAAACCGAAAAGAAAGGCATCGGGATACCAGAATAGGTATATAATGATGACCAATCAAAAGGAGCAACAGACATTACCGACAAAAGGGTAAATGAAGGGCGATCTGCTGAGGATAAATTGCAAGCATCCGGCAATTATCGACAGAAGACTAACTGGGGATGCATTGGTATACAACCAATGATCCGGGGAACAAAATCACTAGCATACGGTGAAAAGACGCACTGGGGATAAAATTGCTAGCATACGGCAATTATCCACAAAAGACTTGCTAGGGATATAAGTGATGATCTGAGCAACTTATACAAGCAAAGGAAAATCAACATCAAAGACTAGATGAAGATAACCACAAAATTAGGGTTTACATCTACCGAATACGGGATAGAAGACCAAAAACTCCGCGTGGGGATAGAACAAATCACAAATCCGCACGGGAAACCAAAATAGGGTTTATAACAAACCACAAACTGCTGAAGAGCAGGAAAATAGGATTTACAACTACCGGGTAGTAGGTAGAAAACCAAAAACTCTGGCTGGAGAATAAAAGGGTGTATAACCACAAATTCTGTCAAGAAAGCCAGGAAGGATAGGACTCACAACTGCTGGTTTGTAGGCAGAGGCCCAAAAACATTCCGCTGGGGAACAACCCACTGGGAAGCACAAGATTTTGACAAATAGCCAATTCGGGAATAATCCGAAAAGACAGACTGAATAAAGACACGTCCTAATGAGGATGTAACTCAAATAGGAAAATCCATCCCAATATATGTGTTGGGAGGAAACGGAAGAAACCGTCATCCACGAGGATATATCTCAGTGGGGAACTGCAGAAGGAAAGACAAACATTTTCTGCTTATGGGCTGACTCTATATGGAGAGATTTATAACACCCGACATCTGCTTGGGGAGATCTGTAAAGAGATCTATATCACCATAGCAGGAGACACGACAAACAAAAGATACATGGCAAGAAATGCAACATGAATATCTGAATGTTTTATGAATATGCATGAATATGCGTGATTTATGTTTGATGAATGCTGACAAAACAGACAATTCTAACACAAACAGGTTCAGGAAACAAACAACCGGTATTATACTTCCAGGGGAAAAAACCAACTGGAGAGCCAATCTGCGGAGATCTACATGCTGAAAAGCAAAGATCTGCAAGTACTGCTGAAGAAGCAGAGAACCAAAGATATCGGGAAACAACCCAATCAGGGTACAGAAAGTCACAACGGGCAGAAGCAGCCACCAAGACGAATCTGTAAGGGAACAAGAGAAGTCCCAAAGTATATCTGCAGGGGATCCCAGTGTTAACTGAGAAACAAAAGGAGTGCGTAAGCACGAACTGCTGTAGAAGCAACTCCATATAACTCCACTGGGGAATAACCCACTGAGGGAGAATGATATCGTCCAGATAGAATCTAACTGTATAAGCAACTCTACTGGGGAAAACTGTCGGCTACTCTCTTGGGGAACAACCCACTGAGGGAGGACAGATCAAACGAATAGATTCTGCAATGAACCACTCCATTTGGGGAGAATATACAACAAACTGATCGCAACAAGTATATTCTGCAATACAAGCCACCCTACTGGGGATCACAAACAGTCGGGAAATCAAATCCGTTCACTGGAGGCTAGAGCCATCATCCGACTATATCGGGGATTGGAAGAGTATTCAACAGGCGAAACTGCCACAACAAACATTCTGCAGACTGAGCTGAGGAAAAGATGATTGCAATACTGGGATGTCAACCCAAACAACCACTGAGTAGGAAAATAAATCCTGCTCTGCTGAAGAGAAAAACTCTGATGGAGAGACAGCAACAATTCCGCAGACGACTTCGCCGGGGAAAAGGTAAAGTACCGGGTATCAAACCACTGACTTACCGAATCTTCAAAAAAGAAAGCAATCATGCTGAGGAAACAGACAGTTCCTGCTGGCACACTGCATGGGGAAAAGCGGTAACAACTCCACTTGCAACTCTGGTGGGGATATCAATAATAGCTCTACTCGTGACTCCGAGGGGAGTACCAATCAATCAGTTACACTCATGACTGTGCTGAGGAGACAAATAAAGTCTGGGGATACGACCCACTGGAGAAAGTGACGAGGCACCAAGATGACAGACCATCAACCGCCGAAACTTCTACAAGAAAACACCCATGCTAGGGAAAACTGCTGCTGGAGAAAACAAAGTCTTCGACAACACTCTGTTTGCGACTGTACTGGGGAACAACCCCAACAACAACTCTGCTTGAGGAACAACCCCAACAAAGATCTGAAGAAAGAAGATACCACCAAACCAGGAATATGAACCAATGTCTTACCTGTTGGGAATCATGCCACCCTCGGGAGAGCACTGAGATATTCTTGAGTATCCTTTCAATCTTGTGAATGTTCACTTTGTTTAAAACAAAAAATTTGAAAAATTTTGATTTGTTTAAAACAATGACATTTTATCAATTTAAAACATGCAAAACATTTGTTGAATTGAAACAAATAAGAGTGCAAATAATTGGATAAAAAGCTCAAATTGATTTGATAGAATGGTAGCCTGCAAATGGCAAGACTCCATAGATCTGTACAAATTTGAAATCAGTGATATATATTGGAAGAGGGCTACATTGAACATAATGATCCTTTCTCTACCAATTTGAATCTCGATGTATCCGAAGCTTCAGTTGACGACGAATCGAGAATCTTCTGACGAAATGACGACTGATGAACAGAAAGTCTTGTCATGATGCAGTTACTTGCCAAATCCCTAATTTTTGCCTAGATTGCCCCAGAGTGAGGTACTCAATCTAGCAGGATGCAAATATTCTTCTTTTTTTCAAGTCTCTAATTTTTGCCTGGATTACCCTTGCGGGTTCTCCATCGAGACGCTCATTTTTGCCTAAGCCGCCCTTTCGGGTTTTCAACTTAGCGAGCTATTCTGTTTTTTTTCATTTTTTCATTTGCATATACTTTTTTTTTCTAGGCAAAGTATCTCTTGACTGCATCTGAATTCACAGGACGAGTGAAATCCTCCCCATCCATTGTTGTAAGCATCAAAGCTCCGCCTGAAAAGGCTCTCTTAACAACATATGGACCCTCGTAGTTTGGAGTCCACTTGCCCCTGGAATCGGGCGCGAAAGACAAAACTTTCTTGAGCACAAGGTCACCTTCTCGGAACACACGAGGCTTGACCTTCTTGTCGAATGCTTTCTTCATTCTCTGCTGATACAGCTGACCATGGCACATGGCAGTTAATCGCTTCTCTTCGATCAAATTCAACTGGTCATAACGACTCTGAATCCATTCAGCATCAGTCAACTTGGCTTCCATCAAGACTCGCATTGACGGGATCTCTACCTCTACTGGGAGAACGGCCTCCATGCCATAAACAAGAGAGAAAGGGGTTGCCCCTGTTGAAGTGCGTACAGACGTACGATATCCATGCAAAGCAAATGGCAGCATCTCATGCCAATCTTTGTACGTGACAGTCATCTTCTGGATAATCCTCTTGATATTTTTGTTAGCAGCTTCAACAGCCCCATTCATCTTAGGTCTGTAAGGAGAGGAATTATGGTGTGCAATCTTGAATTCAGCGCACAACTCATCCATCATCTTGTTATTCAGATTGGATCCATTATCAGTAATGATCCTCTCTGGCACACCATAACGGCAAATCAACTGGTTCTTGATAAACTTCACAACCACCTGTCTGGTTACATTCGCGTATGACGCGGCTTCGACCCATTTGGTGAAGTAATCAATTGCTACGAGAATAAACCGGTGTCCGTTGGACGCTTTCGGCTCAATCATACCGATCATGTCAATCCCCCACATGGAGAAAGGCCATGGTGATGAAATCACATTCAGGAGTGTCGGAGGAATATGAATCTTATCCGCATAAATTTGACACTTGTGACATTTCTTCACATACTTGCAACAGTCAGACTCCATTGTCAGCCAATAGTAGCCTGCTCTCAACATCTTCTTAGCCATGGCATGTCCATTGGAATGAGTACCAAACGAACCCTCATGGACCTCAGTCATCAATAGGTTTGCTTCGTGTCTATCCACGCATCTGAGCAAAACCATATCAAAATTTCTCTTGTACAGCACTTCACCACTGAGGTAGAAACTGCCTGACAGCCTTCTCAAAGTTTTCCTATCTTTCACAGATGCCCCAGGCGGGTAGACCTGGTTCTGGAGGAAATTCTTGATATCAAAATACCAAGGCTTGTCATCTTTCACGTCTTCGATTGCAAATATGTGAGCGGGTCTGTCCAAGCGCATCACAGTAATGTTGGGGACATCATTCCACCATCTGACTACTATCATAGAAGCAAGCGTTGCAAGGGCATCTGCCATCCGATTATCCTCTCGAGGAATATGATAAAATTCAACTTCTGTGAAGAAAGTTGAAATTCTCCTTGCATAATCTCTGTATGGGATGAGACCTGGTTGATTCGTCTCCCACTCACCCTTGATTTGATTAACAACCAAAGCTGAATCACCATAGACATCAAGATACTTGATTCTCAAGTCAATGCATTCTTCAAGTCCCATAATACAGGCTTCATACTCCGCCATATTATTCGTGCATTTGAAAGTTAGCCTTGCTGTAAACGGAATGTGCGATCCCTGGGGATTAATAATCACTGCCCCAATTCCATTTCCAAATTGATTAACAGCGCCATCAAACACCATCGTCCATCTGGAACCAGGTTCTGGACCTTCATCAAGTGTAGGCTCATCGCAATCTTTCATCTTCAAATACAGAATTTCCTCGTCAGGGAAGTCATACTGAACAGACTGATGATCTTCAATTGGCTGGTGCGCTAGATGGTCAGCCAAGATACTACCTTTGATAGCTTTCTGAGCTCGATACTCAATATCATACTCAGACAACAGCATCTGCCAACGGGCAATTCTCCCAGTTAAAGCAGGCTTCTCGAAGATATACTTAATTGGATCCATTCTGGATATCAACCAAGTTGTATGATTTATCATGTACTGGCGCAAACGCTTAGCAGCCCAAGCCAAAGCACAGCACGTCTTCTCAAGCATAGAGTACCGAGACTCACAATCAGTAAACTTCTTACTGAGGTAGTAGATAGCAAACTCCTTCTTCCCTGATTCATCTTGTTGACCGAGTACACAACCCATTGAGTCTTCAAGAACTGTCAAGTACATAATCAGAGGTCTTCCTTCCACAGGCGGAGACAAAATCGGAGGTTCGGACAGATAATTTTTGATACTGTCGAAAGCTTTCTGGCAATCCTCGGTCCAATCATGAGACTAATCTTTCCGGAGGAGCTTGAATATCGGCGCACATGTGGCAGTCATGTGGGATATAAACCTGGAAATATAGTTCAAGCGGCCAAGAAAACCTCGAACTTGCTTCTCAGTTTTGGGTGCAGGCATCTCTTGTATTGCTTTGACCTTTGCAGGATCAACCTCAATACCTCTTTCACTTACCACAAAACCCAACAACTTGCCGGAACGGACTCCAAAAGTACATTTGTTCGGATTCAGGCGAAGTTTGAACTTCCTCAGACGCTGAAAAAGCTTCAACAAATGCTCAATATGCTCAATTTCCGTTCGGGACTTAGCAATCATATCATCAACATAGACTTCTATCTCCTTGTGCATCATGTCATGAAACAAGGTAGTCATGGCTCGTTGATACGTGGCTCCGGCGTTCTTCAAACCGAAGGGCATCACTCGATAACAGAATGTTCCCCAAGGTGTGATGAATGTTGTCTTCTCCATATCCTCTGGTGCCATCTTGATTTGATTATATCCGGAAAATCCGTCCATAAAGGAAAAGACTTTGAATTTAGCTGTATTGTCTACCAACATGTCAATGTGTGGTAGAGGAAAATCATCTTTTGGGCTAGCTTTATTCAAATCTCTGTAATCAACGCACATACGGACTTTTCCGTCCTTCTTAGGAACAGGCACAATGTTGGCCACCCATTGAGGATATGTCGAAGTCACCAGAAACCCCGCATCAATTTGCTTCTGAACTTCCTCTTTGATCTTCACTGCCATATCTGGATGAGTTCTTCTGAGCTTCTGCTTCACAGGCACGCACTCAGGCTTCAAAGGCAGGAAATGTTGCACAATATCTGTATCTAAACCCGGCATGTCTTCATAGGACCAAGCAAAGATATCTGAATATTCTCGTAGCAAGCTGATCAAATCTTCTTTAACAGACCCTTCAAGAAGTGCCCCAATCTTCACCAGACGAACACAATCCTCAGACCCCAAGTTGACTGTTTCCAAGTCTTCGAGATGCGGCTGAATGATCTTCTCTTCGTGCTCAAGGAGACGGGTGATCTCATCAGGAATCTCTTCAACGTCATCTTCTTCTGCCTCAAATACAGGGAATTCAAAATTGGGAGATGGCGTTGGATCATTATGTTCAATGGGTTTTAGGATCAACCTGCATAATGATTTTGGTTAAGAAAAACTCAGCATTTAAACAAACAAATCATTATGCAGATGAAAGAATGTTGCTTTTATAGCTTTTATTTTTGTTTTTATGGTTTTTTGTGATCACTGATTTCATAAAGAAAAGCAAAAAGTGAAAACAAAGGAAAAACAAATGTTTCGACAATGCAAAAATTGAATGAAAATATCATTGTATATATGCTTTGCCAACAATGTCATCACTTCTCCTTTTGGCATGGGAGAAGGGTTTTAAACAAAATGAACAATTACTCTGATCTATGGACAACTGTAGGAACATCCACAGCGACCCAATTGTGGCAGACACCACCAGGAATGATGAAATTGTTCAAGCCTTCTGCATCTTCTTCTTCAATGATAGCAGCAGCTTCCTCTTCTACAGGTTGATCGGCGTGAATGAATCCTCCACTGGTGAACAGACCTTGCTCGTTGCATGCCCCAGAACCATAGCCAATGCCAGCCCGGGATCGATTGTCTTCAAGTTCAAGCACTTTCCCTAATCCAGCGACTGCACCACATTCAATGGCCAGCTTAGCATCACGATAGGAAGTGAATGAAGGAGACTTCTTCTCGATTGGTTTATCAATAGATAAAGCTTGAAACTGAGTTCCAACTTCATCCTCTGCATCAATGTACGAGAAAGAAGACAAGTTACTGACCAGGAGAGCCTTTTCTCCCCCTACTACAACCAATTTCTTGTTTTTGACAAACTTCAGCTTTTGGTGTAGGGTGGATGTCACGGCGCCAGCCTCGTGAATCCATGGTCTGCCCAAGAGACAGTTGTATGATGGGTGAATATCCATTACTTGAAAAGTGATCTGGAAATCACTTGGTCCTATCTTGATTGGGAGATCAACTTCCCCAATCACGGTCTTGCGCGACCCATCAAAAGCTTTTACAACAACCCCACTCTGCCTCATAGGAGGACCTTGATATGACAAACGAGAGAGTGTGGATTTTGGCAATACATTAAGGGACGATCCAGTGTCCACCAACACATTGGACATTGCATCAGATTTGCAATTCATAGAGATATGTAAAGCCATGTTGTGGTCTCTTCCCTCCTCGGGGAGATCAGCGTCACAAAAGCTCAGAGTGTTGCAAGCAGTAATGTTTGCAACAATGCTATCAAATTGTTCCAGGGTGACGTCATGATCAACATACGCTAGGTCCAAGACTTTCTGAAGAGACTCCCTATGGGGTTCTGAATTCAGCAACAAAGAAAGAATGGAAATCTTGGAGGGCGTGTGTAGAAGCTGGTCTACAATATTGTACTCACTCTTTCTGATGAGCCTCAGCATCTCATCAGATTCTTCATCAACAATGCCACTCGGGCCAACAACTGAAGAAACGGGAGTCTTTTGTACAGGCGAGGAGGGTTTGGCAACATCAAGTGCCGGATTCTGAACATTCACAGCATTCCCTACAGGGTGCACAACAGTGTCAGAAGCAACAGCCTTAGCAGGCGCAGAAAACACACGACCACTGCGGGTCAACCCACTAACATCAGCGATAGTGGTCACGGAAGTAGACGGCAGAGGTACCTCAACCCCATCCTGGACAGCAACAGGATTGTACCGGAAAGGTACGGCTTTATCAGATGAATACGGCACAGGGCCGGCTGGTTTGATGATCAAAGCAGGTGATGCCTTAGGCTTGTTGCTATTATAGCGAATAACAACCGGTTCTGGCAATTTGAACACCGGGGAGATGACACTCACTTCGGGCTCAACAACATCAACATTGCGATTCTGGAGAATCTCAATGGTACCTTCGTTCAACATCATTTGCAATTCCTCGCGAACCTGGTCACAACCCAAACGATTGACCGAGCAAACGCGGCACTGGTCATGGTTATGCTTCAAATAGCTGTGCTGACACAGCATCTTATGTAATCCAACCAATGACTGCCGGATATGACTGATGTACTTAACCTTGTACTTCCCAAGGTCTTCCTGGATCATATTCACAGACTTCCCATGCGAAGGCAATGGGTTCCTGGTGACGTTTGGGTTGGAGTCTTCAAAACTCAGAATTCCGCTTCTCATAAGGTCTTGAACCTTAGTCTTCAGCTGGAGGCAATTTTCAATGTCATGGCCCGGAGCGCCAGAGTGATAGACGCAATGCTGGTCAGGCTTATACCACCACTGAGGGTTGGCCGGTATAGCCGGAGGATCTCTGGGAGAAACCAACTTCCTCTCCAACAAGGAGGGATATAACTCCGTATACGACATAGGAATCGGATCAAAGCTGATCTTCTTCCTTTCATAACCCGTGTTTGCTTGATTACTCGTATTTCCACGAGGCTGGTAAGCCTGTTGCTGCGGACGAGCTTGTTGTTGATACTGTGGTTGCTGATATTGTTGTTGATGCTGATATTGTTGAGGTTGATATTGCTGACGTTGAGGAGTGTTATCCTTGAAAACAGGTGCTACGTGAGCCACCTGGTGCTGATGACCGGAATGTCGTGCAGGCTTCCTCTGAACAGAGGGTCTTCGATGCTTTGGCTGAGACTGCACAGCATGGGCTTCTCCTTCTTTCCTCTTAAACGCTCCATAACGCTTAGAGGAAGAACCATCATCTTTAGCCAACCGTCCTTCGCGGACACCTTCTTCAAGACGCATTCCCATGTTCACCATTTCGGTGAAATCAGAGGGAGCGCTGGCCACCATTCTCTCATAGTAAAATGACCCAAGAGTCTTCAGAAAGATCTTGGTCATCTCCTTCTCTTCTAATGGTGGAGTGATTTGAGCTGCCAGCTCACGCCATCTCTGGGCGTACTCCTTGAACGATTCCTTGTCCTTTTGTGACATAGACCTGAGTTGATCTCTGTCAGGCGCCATGTCAACGTTGTATTTATATTGCTTGACGAAAGCTTCGCCAAGGTCGTTGAAAGAGCGGATGTTGGCACTGTCTAGACTCATATACCAACGGAGAGCAGCACCAGACAAACTGTCTTGGAAGTAGTGGATCAAGAGTTGATCGTTGTCGGTCTGCGTGGACATCTTCCTGGCATACATGACTAAATGTGCCAAAGGACAAGTGTTCCCTTTATATTTTTCAAAGTCTGGGACCTTGAACTTAACAGGTATCTTGACACCGGGAACTAGACAAAGTTCGGCTGCGGACTTGCCGAAGAGATCTTTGCCTCTAAGAGTTCTCAATTCCTTTCTCAGCTCGAGGAATTGGTCGTTCATTGCATCCATTTTCTCGTGAACATCTGAGCCCTCAGAAGCTTCAGAGTGATAAATGGTGTCGTCTACCCTCGGCATGGTATGCACGACAGGAGGAACGGGAATAGGGACCGGGCTAGATGCCGGCATTTGAGCAAACGTTGGAGCTGGCAGATCAGGCA
Source organism: Lathyrus oleraceus (assembly GCF_024323335.1). Lineage (NCBI taxonomy): Eukaryota > Viridiplantae > Streptophyta > Magnoliopsida > Fabales > Fabaceae > Lathyrus > Lathyrus oleraceus. Next base: position 367,029,844 of record NC_066583.1, on the reverse strand, counting down.
TGAAGCCAGGAGGCATCCCCCAAGGAAAACCGGGAGGCATGGCATTTGGCTGATGGGCACTAACAGGCACCGCTGAAGTAGCTATCTCTGATATAACCGTCCGCTGAACGGGAGTTGCTGGCTGAGGAGCAGGCTGATTCTGGGCGGCCAGAAGTTGTTCCATCAGAGCGCCAAGTCTGGCAACTTCATCTCTCAAACTCTGGTTCTCTTGTTCCAACTGCTCCATGATCCTTGCAGAGTTAACTCTCGTATAATACCGGTGAGTCAGCTTGTCTTCAAAATAAATGAAGAACAGAGGGTTAGAACCAGAAGACCAGAAAAAGGTACCTGTTTATGCAAGAATGATGCATGAAATGCTTGTGCAAATGCTTGGTTTTCAAGGAACCCTTAGGGTACATTTGCAATATTTTGAATTTTTAAACATTTTAACTGTTCATGGAAAATATTTCATTCAAATATATCAAGATAAAGAAGTATAGCATTCTTTTTAAATATTACAAAGAGAAAAGGTAAATGACATCCTATGGATCCCTATTGGCTCGGGATGCTGGAAGACGAGAAGTGCATAACTTCTTGATCTCTCTCTCATAGGCAGCCTCCATATCAGCCTTCTCCTTAGCAAGTTGATCATACTTCCTTTTCCAGAATTTGGATGACTGAGGAAGCAGAGAAGTCCAAGTGTCGTTCGGATCGTCGATCACTCGGTGCTCGAGAAATTCAATCATAGCGTCCTTCTCCTTGAGCTGCTGCAGCAATTCCTCTCTCTCGCGGATCCAGGCACGCGAAAGGTCTTCTTCTCTCAACTCCTCTACACGTTGGGTAGGGAGGGTTGAAGGCCCAGCCACATCCAACAGTGTAGGTCTCGGATGATCATATGGCATCAAGTAGGTAGCAGCCCTCTGTCTGACCCAAGAGGTGTATGGCTCCAAAGCAATGCAATTCTTCGGACCCAATTCATTCCTACTCTTTATGCGAATATTGTGCCAAGCGCGGACAAATCTGGCTTTCAGGCCTTGGGGATCTTTACCCTCCTGAAAGAATACACCTTCTAACAGAATGTTATGGGGTTTATCCTTTAGGGGGAACCCAAGCTGACGACGTGCAAGCGTAGGGTTGTAGGTAATCCCACCACATGTACCAAGAAGAGGCACATTGGGGAATTCACCACAAGAATTAATGATCTGAACGGTATCATACACGCGATCATACCAGGTGATATCATCATTGGTGAGAGACATGAGCCTCTGAGACCACCGTAGACATCCCTTGTTCTCCTTGAAAGCAACTGTCTGCGGCAAGTGCGAAATAAACCACTTGTACAGCAGGGGTAAACAGCAGACAATGACTCCTCCATTCTTCATATTCCTCAGATGCATGGAGACATATGCATCACCCAACAAGGTCGGAACTGGATTAAGGAATGAAAAGATCCTAATGGCGTTCATGTCCACGAACTTGTCGAAGTTGGGAAACAGCACCAATCCATAGATAAGCAATACGAATAGAGCCTCAAAGGCATCCTCACTCATGGCTTTCCCATAAAAGGTAGCTTGGGCAATGAGGAACTCGGAAGGAAAACCCTGAATTCCACCTTTGGTAGTTAGATTAGCTCTAATCAGATCTTCATCTATATGCAACAAGCTAGAAATCTCTCGAGCAGATGGAATACTCTCTAAGCCACTGAACGGCACTTGATCCAGAATCGGAATCCCAATAAGGTGAGAGTATTCTTCCAAAGTCGGCAACAGCTGGAAGTCCGGAAATAAGAAGCAATGATAGAGCGGATCATAGAACTGAGCAAGAGTGCTCATCAATCCCTCATCCACCTGAGTAGTCAACAGCGGCAGAAGCTTCCCATATCGAGCTTTGAAACCCAAGGGATCTAATACATATGATGTCAGATTCCTTAACTCTTTTACATCGGGCTGCTTAAAGCTGTACTTCTTTGTATGCCTTTTCGGTCTTTCCATGTCTGAAAATTTTGCAAATAAACCTTTAAGTTCCTTGAAAATTTTCTCTTTTGATGACATGAATGCGGATGAATGCGTGAATGCATGAATGCAACAAACACACTCAAGGATCAAGCAAAGCACACCAAACAAAGGTCGTGGGAAAGCTCTATGTATCCCTAATATCAATCATCCATTTTGGTGGATTTAGGTTTTCACCTTATCAACACCCAAGTTCCATTGATATTAACGGTACATGAACCGGTTCAGACATTCTTAATATCAACCAGCCGCTTTGATGGATTTTAGGTTTTACACCTGATCCGGGATCCATTGATATTAACAATGTTTGAACGACTCAACCACGAATCACGGGTTTGTTGAGAGTCACGAGCATGGAGTCTCGGTTAAGAACCACCCAAAGGGAGTGTACTAGGGTTTAAACCTGCCAGACATGTTCTATCAGAGGTTCCCATAATCATCGTTCCATCTTTCGAATATTATCGGAGGAACGAATACTCGTAGTCCAAGAATATTCTCAAGAGAAACTCTTATGAGTGTAGTGTCGCGTGACAATCGTATCAGAACTGACATCTGAACGACCTCCGCACTACGGTCCTAAAAATAGGCCAAGATGGGTTTGGTAAACTAAGGTCCTTGGCTTCTGCGGAACATGATTGAAAGAATAATGCCTAACCACAAATAACTTGTGTGACATTATTAGTTCAACATGACCTCCACCAAGTGAATGGGCTCGCAAGTCAACTGGCTAAGGACTACTCCACACCAGTCAACAAGACTATGCCATTCTCCTATCCTAGAGAGCACTCGAGTTCGGGTATAGAACTCATCTCACAGATCACCAAAGCAAACAGCAATTGTATATCAAGCAATTCACACATTACAATCAATACAGTTATCCCAAATTGTACAAAAATATGTCAAATGACAAATAATAATATAGCACAACAAGGGTGAAAAGTAGGCAATACAACCAGAGATTCTGGGTTCGATTCCCCAGCAGAGTCGCCACTTTTCTGTAGCGGTGTATTCGTCGCTATATGATCTATCGATTAAATCATAAGCTATGAGATACATTGAAATTTCGAGTCGCCACCGCACTTTTATTTATCCAAAGGACTGGCTAAAAAGCGAACAAAAGCCTAAGAAGTTTTACACGTAGAAAACTAATAAAAAGATCAGAGAGTCTGGGTAAGGGGTAAATTACGCAATGGGAAGGTGTTAGGCACCCACTACGTCCTAGGTACTCCTAGGGAGCCCTTTTCACACTTGTTGTATTAAATTGATATTTGTTATGACAAAAATATTGTGCAAACATGATTGGGATGGTGAGAAAAGAATATACAATTTTTATTGGGTTATTGGGTTCGAACGGATGAACCCGTTGCCTACGTACCTTCCATCAAAGGTAAGGATCAGAACGCCGTAGTTCGGCTAAAAGATTTCCAAAAGTGGGTTAGGTTCAATTTTAAACACAAACCCTAGGTCTTACGTTATCCACGGGAGAAAACTCAACCTTATACAAACAACAACGTCCACCATGTGAGAACAGCTTCAACTTGCCAGGGAGGGGTTAACCCTATAATAGGCAAGGAAGACTTACAATTCAATCACTAAAGACTGAAGGTGAGATTAACATCAACCACTAAGATAAATCAAACCTATAGCTCATGTATGAAAAGATTAATGGACAAAGCCAAAACAAGTGAATGAGTGAAGTTATTGATTATGATTATGAAAATGAAGTCAAGGTATGATTAAGGTCAATTTAAATAAGTATTATGAAAATGAAGTTTTGAAAAAAGGTCAAGGACTTGAGTCCAGGTTTTTAGTTAGAAAAACATGAAGAAGTTTGCACAACACTTATGTCAAATTTGAAATCCAAATGTGAAAAGTCTAGGACATAATGAATGATGAATGGGTGAGGATGGATAGTAAAACTTCTTAGAAGGTTCACTTCTTGAGATCATATGGGAGATGATTCAAGTGTGTCCTTTGAAATAGCAATTAATAATAACAAACAAGCAAAGCAAGCAAAAGCGGATATCGGATGCCAATCACTGGTCTTATACCAATCTCCTAAAACAAAACGGGATATCAGAGGCCACTCTATGGACTTACACTAATCTCCACAGGCAAAGAAATAAAAGGCGGATACCGGATACCAATAGGTGGATTTACACCAGTCTCCTAAAACAGAAATGGATATCAGATGCCACTCAATGGACTTACACCAATCTCCTCAAAAGAAAACAAAGGAAATGAAAATATGGAAAGTCAACTGCCAATCTATCTGGACTTAGGTTAACCCCACAGTATGGTCCTAGGAAATCCAATGCCACATTACAGGGACTTACAATAGATCCTCACATACAAGAACAAAAGCAACAATATGATCACAGGAATGCAAATGCCAACTTACAGGGACTTATAATTGCAACCTCACATACAAACAGATAAACAAACTATGATCACAGGAAAGCAGACGCCAACTTACAGGGACTTATAACTGCAACCTCACATACAAATCAAACAGATCAAATTATGATCACAGGATAACAGATGCCAACTTACAGGGACTTATAACTGTATCCTCACATACAAACAGATAAAACAGAAGATATGAGTGACCAATGAGGTCTTACACTCTATCCTTCCATATCACAGGAGCAAATGCCAAAGCAATGGACTTACAATTGACCTCAATGGGCAAACAACAATGATAGCATCACAAAAAGCAAATGAGATGATCATGCATTAATGGCAATTGATGATGATGATAAATGCATAGCATATAGGCAAGCAAGTGCACATGAAGCAAACAGTCAATCAATGAATAGCAAACAACACACTCTATAGCCAAACAATGGGGGCTCACACAAGAGGGTTTGACTTTAAAAGTCCACTGTAATAGGTGAAGGTTGCTCTTAACCTTGCCATTGAGAGGCCAAGGTGAAGCAGATGAAAAGGAGATGAGGGGTGTGCCTCATTGCTTCTATCTCAAGTCAGAGAGAGCATCAAAGAAAGCGTGGGAGTTCAGAAAGTAGGAACTCTCTCCACATTATTGACTCGATTAGATCTTGGGTATTTATCTCAATGCTTCAACCATGTGATGGGAGCAAAGAGAGGACACACTGAATAGTGGGGGATAGATTGCTTATCCCTACCTTCCACCAATTGCCTTACTTGAAGGACTTTTCCTGCTTGGGACAAATATAAACAAACACAGGCATTGCCTCTTAAGGAGGACTTCAGACAGTTTGCCCGGTCAAATAACAGACCGGGTCTCCAGACTACATGAAGAAGAAGTAATTATACCTCAAAGCAAATGCTAAAAAGCAAAGCAAGCAAGTTCAAAGAACTTAGGCAACTAAAGTACCTGAAAAAGTCAAACTTATTAGCAAACAGTTCAACAGTCAAAATCAAAGGCAAATGGATAAACAAAAGTCAACCACAGAGGGATCAATTGTGCAAGGCACAAAGACTCAAGCACATGAGTCAACCTACAAAACAAGTGTTAGCACATGATAAACAAACCAACTCAATCAAAATTGAAAGGTCTTTGGGGCATTGGTGCTTAACCTGAAACAGATGAACTCAACATAAGCTTAGAAGACCACTAGGACTAGCCTAAGGTCAAAGATGAAAGAAAAAAAAGTCAAGGCAGCAAGGAAAAGTCAACCCAAACCAAATTTAAACATTCAAGAAGCATTCTCAATTGGATTCATAATTATATCATGCATCATGGTCATTTCATATGCAAAAGGATGCAAAGCATGGCAAGAGAAGCATACAAAAGTCAACAGCAAAGACTTCATTCAAAAGTCAACTCAAACAATCCCAAAAATTATGAAATAAACCACACTCAATCCTAACATCTAGCATGGCAAGCATGTCAAATTTCATGGCATTTGGATGAGAGGAAGGCAATCAATTAAAATCATGAAGTCAAACCAAATTCAAGCATGCATAATGAAGGTCAACAAACATGGGTCAACTTCAAAAAATCATATCAAATTGAAAACAGAAAAGAAATGAATGAGATTAACACCAATGCAAAGCTTGAGATGTCTAGTTATCACATATTAAATTTCATGGTCATACAATAAGATTTGAGAATTTCACAAAAAATTTGGCAAGGCATAGCACAAAAAGTCAACAAATGACCAAGTATGGAAGAAAATTCTCAATTAAATGGAAAACAGCATGATTAATTCCAAGAAAATTCATACACAAACTAGACATGTGATAGATGATTCATGCAAAATTTCAAGTGATTTGGATAAGAGGAAGCATGTGAACAAAAATTGGGAAAATACATGATCATGGTATAGCACCAAATGTAACACATAACTTCAGAAAATCATAACTCTCAATCCACAAATGATAAATACACAAACTTTATATGGAAATGAAGGTCAATGTGTCTAGTTTCCCCACAAAAAATTTCAAGCTCAAAAGATATGACATGAGTATTTCACAATTGGAATGGCACAATGTATCATTTATGCATACATGTTGAAAAATCATTTATCATTTAAAATCCAGCCAATCAAAAAAATAATTAAAAATCAGGATTAAATACTAGACACTCTTGTGAAAATGTTGGAAAAAGTTTCATAATTTTTGGATTTAATTTGAATTAAAAATGAATTATTGAAGTTGGATGAATATTTGAACAAAGCATGGACAAATGACATGAACTAGTGGTCAAACAAGGAAGTCAGCATGGCAATTGTGTAATTTTGGACTCACTAATCTAAACTCTGCGTTTTGGCAAGGCAAAACGAAATGTTCTGATTGGCTCCCAGCCAATAGAACAGTACATGCGCCAATGGAACCTCATATTTTCTGAGTTTCTAAAACCCTAAGGTTTAAGCATGGTTTGGCAACTTCAAACTTCATGGTTCATGGACAAACCTCAAACAACACGATGCAACATCAAGAAACAAACATGGCCATGCAACATCAATTATCATGCAGTATTAACCAACAACAACAAAACATTAACCATGGAAAATCTGGGCATACAAAGATAGCAAAACAGCAGCAGGGTTTCTTAAGGGTTTATGTAGCTGGGCATCATGAGCATCAACATCATTCGACCAAACAAACAGACAACAACATGGTATTAACAGCATGGTTCATATGAATTTTCTAAGCATGTTCATAATGTTTTAAACTGCAGCAAGGTATACATCATTTTCAGCATATCTAGACAGCTATAACACATACACATTCATGCAAAATCCTGGCAAATTCTAAGGTTTAAACAGCAGCCATGGTATTCATCATCATCATTCAAACATCAATCAACAACAAAGCAAATATTAATCATGAAAACAAATCTGGACAGGGCAGGTTGTAGCAGCAGCATAATTCATTCATCACCATGTTCATCATTTAAATCACCCACCACATGAACAACAGCATCAACCAAAAATCATGGCCATGAAGCAACATTAATCAACATGCAACCCTAGCTAATATCAAGACCACATAAGCATGAGGAATTTTTCTGGACAGAATTATGATTCAAGCATAACAGCAGCAAAACACATTCATCATCCAATGTCCATCACCAAATCAAGCAAAACAAACAACAGCACATAGCAGCATAGCATTTGGCAATGTGTAGCAGCAGGCAATCAACAGCATACAGCACAATCAAATGGATTTTTAGGACAATGTTCATAAGGCTCAAAACAGCAGGGCAAGCTTCATCATTCAACTTCATCATCATGAACAACCAACATAAACCAACATCAAAAGTCAAACATGGTCATGACATTCTATCCCCATGCAACATTTGAGAACAACTAAACAGCAACAAACATGGGATTTTTCTGGTGCAGGGTAATGTTTAACAGCAGTAACACACATTCATCATGGAATTTCAACAAAACCCAGAAAGTTTAAACAAGCATATCATCAGTATCATCAAGCATCAAACAACAAGAATATAATGTTCAAATTCATTAAATCAACTCCAGCAATGCAAATCGACCAAAAGTTCATTTGTAACAAAAAAAGAAAAGCAGATTTCTCCATCAAGAGAACACCATTTCAAGCAAACTTTACTTCCTTAGAATCAGCATAAGATGATCTTTCATGAACATATCATAGCATGGCATATAATGGAAGTCGATTCACTTACTTGTTTTTGAAGAAAATGTGAAACAGTGGTGTATTGATGATTTAAGCTCAAACAGTTGTCGATGATGGTTGGTAGTGATGAAGGCTTGAAGGAAATTGACTTAACCAGTTCAAATTCAGCTCGAGCTCACAAATGCCATGGCTAATGCTTTGAGAAAACAGAGCTCCAAGATGAAATCCCAGCTGGTGAAGGAGGCTGTAACAAGGCTCCAAATGATGTTTGGATGATGAAGGATGCAAGGGTTCTTTGATTTCTTTGAATGGTTTCTGCAGAAAATATTGTTTTGCAAAAATGCACAATGAGGGAATGAGAGTATTTTTGGTCGTGTGGCTGTCAAGCTAGGGTTGCAATCAGCAGAGGCAAGGCTTTATGTAGTCTGTTTAAGCTCCTTTAATCAATTGGTAAGCTGGTTTATGCTTAATGATTCAAATTGGCAATTTTGCTAATTGTGTGCACAAGTGAAAAGGAGGTGTGTTTGTGGTCGAGTGGGCTGGGCACAGGCTGTACAGACTATGCAAAATGTTGTTTTGTTGTTTGCTTTTGACTGCTGTACTTGCTTTCATTTATTTGGAGCCAATTGCCAATTTTCAAGTTTTTGCATTTTGGTCCAAAGTGATAGCATAATGGTGGTATGATTATGATTTTAGGCTTGGAACAAATCATAAATGATATATGGAACATTTCCCAATTGGCCAAATCAAGAAAAAGTCAAAGAATCAAAAAGTCAAAGTTTGGTCAAACTTTGAATTTAAATGAAAAGGTCCAAAAATGCCATTTTGAATGGTAAGGTTTTAGGTCATGAAATTTATATTTTTGGAAAGAGGATGAAAAATGTGGTTTGTAGGAAAAAACCCCACCAAATTTGGCCTTATGGTTTGAGAGATATGGCTTGTTGAAGTTCAAAAAATGGTGAAAATGAATTGATCATATCTTGACAACCACACATGGGATTTGGGTGTTCTTGGACTTTTTGAAAATGGGAAGACAAGATCTTCAACTTTCATGTTGGGCAAAAATTCATTTGAAGCTTGTATCATGATGTAAGTTTAAGATCAAGAAGTTTCCATTTTTGGCAGTTGAAATTACAGGTCCACTTTCTATTTCTGGAAATTTTCTGATTTGACTTGATTTTCTTCCATGATGAGGTTTGACATGATATATGAGGCTTGTACAAGCATGAATGAACTTCTTCAAATCAATTCTATCCATCAAATCACTGATTAAATCAACTGTTGACCAAGTTTGACTTTTCTAGGGTTTTGGATGACTGAAGCATTTCTGATGAATTCCAAACCCTAATTCCTTGAGACCTTGACTTCAAATGATGTCCCAAGATGTATGAACTCTTGATTATTGATCATGGTGCCCAAATTCTGCAAGAATGGCCACCATCCATTGCTTTGACTGATCAATGACTGAGTTTGACCTAATTTCTGATGATTGCTTCCACTGCAAGCAACAAGGTTAGACTGACAATATTTTTGTACTTTTGAATGACAAACATATGAAAGCAAAGATATACAAATGCAAAGTATGCTTGGTGATCAAGAAACAAACCTACAAGGCAATCTACCCACTAGGAGGGGACAAAGGCATGCAATGATCCTTGAGGTTATGATATGAATGATATGGGCCATGAGGGATCTTAGGGCCAAAATTGGGGTCTTACAATAGTAACTCAGAGCTGTTACAGGGATAAATCATACACCTTTCCTGGTATTGTTCCTTTTTCCCTGCAAACCCTTATTTTCATTCTTATTTGCTTTTACCTTTATTCTTATATTTTTACACCTAAAAACTAAATTAATACTTTTTGTTTAATTGAATGATAATTTAAACTCAATATTGACTTGCAGTCCTTGAGATCGACATTCGGGGAATTTCCCCATTATTACTATAAAGTTCAAAATAGTACACTTGCTATTTTCCCGATCAGTGTGTGCGCGCTTTGGCCTCATATTTTTATGATAAAGTCCTTTTGCTTTTGCAAACTTCAAGTTATAACTAAAATAGGAGATCACTAATGCTAAGTTAGGATATCACCAAATATTACTTCAATCCTTTGTCAGATACTTCTCTTTAAGTTGACACATGCTTGAGTGTCTTTAAGATGAGGATTTAGATTATTCTTTGTTTGCCATCATTGTATTGTCAAGTTTATTAAACCCTAAAGATAAGTTTGAATATTTATCCATTTAGTCATTCATGTTTGACTTATCATTAGTTACCATCATCAAAAGTAGATGTGCTTGTTAAAAGTTAATATCTACAAAACAAGGTTCAACGTTCTCCCTCTTTTTTTATGATGACAACACTTCTCTCAAGAGGGTGATAACAAAAAATAATATATATATATATATATATATATATATATATATATATATATATATATATATATATATATATATATATATATATATATATATATATATATATATATATATATATATATATATATATATATATATATATATATATATATATATATATATATACATACATATATATATATATATATATATATATATATCTGAAGTGATTAAACTTCCCTTGAGTTAGATAGAGAGTATACCATGCTTCCTTTGAAAGTATATTTCTCCCCCTTTGTCGAAATCAAAAAGGCGGGAAAGATGCATTGCGAAAATAAATATGCAAACAATGAGAGTTTTGATATTTAGAAAACGAAAGCATCAGACTTATATTATTAATTAAGAATCCAAAATACCGAATGGTAATACTAAATTTAAAATGCGAAGAAAAAAAAAGACTGAATTCAAAGTACATAAGAGAAGAGAAATTTAGGTGCAGACACATTAGTTAGCTAATGTCTTGCTACAAGTATCATCATTCTCTTAAGGTTTTTGATTTTATTTCCTTCACTTCTGTAACTATGTTTTGGAAAATCTCCTAAACTTTCTTTATACATATGCCTTATATTTCCTCTGTTTCTTAGTCTTTATTTATCCAATCATCTCTAAGTTCCTCACACTTATCTTGATCTTCATGTCTCTGAGATTTGTGTAATTAATCATGTTATTGGATGAGATTGATTTTTCTCATAGGGTGTCAACTTTAAATAATTTTAGGATTGTGGTGATCATTGCTTCATATGGTAGATATGTTAAAGGTTTTTCTTTTAAGAGGGACATGCGATGAAATATTCCTTCTATCTAGTTTATTTGTATGTTTTGTATGAGAAGCCAAAAGGGAGCAATGCAATATTTTATAACTTAGTTGTTGTTTGTGTTTCTTGGGAGAAAGATTCTTGTCAAGAGGTAATGAAAGATTCTTAATTTTAGTTTTAGGAGAGTTGCTCTGAGAGTAAATTTTCTCTCTTTTATGGGATTTGTTACCAAAGAGTTTAGGACTATGATCCGTTTGAAATTTTTGAGTCCGGTGGGTTTATCTAAAATATAAGATGTTCCTAGGAAGGGTATTTCAAAGATTTTTCTAAAGCGTTCTTTGTGGATTATTATCTTTACATTTTTCACTAATGATGTTAGGGTTTTTCCTAGAATTATTAGATTTGTGTAGAGTTCTCTTACTAGATCTGGATATATTTTATCGAGTATTCTTGTGAAAAATTATCTTAATGAGGCTTGACAGATGTGAGAGTATGGTTTGAATCCTCTCATGAAGGTTTCTTCCATGAACCATGGTTCTAAAATTCTCTTTTCTAGAATCATCTTTCTATCTTCCTCATTTTTTGTTTCTTATTGAGACTAGGATGGTATCTCTCTTTCGTTGAGGTATTTTGGGTCTTTGGTTTGAAGATGATATGATAAGACCTATAATAGAGAAGCTCACATGAGAAGGAATTTATAAGAATGGGATGCAAAAAAAGTGAGAATAAGATACCTTTTTATAGCGTGTTTTCCTAAGGGTTTGAGCGTGTATACTAAGCAAGCTTTAAATGCAGATAATGCTGCTCAAAAATCAAATCTATATTATGCTTTTTTTAGTCTCCTAACCCATTAGATTATTGCTCTAATCGATTAGATTTTCCAATATCTCAAGATTTTGTGAGATCTTCATAAATGCTGAGATTTGGTTTTCTTGAGGAGCACGTTAAGCTTGGATCTGATCGGAAATTATTTATTTCAAGCTTTTCTAATCGACTGGGCTTTCATCCAAATGGATAACATAACTTGGAATCTCATAGAGTTATTTTTTCATTGCATTCTAACGGAAAGCGTTCTTACTTCTTGCGAATGGTAGGAACGAAGCTCTGTTTACATCGTCTCGAAATTGACGAAGCATCTTTCGTTTGTAAACGTTTTTATATTGCACTAAGACAAAAAAAAGATTTGATGTGTTAAGTTTACTTTAGGTGGATGACGCACACTTGAACATGAGGCTAACTACGGACATCATCCAAATAATCGGGGACTAGGAGGGACAAGTACATCTAACTAATCCTTTTTCGTCCAAGTTGTTTATGAAATTTGTGAACGGAATTAGGTCACGTTTCTTTAACAGATGACGAGCATTCGTCCAGGAGGTTAAGTACAGTCATCACACAAATACTCGGGACTAAGGAGGACAATTAAGTCTAACTAATCTTTCTGGTCCGCGAAAGAATGAACTAGATTAAGTTATTTAATGTATTTTTGAAACAAAGACGAGTACTCGAACGGTAGGCTAAGTACGACAATCATATAAATACTCGAAGGCTAAGAGGGGCAAGTACACTCAACTAATCCTTTTTCATCTGATTGATTATTGCAACAACAAAAAAATTCAAAACGATTAAATTTGAAAAGAGCTTGAGGAGATCAAGCATTTTGATTCGCGTTATTTTAGAAATGATTTGATTTTGATATGGAAAAAGGTTTAAATTCGATGAAAGAGTGATGAAATATTTTTTTGAAAATTATTTGATATTGATCAAGTGTATTTTTTATTTTTGAAATATTGATTTTAATGATTTTTAAAATTTTATTAATAATCATTAATTAAACAACAACTAAAGGAAATAAAATAAAAAATAAAATAACAAAAAAGTATATACGAAATTAAAAGGGAGGGGCTTGAGCCCCTAATTCTAAAAGGAAAATAAAAATAATAATAAAAACAAAATAAAAACAAAAGGAAAAAAGAAGCAAGAAATTGGGGATGTAAAGAGGAAAATAGGCAAGGCCCAAAGCATATAGGTGGCCCAACACTTAGTCAAACATGGAGAAGAGAGGGATTGCACCATGTGGCGCAGGATCAGCCAATGGAAAGGTCAAGTAGTTAACCAGATCTTGCGGTCAGAATTAAATATGTAATTTCATCATCTTCCTTGCGAAAAACAAGCTTCTTCCACCATTTTTAGCCATAACTATCTAAAATCTTCCTGAAATCATGCAAATAAATATTGAGAATTCATCTACTCGATCTCACGAACAATAATCCATGATCAAAATGCATCAATTAACAATAACAAAATGGCAAAATTTGGGATTTAATGTGAACCCAAATTTGAATTTGAGTGGTTCTATCCGACCATAATTTTATATTTTAGATAAAAATAATCATGGAATCATGCTTAGAATGATTTTTCGAATCACTTTGCATTTTTGTTTTTCTTGAAACAGTTGGTTTATGAATTTTCCAGGTTTGTGTTCTTGAATGTTCATGAACACTCATGAACATCAAGAACACCAAGAACACCAATTTTCAGGAAATTCACATTTCAAACTATTTTCAATAAATGATTAAAGGATATGAAGCATACTAAGTGCACAAATAAGTTTATGTAAAGAAATCAAGTAAAAAAACAAGAATCAAAGCTTACTCACACGAAAGACCTCAAGAGCAGAAGAACACCGATGAGTTTTCTGACGAATAAATATGGATTTCGATCAATCTCTGGCAAGGCTCATTTTCTAAAATTATTTACAAATTCATACTCCTATATTCTTGATCTCCTCTACCTCATTCCATCATGATTTCACAATTTCGACAACTTTTTCGAAATTAAGCTCAAAATAGATTTGCACGAATTTGTGTTTTGTGAGTCGTTTTTCATAGGGATTATGATGGTAATGATGCTAAGCAATGATTCAAGGGAAATGGATGAAAATTGCTCAAGGTTTGAGGTTTGCTTGTGAAATTTTCAAAGTTTCTTTAAGGTGAAGAAACTTGAATTTGGGAGATGAATATGATGCAAGGGTTTATGGTTGTTTTGTGCATGATTGTTGTGTGATTTGCTACTATTGAATGGACTGATTTATAGACCAATGAATTAGGTTAAAGGTTAAGATGGGAATTGTGTGAAAATGCACAAAGTGTGAGTGAATTTGAACTTCATTTGGTTTAATTTGATTTGAATTTGAATTTGAGTTTGGCATGAAAATATCTCAATTCTAATCTCAAATTCTGATATGTAGCATAATTGGATATGATCAAATGAGGTGTGAATGAAAAGTGTGATGAGGCAAAACAATTGTTTGATCATTTTTTGTCTTTTATGCCTAAAATCTGACTTTTTTTGGCTTTTAAAATGAATGGTGAATGATCAAATGAGAAATTAAATGAATTAAAATGATGATGTAACGAGATTTTGGTTTGAATTTTATTCCCATGGAATTTACTATTTATTTTTTACTTTTTATGCATATGATGCAAAAAAATAAAAATGATGCAAAATGACTTGAATATTTTAGTCAACTTTAACATTATTTTCGTTGAATTTTTTACTTTGAATAATGAAACATGCATATGATGAATGATAGGAATTTATTTGGAATGATGCAACCGTAGAATTATGCAAATGATCAAATGTTGACTTTTGATTAACTTTGATAGAATAAACTTGTAATGAATGAACTTTGAATGATGCATGACAGATGATGTATGTAATATATTTAGATTTTCTTTTTAATTTTCAAATGAAATAATACTTTACTTAAAGTAGATAAAAAATATGGGACAAAATTAGGGTATAATAAAGTGTTTTAATATTATTTTTTATTTTATTGTCAAAATTCAATAATTATGCTTTTATGAAAACCAACTATATAAGAATCTCACTATAATAGCGTCGAACAACAAAGCACTATTACTATTATAGGGGCATGCGTCAACTTTTTAATATCACTTAAAAAAAAGTGCTATTATATTGGCGCTATTATAAATTAAATTTTTAGTAGTGGGATATATGTGTTAGATTAATTATTTAATTAATCAAATGTGGATTGACATAATTAATTATTAATAAATTATATTATGTTCAATTCTTATAAAACACTAATTATTGATGAATTATTTAATTGAGTTTTGTGTCTGAATTGACCATGATGGGTTGGACCATTTAGGGACCTTTCATTGGGCTTAACTGAATGGTCCAACTCTTCATAGTCCATTCAGACACAAAACTCAATTAAATAATTAATTAATAATTAGAGTTTTATAACAACTGACCATAATATAATTAATTAATAATTAATTATTTCAACAATGTGATCTTCCGATTTAGAGTTTTTTAACATTTGATGAATCTCTTTTGATGGGATGAAGAGATAATCCTGATAAACTCTGTGTTTTTATAGCTTTATACATTTATAGAGGACCATAACTCCTATAAATAATCTTAGAGTTATTTTCTAATTTTTTTTAATATTCTAATTTGATCCCTCATGAAATTAGATATTGATTTATAATAATCTTATCTTTTAAAAGATTTATTTTATATGACATTTATGCTCTTAAGACAAAAACGTAATATTAATTAAAATATTATAATTTTTCTTATTTAAATAATAACTATAACATATTTAATATCATATTTGTTTATAACTATATGAGTCGAGTAACATAACATAGAGTTCATTTTATTTACGCTAAAAAAAAAAATTCTAAGTTGTTAACCGAGAACAATAATTAAATTATCTTAAAGATGAGTTGAAGTCTAAATAGGCAAGTGAATGATCATTCAAAGCAAGAATAATCAAATTTAATACATGTGAAAATAGAATTTTCTAATTAAATATCAATGGATTGTATAATACATGTTTCTTTTTGGGGTGTTTTTACCTTTGCAGACAAAATTTCTCTTGACAAATTGTACGTAGGTGTACATTAGTCAGATATTCACGTGAACACGAGGCCGTACCTTTAGGACTTACATCACATGCGTAACATATAGGGAAAGGATTGTCTCACATAAAGTGAAAATTCACTCAAATCATAACCATCCAAAAATTTCAAAATTGTTTCCCTAACATATAGATTGTCAACCAATTGAACTAACAACCCTTTCAAAACTAACTATTATAATACTCGTAACTACACACGGATATTAATATGATAAAGAATTTGTTTTAGAAATATAATAAGAATAAAAGAGAAGAAAAGATAAAAAAAAATTATTAAATTTTATTTTTACTTTTAAAAAAGATAATAAATTAGTATCTATATTTTTTCAATAGGTAAAATATTTGAATCAATAATATTTTTTTTATATATAAATATTATTTTTGTTTTGTCATTATTTATGAAAATATTTAAATCAATAGTAAATTTGTTTTCGTTATTATTCAGTATTTTGATCAATAAATTTATTTTCTCCGTTTTATATAATTTTCATATTAGAATAAAATAAAAATTATTAAAGATTTAAATAAATATAACTTTTATAATTAGCTATTAAAACTTCAAGCAAACATTGAATTTTGAAATTTCAAATATTTATAGTGAATCATTTATAAAAAAAATGTGATTAAAAATAATTGTTTTAATTTGATATGTTAAAAAATGATAAATTATGATTTAGTCAAAGTTTGTTTTCTATAGTTGATCAACATCGTCAAAAAATATTAATGATAATAAAAATCTTAATTTGACAAATAAAATTTATATATTAAATAATTAAAATCGTCATTGTTAGATATTTCGATAAAGTTGAATGAATTCAGGTCTGAATTGTCATTGATGTCACTTTTCTTAAAAGTATTTCAAGCACTCTCTTTATTGTCTTAGAGTTTAACGCAAGAATACTCAGGATAATTCACCCTCGTAATTGAATCTGCACAAGACTGATGAGGATTCGAATGCGGGGAAATATGTCTAGAATTTATGAGAAGAGGACGCACGAATTTGATGATCCGATTTTTGAATACTGAACAATGTATTTATAGGTCATGCATCTGTTGTTTCACAAGGTTGCAACTCTTGATGAAACAACACGTTTTTAACATATGATTGCAAAGGTTCGCCTAAGGATACATTATGTACCACTTCATGAATGATTGTATATTTTGAATTCGAAAGTGCTCAAGTTCCCCCTACAAGCCGCCACTAGCGCCTCTACGCCCACACCCTTGAACCCGGAGTCGGTGTTGCCGGTGGCAACACCAGCGAGAGGTTGTTTGGATGAGGCATGTGACATAATGTTTGGGGCCACCATATTTGTCCATGTGACACTTTATCCTCTTTAGCTCCTTTGTTGAGTTTAATATTTTTAAGTCTTTATAAATGCTTTTAAAGTGAGCACCACTTTCTATGTGAGACTATTGGCAATGCATTTATTGTCATTAACACAACTTCATATTTCTTATCATATTGGAACACTCACATGGTAATTAATTATTCATAATTTCCAATAATCTCTCACTTGTTCTAATAATGACAAGACCAATTCCAGAAAATGTAAACAAAGAATGTTAATACAGTTAAGTATCTTTTGATTTGAACTTAACCTTAGTATGGATAATGCAAAGTATAATCGGAATGTTAGGTAGCAATGCTTTGAATCGTTATCCCTTGTGGTTATATCGGCATTACCTTACACACACTCTTTAATGATTCTTTGTATGCATCTCTCACCTAGCACTATTTATGGTCATGTGCTTTTCCTGTTTTCGTGAATTTTTCATGAGAGAAACTCCAACTCTCACTTTGAGACGAAACCATCTCGAAATTTGTATAGGTGAAGTTCATTTTGTATCTATTTCTTAAGATACATGTCCTCGATAAAGAACTTCATTAAGAGTTTGAAAACTCAACCCTCAATATGTAATAGTCAACATTGTCACAAGATGTTGCACAATCACCTAACTCAACGACTTGTTGTTACCCATTGAATCTTATGTTAAGATTTATTAACTTCATATTGGGTTGCTACCGTTGTCAGAACCCTTATTCTACGAGTTTTAATCCCATACCTCTCGAGGTAGTCTTTACTAAGTCTCTGGCCAATTGCTTAGTAAATGGGTCAGCTAAATTATTGTCTGTTCGTATATATGTCAGTGAAATGATTCCATCCTTAATTAATTTTCTCACGAAAGAATGTCTAAGACCTATGTGCCTCGACTTTCCATTATATACTTCATTTAATTCTCTTGCTAGGGTGGCTTGGCTATCACAACGTATCAACACTTTCGAAACATTATCTCTAACCAACATAACTTCCAATAGAAGGTCCCTTAACCATTCAGCTTCTTGACCAGCGGAGGAAAGAGCCCACAAACTTTAATTCCATGGTCGAAAGAGTAATACATATTCGTTTCTTTCTCTTCTAAGAAATCGCACCTCCAACCAATGTAAATATCCATCATGTTATAGATTTATGATCTCCAACACTCAATATCCAACTCGCATCGTTATATCTTTCTAGTATGGAAGAAAACCTACCATAATGAAGGCCAAAACTTTAGTTTTTAAGAGGTAAACGGAAATCCTAGTTATGGTCTTCCAATGTTCACCATTTGGATTGCTAGTAAATTTACTCATATTACTAACTACAAATGCTATGTCAGGTCTGGTACATTGCATTAAATACATCATACATCCAATTGCACTTGTCTATTCCAATTGGGCCACAATTCTTCCATTGTTCTTTTGAAGTTTGATACTAGGGTCAAATGGAGTGTTTGCTTCCTTAAAGAGTAAGTGTTTGAACTTATCCAACATTTCCTCAATATAATGTATTTGACTACGTTCATAACCCATACTATTTCATTTTACTTTGATCCCTAGAATAGTGTCAACTAATCCAAGATTTTTCATCTTGAATGGGGAAGTTAAAAATCTCGTTGTTTCTAAAATTCCATTCATCTCATTGCTAATGATCAACATATCACCAATATATAGACACAAGAATATTACAATTTTTTTATGCACCTTCGTGTACAAACATTTGCCACAAGAATTTGGAGTGAATCTATTTGAAAGTATGACAGAGTCAAACTTTTGATGTCATTTTTTGGGTGCATGTCTTAAACCATATAAGGATTTGACAAGTTTGCATACTGAAATTCTGGTATCAGATATGAGATGTCGAAGGTAATGTCACGACACTAATATCTGAACAACAAGTGAAATATGAACAGAATAAAAACCAGGAAACAATTGAAAAACGACACAAGCAATTGTTAACCCAGTTCGGTGCAAACACACCTACGTCTGGGGGCTACCAAGCCAGGAAGGAAATCCACTAAACAAAATTAGTTCAAAGACTCTCAGCAAACAACTTCAAGTTATAGTCTTCTCACCTAATCTCTACTCGTGTGATTTCTATCTAAGAACTCTTAGACATGAGACCCTACTCACTCCCTCTCAATCACAACAGTGATAATAGAACAAATACCTAAAAGAAAGAAGACACACTTCAAGGACACACACTTGATCTTGCTTAAAATCTTCAATCAAGTAAACAAATACACTCGTACTTCAAAGCTTAGAGTGGACAAATTACAACCCAAAAACTTAGTCCAATTCACACATCAACAAGATGGATGAATGGCTCACAATTCACAAACTCACATAAGACTAAAACCCTAATCCTCACTCACTTCACGTTCGTGTTTTCTATTGTCTAAAACAGGGTTTACATAGTCTTTAAATAGAAGCTTTCTAAATGGGCCTTGGCAACATGAAACCCTAATTCTACTTATTGCATATTCCCTAAGAAATAGCAGTGAATCATTCATTTTTGGGAAACAGAATATTCTGGCTTTAAATAGAATTACTCCTTGAATAATGCATGCAATCTCCACATAAGCACACAAAGACTTGCATGAAAAGCGCAACAACAAAATACATAACATTCATACTGAATGTTCTGTATGCACATGTCATAACATCGGGTCTGACATCTTGAATAAATCCTGCACAACCATATTAAACAACCTGCAAAAGGCTGATATCACATGTCCATACTACAAGCATGACATCTTGTGATAACACTAAGTTTTACCAAAATTGATGCCAATTCATAGAACCAACAAACTCCCCCTTTGGCAAATTTTGGCTAAAACAAACAACAGATCATACGTTCATAAGAAATCAATCAGAACATCAGTTCAGCAGCAGAAGTAAACATACACACATCACCAGTTCAGCAGCAGAAGTAAACATACACACATCACTAGCAAAAATAACAACTAGTAAACACACAAGCGCTTGTACTCTCCCTCAAGTCCATGCAACTTCCCAAAACACAACAACTCCCCCTTAAGCCAGTCCACAACAAGCAACAACCACACTGCTTCACACAAACATAACACATAGAATTCTCCCCCTGTACCAAACAAATAAACACCAGAATTCTCCCCATGTATCAGACAAACAAAGCAACAACAATACTACTGAGCTAAGCTAAGATACTCAACTACATCTACAACTACTTTTCCCCCCTTTTAGCCAAAAGAGACCAAAGAGACAAAATAAATGTCTATCTAGTTATTAACAGAAATACCAAAAGTTGAAGAGTTACATCACCAAGTACAGACAAAAATGTAAGAATTCTGAGAAACAAAAAAAAAACATCCACCAAAAAGAAAACAAAAAAAAACCATAAAAAACGAGAGGGACCAAGGTCAATAGAGCTACTCAGTAGAGCTTGAGTTTGCAGCCTCTTCAGCAGCACCAGAAGCAGAATTGCCATTTGCATCATCATTGTTAGCAGACCTCTCACTAGAGGTGTGGGCTTCAGCTTCTTCTTCATGGCTGACATTAGCATGTTCAACATTTTCACCCTTAGCCTACTCCAAGCTTTCAATCAAGACTTCCAAAGATTGTTTTCTAGTTGTGGGTACCCTAATCCCTTCACCTAGCTCTTTGCAAGTCTCCTTAAGCTCAGCAATTGCTCCAACTTTTGAGATTGGGCTCCTCATGGCAGATGTCATGACAATATCCTCGACATGACTACCTTTAAAGAGTTTGTAATGCACAGCCAGAGCTGGTTTTCTCCTACTAGGTAAATCATTTGAGCACAGAATACCAGGATGTTGATTCAAGATAATTCCACATATCATAGAGGGAAAAGAAATTCGCAGCTTAACTGCATTAGTAGTTGCATGCTTGATGATTTGATCAAACATAAATCTACCATAGTCAAATTTCACTTTTGTCCCAACAGCAAAAATAAACCTCCCAAGAGTATTAGCAATAGTGGAGATATTATTGGTAGGGACCTAGTTAGCAACTCCTATTTTATGCAGGATAACATACTTGATAGTCAACTTCTCAGCAGGAAGATGCTTTTTAAAAGGCCAAACTTTCACTTGCTTAGCTGTAATCTCCCTACAGACCTGGTTGTCTGTAACCTTTAATTCTCTTGCACCCTCATTATTTCTGCCTAGAAAATTATTAATAACAGTAGGAGAGAATGTTATACACTTACCCCTCATATACACCTTGCAGAACTCCTTGTTGTTCTTATCAGAAATATCCCCAGGAATATTAATAATAAATTCCTTGACTAAACCTTCATAGCATTGAGAGAATCCAGCAACAGTTTTCAAAAGCCCAGCAGCTTGTATCAGGTCCATGACCTCCTTGACATCAGCAACATCTTTTCCCAATTCCCTTTCCACAACTACCCTTCTCTGAATCACAAATTTCCACTTAGCAACTCCATCCTCAAGATGGAAGGAGATGTTATCCAAATGAACAACAAGTACTTTAACAGGAGACTTCCTAATAGTAGTTTTCTTCGCAAGCGAGATATTAGGGGCATCTTCCTCAACATCCTCTTCAGGTTCAGAATCATCTTTTACCTTCCCCTTCTTTATTTCAACCTTGCTCCATGGTTTGGAGGGACCAATGACAGCAGTCTTCTTAGCTTTTCTAGCTGACATAAGTTCAGCCACAGATTTCCTTTGCGAGTCTTCATGCGTTTAGCCACACTTGGCTTTATGTGATGTATCAAGCTTTCCTCTTGATCATCAGAACTACCATCCTCTAGATCAATCACAACATTTGCATCATCATGCTTCTCAGAGTGGGAAGCATTAGCCATGTTAGAGGCCACAGATTTCCCTTTGTCAAACACGGTTTGCCCTAGAGAGAGCAACCCTTCAGCAACCAAGTCCTTTTCAGAACTAGAGGAATCATCAGCCTTACCACTAGGTTGTTCAACCTCAGGAGGGGGATACATTTGAGTAAGGGGAGTAGAAACCCCCTTCACAGAGTGGTCTTCATTAAGAATTCTAGTAACTAGGTCTCTTATAACATGATAAGTATAATGTGTTTCTTCCTTATGCTTAGTGACAGGAGTTGAACCAAACGGGATACTAGAGGGATTACCTTGATTGGAACATGCAGAAGCGGAGGCATCAATGGCAATGGGTTGGTTCAAGTCAATGTCCGCGGCAGGAATCACAGAGAGAGGAGCAACATCCAGAATCTCATCATCAGGGACGCCCATGGGAGGAACACTTAATTTTAGAGCAGACTTAGTATTTTTAAAGGCAGGTGTATCTCGATGTTGTGACATTTTGGAGTTTTTCTGAAAAAAGTAAGGTTGCCCTAGCAGAGGTTTGTGGAGAAGGAAAAGGAAGATGGAATAGTGTAAGACCCCAATTTTGACCCTAAGATCCCCCATGGCATCATAACATCGCATTTGCATAGCCTCAAGGATCTTTAGCATCTTGGTTCCCTTTGCCTTTGGGTGGGACTCCTTGTGATTGGTTTGAGATCACCAAGCATGCTTGAATTATACATCATTGTTTCTCTTACTTTTGTTTACTAGCCAAAAGCACAAAAATGTCTCACTAACATATTTTATTTGAAGCTTGAGTATCATCCAAGACACTTTGTGGGTTCTATTTAGATGATCAGTCAACACAAGGGAATGGCTTGAGATACTTCCAACAGGTTCAAATGGGGTCTATTCGTCAGTCAAAACGTTAATCTTGAAGGAGCAAAAGTTTGTTCATGAGCTGTCATGCTCGCTAGGCGAGCAGAATGGGTCGCCTAGCGAGTCCCAAGAAAAGCCACCAGAATCATCTACGCTCAGAGGAATTTCTTGAACTGTCATGCTCGCTAGGCGAATCCCATGTGTAAAAAAAATAAATAAATAAATAAAATATAACAGAAAATTTTTGGACTTGGGCCTCTCTCATTTGAGCCCACAGGTCCACAAAAATCCGGTTATAAATTCAGAGTTTCAGTGAAACAAAGGAATTCTATTCCTATTACCCTGGTAGGAAAAAGATAGTGAGAGAAGAGCTAACACAGTTCAGAGCAACCTCCAGAGACTGAAGGGAACTCATCTGCAAAGAACCAATTCCCTCTCATATAAACCCTAAGAGTGCTTTGCAAACCCAACCGGGCAATTCAATTTCATTCGATCTCTCCAGTCAGGTTTGCCTTACTCCCATTACTTTATGCTTTTAATTTGAATGCTCTGAAGGTATGAGGTATTATGGGTGAATTTGATACCCTTTTTATGCATGTGTTTGATAAGAGGTTTAGGCCTCCTACCCTTGGTTGCTCTTTGTGAGCTTTTTGTGAATTTTAATGGCATGACTCATGTGGTTACATTTTGATTTGGGGGCAACTCTTAATTACCCTATCTTGTTTCTCTAACCTGTTTGTTGAGTTTTGTTTTGATTTGGTGTTCCACTTTATTTGTGGGATACCACCTGGAGGTTTATTCCGATTACCTGTACTGACTCCTTTCTTTGATGGTGCTAGCTTGAGAGATCTCTGGGTTTCTTATTTATCTAATTGTTGTTACTTCGGATCTTTATCCGTACGGTATATCTCTCGACCCCTGTACTTTTCTCGCATGTTACCGATTTCTTAGGTTTTGTATAGCCTCTCGTGGCATGTCATTTAAGGTAGCGCAGTTCCTTCATCTAGGACTGCCTTTTTGCATGAGCATCCATAAACACCCCAAACTCATTGATTTTTCTTCTCCTAAGAACACGTTATCTCCTTCTACTACAGGCGAGTAAGTCTCCAAAGGTCGAGCATCCGGTAGATTGCGTAGTAACGTCGTTCACCCCAAAACACAACCCTTACCCCATAGGTGGTCGAACTACGTTTTGCTCTGATTTTCATCCCAGATGAGATACGTAGGCATAAGACGCGATGTCTTAGCGAGCACACTCCTCTTTAACCCATAGGTAGCCGAGCTACGAAGACTCTGATCCTCAGATTCAGATGAGATACGTATGCAGTGGATGCGACGTCCGTGCGAGTCATTTTATTTTGACCCTTCTTTTAGTAAGTAGTACATTAGATAAACATACACGCTTTTCTCATCCCTTCAATCATGTTCGCACAAATAAATTTTCAAAAAAAAACAACAACCTTTGCAACAAATGTGAAAAGGGCTCCCTAGGAGTACCTAGGATGCTTTGGGTGCCTAATACCTTCCCATTGCATAACCAACCCCCTTACCCAGATCTCTGACATTTTTACTAGTTTTTGATTCGATAAAACTCTTAGGTTTTTGTTCGCTTTCTAACCATTCCTTTGGATAAATAGAAGTGCGGTGGCGACTCGACTTGTATGATTTACCTTGGATTTAGTCAATATCTCTAATGGTAACGAATACCCCGCTACAGAAAAGTGGCGACTCTGCTGGGGACGTGTATTTGCCTAGTGGGTTTTGCCTACTTTTCATTTTTTGTTGTATTATATTGTATATTTTTTTGTGACATATTTTTGTGTAATTTGGGATTATTGTATTGTATGTAATGATTGAATTGCTTGAATATTAGTTCCTTGTGTGCTTGGTGATCTTTGTGAGATGAGTTCTATACCCGAACTCGAGTGCACTTAGGATAGGAGAATGGCATAGTCTTGTTGACTTGTGTGGAGTTATTCCTTAGCAAGTTGACTTGCAAGCCCATTCACTTGGTGGAGGTCATGTTGGGATCAATAATGTCACACAAGTAGTTGTGGTTAGACATTACTTTTCCAATATAGACCTTAGAAGCCAAGGACCTTAGGTTACCAAACCCATCTTAGCCTATTCTTAGGATGTAGTGCGAAGGTCGTTCAAGTGTAAGATTTGATACGATTGTTACGCGATACTACACTCATAAGAGTCTCTCTTGAGAATATTTTTGGAATACGAGCAGTCGTTTCTCCGATAATATCCAAAAGATGGGATGATGACTATGGGAACCTCTTGTAGAACATGTTTGGCAGGTTTAAACCTTAGTACACTCCCTTTGGGTGGTTCTTAACCTAAACTCCATGCTCGTGACTTGCAACAAACCCTTGACTCATGGTTGATCCGTTCAGGTATCCTTAATATCAATGGAACTTGGGTGTTGATAAGGTGTAAACCATAATCCACCAAAATGGATGATTGATATTAAGGATAACATGATCCATCCAATGACCTTTGTTTGGTGTGCTTTGCTTGATCCTTGAGTGTGATTGTTGCATTCATGCATTCATGCACCCATTTGCATCCATATCATCAATAAATAAGAAAATTTTCAAGGAACTTAAGGGGTTTATTTGCAAAATTTTCAGACATGGAAAGACAAAGAATGAATACAAAGAAGTACAGCTTCAGGCAACCAGATTTGAAAGAGTTAAGGAATCTGACATCCTATGTATTAGATCCTTTGGGTTTCAAAGCTCGTTTTGGGAAGCTTCTTCCTCTTCTGACTACTCAGGTGGATGAAGGTCTGATGAGTGTATTGGTGCAGTTTTACGATCCTTTGTACCGTTGCTTCACGTTTCCGAATTTTCAACTTTTGCCTACACTGGAGGAGTATGCTTATCTTGTGGGTATACTTGTTCTGGATCAGTTGCCGTTCAGTGGCTTGGAAAGGGTTCCTACTTCTCAAGAGATAACAGACATGTTACACATAGATGAATCTCTGGTTGGTGCTCATATGACTACCAAAGGTGGAATTCAAGGTCTCCCTTCTGAGTTCCTCATCGTTCAAGCTACTATGTATGGGAAGGCCATGAGTGAGGACGCCTTTGAGGCCATATTTGTACTTCTCATCTATGGGCTAGTGTTATTCCCCAACATCGACAAGTTTGTGGATGTGAATGCTATTAGGATTTTCTCTACTCTTAATCCCGTTCCGACTCTGTTGGGAGATATCTACTTCTCTTTGCATATGAGGAATGCAAAGGGTGGTGGCGCCATTGTGTGTTGTTTGCCTCTGTTGTATAAGTGGTTTATTTCTCACTTGCCTCAGACGGTCGCTTTCAAGGAGAACAAGGAATGTCTACGGTGGTCCACGAGACTTATGCCTCTCACTAATGATGATATCTCTTGGTATAACCGTGTGTATGAGGGTGTGCAGATTATTGACTCTTGTGGCGAATTCTCCAATGTACCTCTTCTTGGTACATGTGGTGGGATTAACTACAATCCTATTTTGGCACGTCAGCAGCTTGGGTTCCCCTTAAAGGATAAACCCAATAACATTCTGTTAGAGGGTGTATTCTTTCAGGATGGTAAAGATCCCCAAGGCTTGAAAGCTAGGATGGTCCGCGCTTGGCGCAAGATTCATAGGAAAGGAAGGAAAGAGTTAGGTCCTAAGAATTGCATCGCTTTGGAGCCTTACACTGTTTGGGTTAGGAAGAGGGCGTCTGAGTATCTCATGCCTTACGAGTATCCGAGACCTACACCTATGATTATGGCTGGGCCTTCAACCCTCCCTAATCAAGGAGTAGAGGAGTTAAGAGACGAAGACCGTTCACGTGCCTGGATCCGTGAACGTGAAGAGTTGCTTCAGCAGATTAAGGAAAAGGATGCGTTGATTGAGTTTCTTGAGCATCAGGTTATTGATGACCCTGATGATGTATGGACTTCTCTACTTCCTCAGTCTTCTAAGTTCTGGAAGAGGAAGTATGATCGACTCGCCAAAGAGAAGGCCGATATGGAGACAGCCTACGAGAGGGAGGTGAAGAGGCTTCGCGCATCTTATCTTCCTGTGTCCCGAGCATTAGATGATTGTTTCTAGGGATCCATAGGACGATTATTTTCCTTTTCTCTTGTACATGATGGACGATGCTGCACTTCTTTTCCCTGATATTATTTGATGAGATATTTCCATATGTGATAAAATGCTTAATATTTCCAGAATTTGCAAATAAAACTCTAAAGTTCCTTTGAAATTAAAAAAACAAATCATATGCACAAGCATTGCATGCATCATATGCATAAGCAGGTTTTGTTTCCGGTCCCTTGCCTTGTGGTCTAACTCTGTGTCCTTCATTTATTTTGAAGACAAGCTGACTCACCGGTACTACACTAGAGCCAATATTTCAAGACTGATGGATCACTTAGACCATGGATTCACGAAGCAGGCGCCGTGACATCCACCCTACGCCAGAAACTGAAATTCGTGAAAAACAAGAAACTGGTAGTGGTAGGGGGAGAAAAGGCTCTCCTGGTTAGCCATTTGTCTTCTTTCTCTTATATAGACGCTGAGGTTGAAGTTGGAACTCCTTTCCAGGCGTTATCTATTGCTGAGCCTATTGAGAAAAGAGCTCCTTCATTTGCTTCCTACAAAGATGCAAAGCTGGCCATTGAGCGTGGTGCAACCACTGGTTTAGGAAAAATGATTGAGTTAGGAGACAACGAGTCCCGGGCTGGCATAGGTTTTTCTTCTGGTACTTTCAACAAGCAAGGTTTATTCAAGAATGGAGGTTTCATCCACACTGGTCTAGATGAGGAGGTTGTTGCCGTTTTAGAAGAAGATACAGAGGATTCTGGCAATTTCATCATCCCTGGAGGGGTCTGCAATAATTGGGTCGTTGTGGATATTCCAACAGTTGTCCATAAGTCAACGTAATGATCACTTTGTTTGAAAACCCTTCTCCCATGCCAAAAGGAGGAGTGATGACATTGTTGGCGCATAAGTACAATGATATTTTCATTCAATCAATTCATATTAAATGTTTGTTTTTCCAATTATTTTCCCTTTTTGCTTTTTGCATGAAATTGGTGATCACATAAAACCCTAAAAATAAAAATAAAATCAATCTTTTCATCTGCATAATGATTTGCCTTGTTTGATTTCTAAAAGCTTTTCATATCCAAAATCATTATGCAGGTTGATCAAACCCATTGAACATAATGACCCAACACCACCTCTCAATTTTGAATTCACTGTATTTGAGGCAGAGGAAGATGATGCTGAAGAGATTCCTGATGAGATTACCCGTCTACTTGAGCATGAAGAGAAAATCATTCAGCCACATCTTGAGAATCTGGAAACAGTCAACTTGAGGTCTGAAGATTGTGTGCGAGAGGTAAAGATTGGGGCACTTCTGGAAGAATCTGTTAAGAAGGGGTTGATTAAGTTGCTACGAGAATATGTTGACGTATTTGCCTAGTCATATGAAGACATGCCTGGTCTAGATACTGATATTGTGCAACATTTCCTGCCTTTAAAACCTGAGTGCGTGCCTGTGAAGCAGAAGCTCAGAAGAACTCATCCTGATATGGCAGTAAAGATCAAAGAGGAAGTTCAGAAGCAAATTGATGCAGGGTTTCTGGTGACTTCTACATATCCTCAATGGGTGGCCAATATTGTGCCCGTGCCTAAGAAAGATGGAAAAGTCCGGATGTGTGTGGACTATAGAGACTTGAATAAAGCTAGTCCGAAAGATGATTTCCCTCTACCACATAATTCAAAGTCTTCTCGTTTATGGATGGATTTTCCGGATATAATCAGATTAAAATGGCACCCGAGGATATGGAGAAGACAACATTCATCACACCTTGGGGAACATTCTGTTATCGAGTGATGCCCTTCGGTTTGAAGAACGCCGGAGCCACATATCAACGAGCTATGACTACCTTGTTCCATGACATGATGCATAAGGAGATTGAGGTGTACGTTGACGATATGATCGGAGGCTGTACTCCCTGTAGAGGTGGAGATCCCATCAATGAGAGTCTTGATGGAAGCCAAGTTGACTGATGCTGAATGGGTTCAGAGTCGTTATGACCAGCTGAATTTGATTGAAGAGAAGAGATTGACTGCCATGTGCCACAGTCAGTTATATCAGCAAAGGATGAAGAAAGCTTTTGATAAGAAGGTCAAGCCTCGTGTGTTCTGAGAAGGTGACCTTGTGCTCAAGAAAGTTTTGTCTTTCGCGCCCGATTCCAGGGGCAAGTGGACTCCAAACTATGAGGGTCTGTATGTTGTTAAGAGAGCCTTTTCAAGCGGTGCTTTGATACTTACAACTATGGATGGGGAGGATTTCACTCGTCCTGTGAATTCAGATGCAGTCAAGAAATACTTCGCCTAAAAAAAATAAAAACTGAATAGCTCGCTAAGCTGAAAACCCGAAAGGGCGGCTTAGGCAAAAATGAGCGTCTCGGTGGATTGAAAACCCGAAAGGGCGGTCCAGGAAAAAGTTAGAGACATGAAAAAAATGATGAATATTTGTATCCCGCTAGATTGAGTACCTCACCCTGGGGCAATCTAGGCAAAAAAAAATTAGGGATTTGGCAAGTAACTGCATCCTGACAAGACTTTGTTCTACAACTGTCGTCCGTCAGAGATTCCTGCTCATTATCAACCAAAGCTTCAAATACATCGAATTCAGAATTGGTGGAGAAATGGTCATTATGTTCAATGTAGCCCTTTTCCAATATATATCACCAATTTCAAATTTATAAAGATCTATGGAGTCTTGCCATTAGCAGACTACCATTCTATCAAATAAATTTGAGCCTTTTATCCAATTATTGGCACTCTGATCTGTTTCTATTCAACAAATGTTTTGCATGTTTTGATTAAGAAAATATCATTGTTTTAAACGATCAAATTTTTTATAATTTATTTTTAAACAAAGTGAACATTCACAATGACGAAAGGATACTTAGGAGATCCTCAGTGCTCTCCCAAGGGTGGTACGATCCCCAACAGGGTAAGATTTTTGTCCATATTCCTGGCATGACTGTATCTCCTCCCTCCGGAACCCCTTGTGGTTTATCCTACTTAGTGGATTGCTTGTTGAGAGCCACCTCTCTTCCCTTCAGCAGAGTAGCAATCTTTCTTCCTCAGCAACTTGGATCTCTTTGGGCAAGAGCGGTATTTGGTGGTTGATCCCGATAAATCCTTTATCTCCTCGGATAGATTCCCCAGTAGAGTTGTTGGTGTGGTGGACCTTGTCTGTGATAACTCTCGTCCCCAGCTAGAATGATTGATGATTCATCCCTTGCAGAGTTCTTTGCTTCCTGGTATCTCTGATCCCCAGCAGATTGGATACTCCCCGGTGAACTTGGCTTTCTCTCTTGAGATGTAGTACCGGGTGGTTGATTCCTGGACCTGGTTGTGTTAGATATGTCTGTCTGTTAGCATACATCATACATAAACCACGCATATTCATGCATAATTATAACATTCAGATATTCATGTTGCATTCTTTGCCATATATCGTTGTTTGCTGTCTCCTGCTATTTGGTGATATACTTCCCCGAGCAGATGTGTGTGTCTGATCTCTCCATATAGAGTCAGCTCCATAAGCAGAAAGCGTCTATCCTTTCTTCCATATTCCCCACCGGGTTATATCCTCGTGGATGTTGATTGTTTTTGTTCCTTCCCGACACATATATTGGGATGGTTTTCCCCATTGAGTTATATCCTCACCGGGACAAGTCTTGATTTGGTGTGCCTATCTAGTTTGATCCTAGATCGGTCTCTTGAGACTCTTTTCCTGTTTCCCTGTGGTAAATGAATAATTGCTCAATAATTAGTAATTATTATCCCCGACGGAGTCTGTGTTTCTCTACCCTCATATCGGTAGTTGTAAACCCTAATTCTTCCCTTTTTGCAGAGTAACTATTTTTGCTCATCTTTAATTGGTGACAGTTATCTTCATCCAATATTCGGTGATGATATCCCCTCATCTGCTTGGATAATTACCCTGATTACACAATTTATCCCCAGCGGGTCATCTCTCGTCTACCTTGTTGTTGTTGGTAACGATTGTTCCTCCCCTGAATTGGTCATCATTATATACCTAGTTTCGGTATCCCGATGCCTTTTCTTTTCGGTCGATTTATCCTTTATTAACCCAGTAACCGGTTGTGGATAATCGTCCATGCGAGTATATTATCTACGTTCTGACGGTAATAGATAGTATATCTCATGCACTCTCAGGTCTGAAGCCTTTTGTTCTTCCCCAGTTGAGTAAGATTCGTATCCCCTTTGTGGAGTCGAATATCCATCCTGTAATCGAGTTTGCTTTTAGCCCTCTTTTGGATGATGAGTGTTTTAGGAATATTCCCCAATTCACGCCTTGGTTGGTCACCTATTATATGCCCAGTAACCGGTATCCCTGGTGTTCCTTCCCCTCTGCTCCCTATTATGACTTTTTGTCCCTTGTGGAGTCAGAATCCCTGAGTTGAAGTATACCTTTTAGGTTTTCCTCAGACGTTTTGAAGTTTTGATATCTCTCACCCTTATACCGGTCTTGGATATTCATCTCTTCCTGAGCATGTTGTATCTCTCACCCTCATACCTGGCGTTCAGATCACATGTCTCCTTGAGCTTACTATCCAGTAACCGGTAATACCTCGTCCCGCTGCTTCCCCAGGAGTGTCCTTGTGGACATCCCCAGCGAAGTCCCTTAGTGGATTGTTTTCATCCGGATTTTATCCGAAGTATCTGTTGTGGATAGTTTTTTGCTGTATTGGCATATTCCCTAATACATGCATCTTCGAGTCAGCTCGAGTCTTTCCATTGGATCTTTTCCCTTTGGAATTCTGTTCCCCACGCTTTGAGTCGTGACCTGCTCGCGCATTTTTATCCCTTTTCTATCCCCAGGGTCTTGGTCCCATGGAGTGAATTGCTCATATGGATTATCAGTGGCTTCTGATTTCTTTGCTTTTGTGGACACATATCTCCACAGAGTGCTACCATTTTTCATACCTACATTTGCATCATGATGTCTCTTAGGGACCAAAATTCGTCTCTTTGTTATTATTTAAGCCCATTCTACCCCGTCGAGACGAAGATTTTAACCTTCACTTCTCCGGATAGAATGACCTTAAATAGGGGCATCTGTAAGACCCCAATTTTGACCCTAAGATCTCCCATGGCATCATAACATCGCATTTGCATAGCCTCAAGGATCTTTAACATCTTCGTTCCCTTTGCCTTTGGGTGGGACTCCTTGTGATTGGTTTGAGATCACCAAGCATGCTTGAATTATACATCATTGTTTCTCTTACTTTTGTTTACTAACCAAAAGCACAAAAATGTGTCACTAACATCTTTTGTTTGAAGCTTGAGTATCATCCAAGACACTTTGTGGGTTCTATTTAGATGATCAGTCAACACAAGGGAATGGCTTGAGATACTTCCAACAGGTTCAAATGGGGTCTATTCGTCAGTCAAAACGTTAATCTTGAAGGAGCAAAAGTTTGTTCATGATTTGTCATGCTCGCTAGGCGAGCAGAATGGGTCGCCTAGCGAGTCCCAAGAAAAGCCACCAGAATCACCTACGCTCAGAGGAATTTCTTGAACTGTCATGCTCGCTAGGCGAAGCCCACGTGTAAAAAAAAATGAAATAAATAAATAAATAAATAAATAAATAAATAAAATATAACAGAAAATTTTTGGACTTGGGCCTCTCTCATTTGAGCCCACAGGTCCACAAAAATCAGGTTATAAATTCAGAGTTTCAGTGAAACAAAGGAATTCTATTCCTATTACCCTGGCAGGAAAAAGATATTGAGAGAAGAGCTAACAGAGTTCAGAGCAACCTCCAGAGACTGAAGGGAACTCATCTGCAAAAAACCAATTCCCTCTCATATAAACCCTAAGAGTGCTTTGCAAACCCAACCGGGCAATTCAATTTCATTCGATCTCTCCAGTCAGGTTTGCCTTACTCCCATTACTTTATGCTTTTAATTTGAATGCTCTGAAGGTATGAGGTATTATGGGTGAATTTGATACCCTTTTGATGCATGTGTTTGACAAGAGGTTTAGGCCTCCTACCCTTGGTTGCTCTTTGTGAATTTTAATGGCATGATTCATGTGGTTACATTTTTATTTGGGGGCAACTCTTGATTACCCTATCTTGTTTCTCTAACCTGTTTGTTGAGTTTTATTTTGCGAGGGCTCATATGACTCTTGCAGAGATGGCTTGCCTGGTATTCCACTTTATTTGTGGGATACCACCTGGAGGTTTATTCCGATTACCTGTACTGACTCACTTTCTTTGATGGTGCTAGCTTGAGAGATCTCTGGGTTTCTTATTTATCTAATTGATGTTACTTCGGATCTTTATCCGTACGGTAGATCTCTCGATCCCTTTACTTTTCCTGCATGTTACCGATTTCTTAGGTTTCGTATAGCCTCTCGTGGCATGTCATTTAAGGTAGTGTGGTTCCTTCATCTAGGACTGCCTTTTTGCATGAGCATCCCTAAACACCCCAAACTCATTGATTTTTCTTCTCCTAAGAACACGTTATCTCCTTCTACTATAGGCGAGTAAGTCTCCAAAGGCCGAGCATCCGGTAGATTGCGTAGTAACGTCGTTCACCCCAAAACACAACCCTTACCCCATAGGTGGTCGAACTACGTTTTGCTCTGATTTTCATCCCATATGAGATATGTAGGCATAAGACGCGATGTCTTAGCGAGCACACTCCTCTTTAACCCATAGGTAGCCGAGCTATGAAGACTCTGATTCTCAGATTCAGATGAGATACGTATGCAGTGGATGCGACGTCCATGCGAGTCATTTTCTTTTGACCCTTCTTTTAGTAAGTAGTACATTAGATAAACATACACGCTTTTCTCATCCCTTCAATCATGTTTGCACAAATAAATTTTCAAAAAAAAACAACAACCTTTGCAACAAATGTGAAAAGGGCTCCCTAGGAGTACCTAGGATGCTTTGGGTGCCTAATATCTTCCCATTGCATAACCAACCCCCTTACCCAGATCTCTGACATTTTTACTAGTTTTTGACTCGATAAAACTCTTAGGTTTTTGTTCGCTTTCTAACCATTCCTTTGGATAAATAGAAGTGCGGTGGCGACTCGACTTGTATGATTTACCTTGGATTTAGTCAATATCTCTAATGGTAACGAATACCCCACTACAAATAGTTGGAGTAGGCAATGAGCTTATGGGGGTAGCGTGTGAAGATGTAGTAGATGGTATTTCCAATACAAGGTAATGATTTACCATAATAGGGGCACTTTATTTTAGGAAAATAGACTGTAATTTGAGTACTTTTTCTACTTCATATTAATTGCTACAAATTTTTATAAATGCAAATCCCTAATTTCTCTCTCAGGAATTCAAATTAATTTGCATCCAAGGCCTTTGTAAAAATATCAGCTAACTGCATCTCAGTAGCAACATGCTCTAAGGCTACAATCTTATCCTCCACAAGTTCTCTAATAAAATGGTGACGGATATCAATGTGTTTGGTCCTGCTGTGCTGAATAGGGTTCTTTGAGATGTTTATCGCACTCAGGTTGTCACAGTATAATTTCATGACATCTTGTGTGACATTGTATTCAGTCTGCATTTATTTCATCCACACCAGTTGAGAACAACTACTTCCAGCTGCTATGTATTCAGCTTCAGCAGTAGACAAAGAAACACAATTTTGCTTCTTACTAAACCATGATATTAGATTGTTCCCCAAGAAGAAACATCCTCCTGATGTGCTTTTCCTATCATCAGCACTTCCAGCCCAATCAACATCACAATAGCCAGACAACACAGAATCAGATCCATGAGTGTATAGCATCCCATAGTTACAAGTGCCATTGACATATTTCAGGATCCTTTTCACTTGGTTTATATGGCTCACCTTTAGTTCAGCTTGATATCTAGCACATACACCTACAGCAAAAGCAATG
The DNA here is from genome assembly GCF_024323335.1 of Lathyrus oleraceus. Lineage (NCBI taxonomy): Eukaryota > Viridiplantae > Streptophyta > Magnoliopsida > Fabales > Fabaceae > Lathyrus > Lathyrus oleraceus. The sequence continues at coordinate 366,994,674 of NC_066583.1, read as the reverse complement.
TTAGGTCTGCTTGCTGTAAGATATAACAAACTCCCTATCATGCTTCTGTAGAGACTTTAATCCACACTGACACCATTTTCATTCTTAGACAACTTCAGATGAGTAGGAGCAGGTGTCCTCTTGTGGCTTGCATTCTCCATGCCAAACTTCTTAACTATATTCCTGGCATATTTACTTTGAGATAGAAAGATAGAATCTTCCATCTGCTTGACTTACAGGCCAAGAAAATAAGTTAGTTCTCCAACAAGACTCATCTCAAATTCATACTGCATTTGTTCAACAAAATGTTGAACCATCTTACTTGACATCCCACCAAACACAATATCATCCATATAGATCTGAGCAATCATGAGCTTTCCTCCTTCATCTTTGACAAATAAAGTCTTATCAATGCCTCCCTTTCTATATCCATTGTCAATGAGAAACATTGTGAGTCTTTCATACCAAGCTCTAGGAGCTTGTTTCAACCCATAAAGAGCTTTCCTCAACTTATACACATGCTTTGGAAGATTTGGATCTGTGAATCCCTTTGGTTGTTCGACACATACTTCCTCATTCAAGTAGCCATTTAAGAAGGCACTTTTCACATCCATTTGGAACAGTTTAAACTTCATAATACATGCCACTCATAGCAATAATCTAATGGACTCCAGGCGAGCTACAGGAGCAAATGTTTCATCAAAGTCAACTCCTTCAACTTGAGTGTATCCTTGAGCTACTAACCTTGCTTTATTCCTAGTAACCACACCTTTTTCATCAGATTTATTCTTGTATACCCACTTTGTTCCAATAACATTTATTCCTTCAGGTCTTGGAACTAAATCCCATACTTCATTTCTCTTGAATTTCCCTAACTCTTCCTGCATGACATTGATCCAGAATTCACCAGTTAAAGCTTTTTTAACATTCTTAGGCTCAATCTTTGACACAAAACAGGCATGTGAGATCACTTTCCTTGATCTAGTGGTGACTCCTTTATTTAGATCTCCTATAATGAGATCTTTAGGATGATCCTTCTGAATTCTGATAGAGGGTCCCTTGTTTACTTGATTAGCTTCAGGTTCAGCCTGGGTGGACTCACTCTTACTACTTTTATCATAAGGTTCAGCTGGGGCATCATTCAAAAATGTTTCAACATCGTCTGTGACATCAGTCTCTTGATCATCAACAACAACATTGATAGATTCCATCATAACTTTAGTTGTGGAATTAAAGACTCTAAAGGCTCTACTGTTTGTTGAGTAGCCCAGAAATATTCCTTTATCACTCTTGGGGTCCATTTTCCTTCTTTGTTCACGATCAGCCAGGATAGAGCATTTACTACCAAACACATGGAAGTATTTGACAGTAGGTCTTCTTCCCTTCCAGACTTCATATAAAGTGGTTGAGATCCCTTTTCTCAAGGTTACTCTATTGTGAACATAACAAGCAATGTTCATAGCTTCAGCCCAAAAGTGGTAAGGCAACTTCTTAGCATGAATCATAGCTCTAGCAGATTCTTTGAGAGTTCTATTTTCCCTTTCCACCACACCATTTTGCTGAGGGGTAATGGGAGAAGAGAACTCATGTCCAATCCCTTCAGATGAACAAAAATCAGCAAATTTACTGTTTTCAAATTCTTTCCCATGATCACTTCTGATTCTGATAACATGACTCTCTCTTTCTCTTTGAAGTCTTTGGCAAAGGTCTTTGAACACATCAAACACATCAGATTTTTTCCTTATAAAATTCACCCAGGTATATCTGGAGAAGTCATCCACCACAACATAAGCATACCTTTTTCCACCAAGACTTTCCACCTGCATAGGCCTCATCAAGTCCATGTGCAGAAGTTCCAGCACTTTAGATGTGGTGTCATGTTTGATCTTCTGATGTGACATCTTTGTCTACTTTCCAATCTGACATTCACTATATACTCTTCCTTCGTCAATCTTTAATTTTGGGATTCCTTTGACAACTTCAACAGATATGATCCTCTTCATCCCTTTAAGATGCAGATGACCCAGTTTTTGATGCCATAATTTCACTTCTTCTTCTTTAGCTAGAGTACATATTAATGAATAGCTAGTTTCTTGAGGAATCCACATGTAGCAGTTGTCCTTAGATCTGACTCCTTTCATGATCACTTCATTTTTTGCATTAGTAACCAAGCATTCAGTTTTTGTGAAGTTCACATTGTGACCTTGATCACATAGTTGACTGATGCTGATCAGGTTTGCAATCAATTCTTTAACAAGCAACACATTATCAAGGTTAGGAACTCCAAAGTAGTTTAGCTTTCCAATCCCCTTGATTTCACCCTTTGCTCCATCACCAAAAGTTACATAGCTGGTGACATGAGATTGGAGGTCAACCAGCAGATTTTTGCTTTCAGTCATGTGTCTGGAGCATTCACTGTCAAAGTACCAATCTTCTTTGGCTGAGACTCTGAAGGAAGTGTGAGCTATCAAGTTAGTAGCAGCTGTAACACCCCTTTTTCTACCCCAAATTATTCAGCATATAATCAGAGTAAATAAGCACGCATATAAAGAAAAGGGCGTCACATCGACGTTTTCGAAACTTAAAACTTTCAAAAACCAACAATACACCTGGTCATTCAAAATAACACATTTCACTCATCATGAATATTCAAGCAATATGCGTTCGCAGCGGAAAATAAAGAATACTCATGTATTTCATAATATGATCCATGTCCCATACCATGATCATCTTCGAATAGAATAAAACAATTAATGACATAAAGCATATCAAAACAAGATACGAGTTCAATACCACTCATCTACCCAGTGTTACATGACCAGAGCATTGACTCATTACCTAATTTCAAACTAAATACGGAAACTCTCCAGCTATTCTTGAGCGAGCTACCGTCCACCTACTCCAGCAATACTACATTCATACAATATTTTATTTTCATCATGATAAAATTCATGGCATTTATAAATCACATAATATTTTATAACATGGAACAATAATAATAATCCTTTACGTTATCTTTAGTCATGTTATTTCACAATCAAACATATCAACCATGTTTAGCACCCATCAAAATAAAATTCATAGAATTTGTAAGACGCATAATACACTATAATATGATATCATAATAATAGCCTTTTTCATTATCTTACCAATGCACCCGTCCGCATTCAAAACGGAGCTATAATGCCCAATTAATTCATTAATCTATCTTAATCAAGATTTAGATTAATAATTATTCATTGCATAAGTATTCAATAATAACTTCTCTAGCCTAGTGGTAAGGCATGTATAGATTCAGGGAGGTCCTGGGTTCGAACCCCATTGGTGACAAATTCTGTACGCAAGACAGAATGCAATTTTTCATAAATCTTAATGGTACCTAGTGGTACCATTAATTAATCCATTATTATACTACCTCACAACCGCTTAATTATTTAACACTCCAAATAACCCTAGGAACCCTTGGGTCTAGGTTGATGAGTAGGACTGGGACAACCATACAGCCTAAAGAAGAATAGTTTTATGTGACCAAATTTCCCACAGTAGTGACATATCCATCTTTGGTATTTTCCTTTTGAGTGCTTATGTTGTCTTCCCTTGTGATGTTGAGACACCTGATATGACATCTTTGGTTTTCTATCAGAGGGACTACAATTAGGAGAAGATTCATTGAACCTAAGGCCAGTCATGTCTCCTGCCATCTTTCCAGCCTGGAGGATTTTGTCTAAGGTGTCAGATCCACTGTTTAGCATTCTGACAGACTTAGTCATCTCATCCAGTTTGGAATTCAGGAACAAGGCTTCAATATTCAAATTAGAAATGGTTTCTAAGTGTTCTGTCTTCTCAGCCTCTAGTTGAGTTATCAGTTTCTTCTGATTCTCCACTTGCTGACACACTTCTTCACTTCTGAAACACAACTTCCTGTAAGAAGTAGCTAATTCATCAAAGGTTAATTCATCATCACTGGAATCTTCATCAGGATCATATCTCCCAGTTAAGGCAATCACAAGATTGGCCAATTCTCCTTCTGTTTCACTTTCAGAGTCATCATCAGACCAAGTAGCAGCAAGACTCTTCTTCTGTTTCTTGAGATAGGTCCCACATTCATCTCTAATGTGACCATACCCTTCACATTCATGGCACTTAATTCCTTTGCCCTGTTTGGATTTTTCTTCAGATCTTGTTTTTCTTCCAGCATCATTGGACCTACTGATGTCAAATGAGTTATTCTTGACATTAGACTTTGACCTCACATCCATCCTCTTCAGGATTTTGTTGAATTGTCTTCCAAGTAACACTAAGTCATTTGACATACCTTCATCAGTATCCTGACTACTTTCTTCCTTTTTATCTTCAGTGTTGGACACGAAGGCTATGCTTTTGACTTTCTTTTTAGATCCATCACTCATTCCCAACTCGAATGTTTGGAGGGATCCAATTAGCTCATCCACTCTCATCTTGCAGATATCTTGAGATTCTTCTATGGTTGTCACTTTCATGGAAAATCTTTTGGGAAATGACCTGAGAATTTTCCTCACAAGCTTTTCATCTGACATCTTCTTACCTAGGGCACCTAAGGAATTAACAATCTCAAGAATATTCATATGGAAATCACGAATACTCTCATCTTCTTTCATCCTCAAATTTTCAAACTTGGTAGTAAGCAGCTGCAATCTAGACATCTTCACTCTAGAGGTACCTTCATGAGTGGTTTTGAGAATATCCCAAGCATCTTTAGCCACCTCACAATTGTTCACCAGTCTGAAGATGTTCTTATCAATCCCATTGAATATAACATTCAATGCTTTAGAGTTTCCAAGACCTAGTTCATCCTCCTCCTTGGTCCATTCTTCCTCAGGCTTCTTATCAGTTGTAACTTCTCCATCCTTAGTAATGAAAGGATGTTCCTAGCCTATTAGAACAACTTCCCAAGTCTTATTGTCCAAAGATTTCAAGAAGTTTACCATCCGAGGTTTCCAGTAATCATAGTTAGATCCATCCAAAATTGGTGGTCTGTGTACAGATCCTCCGTCTCTGTCCATAGTACCAGAAAGTAACGTCCCAAGATCTCACCCAGAACTAGAGCAGGATGCCTGCTCTGATACCAATTGAAATTCTGGTATCAGATATGAGATGTCGAAGGTAATGTCACAACACTAACATCTGAACAACAAGTGAAAGATGAACAGAATAAAAACCAGGAAACAATTGAAAAATGACACAAGCAATTGTTAACTCAGTTCAGTGCAAACACACCTACGTTTGGGGGCTACCAAGCCAGGAAAGAAATCCACTAAACAGAATTAGTTCAAAGACTCTCAGCAAACAACTTCAAGTTACAGTCTTCTCACCTAATCTCTACCCGTGTGATTTCTATCTAAGAACTCTTAAACATGAGACCCTACTCAACCCCCCTCAATCACATCAGTGATACTAGAACAAATACCAAAAAGAAAGAAGGCACGCTTCAAAGACACACACTTGATCTTGCTTAAAAGATTCAATCAAGTAAACAAATACACTCGTACTTCAAAGCTTAGAGTGGACAAATTACAACCCAAAAACTCAGTCCAATTCACACATCAACAAGATGGATGAATGGGTCATAATTCACAAACTCACACAAGACTAAAACCCTAATCCTCACTCACTTCACGTTCGTGTTTTCTATTGTCTAAAACAGGGTTTACATAGTCTTTAAATAAAAGCTTTCTAAATGGGCCTGGGCAGCATGAAACCCTAATTCTATTTATTGCATATTCCTTAAGAAATAGCAGCGAATCATTCCTTTTTGGGAAACAAAATATTCTGGCTTTAAATAGAATTACTTCTTGAATAATGCATGCAATCTCCACATAAGCACACAAAGACTTGCATGAAAAGCGCAACAACAAAATACATAATATTCAAACTGAATATTCTGTATGCACATGTCGTAATATCGGGTCTGATATCTTGAATAAATCCTGCACAACCATATTAAACAACCTACAGAAGGCTGATATCACATGTTCAGACTACAAGCGTGACATCTTGTGATAACACTAAGTTTTACCAAAATTGATGCCAGTTCATAGAACCAACACATACCTTTTGTTTATTTCCAAGAAATACATAACCTTCTGTTTGTTCCATGTAGATTTCCTTATCGATATCTCCATTTAAGAATGTTTTTTTAACATCCATTTAATGAACAATAATGTTATTCAGAGAAGATAATGCAAACAACATTCTTATTGTCGTAGTCCTTGCCACTGGTGCATATGTGTCAAAATAATCAACATACTCCTTTTGTCTTAACCATTTTGCTACTAATCTAAGCTTATAGGTGTTTAATGTACCACCAATATGATACTTTTTGTTAAAAACCCATTTACATCCAATGGGCCATGAACCCTTTGGAAGATTGACAAGTTCCCAAGTGTGTTTTGAGATGATCGAATCCATTTCGTCTTGGATATCCAAAAGGAAGAGTTCTTTGAAGCCACTACTTCTTTATAGGTTTTAGGGTCATCTTCTAACTGGAGAATAATAGGGATCTTATGAACATCGTTCTTGTAATTTAGTTCAATTAGATAAAAGGAAATGAGTTGAGAATCAATTTCATTTGGTCCTAGAACTTTAGCTTTTCGGGCTCTTTTGCTTATCCTAGGCTCAAGTTGTGTTTCAATAATCCGCGAGTTACTTTCTGGTGGTTCTTTAACAATTCATGAAGAATCTTTATCACAATATTCTTCATTCGTGGGAATGTCAGATTCCTTATCCTCCGTGATAAGTTTTTCAAAGAACTCCACATCTCGGGATTCAACAATTACGTTAGACTCCAGATTTAAAAGTCTATATGCCTTATTGTTGGATGCATATCTTATGAAAGCACATTTGATCCCTCGAGGACCTAATTTAGTTTTTTGGGATCCATATTCTTGTAATATGCCACACACACCCCACACTCTAAAATAACCGATGTTTGGTGATCTACCTTTTCATATCTCATATGGAGAGATACCAATTAACTTTAAAGGAATCTTATTCACTATATGACATACGGATAGTAATGCCTCACCCTCACAAATTAAATGGAAATTCAGAATACATTAACATAACATTTATCATTTCTTGATATGCTCGATTATTTCTCTCAGCTAGACCATTTTATTATGGTGTACGAGGTGCGGAGCGTTCATGTATAATGTCATATTCTTCACAATATGCATCAAATTCATTGGAAAAATATTCACCGCCCCTATCACTTTTAAAGACTTTGATACGTTTACTTAATTGATTTTATGTTTTCGCTTTATAGATTTTAAAGGCATTAAAAGCATCATATTTATGCTTTAAAAGATATACATGTTTGAACCTAGAGAAATCATCATAAAAGGTTATGAAATACCGGTTTCCCCCATGGGTTAGCATGCCATTAAATTCACACAAATCAGAGTGCACTAGATCAAGCAAATTTGATTTTCTTTCAACATTTTTGAAAGGTTTCTTGATCATTTTCGATTTGACACATATTTCACATTTTTCGAAATCATGAATATTGCATGAGATCAAACCATATTTAATTAGTATGTTCATGGTAATAATACCAATATGTGTTAATCTAGAATGTCATAAATAAGTAGATTCAAGCATATAAGCAGAATTCGAAATTTCATTAATAATATTATCGGTAGTACAAAGTTCGATCACTTCCTCAGCGGAATATCCTTTTCCTACAAATACACCATTACGGGTCAATATTAATTTTTTTCAATTCATATACAAACTTAATACCAGGTTTTCCCAACAAATCCCCACTTACTAGGTTCCTATTCATGTCGGGAAGATGGAGTACATTGACAAGAGTGACTTTATTTCCGAAAGTGAAATTCAGTTTGATGGATCCTTTTCCAACGACTCTAGATCGTAATTTATTTCCCATATGCACTTCTTGTCCAGCATTTACTTCTAAACAGTTTTTAAATGCTGCTTTGTCATAAGAAACATGCACGGTAGCACATGTGTCATACCACTATCCTTGCACTTTTCCTTTGATTTCCATAATTTTGCTCACCGTAGAAATTATGTTGTCATTTCTTGTTATTCCTGCAATATCAAGCGTAGTGACCTAGTTTGCCTCACACGTAGCAGCCTCCTTTTGGTCCTCTAGAATTCTTGAACTTGTTATGTTCCTTCTTAGGGCCAAGATGGTTTTTCATGACATCATGCTTCCTCTTTCCTTTTCCAATTACAACATTGGCTTTAGAGTATCCAGCGAACTCTGAATTTTCTCTATCCTTCATCTCCCCCTCGATTCGAAGGTCTTTCTGAAGTTTCTCCAACAAGAAATCCTCAGAATTATTCAGCAATTTCTTTCTGTATCCTTTCCGCGAAGGTGACAATTTTGCAATGATTGCACCAACTTGAAAAGCTTTTGGGATGTTTACTTTACATCTTTTATTTTATTCACGAGAACCTATAACTCGTGTACTTGTGCCAGAATAGGCTTGAAGTCTATCATTTTAAAATCAAAGTATTTAAGTGCTCAAGTTTCCCCTACAAGCCGCCACTAGTGCCTCTACGCCCACACCCTTACACCCGAAATCAAAGCCGGTGTTGCCGGTGTCAACACCGGCGAGGGGTTGTTTGGATGAGTCATGTGACATAATATTTGGGACCACCACATTTGTCTATATGAAACTTTATCATCTTTAGCTCCTTTGTTGAGTTTAATGTTTTTAAGTATTTATAAATGCTTTTAAAGTGAGCGGCATTTTCTATGTGGGACTATTGGCAATCCATTTATTGTCATTAACTCAACTTCATATTTCTTATCATATTGAAACACTCCCATGGGAATTAATTATTCATAATTTCCAACAATCATACTACACAAATATTTGAAAATAATAATAATTTTAATAACCATCAAAATTCAACTTCATATTACATTAAATTATTGAAATTAAAAAAATAATAAAAAAAAGTATAATCATATAATAATGTTTCATATAGTTTTTCATATTATCATAGTGTTTTAATATAATTTCATTTATACAATATTAAGTTGATTCTTGCATTTAAAAACTTAGATGAATTTTCAATGGTGAAAACTATAACCTCGCTAATTAATTAAGTTCTAATTATTATCAATAAAATTATAAATTCATTAATTTTGTGTATAGTAATCAATTACTAAATCATGAACAAACTATTACAAAATAGATTTTTCGTAACACCCATTTTACAACAGTCTTCTTGTAATCATGGTAATAATTTTTTTGGACGCTTTTCTTTTGTATTTATTAAAATAAATTTCACAACGGTCATAGGTATCAATCGTGGTGAAAAGTGGCGTATGGTCAAGCGTTTGAATCCTAGCACCTACAATTTTGTTTTTTATTGATTTTAAAGTCACTTTTCACCATGATTGGAACTTCCAACCGTGGTGAAAAGTGACGCCTGGTCATGAATTATAATCCTAGCAGCTACATTTTTGTTTTTATTTATTTAGTAAAAGACATACAACAATGGTTGTTTAAAGTATTTGTTGTGATAGGTTAAGGCATACAATAACAGTTATTTAAAGTAACTATTGTGATAGGTTTGAACCTACAACTTTGTTTTTATTTATTTTTAACCGACTTTTTTATGATAAGTTGAAAATATAAGCGTATTTATTGAGTTTCTTCACCGTTCTTAAACAAATAATTACCGTCCATTTAGTGAGTATCAACGCTCAAGACACTACCATTAATGATCCGCGTAAAACCTAAAACTTAGATGAACTTCCAACTTAGAAGAACTTCATATTCTACCTCCAAATATCTTCTTCCATTTACGATACTCTATTTCTCCACTAAACCAAGCTCGAGAACATCATTTCTTCCATAAAAAAAAACTTGAAAATATAATTTCTTTGATTAATAAATTTCAGAACTCCATCACCTCTTCTCCAACTTGATTGAGAGAAGGAAAACATGGATTCAAGTTAGCAATTTTAGTTGGTGTTGTTCTTGTTGTTCTTTTTGTTGTTGTTGTTGTTGTTATTGTTGTTGTTGTTGTTGTTATTGTTGTTCTTGTTGTTGTTCTTATTGTTGTTCTTGTTGTTGTTATTGTTGCTGTTATTCTTGTTGTTGTTGTTCTTCTTCTTGTTTTTACTGTTGTTGTTGTTCTTCTTGTTTTTATTGTTGTTGTTCTTGTTCTTGTTCTTGTTCTTCTTGTTCTTGTTGTAGTTCTTGTTATTCTTGTTTTTGTTCTTGTTGTTCTTGTTGTTCTACTGCTGCATTTTTTATTTTATTAAAAGACATACAACAACGGTTGTTTAAAGTAACTGTTGTGATAGGTTGAGACATACAAGAATGGTTGTTTAAAGTAACCGTTGTGGTAGGTAGCCACAACTAGACTTATAATCATGGTCGTACAATCGTGATGGAAAGTATCATACATACAATCGTACACTACCTTACAACGGTTGGTCTAGCATGGTGGTATTTTTTTTCCAACTGTTATGATAGATGTTTTTCGTAATAATGACAACATAGTAATATTTTTCTTGGTTAATTTAAAAAAATTTGGTGTGTCATAATCGATTGAAAATTGGAAGTAATGATTTAATTGAAAACTGAGAATGTATAAGTTATTGTGACATGTAAGATATTTAAGAAGGGTGTAGACATTCAAATTTCAAACTTATGAATAAAGAATAATTAAAACCAATAAATAAGTTTAAATAGGAGACACCTTAAAATAAACCAAATTTAATACTAAAATGTTCAACCTTATTCACACATAAAAGTTTTGTATGCTTTTGGTAAATTGAATAGTAATCTTTCACAGTTGACTAGAAAAGGAATTAATGAATTAATTAACTAAATAATTGAAGAATTATAACATACTACAAATTTTATTAAATTCTAAGAGGAAACTTTCTTATAATTAATATATTTTTATTCATTATGATTCTTGTTGGCAAAGAATCAATATTCATACCTAAAAAAATAGTTAAAGATAAGAAGAATAGGAAGAAAGAAAAAAAGTAAGTGAGAACACTCTTTTCACATTATTATGAAAACACACTATGCCCAAAACACCTCTTGTCTCTATTTCTTATTCTACCTCAATGATCCAATCTATAATATAAGAAAAGTTGATGTTCTGGAAAATCAATTTTCTCCATTTAGTCTAAATTTGTCGCATCCCCAAAATGGGGGAAATTTTGATCCTAAAATTATTTTTTACAACTGATGATGTCACATTGTTGAATTACAACTTAAATACTTATTGTATTATGGATTTTTCTTTTTAGGTTTGAATCAATTGATGATGTCATTTGATACTCTTTGGTTCCAAACCAATCTATCTAATTCAACTTTTTCTCTTTTCCCAATCTCAAATCCAATTGAAATTTCTTTTCTCTTTTCTATTTTCTCTCACTTCTCACTCGGAACTTCCCTCTTCTCTCACTTCTCTCACTTCCTAAATAATATTTTTATTCCTCTTCTTCTTTCTTTTCCTCTTCCTCTTCTTTCTTTTTTTCTTCTCTATTTCAAAATTCAAACATAAATCGAACCAAAAACAGGAAAAATGAGGGATACCAATCAGAAATGGGGAAATATCAGCGGCCATAGTGGTGCGAACATGGGAGCAGAGAACAAAAGGGTACTCCGGCGGCAGTGACAGATTCGTGAGGAACGTGTCGAGATTCGTAATTTTTTGGTGACAAGTGTGGTGGCAGTCTTCTTCCTATTGGCTTTAAAAATGAGTGGATAACAAACGTTTGCTACATGTTATTTTTCATATATTAGTGAAAAGTTCATACCTTTTCTGCATTTCCTTTCATATCAGTTTAAAAAATCTTACTTTTGGTTTATGTTCAACTTCTCTTCATTTTAAATGTTTAGTATTCTATGCTAATTTTGGATTTACGTTGTTGATTATTCTATTAGTTTTTATGGTTTCAATGAAAGGTGATATTTACATAGTAATTGTTGAAGGTGAACCTATTATAAGTTATACTGGAGGTATTTATGAACTCTAAAATCGACTTCTTTTACCTGCTTAAACTTACTGCAACATGTTTTCTTTTACGATAAGTTTAAATGTATACTAACATTTGCAATGTGTTTTCAGCGACTATGCTGCAAGGAATCTTTGTGAACATATCTTTGGAAATATTGGAAATGACATATACCATAGATCCACTTTTATTGCTTCATTAGGGAAACTAAAACTCCTGAATCTACAATAACTATGAGTTTATTCTGCTGGTGTCTCATTTTTTACCCTTTTGTTATGGTTAGAATATAGTATTTTAAGAACTTTTGGTATTCGTTTATTGTAGGTGGCATAGTCTGCTTTAAATACTAATCAATTTTGTCTACATAGTTTTATCGGACAATTAATTGAACTTTATATTGCAGGTGGGAGAATCTGCTTTAAATGTTTCTATACTAGATTCAAGGTTTTATAGGATTAGGGATGTTGCTCCAAACAAGGTATGATCAGTAGTTCAACATAATAATATTGATCAACTTATTAGCTTAGATTTAACTGAGCTTATATTGCTAGTTGTGATTATTTCTTTTATTTCAGATACATAAAGGATCAATGGAACCACCATGGAATTCTAAAAGTGTAAATAAGCGCCTTACAAATACTTAGGCATCTGAGACGAGACTCTATTCTTAAATGCATCTCCTTGAGTTGGATAGGATGTCGAGGTATCGTAACTTGCATTTATTTGTAGGTGTTTGTTGATTGGTTGGCTCCTACGTCCTCGAAGGGAAGAAAGTCACCCTTTTCGTCTAGTCTTTCCTTTGAGGTAGTTATTGAAGGTAGAGAAAAACAAGAAAGGGGGTTTGAATTGTTTTAGGAAAATAAAAACTTTTGAGAACTTAGACACACGCAGAATAAAAATGAATTCAACACAGAACTTTATACTGGTTCACTTGAAATTCAAAGCTACTCCAGTCCACCCGTCCAAGGTGATTTCGCCTTCAAAAAGGACTTAATCCACTAATCTTGAAAGATTACACAAATAATCGTATAAGAGAGAAAATAATCCCTTAGCCCTCTCAAGTAATCAAACTTCACAGAGTCATTTGAGGAAATATCTAAGCAATAATATGATTATAGTAATGAATAGTGCTTCTAATAATAAGCAGATATTACACAAGATAACAACAAGAAATGTTCTCACGTTATAGCAGCACCTCGTAAGAGAATAAAGAGTGATGAAAGTATTGTATTCTCGTGTGTTTGGTGTCTTCTTAGGGAAGCGTTCCACCTTTTTTATAGGAGGGTGGGAAGTCCGTTGGGTGATGTTTATGTCAGAATCTTGGGCATTGAAGAATATTAAAGTCATTAATCTCCGTGTTCTTTCCAAAGCAGTTTTTTGGAGCGCTTTAACTTCCTTCTAAAAATAGTTTCTTTCCATAAGTAGGTTTCTTTAATGTTAAGCTTTCTTGAAACAACAAATCTTAGTTAGAGTCTTTGTTTAGCAATTTGCGACTTCAGAGGATGCTTGTTTCTGACTGTCTTCAGAGTTTCTCTTTAATTGACTTCTTCAGAGCGTACGTCTTCAGAGTGTCTGACTTCTTTAGTTTTGCTAGCGCCTGCGTTGGATCAGAGCCAGAGCTTCTGGTTACGTATCTTCTGAGTAGCATCTTAGCGCTTGATTTTGTATCTGATGATTGTCTATCTGATTGTTTTGATCAGAGTCCTACACACTTAGAAAAATTTCGTTAGGGTACCATTTTTGCTGCATCCTTTGTTATCATCAAAATCTTAGAGATACATTGTAGAATTAAATTTGTTCTTACAATCTCCCCCTTTTTGATGATGACAAAAAAAGTTAGAGTAATGATGAAACAATATGTAATATCTCAGAAACAGATAAAGGGAATGGACTCCCCCTGAGTTAGATCATCAGATTTAACAGAAGTTCTTATCGGACCTTCCTTGTGTGGAGTTGGTTTTGTACCTTATCTATTATCCTGCATAACTCTAGTTGTCATAAGTCATTAAGATTTTATAATGTTCACAGTGCCTTGAGAGGTTTTAGATATATGTTTTCATCAGAGCTGTTTTAGTTCTCCCCTTATTTGTCAAAATCAAAAAGGCAGAAAGATAAGCAGGAAATGGATATTCATATTTATAAGAGAAAAACAGGTACAAATAGGCAGCAAGGAAAGCATAGATCAGAAAGCATAAAAAACATCAGAGGAAAAACAACAAACAAAGAGCTTAAGTGCCTAAGGGTTTGGGGGTAGAGGCATCCTTTGGAGCAACTGAGTCAACAGGTTCTGAATGTTGATGTTAACGAAATCCCGGTGATCCAATTTAGCTCGTACCACTAGTTGTTCCTTTTGCAGTTCCTCCAGAGTATTTAAGACCAGAGGGGTAAAACCGGAGGTAGATTTCTCCCCCTGAGTCAAAGCATCAGCACTTGCCTTGGCAGCTTCCTCTGCAGTAATGCGTGTTGCTTCTTCAGCTTCAGCTTTTGCCTTAGCCTCAGCCTCAGCAGCAGCCACAACAAACTTTTCTTTAGCTTCTCTGATCCTTTGCTCTTCTTCCAGGCGAGCTTTCTCTTCTGCTTCCTTCCTGACCTTTTCCTCATCCTCTTTGACCAAGCGAGCCTGTAGCCTAATTCCAGCATCTATGATGAAGTCGTTGCGGACTTGTTCATAGAGGCCTTTCAGTTTGAAGGCTTCAGAGGTCATCCATCCGATCACTTTGTTCTAGTGGATCCTTACTGTAATGGGATCATCACGGATGCCAGAGTTGACAGACAGAGACTTGATCTTCTCCACTAAAGACTCTGCAAACAAGGTTATTGCTTCTTCTAATATGGGGAAGGCAGTTTCTGGTTCAGACTTAGAGGTTGGGGAGGGTGGTGGAGATGGATTGTTGTCAGCAAGATCGTGAGTGGGAGTGATGATGGCATCAGAGGTTGGTGGTGGGGGAATATCAGAGGGATATGGTGTTGTTTGTTCAGGTTGTGGATTTGGTTGAGGTTCAGATGGTGAGGGTATTGGTTATTCAGGAGGTGGATTAGTTTGTTGTGCAGGTGGTGGAGTTTGAGGTTGATCAGATGGAGGTGGATTTTGTTGTTCAGGGGGGGGTGACTTCATGTTCAGGTTCAGTTTGTGATGGTTGTTAAGAGGCCAGAGCACGTGCTTGAAGCTGAGCTAGAATGGGGGATTGGGGGTCAGAAGGTTCGTTGTCAGATGAAAGAATATAGTATGGTGGGGATGAAGGAGAGGAGGATGAAGGTGGGGTAGTTTCGTTCAACATTTTTGCTTCAGAAACGGGTAGTGTAGTGGTTGTGAGATTGAATTTGAGAGATGGTGTGTTTGAGGTTCTGGTGGTTGAGGGGGGTGTTTCGAATGAGGTGTAGACGAGAGCGGTTTTGGGAAGAGAAGAAGCAATAGACTTAAGTTTTACATAGCGGGAAGGAGGTATAGACTTACTTGGAGAATTAGCCAGAGGGACTGGAGGTCTTGACCCGGAGGCTTCTCCCAACTTTGCCTTCTTTGCCTTCTCAGAGGGCTCTCGCATCCTTTTCATGAAGTTTGGTGGATTCTCAGGTAGCCAGTCCACTGAGAACTCAGAAATGTCCACCCATTGGTTTGTCAGATCCTGCAAATAGTGAGCCACCACTTCAGGAGGGTAAATCTTGGATAACATATAGAGACCGTTGGGGATTTTCCTTTGGTCCTTTAGTGCTTCCCAGGAGGTGTCTAGAGTTGGTTTAGCTCTGGCCTGCTCAATTATCCCCATACTCTTTAGATTTCGAGCATTTAGAGGTTTTCCAATGTCAACAGTGACATCTTCCATCTGATTGTGATGTATCAGATGATCCACCAAACCACTCTCGATCAGAACATCCGAGATAAGTTTTCCCAAAGGAATGTAGTTTTTGGTCTTCATGTTATTTTGTTATCTTTGACAGAGTCTCTGAGATACTTGAAGAGCAGTGCTGGCAGATTCAGTTTCAGCTTCTTGTGGATGCAGTAAAGAATGTACTTCTGATCTGTGTTGATATAGTCAGAAGAGTTGGATGCAGGACGGTGATGGATGGTGCCCAGGATGATCTTCATCCAGACGCGGAGGTTCTGATGCAGTTCTTTGTTTTTAGAGTGTTTGCCCTCAGCGTTCTGTTGAAAGATGGTGGGGGCTATTTCTTGGGACAAATACTTTGCCCTAAGATTAATGTTGTAGATTCTTCTTCCTCCTGTCTTTTCCATATTCAAAAGGGAGGCTATTGATTTCTCAGTGATGACTATTTTGACTCCCAGAATGTGAGAGACGATATAGTGATCATCTGAGTCTGCGAAACACCAGAACTCCTTCACCAGATATGTGTACACAGGGCCGTAGAGTCTCTGAAAGTAGATTTCCCACCCTTGCATTCTTAACTCCTCAGTGAGGTCGACGTCATTTCTCTTCATATTTTTGAAATCCACCAGCGATTCGCGCAATACCTCAAGCTTCTCAAATGGTGTTGCACGATGGATGTGAGGTTCACGGTCAAGAATGTGGGGTTCCCTGTAGATGAGGCTTGAGACAACGCTAGTAGTTGCAGTTGTTTGTTGAGAAGAAATGGGTGTTTGATTCGTTGAATCCATCTGTTGTGAGTAGTTGTAGACAAATTGTTGTTGAGCATCCATGTAGAACAATGTTGAAGGAGGTTTGAACGCTGAAGAACTTGTTGAAGATGAAGAAAACCTTGATGAAGATGATGAAGAACTGAGAGAGGAAAAGGGTTTGTGTAGGGCGTGAGTGTAAAGTGTGAGCTTGTGATGAGTGAAAAGTATATATACACAAATAGATGCATGCAAAACGACTGTGTTAGAGGTAGTTTAGAGGTTATGAATTAATTGATGCACGTTATCCAAGTTTACACGCTTAGGGGAGAAATGATTACAGCCCATGATGGATGTCTAATCCCCAAATCAACACACTGCTTGAGGAGATTTCAAGGGTCTGTCTCTTGATTTCTGCTAGATAGTTATCTAGAAGATCCAAAGTCAGACGCATGATGACCCACATGTTGATTTACCTGAGGATTTTTGATTCAGATAACTCCTAACTGGTAGAAGTATCAGAGTCAGATCCAGATGCCAGATGTTTAATTCAGAGCCTTATTTTGCTATTTCAGAGAAGCACATTTGTTCTGGACAAATTTGAATGTTTAAAGTTTTCAAAAAAAGAAGAGAATTTGTCTTCAGCGAGGGGTTTAGTAAAGATGTCAGCCCATTGGTGGTTTGTATCAATAAATTTTAATGTTATTACCCCTTTCTAAACATAGTGTCCAATGAAATGATGTTTTATTTCTACGTGCTTAGCTCTGGAATGCAAGATAGGATTCTTACTTAAACAGATGGCAGCAGTATTATCACGGAAGATAGGAACGTTACTCTCAAATATCAGAAGGTCTTCTAGTTGATTTTTCATCTAGAGCATCTGAGTAGTACAGAGTGATGCTGATATATATTTTGCTTCTGCAGTAGATATGGCGATGGTTAACTGTCTTTTGCTGGCCCATGATATGAGATTATTTTGCAAGAACTGATAGTTCCCATATGTGCTTTTGCATTCCGTTCTATCCCCTGCATAATCTGCATTGCAATAACCAGAGAGCCTATACTCTGATGTTTTCTCATACATCAGGCCAAGGTTAGGGGTTCCTCTCAGATACCTGAGGATTCTTTTAACAACTGTTAAATGAGATTCCCTAGGGTCTGATTGGAATCTGGAACAGAGACACACACTAAAAAGAATATTAGGGTGTGTGGCCGTCAGATAGAGAAGAGAGCCTATCATACCACGATAGAGCTTCTGACAAACCTTTTGGCTAGTTTCTTCCTTCTCCAGAATGCAGGTTGGATGCATTGGTGTCTTAGCAGTTTTGTATTCAGCCATTTCGAATTTCTTCAGAATGTCTTTTATGTACTTACTTTGATATACGTAGGTAGCTTCTGAAGCTTGATTGATTTGAATTCCCAGAAAGAACTTTAGTTCTTGCATTAAGCTCATTTCAAATTCTGCCTGCATTAGCTCAGAGAATTCTTGACATACAGAGGGGTTAGCTGAACC
The DNA here is from genome assembly GCF_024323335.1 of Lathyrus oleraceus. Lineage (NCBI taxonomy): Eukaryota > Viridiplantae > Streptophyta > Magnoliopsida > Fabales > Fabaceae > Lathyrus > Lathyrus oleraceus. The sequence continues at coordinate 366,976,608 of NC_066583.1, read as the reverse complement.
AAAAATAATGTTATCAACATATATCTGGCATATCATGAGATCATTTCTAATGTTTTTACAAAAGAGTGTAGAGTCAACCTTTCCTCTAATAAAATCATGGTCCAGGAGAAAGTTACTTAATCTTTCATACTAAGCTCTAGGAGCTTATTTTAGTCCATACAGTGATTTCTTTAGTTTAAAAACGTGTTATGGACATTTAGAGCTTTCAAAGCCCGGAGGTTGATTGACATACACTTCTTCTGATATATAACCATTGAGGAATGCACTCTTGACATCCATCTGATATAGTTTGATGGAGTGATTTACAGCAAATGAAACAAGTAAGCGAATAGATTCTAACCTGGCGACTAGGGAAAAGGTTTCATTATAGTCAATGCCTTCTTATTCACTATAACCCTGTGCCACCAGTCCTGCTTTGTTTTTGACTACTTCTCCCTTTTCGTTCAGTTTGTTTCTAAACACCCATCTGGTTCCAATAATGTGAGTTCCTTTAGGATTTGGGACGAGATCCCAAACGTCATTCTTTGATAATTGATCTAGCTCTTCTTTCATAGCCAGAACCCAGTCATTGTCTTGAAGTTCCTCATCACAGGAAGTAGGCTCGATTAGAGATACTAATCCTATAGGATTTTCTTCAGATACTTTGAATGTTGACCTAGTTTTGACAGGTTTATCCTTGTTTACCAGAATCAAATCTTCAGAGATGTTAGGGTGACTTTTTAATCTTTTTTGGATAGTTGAAACTTCAGTTTCATATGGACTTTGTTTCTTAGATTCTTTTGATGCTTTAGTCTTTTCGTCAGAGCCTGCAAGAGTTATCTCCAAATCTGCAAGTTTCTCAACTAGCTTTGACTTTTCAGGGTCAAGCTTATCATCAAATCTAACATGTATTGATTCTTCCATAATTTTGGTTTCTGTGTTGTATACTCTATAGCCTTTAAAAGGATCTAAGTATCCTAACATAATACCTTTTGTGCTTTTTAATTAAACTTGTTTTGATGTTCTTTAGTATTGAGAATAAAACAAGAGCATCCAAAAGGATGAAAATAAGAAATGTTGGGTTTTCTTCCCTTACACAGTTCATAGGGAGTCTTTTCCAGAATAGGTCTTATAGAGATTCTATTCTGATTATAACACGCTATATTTACTGCTTCAGCCCAAAAGTGCTTGGCCACGTTTGTTTCATTGATCATGGTCCTGGCCATTTCTTGGAGTGTCGTATTCTTCCTTTCTACAACTCCATTTTGTTGTGGAGTTCTAGGGCAGAAGAAATCATGGGATATTCCATTAGAGTTAAACAGTTCTTCAAAGAGATTATTTTCGAATTCGCCACCATGATCACTCCTGACTCTGATAATTTTAGAGTCAAATTCATTTTGAACTTTAGAACAGAAGCTAGTGAATACAAAGTAAGACTCACTCTTGTGCTTTAGGATATTTACCCATGTCCAACGACTAAAATCATCAACAATTACTAGTCCATACTTCTTTCCATTGACTGACGTTGTCTTAACAGGCCCAAAAAGGTCAATGTGAAGAAGTTCCAGAGGCTTTGAGGTGGAAACAACATTTTTATTTTTAAAAGATGTTTTAGAAAATTTTCCTTTCTGACATGCCTCACACAGAGCATCTGAATAAAACTTCAGTTTAGGTAGACCTCTGACTAACTCGAGTTTATTTAGCTGAGAAAGTTTTCTCATGCTAATATGGCCCAAGCGCCTATGCCATACCCATTGCTATTTGTGAATAGACATCAAACATTTTACATTTTTATCTTTAGATCTAAAAGATTTATTTTATAAATGTTTTTTTCCTCTTGCTAGTGAATAGAACTGTTCCATTATTCTGATTAATTGCTTTACATATTTTTGATTGAAGATTACATCATAACCGTTATCACTTAATTGTCTTATTGATAACAGGTTATGCATTAATCCTTCTACATATAGAACATTAGATATAGAGGGAAAAGTTCCATTACCAATAGTTCCGGAGCCTCTGATTCTTCCTTTCTGATTTCCTCCAAAACCTACGAAGCCAACATCTTTAAGTTCCAGGCTTTGGAACATATACTTTCTTCCTGTCATGTGTCGCGAGCATCCAGAGTCCAGGTACCATGATTGGTGTCTTAACTCTGTTGCATAAGATATCTGCAACATTAACAATCTTATCCTTTGGTACCCAAAATCTTTTGGGTCCTTTGTGATTAGTTTTCCCAGAGTTTCTTAGAACTTTGGGTTTTCTAGCATTGTCAAAATGTTGTGCTTGTGCATGTGTATAGTGATAAGAAAAAGGAGATTTGGGTTTGTCATCTATGGAAATTTTATCTTCACTAGGATCATACCCTATTCCTCTTTTATTATTCTGACTGACTTCATAAATCATGGATGCCATTCTGCTTCTTTCTATCCCATTTTTCAGAAACTTTTGAAAAGATTTTTCATATTTATATATCATTGTGTTAGAAGTTTGTGGGGCTTGAGATAAAGCCTCTTCAAGTTTTAAACATTGTTTATTCGTGGAGTCTCTTACTTTTGTCAGAGTTAGGTTTTCATCTCTCAGTTCTGAAACTGTTATCTCAAGCTTATCACATTCTTCGATGGTTCCTTCAAGAAACCTTTTTAGTGCTTTAAATTTTTGTTTAAGTTTATGATATGAGTTCAAAGATTCAGAAAGGCATGATTCAAGGTCAGGGCGAGAAAGATCAGAAAATACCTCTTCAGGATCAGATTCTGCATCTGATGTGTTTCTAGAGGTGGTAGCCATGAATGCAACATTTATCTATTATTCAGAGTCTGATTCAGAGGAATCAGATCCAATGTCGTCCCAGGTAGCCATCAGTCCCTTTTTGGTCTTGAAAGAGCTTTTCTTGAAACTTTCTCTTTTGGAGCTTTCCTTCTTCAGCTTTGGATATCCGTTTCTATAATGACTTGTTTCCTTACATTCATAGCATGCTATTTCTTTGTTAGATTTACCTCTGGAAGTTGATTCTGAGCGATCTCCCTTAGGTCTTGGTCTTCTAAAGTTGTTGTTCCTTTTTCTCCATAGTTGTTTTACTCTTCTGGTCAAAAGGGATAACTCTTCTTCATCGCCAGAGTCTTCCTTTTCAGAGTCCTCATTGCCTTCCTCTTCAGCTTGGAAGGCTTTGTTCCTTTATGGTTTGCGTCTTTCAGATATGGACTTTAGTGCTACAGATTTGATCTTCTTTTGAGGCTCATCTTCCTCAAATTCTATCTCGTGACTTATGAGTGAACTAACAAGTTCTTCAAGGCTGATATTGTTCAGGTCCTTTGACAATTTTAATGATGTGACCATGGGTCTCCACTTCTTTGGCAAGCTTCTGACTATCTTTTTGACATGATCTGCAGTTGTGTAGCCTTTTTCCAGAACCTTGAGTCATGCAATTAAAGTTTGAAATCTAGAGAACATTACCTCTATAGCTTCATCGTCCTCCATCTTGAGAGCTTCGTACTTCTGAATTAGAGCCAGAGCCTTTGTCTCTTTGACTTGGGAATTTCCTTCTTGAGTCATCCTCAGGGAGTCAAGTATTTCTTTAGCGGTTTCCCTGTTGGTGATTTTTTCATATTCATTCTAGGAAATGGCATTCAGCAACATTGTTTTGGCTTTGTGATGGTTTTTGAAGTCGCGCTTCTGATCATCTATCATTTTGCTTCTGGCGATGGCAACGCCAGCGTCAGACACAGTAGGTGTGTAGCCTATTGTGAATATGTCCCATAGATCAATATCATAGCCCAGAAAAAAACTCTCAATTCTATCTTTCCAGTAATCAAAATTTTCTCCATCAAAGATTGGAGGTTTAACATTGTAACTATCTCTTTCATTGGTATTGGCCATAGGGTTTTTCTCACGTTGGATCTCTCTACACTTTTAAGTGTTTGATTAGAAAATCAATAACAGAGCCGAAGCTCTGATACCAATTGAAGGTAGAGAAAAACAAGAAAGGGGGTTTGAATTGTTTTAGGAAAATTAAAATTCTGGCGTAGTCAGAATTCAGATGTTCTACTCCAAGTCATGACATCTGATCCAACATTATAACTAACATAGCAAGACAGTTAACACATTTAACCCTGTACTAAAGCACGCTTTCACAGATGTCACGACATCTCCTTCTATGTCACCATAGAATGAAGGAACCCCTAGTCCTGTGCATCAGGTATACAACCTCAGCAGAAATCAATCATACTTCTTACTTCTGTTGTTTTCCTACACAGTTATCTGCACGATGTCATCTGTTACATTATTCCAGTGTGCTTGCCTTTTACTTGTATTTCCTGAAATAAAGGTTGAATACATTAATCTAATTACCACTTATTAGATTGCTAACAAATAGGCTATTTGTTAGGTTCATTAATTGTAGGGTAGTAGTTGGTTTCCTGGATTTTAGCTCAGCTGTTGGATTCCTAAAGAATAGCCTGAGAAAAATACTGAAACAGAAAAAACTAATCATCCTACACTTTAGCACATGCTGTTAGGAATGAATGTCACAACATTCAGTTTGACAGTCAGAACATATACATCATGCTGATTCTGTTATGTTCTTGAAAAACAGACTGTGCTAAATTTGTTGTACTGTAAAAGACCAACCAGTCTCTAGTTCAGTATCAGCCTACATGAACAACTGTCTAGACATCCAGTTTGACAGTTTCACAATGATCCTTTGGCCAGGTCTGTTTTCCACTTGAAAACCAGATTTAAATATATACTGAACTGAAGCATAAAAACCAACCTGCCTATTATTCAGTATATGCTGTCAATGATGAATGTCACGACATTCTGATTGACATACAACCAGAAGGCTATGTATCAGGTTTGTTATTATCTTGGTAGGCAGACTGAAATACAAGCTTAGTTATGGCATACAGGATTATAACATATGCAGAAGGAAAACAAACACAGGAAATTGTTAACCCAGTTCAGTCCAACATGACCTACGTCTGGGGGCTACCAAGCCAGGAAGAAGATCCACTATCAACAGTATTAATTCAGAGTTAAACTCCCCTGTTTACAACTCTTCACTTAATCCCTACCCAATGCAATCTATACCTAGGAACTCCTAGATAGAAACCTCCAGTTTCCATTCCTATCACTACAAATACAATGTAATGTTAAACCAACTTGAACTTGCTTCACAACTTCATTCAAGAACATCATCACTCTTGCCTATAGGCTTTGAGTTACAAATACTCTCAGCTTTTACCACTGAGAAACACATGGTAACCTTCCCACAGATTGGGAGGTTTACCTCACACACACCCCTAAATTTTCATTCTATGAGGCTTACAAAAACTAGGTTACAATATGCTATTTATAACCTAATCACCCAACTGGATTTGGGCCTTCAGAAATCGCAGCAAACTTGTTCTTTGCTGTTACAAATATAGCAGAAAATTTCTGCTACAAACAAGGTCTTCAATCCTAAAATCTCTCCATATATATCTCCACATTTGGAGCCTATATATATTCTGATTGAGTCTTTAAGACCTCCACATGGGAGTTAGGATATTCACCAAATATCCTCACTAATCCCAGAATATATACTGAATTAATTAATTCAGTTTTCTACACATGTACGATGTCACAGGCATGATGTCGTGACATCGTACATGACATGTTGGTCCAGATGTTGAACTTCTTCAACCCAACATATTAAAACAACAGAGATGATTACATTATTTGTTTTACAAAATTAATGCCAATCCTAAGGTATTAACAATCTCCCCCTTTGGCAAATTTTAGCTAAAACAAATAAACATTACACTGGACAAAACATCCCAATATGGGTATGCTCTTCATCTTTGTTATTGACTCCACCACCACAAACACCAAAGTTGGTGTACATGAGGAAGTAGAGGTACAAGAATCAGTTGTACCAGAACCCTTCCCCTCACCGGTAGAGCTTCCAGAAGAATATGTAATGCTGAGTACATAGATAATGTAACTCAGATCACAAGACACAACTGTCCTCTTAACTCAGATCACAAGACACAAGTGATATGCCCAGTTAGTGACTTCTGTGCCTAAAGCCAACTTCTGCTTGCTACCATATTTTACTTGCTTCTGGTACATTCTCAACCTCAGGACTATATTTCTCTCCCCCTTTTTAGCTAAACATTTGTAAAGGAACCCCTCACAAAACCAGATCCAGGCACAGTTTGCCCAAACCTTAACATACCCCATGATTCAGAGGGAATGGAGTGTTTCTCTTGTGAGGAGAAGAGGGCTATTACATCCTTTAAATAGTCCAGCCCGTGCTTGGGAATTAATGGTAGGAATAAATGCTTGGTTAAGATTCATTAATATTTGCTGAGAAACAGTCAGAGAATCACCAACAAAATCTCAGACTATCTTTGAATACCTTTTATAGCTCTTGATTGTTTCTTTTCCAAAACAGCAGTTCCAGTGCATGGAGACTATTCCCTATATGCAGTTAGACATGTTGACGCGATGTCTTAACATTCAATGTGGCTTTTGCCTGCATTCTTCAGGTATTCTTCCTATCAACATTTCCTAAGACCACTTTCGTACCTCCAGTAGAAACTTGACATCTGGCACCACTAAAGCCAACATCACAAACACCAGTAGATGGTTACTCCCCCTGTACCACACAACTGTAACAATCAGGCTTATTCTAACTTATCATAATTAGACACACCACGTCCATATTTCCTCATGATTTTAAGGTTCAGAAGGAAATAGCAATATTGTCCAAGGCAATGTCATGACATCCGGTCAGACATTCTTCTGCTCCCTCAACCTTGACAGACAACACATCAACCCAATAACTAACAGGTGCCATACCTTGTCATCTGAGAACACATATACCACAAGCTGAATGGTTACTTGCAGCACAAAGACAGAACTCCCCCTGTCATGAACAACCCACTCTCCTCTTGAAACTTGGAGATCACACATGAGCATATCCAACATCCCAAAGTTGGACCTTCACATGCTTCCTGATTCAAAGAGAACCCAGACCACTTGATAAATGGAAAACATAAGACGCATCTTCATGTCTTCAAGAGCACACCCTCTGTTCAACCCTCTTGGCTGAACACATCCACACTCTGTGTCAATCTCTCTTCTAACCAGAACAGAAAACCACTTCACAAAATGTTCTAACATTAGTTAGGACATCCTCACAACATAACAAGGCACACCATCTGATAATTTTCAGATATCACTGAGTCACCAGCTCAGTCCAAAAGAGCCAGACACAAATTGGGACACATACATTCTCATCCCATTACAAGAGATAATCTTCCATAGATAGCTTAGAACTCCTACCACAAGCTCCAAGAGATGAATAGAGAGACATCTCCTTTTGTCCTCAACTTACTACTTTTCTGCTCAAAAGTAATTTGTCTCAGACTTTCCTCAAGACTAATCAGCTTCCATATGTTGATTATCTTGATCCTTCGAACTCACTTCTGAGATATACCAAATGTCACTGGTTGATTACCTCCTTCATGAATCCTCATATGAAAAAGTCAAATGCCACTTTTTGACCTCTCCAAGTTTATCAGCCTTCTCCCAAAGATATTCTGACCTTCCACGTGAGATTTGAACTTCAAGCTTTTTGAAGTGTCCAATCTACAACCCTGTAGACTCTTCTATCTCAAGTTGATGTGCCACTTCACCAACTAAGAATCTGATGTTGAACCAAATGTCACAACATTGTGTTTTGACATCCAGCTGTTGAATTCAGCTCCTTCTTCTGCCACTTGAAAGAACTTCCTCCCTTCACAGAACAAGAGTTCAATGTTCTCATAGACTTGATTGTGGAACCAAGTTTGAGTAAACAACCTCCATCCTGTAGGTTTGCAGTTAAGTCATCCAAGTTCACACCTTGATGAATCCCTGCTTCTTCTCCAAAGACATCAGACACTCTGGTGCATGAGTCTTCAGAAGGACCAGTTAGCAACTAACCCTTCAGCTATACCAAGGATTCCACTTCCTAAAGCAAGACTGTTTCCATGATGTTAAGAAAGCTGCCACTTGTTCTTAACTTCATAGTGTGCATTAGCCAATGCACTTCCTTACTTAGATCAGAGATGAACTGATTCAAGTAACCACCATCAAAACTATGATGTCTTCTTATTCTTGTACACACCAAGGCTGAACATGTTTCTTGCCAGGAAACCTTTTCAGAGATCATATGCTTTTGCTGCCACTAAAGAGATAGATCATAAACCAATGTATTATCCTTCCTGTGATTCTGCACGGGGTCTTGAAGAAGAGATGTTCCAACATCTTTAAGAACATCAGTTGTCTTGAGCTCCAAGGATAATCAATTAAATACTTGTACTTGGTACAAGTTGACATTGAACTTAAATCCTTTCCCAATATTCCTTTCAGATACTTCCACCATAAGACTACTTTGAAAATACTCTTCTAGTGTCAACATCTTCTGCTTGCAAGCACTTCAACAGTGTTGAAAATCTTCTCAGATTAAATTCACCCTTAGGAATGAGTGAGATGAATTCTTCCTTGCAAATGTGTCACACAACCACCAGAACCCATGTGACACAGATCAACAGCCAACCAGACCCTAGGCTGACCAAATGTGAGGAGGTTAACCAAAACTCCCCCTCAAATTAACAATCATGGAAACTTCACACCAATATCCATGCATTGTACAGACATGTCTCAACATGACATACTCCATCCCTACCAGTGGCACCTAACTCTATGAGTTATACCTATACATACTCCAATCACACCAATCAGACTTCAGCTGACCATAAGTACTAGTGAAAAACAACACCAGTCAATAGTAGATATGCATTGCCAGAGCATACTACCTCAACTAACCTCTGAATCTTCATATTCTCACTCCTTGAAGGAATTGCCACTTCAGATCGTGGTGTTTGAATAACAAGATTCATGGTCCCAATCCTCTTAAATGAAATAGCAGTCAGGTTATCCCCTTATTGACTTCTAACATCCAGGGGACTTGTCTTCCAACACAACATAGTACTTCTGATCAATCTACAGGAATAAGGCACACAGCAGGGATTGCACAATGTCACATCTCAACCAGCTCTACTTCTAGAAATTAGACTTCGAAAAGTGACCTTCTTGAGCATACACACAGTTGACCCTACCCTTGTCAACTTAGCACACACAGATGTCTCCTCTTCCAAGTCAGGAGTAGGTTTCAAACCAAGGTATTCCTTTGTTTGGCTCCTAAAAACATCTGCTCTTCAACCAGTAGCTGCATACTTGTTGAACAACATGTTCTAACATCACATAGAACATTAGTTTAACCTCCTTGAAACAAACCCTCCTCGAAGGTCTTCAAGGTCTTCATATACACTACCCAGGAGAGTACAAGAATCAATGATCAGGTGATTCTTACCATGAAGAATGGACTTGATGAGACTCAAGTATCTTTGACATCTTCAGAAGATTATGATGAAATCTTGAATACAGCAGCCTTTCATCCACATGAGGGGAAACTATATCAGAGTTTGAGTTTTGCCAGGTATTATGCAGCGGAAATCATAATACAACTCAACCAATGAACACACACTTCATCAGATCAGCCTCCAAGAACATACCAAGTTTGAATATGATTCAATACTTGCACAGCTGTCCCACACAAAGGCCAATTGCCAATCTCCAGAGGCAGGTGCACACAGTTCCTATCATGAATAGTCCATCCACCTACTTCAAGGGACCATTCAGGGAAACCACAGAACCATCTACAGGTTCCAACATCAGTACTAACATAACTTCTTGCCATATACCAAAAAGTATCAGCCATGGATCTCATCCAAAAACAGAACAGGATGCCTGCTCTGATACCATTTGAAATTCTGGCGTAGTCAGAATTCAGATGTTCTACTCCAAGTCATGACATCTGATCCAACATTGTAACTAACATAGCAAGACAGTTAACACATTTGACCCTGTACTAAAGCACGCTTTCACAGATGTCACGACATCTCCTTCTATGTCACCCTAGAATGAAGGAACCCCTAGTCCTGTGCATCAGGTATACAACCTCAGCAGAAATCAATCATAGTTCTTACTTTTGTTGTTTTCCTACACAGTTATCTGCACGATGTCATCTGTTACATTATTCCAGTGTGCTTACCTTTTACTTGTATTTCCTGAAATAAAGGTTGAATACATTAATCTAATTACCACTTATTAGATTGCTAACAAATAGGCTATTTGTTAGGTTCATTAATTGTAGGGTAGTAGTTGGTTTCCTGGATTTTAGCTCAGCTGTTGGATTCCTAAAGAATAGCCTGAGAAAAATACTGAAACAGAAAAAACTAATCATCCTACACTTTAGCACATGTTGTCAGGAATGAATGTCACAACATTCAGTTTGACAGACAGAACATATACATCATGCTGATTCTGTTATGTTCTTGAAAAACAGACTGTGCTAAATTTGTTGTACTGTAAAAGACCAACCAGTCTCTAGTTCAGTATCAGCCTACATGAACAACTGTCTAGACATCCAGTTTGACAGTTTCACAATGATCCTTTGGCCAGGTCTGTTTTCCACTTGAAAACTAGACTTAAATATATACTGAACTGAAGCATAAAAACCAACCTGCCTATTATTCAGTATATGCTGTCAATGATGAATGTCACGACATTCTGATTATTATCTTGGTAGGCAGACTGAAACAAGCTTAGTTATGGCATACAGGATTATAACATATGCAGAAGGAAAACAAACACAGGAAATTGTTAACCCAGTTCAGTCCAACATGACCTACGTCTGGGGGCTACCAAGCCAGGAAGAAGATCCACTATCAGCAGTATTAATTCAGAGTTAAACTCCCCCGTTTACAACTCTTCACTTAATCCCTACCCAATGCAATCTATACCTAGGAACTCCTAGATAGAAACCTCCAGTTTCCATTCCTATCACTACAAATACAATGTAATGTTAAACCAACTTGAACTTACTTCACAGCTTCATTCAAGAACATAATCACTCTTGCCTACAGGCTTTGAGTTACAAATACTCTCAGCTTTTACCACTGAGAAACACATGGTAACCTTCCCACAGATTGGGAGGTTTACCTCACACACACCCCTAAATTTTCATTCTATGAGGCTTACAAAAACTAGGTTACAATATTCTATTTATAACCTAATCACCCAACTGGATTTGGGCCTTCAGAAATCGCAGCAAACTTGTTCTTTGCTGTTACAAATACAGCAGAAAATTTCTGCTACAAACAAGGTCTTCAATCCTAAAATCTCTCCATATATATCTCCACATTTGGAGCCTATATATATTCTGATTGAGTCTTTAAGACCTCCACATGGGAGTTAGGATATTCACCAAATATCCTCACTAATCCCAGAATATATACTGAATTAATTAATTCAGTTTTCTACACATGTACGATGTCACAGGCATGATGTCGTGACATCGTACATGACATGTTGGTCCAGATGTTGAACTTCTTCAACCCAACATATTAAAACAACAGAGATGATTACATTATTTGTTTTACAAAATTAATGCCAATCCTAAGGTATTAACAAAAATAAAAGCTTTTGAGAACTTAGACACACACAGAATAAAAATGAATTCAACATAGAATTTTATACTGGTTCGTTTGAAATTTAAAGTTACTCCAGTCCACCCGACCAAGGTGATTTCGCCTTCAAAAAGGACTTAATCCACTAATCTTGAAAGATTACACAAACAATCATCTAAGAGAGAAATAATCCGTTAGCCCTCTCTAGTAATCAGACTTCACAGAGTCACTTGAGGAAATATCTAAGCAATAATATGATTATAGTAATGAATAATGCTTCTAATAATAAGCAGATATTACACAAGATAACAACAAGAAATGTTCTCACGTTATAGCAGCACCTCGTGAGAGAATAAAGAGTGACAAAAGTATTGTATTCTCGTGTGTTTGGTGTCTTCTTAGGGAAGCGTTCCACCCTTTTTATAGGAGGGTGGGAAGTCCGTTGGGTGATGTTTATGTCAGAATCTTGGGTATTGAAGAATGATTAAAGTCATTAATCTTCGTGTTCTTTCCAAAGCAGTTTTTTGGAGTGCCTTAACTTCCTTCTAAAAATAGTTTCTTTCCATAAGTAGGTTTCTTTAACGTTAAGCTTTCTTGAAACAGCGGATCTTAGTTAGAGTCTTTGTTTAGCAATTTGCGACTTCAGAGGATGCTTGTTTCTGACTGTCTTCAGAGTTTCTCTTTAATTGACTTCTTCAGAGCGCACGTCTTCAAAGTCTAGAGTCATTCTTCTTCTTCAAAGTGTCTGACTTCTTTAGTTTTGCTAGCGCCTGCGTTGGATCAGAGTCAGAGCTCTTGGTTACGTATCTTCTAAGTAGCATCTTAGCGCTTGATTCTGTATCTGATGATTGTCTATCTGATTGTTTTGATCAGAGTCCTGCACACTTAGAAAATTTTCGTTAGGGTACCATTTTTGTTTCATCCTTTGTTATCATCAAAATCTTAGAGATACATTGTAGAACTAAATTTGTTCTTACACTTATATCAGAAAATAAATTGGGGTTATGATTTATCCATTCCCTTCTCAAACAGAACTCGAGGTGTTGGTGACTTCACTTTGATTTCATGGTCCACAACCCCTTTCTACCTTTGTTACTCTAGTTGTCTTTGGGTCCGATCTCCCATTCTTTTTTATGTGTTGCTCCAAACCAGTAGCGATGGGGTAGTTCATCAGTAGGTCATCGCTGGAATCAATTTTTACCCCATGGGAGAGATGCAATTGAATTGGCCAGCTTCTCTCCAGGCTATTAGATATGATCCGAGGTATTCTTGATGTAGGTTCGAGATCCTTTGGTACCCATAATGTGTGTATTGGTACTCACTTTGCCATTGATGTTAACTACGAACTTGCAAAATATTTGATGTCGCCTTTACGGGCACCCCGACAACAAAGGGGAGTATGGGTGACGCTGGTTTGAAATGTGGATCGCAAGCCCTTTGCCTGGTCTTCATGGAGCTTTCCTTCAAAATTCGTTTCCCATAGACGACGTCATTGTTCTATTCTGACCCAGAAATAGGTGTTTCAACTTCACGAAGGAACCAAAAATGATGACAAATGAATAACTGTTGATTTCGAACGATGCATGGTTTGAACTTCAATGCCCAAATCAGTTCAAGATTCAAGATGAGTAATATGAAATTGAAGATCAGGGATTGTGTACCTTTCTCGTGGTACGTGATTTGCTTTTGTATTTTAGGTCGAGTAGAGCGGGTTTAAGATGGATTGACCATTGATAAATTAGGTCATCGACCAGTCCAGAACACTACATATCCTTTTTTAAAAATATTATAATTAATGACATATCATAACGCTACATATCTTTCTTAAAAATTTATAATAATTAATTACATAATTATACATATTAATCTATTATAATCCATATTTTATTATATCAATCGTTTAATTAATATCATTCATAAATTACAATTTACTCTTGTATTTTTGAAAATAAAAATACATCTATAATTAATGAGAATATTTTAATAAAAATATATAGTTCTTTTATTTATCTTTTTATTAATTTATATAAAATGGCCAATAAACAAATATTGAACAAAAATAGAGAGTTTTTTTTAGAGACATGTATTTGTCTTATATAGATTGAGTTTATCAAATCTTAGAAAATTCTATAGTAAATCATTTTTAAAATAAACTTATTTATGTTTCAAATAATATTTTTAATGTTAATAGTTGAAAGTAAAATATAGTTGAATTGATTTTCTTTTTAAAATTATTTATTTTTTCAATTAAAATACTAAAATAACCATTTTTTTCAAAATAATTATCGGAATAACCATCTTTCATGAAGCATGTGCCAGTTGGACATTGAGCATAGACGCCCATAACATTAGCGCATACATACAATGAAGTCAATGTAACTGACGCATACTTACTATACACCATGTGTATGCGCCATTGCATATGGCGCATGGTGTGTGTGTGTGTGTATATATATATATATATATATATATATATATATATATATATATATATATATATATATATATATATATATATATATATATATATATATATATATATATATATTAATTTTATATTTTATACTTATAAATAAATAAAATAATAAAAAGTAATTATTAATATTATGAAATAAAGTTAAAATACATAACAATTGACAAGAAAATCAATAATCCGCCCGATTGAAACGCCCCTATGTTCCACATCCCAATGCGTTAGCTTGCCTTTGAGGTCTCCCATGATTTTCCTAAGGTGTTGGGATCTTTGAGTGCTGACATGATACAATGGTGGCTGGTGTGAAGGTCTGGCGGTATTTGACAGATTTGTCATCATTTCTCCCCAATAACTAGGGGGATTGCCGCCAACAACGCTGTCGTAATTGAGTTCGGTACCCATGTTGTCGTAGTTGGATCGTTGTGGTTGGGTAGTTTGTGGATGATATGGTTACCAGAATTGGGATATTTAATCGTTTTAGAAATGAAGAAATGGTTCTTGTGGTGTATTAAAGTCAAACAATGGATGGTTGTTGGTGGTTAGGGTTTTGTTCCTGGTTTTAAATTTAGGTGTATGGCATGAATTGGTTGTGAGGTTAGGTGGTTGATGGCTGGGTGTATATGGTAGGGTGATGGTGTGAGGTTGGTCGTTGGGTTTGGGTGGGTTGACATTGTTCTTGGGCAGGGATTTGTTGTTGTGCATTTGATGATGAAGCTTGTTGGCCTGGATCAATCAAATACCTTGGCTCATACTCAAACCGTGGCGTTGTAACCGACCTAAACCATGCCATATAATGTTGAGCTGGTCTAACACCATGTATGATTGGTTTGTTTAAGATGTGTTGTCGTCGATTCCTCAAATGAAGACACGTTTCTTTGTGAAGTCTCTCCAATCGGAATAATCCCATTGTCCATTGACTCTTTGTTGACGCCAATCTTTCAAACACGTCGGAGGTTCTGGAATTTGTTGTTGCATGCCGAACTGCAGTTTTACACGGTCACTCTGGTGCATCTCCACAGTAGTGAACCAGATGATTGGTGCTTTTGTTGTCCAAACTGCAACATCATCATGGTTAACCTGATGATCAAGACCCATATATGGCCTCCAAATAAACTGTATAAGAATTTGACATGATTAGAGGATATGTAATTGGATAATTTTTTTAAATCAAAAGTAGATTTGTTTAGTAGTAATACATCGTCTGGTCCAATGTGGTCTAAAAGATTGCGATAGACTACTACAATGTGTTTGGGACACCTGTTGTAGTTCATCCCCTTAACCGACCACCTAGATCGAAAAGATTGAAAATATATTAGTTATAGTTAGTTGTAGTATAATGTCTAACAAATTAGAAGATTTAAGATAAACTTACTTTGTCGCATAGGGGAATGCGAGTGGCTTCTCGTTGACCGGGGAGAGTGACAACATTCTTTACCAACCTCATGCTTGTAGCAAATAGGCGCAAGAACAAAACGTACAAGTATTGTTTTTGGCATTTTTACACAACAAACTATATAGATGGGACAAAATAGTTGAACCTCAACTATATGTGCCTACTTTATTTATTTTTCATAAGAATGACAAATACATAATATTTATCGTATTACCAGTACTTTCAGGAAATAAAAAATTATCAAATCGAATCATAATATAACATCGAGCTTTAATTATCTTTTTATACTCAGTATATTCTTCATTTAATATTATACTTAAATAATAGTTTAAGATATTTTAAATTAATACCTTGATCCCTAGGTTGACCTGAAGTTTGTCCTATAGTTGTGTCTTCACACAAATGGGCACCCAATAATTCCTCGCATATAGAGTTATCTTGGTTAACTCTATCACTTACGGTCTTACCATCGATGGGTAGACCTAACAACATATAGATATCCTCAAGTGTGACGGTACACTCATCGAAAGGAAGGTTAAATGTGTGGGTCTCGGGTCTCCATCTTTCTAACAAAGCAAGAATAAATTTGTATCAAAGACAAAACGTTGCGGAAGAAGGTTGTCAATGCAGGGTATACATTAACAAAACCTTCTTTCAAACACTACCGCAAAGATATCATATTGTCAAACGCATATGCAATAAGGTGGATCGACAATATTCCATTGGAAAAATGTACTAGGGCATAAGAAAACGGTCAACGATGGGGCCACATGACAACAAATCTTGTGGAATCAATGAATTATGCCTTCAAAGGCATCTGAAACCTACCTATAACCGTTTTAGTGCAAACAACCTATTTTAGGCTAGGGGCGTTGTTTGAGATCAGACGTTCCAAATGGAGTTCAGTGTTACAATCTGGGCAGTTTTTCAATGATGCTTAAATGAAATTCATTAAAGAGGAAGTTGCCAAAGCTAACACACATGTGGTCACGATGTTTGACCATACTAAAGGTTGGCACAATGTTGTTGATTCAATGAATCACAATAAAGGCATATCGAAGGGACACTATCGAGTCGAACTAGATAGAGGTTGGTGTGACTACGGAAATTTCCAAGCCTTTTGTATGCCCTGCTCCCATGTCATAACGGCATGTTCAAAGGTTCGACATGATCCTTCAAACTTACTATCCGACGTTTACAAAGTCATAAACATTTGCAATGTTTATAAAATTATCTTTTTAGTGGTAGCAAAAGATGATTACCAACCTGCATATCAAGGGGACATTCTCTAGCACAGTGAAATAATGCGAAGAAAGAAAAAGGGTCGTCCAAACAGCACTTGTATTCAAACCGAAATGGATACGACGAACAAATTGGTTAGATTATGTAGTTCATGTGACCAGTCCGGTCATAATCGTACTAACTATCACAGTGTTGGAACTAGTACAATAAGATAATTTTAATTGTAACTATTTTGCTTTATATTAAAAACAACATTCATTTCATATGATAAGCAGAACAAATACAATAATTAAATAACAACGCAAGAAACTACAACAAATAAAATAACATCGCAAACAAATACAACACATAAACAACATAACTATGCGATTACAACCAACAAAACAATTTTGTGAGAAATATACATCATCCTATGAACGCATCTATCAGTTTTAATATTGACCCAGAAACAAACTTCTCCATTTTGGTTGAACGTCGTATCAAGCCATTGAATTCTTCTAATCCTTTCACCATCTGCAATTTTTCCATCTAACCAACGGTTCAAGGTCCTGTTAAGATGTTCGAACGTATCTACATTCCAAAGTCGAATCTTCATCGGAGGTTGTACTGTTGAAAAAATTAAATCGGTATTTCTCTTGTGAATGACTAACATGAATATGAAGATATTTTAAAGAAAATTGAAGGAGATTGAAGGAAAATGTAAGGAGAGGGTAAGAAGTTGTGTGAAAAATTATGGGAGGGTGATGTTGTGTATTTATAGAGGGAGTGGTGGAATAGTAGCCACATGCATTGACACACACATATAGTGGATTATGCATGCACCATTTCATGTGACGCCTACACATGCATGCACCATCCCTAATGGCGCCTTGGCCATGGATGCGCCAGTACATGTCGTGCCAATGACTAACATTTTCATTGGATGCGCCAATGCAACTGACGCCTAGGTCAGGAAAATGGTTATTTCGATAAATATTTCGAAAAAATGGTTATTTTAGAATTTTAATTGAATAAATATTCTAGTTGAATTAATATTTTATGTAATTTAAAAACAACTTTCACTAAAATCTCAAAAATAAGTTTTATAATTCGTGTTTGTGTGTAAACTTTCACACATATCAACCATCAACGATATACACTATGACCACTAATCACCGCTTGAACCACAACAAACAATTTATCTAACCATTAATCACCACATCAACCACTACAAGTGATCTATTTGACCACTACATGATTATCATTTCATCCACTTTGAATTAGTCTCTCCATCGTGTAATGTAATGAGTGATCTATTTAGAATAAAAAAATATTTCAAAATGAACGACACATTTTAATTTTAATACATATTTTTCAATTCTACCTTCTAATTAATATTATATTCATCATTCTCAATACTTGATAAATATACTTTAATAAAAATATCATTTTCTCTATTTCATTTATTTATTTTCTTAATCTGTGTGAAATGATCAACTGGATTATTCGTTGTGGGACGGAAGGACTACCAACTTGACCACTATTGATTATCACTATGATCACCCATCCGATCATTATCAACCTAAATATATTCACCACTCAACAATCATTGATTACCATTTTATTTACCTTCGATCACCAATTTTACTACATCCAACCACTAACCATTACTTTGTCCATCGTCCATTATAACTTCATCTATCTATAATCACAAAAATGATCACTCAAACCATTGAAGCAATCACTAACCACTACTCTGACTATCACTTATTACCATTTCATCTATCTTTAATTGTTAATTTGATCACCACAAACTATCATTAGAAGGTCCAAGTCTAACCAATGATTAATTTTAACGCTTGAGACTAGCATGAGTATTATATGTTTTTTTTTCATAATTTGATCTTTTTAAAAACGTGGTCAGACCCACGATAAATTTTTAAACACGAGACTAACCTATGATCTATTATAGACTTTTAATGACCTTGTCTGATTTTTTAAAAGTCTTGTCTAATTTAAAACCCTATTTAAAAGTTTATTTCATATTAAAATTTTAAAAATAATTCGTTTTACCTAATTTTTAAATATACAACACTAACATTAAGATTCTCACTTCTTGCAATACCAATCACATATGTGATCACCCATCACAAACTCAACAATTATTGACCACCACTTCTGCCCACCACTAAAATAAGATCACTTTAAGCACCTATCACCATCTTGACATTTCTCTACAGATAACCACCACTTTTCAACAATTGTTATAAAAGTTGACTATCAAATAAATATGATTTATAGTTATTTATAGTTAAAACTAAGTTTGATTTTCTGAAATATTTAAAAATCATAAAACTGATCTGGATCTTTTCAAATCTTTAAAAGATAAAACTAAAAATCATCCCCAAGATAACTATTCAAGACGTAGCAAACACTCAAAGTGAATATGTCTCTAAGAAAACCACTAGTTATTTTACATAGTTTTAAGATCAATAAAATTTAAATATTGAATGGATTGGCTCGATAAGAGAGGCAAAACAAAATTACCTCTTCAATGCTATAAAAGTTACATGGTAGTATGTTAATTACGACTAATAATAACAAAATATTTTAGCCGTTATTCTCACTTCGTCTGCGTGCTATAAAAAAGAAAATGAATGCAAAACAAGCAAAATTCATTTTCATATATCATATATATGCTAAAGCACATAAAATACAAATAAAGAGTGGTTCTTGCAAACATACATGGTTTTAAGAGGCATGTTTTTGTAGTTAACAGGAGAATCTAAATACTCTCTTATACAACAAACAAACAAAATACCCAACCAAAATTATCTAATAAAAAAAATCTACTGACATATAACAAGATTAATCTCTAAACAACTTATTTAACTATACACACAGTAACGCGTTTTTGGACGTTGATTCGTCTGAATCAACATCCAAACCAGTTCCTGTGTGTCCATGTTCTTAAATGACATAATCAGACCAATCAGAAATATAAGAAGTATGATCCATAGTAAAGCTAGGAATCTTATCCAACATAATAGGGTTATCTTTTCCACCAATCAACTTAGCAGGATTTCCAACAGCAGTAGTTCTTGGAGGAACATCTTTCAAAACAACAGAACCAGCACCAATCTTAGCACCATCACCAATACTAACATTCCCTAAAATACATGTCCCTGCACCAATCAAAACACCATCTGCGATTTTCGGATGTCGATCGCCACAAGCTTTACCCGTTCCGCCTAACGTAACATTATGCAAAATCGCAACATTGTTCCCGATCACAGCCGTTTCGCCAACAACTAGTCCCGTTGCATGATCAAGCAGAATCCCTCTTCCGATCTTAGCGCCGGGATGAATGTCAACTGCGAAAACCTCCGATACCCGATTTTGAATCAACAAAGCTAAAACTTTTCTACCTTGTAACCATAATTTGTGAGCTACCCTATGAGCTTGCATTGCTAGAAAGCCTTTGAAGTTTAACAAACAATGAACATAGCTTATACATGCAGGGTCTCTTTCTTTCACTGCTTCGATGTCGAATTTCATAGCGTTTATGATATCTTCATCATCATCAATAACACTCTTGAAAATATCAAAAAGGGTTGTGCTAGAAAGACTCAAATTACTCAAATGAATCGAGAGTTGATTTGCTAAAGCACTTTCGAATGACTTGTGAGATAAAATTGAACTGAAATAGTAGCTAGATAAAATTGGTTCTTGATCTAAATCTAACCTTGCTTCTTCTTGAATCTTCAACCATAAATCAAACCTAACATTAGCATCATCATCAACCTCATTTTGAACCTTATCATGAACCTGTTCAAAATCCTCCAAAACCGAGGCTTTTTCATGATTGGTTGAGATGGGTATGGATGAAACACGATCTGAGAAAGTGGGTTGGAAAAATTTGGCGAAGTTGAACGAACAATCATCGGGTTGGGAAACGTTTGGTTTGCGAGAAAGGGGAGGGGTTGAAGAATCAACACAAGTAGCCATGGATGAAGAAGAAGGTTGAATTGGGGTTAAAGATTGAAACTTTGGGTGAAGAAGAAAAATGGGTTTGAATTGGATTGGAATTTGAGTGAAAGGGGGAGTCTTATATAAGGAAGAAGAAGTGAGGGAACGACCAAGAACAAGAACAATCATAGGAGATTGGAAAAAGAATTTGGGGAATTAATATTAGTTTAGGATAGGGTTTGAGAAAATTAAAAATTAAGAAAAAAAGAAAGAAAAAATAATAATAATAAAGAAAGAAAGGAAGAGAAGAAGATGAATTTTGTTTTGTGTTGTGTGGATGAATGATTGGTGAATGGTGTCCTTAAAGGAAGGGAGAGTCATTGCCTTAAGGAGACCACACACTACACTAGGATAACAAAAAGAGATCAAAATAACCATTATGGATATCTTAGTACTTTACATTGTAAATTGTTAAAAAAAAAACTAGAATTTGTTGTATAAAAGACTATAGTTTTTAGTTTTTGTCTCTAAAGATCACCTATATGATTAAAAGTTGTTTGGGTGGTTGTTAAACAAAATTGGTATGAGTTTTATAAGGCAAGTTTAAAACAAAATATGTTTAGTTTAAATTAGTTTTTACTTCAATTTTAAAATTATAAATATATATTTTATAATTTAGGTTTTGGTTTTAACATTTATATGTTGTCTCATCACTAATAGTCGATTAAAATATATTTATAAATAATATTTATTTTGACAATGTTATGATTTAAAATCAAATTTAAATTTGATTTTAAAATTAATTATAAAATTTAGCTTTTTATTTTGAAAATTTTAAAATATTAAATCAATTAAACTATTTTAAATCAATTAAATTAAAACAAATGTGTCAAATGTTTTATTAATCAAATATCTTATATATAAAAATTGTTAAACGACTTTGAAGTCAAAATTATGATTAACTTAATAATTTATTTATTTATAAATTATTTAATGATATATATATATATATATATATATATATATATATATATATATATATATATATATATATATATATATATATATATATATATATATATATATATATATATATAAAAGATGTTAAGTGATCGTAAATTTGAAGCCGATCAGAGTTAATTTAATACTTTTTCATTTTTTTTCTGGGTCCATCGAAGGCCCAAAATTAAAGTTCAACCGTACACAATTTAAATTAAGATTATCCACCATGTGTTGGAGTGTTAACCTTTCAGGTCCACCACGTGTCATCGTACCGGAGATCGGTATCATTGAATCCAGAGTCATATATCATCAATTAACATCAATTCTGGTTCTAGTACGGAACAATGACACTGTCTAAGAGGATTGACGCCTAATTCCCATAAAATTCTAAAAGGAGATCATTCTTGATTCAAAGTCAGATCTCATCCAAAAACTTCGAGACGTGGAGATAGTGACCTTCTATATCGCACTAAAGAACTTTATTGAATTTTTCAATCTTGCTTCACCTTAATTCTTAATCATCGATGAGATCCACACAAAAACAACGTTTGGCAGGAATCTGCCATCATAACACCTCCTCCAAGCAACGACCGATACCAGATCGCAAAAGTGAGAGCTGACGCTAGGATTTCTAGATCGCGAGATGGTAAATGGAGTGTCAAATGCGGAGTTGTTCTTAGTTATAACAGTCATCGTTGCAAATTACACGACGGAAATTCATGTATTGTCCTCTACAATGGCCTGCTTGAGCGGCTAAATATCTGAATGCTACATATTTATCCATACGATGGCGAAGATCTCCTAACCTTTAACGATTTAGTAACTCACCTTCCTGATAGTTTCCTGTAAGAGTTCCTTCAGTGGTATCATTGGTAGATCTTTTATGGAAAAACTAGACATCATGGTCTCTCCAGTTCACTTAAAGGTAACGCATAATAGGAGCGAATGGAAGCCTGTTGTGATCGACGCCGACTTGTAAGCGGCAACGCGTATCAAAGAAGTCATGTTCAACAACCTCTTCACCTCTTTGGTAGTGGACAAGGAAGGTTTGGGGAAAGCTAACGATCCGAAGGGATTTGACTCGTTTATAATTTGACCAGGTCTACGAAAAAAAGTCAATAAAAGGGCACATTCATTACATGGATTCGGGATAGTGTGGATTTCTTCACTATCTCCCTATATAAATGTCTGATAGAGACACCACCATAGCAAGTCTTCGATGAGGCACCGGTCCCAACTCGCAGTGCGTAAAAAATGTATTCTCTAAAGAAAAGCTAGAGTTGCAACCGACATATCCAAGAGGTATAAGATCCAAGGATGTGATTGACTCGGTTAGTCACATCCAATCATTGTGAGTGAACATCCACTATAGGTATGACCAAATATATACGCTGAGATGTGATATAAAGCAAACACCTATCATGTTCAATTAAACCAACCATTGGTACATAACAAGATGGGTATCCCTTAAAACTATTCAAAATTTGAAACTACCATATCTCCTAACTATAAGAAATATCATGTGTGCTAACACCATCATAGCCTTTGGCAAGACGACATAGACTGTGTTTATGAAATTGAGCCCTTCTCAGGAATTCCTTCTGATGGAACGTGCATGAAGTGTAGCTGACGCATCCCCTCGTAGGAACTAGCCACTCAAAGAGCATATGCGGAGGAAATATGAGACATTCACCTAAAACTAGGAGAAACCATGGGTGCAAGGACAAGAACCCGACCCTTGTTCGGGAACGGTTCCTAGTGATGTTGGAGAACAACATCAACTTTTATCGAGCAGAATCAGTGATGAACAAAATTATTTGTTATTCCAATTCGCACTGGTCATGATTACAAAGTTTTGCGAACACGTTGAATATCACAACAAGACATAAGACAAATGACCTTAAAGACCTAGTGAAGATAGCTTCAATAGGACAAACTCCCATTTATAGAAACAATCGAGTTAGAGCATAGAAAGTGCAGAAACCATAAATTGGTTTGAGCCCAAAAGTCAAGCCATCTACGATACAAACAACAAAGTAGAAAAAATATGAGAAAAATTAAATAAATCACATCATACACTGAGAAAATATTTAGGTGGAAAGGTATATATATATATATATATATATATATATATATATATATATATATATATATATATATATATATATATATATATATATATATATATATATATATATATATATATATATATATCAATATATATATATAAATATATATATATATATATATATATATATATATATATATATATATATATATATTATTCAGGTAAAGTTACAACACCACACTAATAATACAGATAAAATAATAAAATAGAAAGAAAGAAAATCAAGCCCACCATCCTGAGGCGCTACGTCGAGATTTTCCATCAACGCACTATCTTGAACGACCTTGAACAGGTCAAGTTGTGAGCGGGGAGCGGTGATGTCTGGGCAAAGAGATTCCACCTGGTTAGTAGCCTATTCGAAGGCCCCGTGCGCTTTATTAAGTGTCTGCAAGAAGGAGTCGTGAACTTTTTTCCTCAACTCAGTCACCCAATCATCATGAACTTCACAGTTTTTAGCTCGAGATTCCTTATCCTGGTGAAGAGCTTTCAAAGCCTCGTCGACAAAGGATTTTATGTCTACAACAACAGTGGCTGCCTTCGTTTGAGTTTCCTCTATACCACTAGGAAGGATTCGATTTTGGCAATCCGGACGGCCAAAGAAAAAGGGGAGGCATGAATCTTCGCCTCCTCTTGGATAACCTCAGCATGGCTAACCTTCTTCTAAAAGGCATACATAGCCTCTTAAATCTTAGACCATTTCTACTCCATAGTTTAACACTTCCTTTTTCAAGTATCCATCTCCTTAAAAGAATTTCCCATGACCGAACATCACCCAAACCAGCAGCGCAAGGAAGAATAAAAAAATCGTCAGATCGATGTAAAAGGTGGCTTCAAAAAGGAAAAAATTATATATTTTCCGCCTTAGAGAAATTCTAAACATATAACACTAACATAACAAAAAGACAAGACAAAACTAACTATTATGATATCTTAATACTTTACATTGCAAATTGTTCCAAGAACTAGATTTTGTTGTAAAACTATATAGTTTTGTTTATGCCTCTGAAGATCACCTATATGATTAAGAGTTGTATAGGGTGGTTGTAAAAAAAATTGGTATTATATTTACAAGTTAATTTCAAAACAAAACATGATAAGTTTAAATTAGTTTTTACTTCATTTTTAAAACCATAAAAATATATTTTATAATTTAGGTTTTGGTTTTAACATTTATATGTTGCCTAGTTTAAATTAATTTTTATTTAATTTTTAAAACCATGAAAGTTTATTTTATAATTTAGGTTTTGGTTTTATCGTATTTATATGTTGTCTAATCACTACGAGTGAATTAAAGTATATTTAATTAATAATTATTTTAAAGTTCTCAAGATTTAAAATCAAATCTAATTTTGATTTTAATTTTATTTAATTAGTTAAAAAAATATTTATTTTTTTAAAATATAAAATCAATTAAACTGTTTTAAATCAATTGAATTAAAATAAATATGAGGTCATTTTTCTCTATTTTTTGTATCGAAAATCGATGAGACGTCTATTTTTTCTATATTTTTTATGATTAAATATGTATGTAATCTCATTTAGTATATCAAAAATTATTTTTAATTTCTTAAACTATTTTTTTTCAAACATTTGTATTGAAAATCAATGAGACTTCTATTTTTTCTATGTTTCATATGATTCACTGATGGTCGTTTGCCACTCCAAAATTCTTTAGTAACCTCATTCTTCAACTTCTTGGTAGGGCGTCTGTTCAGTGGAAACAACTTCACCCCATAAGGATTTTGGCAAATTCTTCTGCTTCAGCATGCATCTTTCCATATCCAATATGGTTTTGTTTCTTCTTTCTGCTATTCCATTATGTTGAGGTGTGTACGGAGCAGTTACCTCATGATCAATACCATGTTCTGCACAGAATTAGTCAAACATCTTGGATGTGTATTTGCAACCTCCATTTGTTTGCAAAACTATGATCTTCTCACTATAGTTTTCGACAAGCATCTTGAATCTCTTAAAGATTTCGAATACTTCGTCCTTTCGCTTGATCACATAGATCCACAATTTTTGACTAAACTCATTGAAAAACTAAACAAAATACGTGTTTCCACCAATGTTATGCTCCTCAAAAGGATCACATACATCTGAATGTACAACTTCGAGTATGCAAGAGGATCTCATTGGCATAGTCAAAACGAAAGACTTTTTGGATTGCTTTCCGACTAGACAACATTCACTGAGTTTGTCAGGCATCTCCAGACTTGGTATACCAATTACCATATATTGAGTAATCAATTGATTGAGTGATCGAAAGTTCAAATTTCCAAACCTCAAATGCCACAACCAATTACGCTTGTGGTCAACAACAATTTTTAGACATTGTACTTCAGTCGAACTGATCATGGTCTTGAATGTCATACTCTTCGGTAAAGGGGATTTCAAAACCAAATTATTTTAGGCTTCATCTTTCATAATCACTCATAAACCTTTTTCGACCAGTTATCCAACACTTAGCATATTACACTTAATTCTAGATACATAGAGTACATATTTGATCATAGTTTTTCCTCCATTGCTCCTTTGAATAACTATGTCGCTGGTACCTTATACTTGCAACGAGCTATTATTAGCCAGTTTAACCTTGATCTTCTTCGACAAATCGAAATCTATTAACCACACTTTTAGACCAGCCATGTGATTCGAGTAGCCTGAGTCGAGGAACCAGATCTTGGAGTCGATATGGTCCTCTATAATTGCAGACATGACCATCATATCATCATAATCATCTGAATCTTGGTGTGCAAGGTTCGCTTTTTCCATCTTGCCTTTTTTCGCTCTCTTGTCTTTATTGTACCAACAATTCTTGGCCACGTGACCCCATTTTCCGTAGTTATAGCACCGCACACCTTTTTTCTCTTTATCTTTTTGATAAAAGTTTCCTTCTCCTATTTTTGAGGATTCAAAAGCCCTATCATCGATCTTATGCTTTTGAGGATTCAACCAAGACTTCTTGCTCTAAGTCTTATCTCTTATCTCCTTTTCCTTTGGACTTGTTGGAAACATCATGCTTCTTCCAAGCTTGAGCCTGCAATGCTTGTATCGAATCTTGAACCCATTTCCTTTTAACAATCCTAATCTCATGCGCCTCTAATGAACCAACCAAATCTTCTAGTTTCATGGTTTCAAGATTGTTGGATTTTTGAATAGATACAATAATGTGATTAAAGTGAGAGGTCAACGTACATATTACCTTCTCAACAATCATCTTATCAGTTAGGGTTTTACCATAACACTTCATGAGATAGACGAGATTCTTCACTTTCGACACATAGCCTATAATCTTTTCATCTTCTCCCATCTGCAGCAATTCATACGATCGTCACAAATTCTACAATTTGATGACTTTAACTTTCTCACCTCCTTCATA
The DNA here is from genome assembly GCF_024323335.1 of Lathyrus oleraceus. NCBI lineage: Eukaryota > Viridiplantae > Streptophyta > Magnoliopsida > Fabales > Fabaceae > Lathyrus > Lathyrus oleraceus. The sequence continues at coordinate 366,949,503 of NC_066583.1, read as the reverse complement.
GTACTTAACAAGAAAATCCCATGCCTCATTCGCCAATTCAAAATGAGAGATCTTATCGAAATTCGCCGAATCTACCGCCGATTGAATGCAATACGCAACCTTGCAATCTTTCTTCTTCGCCTCCTTGTGCGCGATTCTCTGAGCATTAGTTGCATTCTCAGCAAGCTCAGGGATGCCATTAGTAACCACTTCTTAGGTTTCATGAAAGCCAAAAAAGGATTGCATCTGTTTTCTCCATCGGATCCAATTCTTGCCTTCAAGAATTGGAGGAGAATTCAGAATGTCATTCATACCATTCATCTTTGAAGCTATTTATTAACAGCCCATGATCCCGGAAACACGCCCAACGACATGTGATTCTTGAAAACACAATCAAGAATCTAGTCGGAGCTCTAGATACCAATTTGTTAGTGCATGAAGCATTTTTTTAGGAGAGAGAGAGAGAGAGAGAGAGAGAGAGAGAGAGAGAGAATATGAAAATAATGATTACTATTATTAAAGAATGATTGTGTTACAAACTGATTTACATATGCATGTATTTTATATGCAAAGTTACTTGACTACTAAGTAACAAACCCTAAACCCTAATTGACTTTGAGCTTAGACCACACACAATTTAGATTATATCTTATATCTCAACAAATACAAGAATGTAAAATAGGATGAGAAATAAGGGAACATATATCTTTTTCATAAAAAAACTTCCATATTTATCCTTATTTTATGTATGCGAATTCCTGCTGTAATTAGCATGAAAAAGTGGAAATTTGTGTTAACTAATTGAGGTTATAATGGTTAACCGATGATTTAAAGATCATATCAAATCGGTCCATTCAAACGATTAGTTCAATTTGATTTTTTATTTATTAATATTTTTTAAATGTGTGTGTGTGTGTGTGTGTGTGTGCGCGCACGCGTGTGTGCGCGTGTGATTTGGGAGGACACACGTATCAGTGTTACACATCCATTTACTTTCCACTCGGCCAATTTTTACTATTTAATAATAATATGCAATATCTATATATAAATAAAACTTAATATTTTAAATCGGGGGCCATGGCCACCCCTGTCCCAACGCGGCTCAGCCATTGAGTCACAATCAAATACTCACTAGAGCCTGTTTTTCCCATGTTTTTTAGGAAGTGGACCAAGGTTTTAAACTCGCGTCCTCTAATGTGTCTACACCTTCCCACCGTATTTTTTTGTGAGGATTTGTGCGAATGTGCGGCCCCGGCCCCGCCCCACCCTCATTTTGTTTGCAAGGCGAGTCAAGGTTTAAGCCTTGGTGTTTTTTGCCAACAATCTCTACCCTTCCTATGAGAGGGTTACTTGTAGGACCGAGTACAAAGTTCTGGACTTAGTGTTGAGTGTATAATAGTTTAGTAGGCAATGTCTTTGGAATGTTTAAAAAGGGGTGAATATAACTCTTGGTGAGTTTGAAGTGCAGTAAAGTAAACGCAATAAAAGACAAAAATCTGATGAAAGTAAAGGAAATAAAGTAAAGACAATTTGGTAAGTTTAAATAACTGATGAATATAAATGGAGGAAAATGTACATTTTCTATAGGGAGATGACTCTTTTCTCATAAACGCTTTGGTACTTCAAGTGTACTCCTACTTGCAAATGCTAAAAATGCCACCTTTGAAATGATCCCTAACACTTGCTTAAATACTAATAAAAAGTAACCGTCAGGAGGTTACGAGCCTATCTTGAGATGACATATGTCGGCCCACTTCTCCCATATACATAAATAATTGCCCACGTTTCGGCCACCCACGATCACTCCTCATCATGAAGATACCCTTCGACTTAGACTGACTCTTTTGATGTTGACCCATGGATTGTCCAATTTCTCGTCGACCTCATATTTCGACGGACTTTCTAGTCGAGTATGCTTTACCTTCTTTGGCTGAAATTTGTCAGCTAACAAATTTCCCCCTAAAAAGGCTGGTTTCCACTTGAGCTCGTCGATCGAGGAACTTGCCTTTTGATTATTTAAATTTCGACTATCCGTCTTATCATTAATTATGGTTTAAGGTGTGATGATGATTTTCCTGCAGCGCAGTTCCCTAGACATTCCACCATCATTATCATTTATCCTTAGATCGTGGGATTTCAGCTGAACCCACTAACTCTCTCACTACTTCTTCGTTAGACACTTGTCAATCGATTAGTGTCTGACTGTTCACCTTGCTAGCTTATAAATAGCTATTTCTTCATCGTCCAAGGTTTTCTGCTTCCATAACCGCGCCTTCTCCTTGCACATTTCTTCACAACTTTTGTAGTGAAACTGTCACCCAAGAAACTCCAAACTCATCCTATTTTCTTCATCCCTTAATGGCTTCTTCTTCCCACATCAAAGAAATTACTTCCTACGCCACTGGAAATAACCCCATTTCCTTTAAAATTAATGCCAAAGAAAGTATGAACTACATTCCTCAACCTGCTTCTTCTGATGAAGCAGTGGTGAAGAAATGGCAACGTCAGATGTTGATTCCATTCATGGTCGATGGGAAACTGTTTGCGTTTCATGGGCCTCTCGTGGAGCCAAAATCTTCACCGAAAGTCGTTGCAGCTTTTTTCCCTGGATATGCACCTGCTGCTCCTCCCGCCTTCGACAAGTCCTCGTACTCGACGTTAGATTCATAGAGGCTAAAGCCAGAGTCTTCAGATCCATGCCTACTCCTAGCAACAAAGAGTATCTGGCGTGGCTTAACAAGGTTAAGAGGAAACGCCAAGATCAATGGAGGAGTGCAGAGATCTTCGACTTTATTCAAATATTGAGGTATGCCCATCGCGTTAATCCCTGTATGTTACTAGCTTCTCTGTACTTCTGAGAGGGTTCGACCAACACCTTCCAGCTGCCATGTGGGATGCTAACACCCACACTCTTTGATGTGGCAGCCATCACTGGTCTTTCACCGTTGGGGGAAGTCTTCGACCCCATACTTCCGACGGAAACTACTTTCTCGTTCAGTCGAGCCAGTCTCCAGAATTACATCTAGGATCACCACAATAAAGACTTCGTCGAGGTATCTGATGAAGAACACATAGCCTTCTTCACACTATGGCTTTCATACTATGTATTTTGTCTCGACTCCTTGCAGATAGTGAAGAGATACATCAACCTGGCAATCCAAATTCATGAGGGTCGATAGGTGTCTTTGGGAAAACTGCTATTAGCCTTTTTATATCAGGCTTTGAGGCTTCCAACCCTGAAACTAAAACTCCTCTCTAACATTCCTAAGGCCCCGAATTTGTCGGGTCCCTTATGGTTTTTACAACACTAGTTAAATTCCACTTTCGAGTATCAACAAGGCTATCCCGTGTCGGAATGCATCGTGAGGTTAAATGAAGATCGGACAATTGAATGGGCTAGGTTGGCTTTGACAACATGCCAAGAGACTCCTAACAAACATATCTTCATGAAGTACCTGAATATGTTCATCATAGAAGATAAGTTTGCTCCTGGCGTGGCTCCATTTGTTGATCGAACCTTCGGCCCAAAGTGGTTCAAAGATCCTTTCCAGGTGGCTCTCCACAGGCTACGGCACAATCAAACGCAATATGGAGAGCTTTTTTGACTCTTATGTTGTTATCTTACAGAATTGAAATAGGGCCGAAGGGATACGGTTTCATGAGTTATCAACCCAATTTGGTAGCTCTCCAGTTTGGTTAAGTCAAATGGTTCCAAAACCTCTGGTATCACATGTAACCAATACTGTATGATCTGGTCAATCATTAAATGCCGATGACCATAAGGTTTGTCTTTGTTTCTGCGAATCTACTCACCGCTATGAACTTTCGGTGTTCAAAATAATCCTTTTTTACAACAATTGATTTTGACAAATGGTGGGCCTCCTACCAGAGTCATTCCTTTCCTAGTGACCAATTTCTTCAGGATATGGTTGACTCTCTATCCACCCTCGTCGATAACATACCACCTCCGCCACCGCCTGCTAACGCTCCCGACCACATAATCCAAACTGATCAAGTCGATGAAGCCCAAAAAAAGGTATATGTCACTAATTTCATTTCCTCTTTACCCGTGGATGCAAAAAAAAACTGAAAGTTTCTGTTATCAGGGTCGAAAGAGGGTCATTCCCTTATCTGATCCAACTCTAGCCAAGCCTTCGAAGAAACAACGGGCGCCCTCGACTCCCAATTCGTAGGTATTGTGCATCAATATCATTAAAATCTTCCACCTTAACAACTTTCATTACCTTCTCACTTATCTTGAAATTCAAGTACCTGAAGAAGTACCTTTAGTCGAAAATGAGGAATCCGACGATAGTGTGCATTCGCATATTTTTCCAACGTCGAAGGCACCGCCCGGAACGCCCCATACTCCTATCCGAAGGAAAAAGGCTCAGGCCAAAAAGACTCCATCGAAGGTGGCTCCTTCAACTTCGACCCTTGCAATCCAAGATGACCTCGAGGAAGCTTTAACCCCTCGTGATTCAGAAAGGACTCCTACTGTTTCTCCATCCCCCGTGGTCCTTCAGGTATCCGTCCATCTTTACCTCTACAAACTGTGGGTTTCTTTTTGTCCTGAGTTCTAATACTTCTATCTTCCAGGAACTCGTGGCCTCTCTAATTCTGGCCGAAACTGTGGCCGAAGATAAGACCGGCAATCCCTCTGCCGACATTGTCTTGAGTCCATAATGGCAAGCTAAGTTCCAAAGTGCCTCACCAGTGATTCAACAAGATCCTATTTCCCCACCAACTCTAAATCCGCCAAATGCTGTTGACGAAAATGTGTCCACCAATGTTCTAACTTCGAGTGAGATTAGGATTATCAAACAATGGAACCCCACTGAGGCCGTTTGGAAACTACAACAACTTCGTCGTCGTTCGACCGATGCGCCACCTCTGTCTTCGATCATTGCTCCTCCCTCAGAGCTAAATGCTGAGGTCATTTTCATACTTCAACAACTTAAGGCGTCACTCTTCGAGAGAGACTTTTTACGTGCTCTTGAAATAGAAGAAGGGTTATCCCGTGATATTTTCAAATTCCTTGACTCACTTTCCTTTCATGATCTTCCTACTTCAATGGTCAAGTATTTTGTCGATTTTGAGGCCTTCTTCACTCAATTTGTCAAGGATCTTAACCTTCGTCAAAATGCTGACCTTCAAATCAAGATGAAACTCAATGAGGTAAGGCCTGAATGGGACTCCGGTGAGGCATGTGAGCAGAAACTCAACGAATTTGAAACCAAAAATATGGAACGCCTTCGTCGACAATAAGCCTTCGACTAGTAAATCTCTGACTACCAAGCCCAGATAGTTGAACTGAATAGAAAAATTATTGATGTGGAAGCGCAAAAGGCTTTCTTAGAGACGGCTGAGGAGATTCCAGCGCAAGAGGTTGTCGACCGCGAGGTTCTAAAGGGGATACCCAATAGGGAAAAAAGCCCTCAAAATTGAGGCCGATATCAAATAACTGCATGGAAAGAAGGTTTCTCTAGACAATAGGATTGTTCATGAGATAACCTCTTTTGAGGATTTCAAATCTAGATTTCTCGTCTGATCTCTTTTGTTTTCATCCTGTAAGGTCAATCGACCATTTTTTGTAGCACCTTTTTGGGCCACTTAATGAATTAATGAATTTCGTCATGTTTGGATTTGGATTTCTTGTAGCGTAGGTTTATATTTCTTTAAACATTTCCCATTATCTCTCAAAACCCTTTGATCCATACCAAGTTCTCGGATCTCATAAGCATTGTTGGTGAATGTTCGGATTATCTGAAATGGTCCCTCCTATTTTTTAGACCATTTTCCTAGAGTTCGATCTCTTCGGTCCATAGGCAGGATTACTTTCCAAACATAATCATCCATTGTAAAGGTTTTTGCTCTTACCTTTCTGTTGTATACTTTGGCCACACGTTCTTTCTATCGTGTCAGTGTTTCCATCGCAGCCAATTTTTCTTCTCCCAAGTCGACCAGTTCGTCGAACATCATCTCCCAATATTGTTCAGACTGAAGATCATTCTTGCGTTGTACTCTGATGGACTCCTAACAAATTTCTAGTGGTAATATGGCATCGTGCCCAAATGTTAGTCGAAAAGGCGTCTAATTTGTTGCCTCCTTTGAGGATGTTCGACAAGCCCATAGGATTTGGTCCAAAGTCTTGTGCCAATTCTTTGGCATTTTGGAAACATGTTTTCTAATTAGACTTATTATCACTTTGTTGGCCGCTTCGACCTAGCCATTCGCTTGTGTGTAATAAGGTGTAGAAGTAACTAACCTAAAACCTGTTTCGACAACAAACTCTTACATCTTTTGTCCCACAAACACCGAACCCTGATCTGTGGTAATGGTCTCTGAGATGCCGAATCGATATATAATATGTTTTTGGACGAATTCAATCACCGCCTCCTGATCCACTTTCACTAGAGGCACAACTTTGATCCACTTAGTGAAGTAGTCTATCCCGGCCAGGATGAATTTTTGTTGCTTCGATGAGGCTGGTCGAATCTCTCCAATGACGTCTAACGCCCACCCCCCTAAAAGGCCATGGCTTGATGATCACATGCAAATCACTCGCTGGCACTTGTTGAATGCCTGCATGCATCTGGAATTTATGGCATCCCTTGGCGAAATCGATACAATCCTTCAACATACCGGGCCAATACACGCCTTGTCAGAACAACAACCATTTCATCTTGTGGCCTTCCTAGTGTGCGCCACAGGCTCCACTATGCACCTCAGATATGGCCATATATGCTGTCGTATTTCCCAGACACTTAAGTAATAATCCTTCTGATGTTTTCTTCGGCAATTCATTTCCTAGTAGCACATAGCTCAAAGCTCTGTATTTGATTTTCCTATCAGTGCTTCTGACTGGATTCTCTAAATATTCCAAGATTGGTTTTCTCCAGTCTGTTGGTGATGAACTGTTGATAGTGAAAACTCCATGTCCCCAGGAATTCTCGAATCCAAAATCTTTAGGACGTTCTTCGTCGAATCATTCATCACAACTGCCATTCCCGTCGAGGATATCTTCCCTTAGTGGTGGTGCTTCCGACACCATCTTATCCCGGACTTCAATAATATCTTGGAATTTCGACTTAGACATCTTATACCCGGAAGCGATCTAGGCTAGATCGCTGGCTTCTTGGTTTTCATTTCTTGGCACATGTTTTATGTCAGCAACCTCAGAGTACTCCAACAGTTGTATTGTTGTCATAAAATACTTCAACAAATTTTCCTTGATGCATTTGTACTCGCATGTGACCTGCTTGATTATCAATTCTGAATCTCCCCTTAACTCGATTCTACTGGCTCCTAACTCTTTCAAGATTCGAAGACCAGTTATTAGGGCCTCGTACTCAGCTTCATTGTTGGAACATTTTTCGTTGATCTTGCAATTGAATCTCGTCGGACCATCCTGTGGGGATGATATTAACACCCCGAATCCTGTTCCATCTTTGTGGCTTGACCCACTGAAATATAACCGCCACAATTTTGTGTCAACCATGTTTAGTGAAGGTTAGATCATGGCATGATCTACTATAAAATCTGCCACAATTTGGCCCTTCATGGCCTTTAAAGGTTTATATGTTAGAGAAAACTCTGTTAAAGCTAGTGCCCATTTTCCAATTTGGCTATGCAGAATAGGTTTAGACAACATATGGTTAATAACATCATAATGAGACGAAACATAAACATCAATTGGTTTTATATATTGCTTTAATTTCATACAGACAAAGTACAAGCATAGGCACAATTTCTCGATGAGACTGTACCTAGTTTCAGCATCTATCAACATTCTACTAGGTAACATATGGGTCTCTTAACACCATTAATATCCTTTTGGGCCAACATACTCCCTATAGTTATATCCGACGTAGCAATATATAAACTCATATTTTTTCGCCTACTAGGAGATAACAAAATGAGAGGCTTTATAAGGTAACCCTTAATGGCGTCGGAAGCCTCTTGTTGCTCTGGTCCCCAGTGAACATCACTTTCCTTCTTAATTTTGAGCAGTGGCGAAAGCACCTTCGTCTTACCACTTAGATTCGATATGAACCATCTTAAGAAGTTTATCTTCCCCAACAAAGATTGGATCTGCTTCTTTGTCGATGGGCTTTTGAGGTCTAAGATCGCCTTTGTCTTGTTTTAATTGATCTTGATGCCTCGTTTGTGTACCACAAACCCCAAGAAGTCTCTTGCGTGTACACTGAAAGCACATTTTAATGGATTCATTTTCAATCCATATTTCCTCATTCTATCAAACGAGCATCGAAGGTGATCCAGGTGATCTTCTTGTGATGAAGATTTTATCACGATATCATCAATATACACCTACATAAAATTTTCAATGAAGTCATGAAATATGCATTCATAGCTCTTTGATAGGTCGCTCCTGCATTTTTTAAACCAAACGGCATCACGACCCATTCGTATGTCCCTAAAGCTCCAGGGCATCGAAACGTTGTCTTGGGGACATCATCTTTAGCTATAAGAATTTGATTGTAGCAAGAGTAACCATCAAGCATGCTCAGGTATTGGAAACCTGTGGCCGAATCGACCATCATTTTCTCCACGGGCATCAAGTATTCATCCTTTGGCGTGGCGTTATTTAGATCTCTAAAATTTATACAGATTCTAAGAGTTCTATCTTTCTTAATGATGTGCACTATATTGGCTAACCATTTGACGTACCTCGCAGTTCTGATAAAGCAACTTTTGAAGAGTCTTTTGATCTCCTACTTAATTTTCAAGGTGATTCCCATAGCAAATCATCAAGAGTGTTGTTTCACTGGTCTTTTCCCAGGTTAGATAGGCAGTCGATGTCCCACAATGCTTCGATTTAAACTAGGCATTTCGTTATAATCCCAGGCAAAACAGTCTCTGTATTCGGTCAATACTTCAATCAACTTCGCCTTCATTTCTGACCCTACCTTAGTACTTATATAGGTTGGTCTTTTTGTGATCCCGTCCCCTAGATCGGTCTCTTCGAGGGGATCTTGTGCTTGCATCTTCTGGGATTCATTTGATGGGTTATTTTCGAACCCAAAGGCTCATTGTTGTAGATGCAATCAAGCCTCCGGCTTTCCGAAGCTATTACTTGGTCTTGTTGAGCATCTTTCAATCCTTCGGCCTCACAGGCCAAATTTTGAAGCCTCTTCTTTTCCAGAATCGACTTTCTCTTGTTTTAAGCCAAATAGGACAAAATTCGAGCCAAACTTTCTGACTCAGCAGTCATCTTCATCGACTGCAGGCCATCCTGTAGGTGGAATTCCCGTCTCTGATCCAGTGTCTTCCTCATTATCCCATATGAAACCATGATCAGGGTCTAAGTGTTGGTGTAAGCCCTAGAGGCCAATACTTTTGGTACTTGTATTGAATTATTTATTAATAATAAAAGGCTTTTTCTTTATTACGGTTGTTTAATAAAGTCCCTGGAATAGATAGTTCGTTTAATGTATCAAGTGTGACTTGATCATGAGAACACATTAAACATAAGGACACTATTCTTAAAGTATCCGTAGTCGAGCTTTATTGTGAAGTGGGATAACATTAAAGCATTAAGACTATTATGTTTGTAGACTGATGATCACATCTCATGGATCATGGATAAAGAGTTATCAAGTCTTAAACATAGGTATGAATATTAAGAGTAATATTTATACCGGATTGACCCGCTATGAGAATACTATATAGAAAGTTATGCAAAGTGTCATAAGTTATTCTCATGGTAATAATGGTGTATACCACTCTTCGACCTGAAACCACTATGGATCCTAGATGTAGAGTCAAGTGCTTTATTGCTGATCCAACGTTGTCCGTAACTGGATAACCATAAAGACAGTTGATGGGTACTCCACAAAGCATGCTGAGGGACATGAGTGTCCTAGATGGAATTTGCCCATCCTGCATAACAGGATAAATGTCTATGGGCCCAATATTGAACTGGACAAGGATGACACGGTCTATACCTTGTGTTCAATATAGACATAAGGGCAAAGGGATAATTATACACATAATTATTATCACAGGAGGTTTTGTCAGATCACATGACATTTTCGTGTCTTGGGTAGCAGTGATGTGTTGCTAGATACCGCTCACTGTTTATTGTTGAAAGAGTATATCTTTGGCAAATATTTTTGTATCGTATCCACAGAGATTGGGTAATATTACCGCCGTTCTATAATTCAAATGTTATAAGTTAAGAAAGTAACAGGGTTGTTTTGTTTGGAGAAATATTTTGTGAGTGAAAGTTAACAAAGACTATTAAGTGGTTTTGGACTATTATAAAAGCTTGGCAAGATTGGAGTTCACTATTTCAAATATCTATGATTCCCTATGATAAATAATTAGATTCAAGATTATTGATGATGTTCAAATATCCTCTCAAAGTCATTTATGTCTAAATGAAATCGTGATAATTACTATATTGATCCTTAGACGATCTCTCCACCTAACTATCAATATAGCAACCTTTAATGTTCAATATCAAAGAATAGTAATGAATAAATCTATCTCTACAACTTATTCACTACTTGAAAATCTGTTTTATGTCTAAACTCGAGTAATCTCTCTCGACAACTACTCAAATCTGGTTTTCAACTTAAAGCAAAAACAGTAATCAATACATCAACAATCTCTATCTCATATATAAATCAAAGTGAATACATAGATAGATGAGAATAGCTACTACCTCCAATCTTGACAAAAGGGAGTTTAGCTCCTCATCACCATTGTTACAAAGCAGAAGGTTTTTAGAAGAAAAACTCTGTTTTTCTCTATTACAAAAGCTCTACAGCACAATGTGTGAATGAATGGAATAATGTTTCAATATCTAGGTTAAACTATTTTGTCTCTACCAAAAAGGTTGACATTTCCCTAATTGGACATTGTCATCTGCAGCAGAAAAGCACTTCGCAGGCAGACATCAAAATGGCAATTACTTTTTCTGCACAACAGCACTTTTGACCCTTGGTCAGCTTGCTGGATTCGCAGCCTTCGCGGCGCGAAGGAAGTTCGCGGCGCGAACTGTTGCTTCCCCAGCTTCCTTGTTTGGCAAGCTTCCTCCAAAATGCCATGTTGAACCAAGGTCTTGCTTATCCATAATTCTACACAACTAACAAAAAATGTGAAATAACTATTCAAAACAAAATAAATTAAACCTAATTGCATTTATACAAATTAGTGAAGATAAAAGTGTGTAATTAAATCAAAACTTGGTAAAAGGGACCAATAAAATGGTATAAAAATAGTACTAATTGGTCCCTAACAACTCTCCCCAACTTGGCATTTTGTTTGTCCCTAAACAAAAGTTTCCACCTTTACAACCAAAGTCATGACACAAAAGATTTAAACGAGAATTCATCAAGGACATTCAAATGGTTCAAAAGCGTTTGGCGTTTTCTTAATTCACTTATCTCAACTCTAGACAAAACATAAATAAGGGAAATGGTAAAGTGCAAACATCATTTCAAGGATTTCAAAGTCATACATGTCAAAATTGAATCAAACTTACACACACATCAATATTGATGAATAACATGAAGGGTTACTTTCACTCATCCAAGCAGTTAAATCAACAACAACTCAAATCATGCGGTTATCACAACAACTACCAAGTTATGTGAAAAATGAGAATCAAGAGGTCTTTCAAGGGTTGTAATGTGGCTTAGGTTACAAGAAAGGATAAGATTAAAGGAATTCAACCAAATTGCCTATCCTAAGGGAGCATTTCCAAAGATTCAACTCTACACAATTTCCTTTTCCTTGGTCCCTATCTTTTTCTTTTCAAAACCACACAACCATGAGCATTTACTTTTTTTTTTTTTTTTTTTTTTTTTTTATGCTCTATGGTTTCAAGGGTGATTTCTTTTTCTTGTTTCTTTCCAAATTCTTACCCTTTCATAGAAACTCACTTTTCCAAGTTTCTAATCAACTTTTCACTTTACTCTCCCCAACTTTAGATTCCAAAACCAAATTTATTCAATAATGCTCCCTACTTAAACATAAGCAAAAGGCAAAATTTTTGCAACAACTCGGTTTAAGGTTTCAACTGATACGAAAGAATTTAGGATTCATTTATTCCACAATTTTCAATTGATTTTACAATGATCAATCAAATGAATCCTAAAATAAGCTCAAAGGGGGTTAACTAAGGATTACTCCTCACAAGGTTAGTTGATTTAAGCTTTTTGGTCAAGTGGTTTTTCTCACAAACAATGCCTCTATCATATTCAAAAATTTCACACAACATTAGATTGATGCATGATTTAGCATGATAAGAATGAGTCAAAATAATGCTCGGTTTCCCGCTTTTTTAGTGTACAATGGAAAGCTTCCTCACAAATGGTTAAGTCCTATTTTGATTCACAATGACATATACTTCAATGGAATTATGAACTGAAATTTTGCACACACCATTAAACTACTCATGTTAAGTCTAGAAAGCGATAAAGTGTACCTTGAAATGCCGACACTAATTCTTATCATCACCACTCGAAGTATCCTATGCTTCTTTCTTTGCGAACAATTCTTGGTTGCTTTAGGCTTGACTTAAGCGTAAGAACAATTAAATAGAACTGTTGGTAAACCAATTTGATTAAAAACACACTTAAATTTCAAAAAGTACTCATGCAATTATAAAAATACTAAAGAAAAATTAAAGTGCTAAGATAAAGTCATGGTGAACTAGAGCCACCAAAAAGTACATTACAAAATTCCCAAAAATAAAAACAGAATTAGCAAAAAGAAACTCAAACAAACAATACTCTAAAAAGAAACTCAAACAAACAATACTCTCAAAACTCCACAAATTCAATCCTCCTCCTCTTCATCACCACCTACACTTCCGAGAACATCCTCCATCTCCTCATTTGGATCAGCACTACCTCCTGCACCCCCCATAAAATTTGGCCTGCCCACAGGCCAATTAGCATAAGCTGCATAATCAGCTTGCGATGGAAAAGTTCGGGCCTCTGGTGCCAGAAACGTGTTCTAGAACTGCTGCTGCATGGCATCAAAAAGAAATGATTGAGACCTCCTGGAGGCCTCAAAGTTCTCACAGCAGTAGTTGGCAAAAGCCATCTGATCAAAACCTGGGGTACTTTGAGGTTGAGGTTGAGATCGGGATCTGGATCGGGCTCGAGAGGAAGAAGTACCAGATGCATCAGTCTTTTCATTCGGGTTTTGCAGAAACCTGTTCAAATAAGCGTCACTGATCACACTAGTGATCGAGAAGTGTACTTCCTCAGGGATGTGAACATTGGCCTTACGGCACAGTCCCATGATGAGTCCTGGATAGGCTAGCACACCGGCTTTGCCCCCGAAATTGGTTCCGCTTAACACTATCTTCCTCAATTCTCCTGAAATGAGGGCTGCAACATCCACTGTCTTCCCGATCATGATGCAGTACAAAAGACACCCGACATCCATAGGAATTGTGGTGGTGTGGCTTCTTGGTCTGATATTGGTTAACAGTAGCACCAAAAAAGCCCTAGCTTCCAAATTGAAATTTTCCCTCTTCCACAATTTTGGATGCCCTTGGTCATTCACTTCAAAAGATTTTCCTCTGAGACAAAGGGTGGCATTGACCGCTTCCAGATTCCACCTGTTGGCTACCTCCATGACATTGTACTCACAACTCTCACCCTCTCCAAGAGTTAAGGGATGACCTAGATAAGAATTAATGTCATCCCTTCCAAATGACACAATCTTTCCCCTTACCCTGGACCGGTAAATGAAGGTCGTACCCTCCTCGCGATGCATCGCATTCGCATAGAATTCTCGGACAAGGTCGTAGTTGATTGCGGCTTCCGGCTCGCATAACTTCATCCATTTTCTTTGCTCAAAAGCCTCAACCACTCTGTGATACACCCCAGTTGGAGCCAGGCGAATAAACCTTTCAGGTAGAATGGTTCTCTTGACAAGGCTTTCAAATCGGGCTTCGTGTTCCTCACTGATGAACCTTCGGATAGCACGGGCCTGAGGAGGTGTCATGGTCTTAGTTCTCTTAGACATCTGTAATCAAAACCAGCACAACCACAGAACACATATGACAGCATTAGTCAACAATTAACAAAAAGAAAATGGCTGCTGGAATTCACAGTTCGCGGCGCGAAGGGTAGTTCGCGGCGCGAACCCTGCGAATTCAGGAAATCCCCAAAGCTTCCTAGGGTTTCACCATTGAGGGATTAAACACACCCAACCAGCCAAAATGCTCAACCCTAACCTAATCCTATTCTAATCCACACATGCATAGCGATTCCAAACAGTATTCACAGAGAAATTCGATTTCTAACCAACCCTAACTTGAAAAACCCAAAAAGGGATTGGAGAAGAGAAAATGAAGATTACATACCTTTTGAATCTCTACACTTGCTAAAAGAAGAAGATTGGAAGAGTGGAAAACTGAAAAATGTTGAGAAATGGTGGGATTTTGAGATTGGGGTGAAAGCGCGGCAAAGGGATTTGAAATGAAGAAGGTTTGAAATGAAAAGGAATTGACCTAAACAGTATTTAAATGATTTCTGTCACGCAAAGTTCGCGGCGCGAACAGGGGGTCGCGGCGCGAACTGCATAAAACAGAACCAATTAAAAATTTTTCATTCAGTTCGCGGCGCGAACAAGAGGTCGCGGCGCGAACTGCAAAAAACAGAACCCACTTAAATTTATTCATTCAGTTCGCGGCGCGAACAGGAGGTCGCGGCGCGAACTGCCAAAAACAGAACTTCAAAATTTTAAAACTTCAACAGAGCTAAAAATCACAAAACAGAGAAATTTAAAATGCACACTAACAACGTTGGGTTGCCTCCCAACCAGCGCTTTGTTTAACGTCGTTAAGAGCTCGACGATACCTCAATTAGCTTGATCCAGATAAGGAAAGGACACACACATCACAATTTATGTCACCGCTATGATAGACTTTCAGTCTTTGACCATTGACAGTCCAGCTTTCTTACGACTTTGGATCCTCTATCACAATGGCTCCATAATTCCGTACTTCCTTGACAACAAATGGTCCTGACCATTTAGACTTCAATTTACCCGGAAACAACTTCAACCTTGAGTTAAAAAGCAATACCATCTGTCCAACATGAAACTCTTTATGGCGGACCTTCCCATCATGGTATGCTTTTGTCTTCTCCTTGTACAGCTTATTAGAATGGTAAGCATCGTTCCTTAGTTCCTCTAACTCATGGAGTTGACCTTTCCTTCTCTCTCCAGCTAGAGTGGAATCGAAGTTCAAGAACTTAAGAGCCCATAATGCTCTATGCTCCATTTCGACTGGAAGATGACAAGTCTTCCCATACACCAGTTGAAACGGAGTCAGCCCAATAGGTGCTTTGTAAGCAGTGCGATACGCCCACAAAGCCTCATCTAGTTTTAAGGACCAGTCCTTTCTTGAGTTCGAAACTGTTTTCTCAAGGATCCGTTTAATTTCCCGGTTTGAAACCTCAGTTTGACCGTTCGCTTGTGGGTGGTAGGGAGTGGTCACTTTATGCTTTACACCATAATGTTGCAGAACTTTTTCTAAGGGTGTATTGCAGAAGTGTGAGCCTCCATCACTCACCAACACTCGAGGCACACCAAAACGTGAGAATATGTTCTTCTTTAAAAATTTGATCACAGTTTTGGCATCGGCCTTGGGTGAGGCAATTGCTTCCACCCACTTCGAAACATAATCGACAGCTACTAAGATGTACTCATTAGAGAAAGAAGAGGGGAATGGGCCAACGAAATCAATACCCCAACAATCAAAAACTTCTACTTCTAGCATGTTGGTTAGAGGCATTTCATCCCGTTTTCCTATTCCACCACTCCGTTGGCATGCATCACAACTCTTTGCATGTTCGTGCGTATCTTTGAATAAAGATGGCCAATAAAAACCCGATTGGAGTACTTTAGTGGCTGTTCTCAAACCACTATAGTGACCTCCATACGGAGAGTTGTGACAGTGCCACAGAATGTCTCTTGATTCTTCCATTGTTACACACCTTCTCAAAATATTGTCTGCCCCTACTTTAAAAAGGTAAGGGTCATCCCAGACATAATATTTTGCATCAGCTAAGAATTTCCTTCTTTGATTGCAAGTGAGGTCTTCCGGGGTTAAACCAGTTGCTTTGTAGTTAGCAAAATCAGCAAACCAAGGCCTCACTTGAATCGCATAGAGTTTTTCATCTGGAAATTCTTCTCTCACCTCTTCTTCTTTGTTTGTAATTTCTACATTGACCAATCGAGACAAATGATCTGCTACCAAGTTCTCGGAACCTTTTTTTATCCCGAATCTCTAGATCAAACTCTTGTAATAAAAGGATCCAACGAATAAGCCTTTGTTTTGAATCCGGCTTGGTAAGCAGATATTTTATTGCAGAATGGTCAGTGTAGATTACAACTCTTGAACCAATCAAATAAGCTCTAAATTTTTCCAGTGCATATACTATGGCTAGCAATTCTTTTTCAGTTGTTGCGTAATTAACTTGCGCGTCATTCAACACCTTACTAGCATAGTGTATGGCATGGAAAACTTTATCGCTTCTTTGTCCTAACACCGCACCCACTGCATAATCGCTAGCATCACACATGAGTTCAAAATCAAGGTTCCAGTTTGGTGCTACGATTATTGGTGCGGTGATCAACTTTTTTTTCAACTCTAAGAAGGCTTTAAGACATGACTCATCAAAAAGAAAAGGCGTACCTTTGTTGAGTAAATTACTCAATGGCTTTGCGATCTTTGAGAAGTCTTGTATGAATCTCCGGTAGAAACCGGCATGTCCTAGAAAGCTTCTTATTCCTTTGATGTTAGTTGGAGGTGGCAGTTTTTCAATAACCTCCACCTTGGCCTTGTCCACCTCTAGCCCTTCAGAAGAAATCTTGTGACCAAGCACTATACCCTCAGTGACCATAAAATTGCATTTTTCCCAGTTGAGCACTAGGTTGGTCTCCACGCATCTCTCCAGAACTACATCAAGGTGCTTTAAGCACATTTCAAAAGATGATCCATAAACAGAAAAATCGTCCATGAACACCTCAATGCATTCTTCTATCAAGTCTGAAAAGATAGCTTGCATACACCGTTGAAATGTGGCCGGTGCGTTACATAATCCAAAAGGCATTCTTCGGTACGCAAAGATGCCAAAAGGACATGTAAAAGCTGTTTTCTCATGGTCTGCCGGATTTACTGAAATTTGATTATACCCCGAATATCCGTCCAAGAAACAGTAGAAATTTTTGCCGGCGAGCCGCTCCAACATTTGGTCCATGAAAGGTAGTGGGAAATGATCTTTCCTTGTGGCTTGGTTCAACCTTCTATAGTCGATGCACATCCTCCACCCTGTCACTGTTCTCGTCGGAATCAACTCATTTTTATCGTTTTTAATCACCGTCATTCCGCCTTTCTTGGGGACCACTTGTACCGGACTCACCCATGCACTATCAGATATGGGATAAATCATTCCGGCTTCTAAAAGTTTGACAACTTCTTTCCGAACCACCTCTTTCATTGATGGATTCAAACGCCTCTGAGGTTGCGCAACCGGTTTGAAGTTTTCCTCCATCATTATCTTGTGCATGCAATATGCTGGACTAATACCCTTCAAATCGGATAAAACCCACCCTATCGCACCTTGGTTCTTTTTCAATACTTGAATCAACTTATCTTCCTCTTGCGTGGACAATGTGTTGCTTATAATCACTGGTTTGGTACACTCATCTCCAAGAAACACATACTTCAAATGTGACGGAAGCATCTTCAATTCTAACTTTTGCTCTTCAGTTTCCTTCTTTGCATCCAAATCTTCCACTAATTCTTCTTGATAGGCCAGCTCACCACAAGATTCTAGCTCGTGCAACATCGCTTCGATCTCTCGTTCCTCATTGTCGGTTAACACATTGTATGCTCCGATAAGGGATCTTTCCAAAGGATTAGAAATATGGATTTGATTCACGACCTCCACTACTTCCTCTTCACTTGCATCAATTCGAAAAGAATCGTTCTTGTCAGTTGGATGTTTCATTGCTTTGAAAAGGTTAAAAGTCACCTCTTCATCTTGCACTCTAACCTTCATTAGCCCATCATCTATGTCGATCATCATCCGAGCGGTCTTCATAAAAGGTCTTCCAAGGATTAGGGGTACATCGCGGTCCTCATCCATCTCTACTATTACAAAATCCACCGGAAACAAAAATTTGTCCACTTTTACGAGCATGTCTTGGGCAATTCCGTATGGTGAGGTTGTAGACTTGTCTGCTAGTTGTAAGGTCATTCTTGTTGATTTAATCTCCACATTTCCCAATCGTTTGACAATAGAAAGGGGAATTAAATTTATACTAGAGCCCAAATCTATCAAACCATTCCCAACGTATGTGCTTCCAATGGTTACCGGTAGAACAACCCGGCCCGGGTCGGACTCCTTCCTAGGTAAAGTCTTCTGGATGATTGCGCTACACCGTGCATCAAGAATTATGGTCTCATCTTCCACGTGTCGCCTTTTCTTGGTAAGAATGTCCTTCATAAATTTAGCATACCGTGGCATTTGTTCTAATGCATCAGCAAATGGAATGTTGATTTGGAGTTGCTTGAAGATGTCCATGAACCGTGCATAGTGCCTAGCATTGTCTTTCCTAGATGGAGCATGTGGATAGGGTAGATGTTGTGTTGGAATGACATTCACTCCCTTCTCAGATTTCTTCTTCTTCTTTGATTCAGCATCTTTTTTCCTTTCTAAATCAGTCTGCACAGCAGTGGGCAAAACCTGCTCTTTTCGCGGCGCGAAGGTGGTTCGCGGCGCGAACTGAGCATTTCCAGAAGCATTTTCCCCTTCACCAACTATATCTGTTTCTTCTGGTATCCCATCAGTGGTGTTCTCTTCTACAATTTCTTCACCTTTTTCACTTACCAACGCTTTACCGCTCCTTGTGACGACTGCTTTGCAATGCTCCTTTGGATTTGGTTGAGTGTTAGCAGAGAAGGAAGGCCCTGCGTTTTGTTCCGACAGTTGCTTCGCGAGTTGGCCTACTTGATTTTCCAGATTTTTAATTGTCGCCTCGTTACTCTTCTGATTTGCCATGGAAGCTTGCATGAATTGTTGAAGAGTGTCTTCTAGCTTGGAATTTCCTCCTTGCGACTGCTGGCCTTGAGAGTTTGATTGTTGGTAAGGGCTTTGCTGTTGATAATTCTGATTGTTGAACCTTGACGGTTGGTAGCCTTGATTGTTTCTTGGTTGATAGCCTTGATTGTTAGGCTGTTGTCTTTGATATCCCTGATTTTGGTTGTTCACATAACTCACTTCTTCTTGGGGTGGAGGACAAAAACCAGTAGGATGATCCCCTTGACACAACTCGCAACATGCTACTTGATGCTGAACTTGAAACCCTTGAATCTCTTTTATTTGTTGTGGAAGCTTGGCCATTTGTTGAGTAAGAAGCTCCACTTGTTGAGAGAGTAGCTTGTTTTGAGCAAGGATGGCATCATTTGTATTCAACTCTAGAACTCCAGGCTTACGTTGTGAAGGGCTACGATCATGTTGACCTTGATGATCATTACGGGCCATCCGTTCAATAATGACTTTAGCTTCTTCCGCAGTTTTTGATATAAGCGATCCACCCGCGGTGGCGTCCAGAAGTGTCTTATGAGTTGATTGGAGACCATTCAAAAAAATATGGATTTGAGTAAGCTCATCAAAACCATGTCCCTTACACTTCCTCAACATTGATTTGAATCTCTCCCAAGCTTCATTTAGAGATTCGTTGCCTCCTTGAGTGAATACCGCTATAGCCGTTTTGGCTTCCATGAATCGGGATTGAGGGAAGTATCTTTCTAAGAACTTTTCTTCTAACAAATTCCAATCCGTCATCACTCTTGATTCTTGATCAAGGTACCACTCTTTTGCCTTTCCCACTAAGGAGTGTGGGAACATCCTCTTGAATAACGTTTCTTCACCCGCTTCGTCTATTCCCGTAGAACCCGCAATCTCATAGAATTTGATGAGATGGGTATACGGATCTTCGTGATCCATTCCGGTGAATGGAGTTGCATAGAGAAGTTGGAGGATTCCGGTCTTCATCTCCGTATTTCTTCCCCCTCGGGCAAATTGAGCATTCCTTCTTGGACTATTAGCGAACATTTCGGTACGATTATCCTCCGCCATGTTTCCTTCACAAGCCTCTACAACCACTTCTTCGATTGGAACAAGTGCGGGAGTAGATGCTTCTTCTCTCCGGTTCCTCTCTTCGGCTAGTTTCCTTCTTCTTCGTGTTTTGCTATTGAGCTTCCGAAGTGTTCTTTCAATTTCAGGATCGAATTGAAGTTGCTCCTCGGTTGCTTTTCCTCGCATGCACTAGAATCTACAAAACTAACAAACCAAGTGAAACAAAAGAGGGATAGTAATAAATGTAACAAAACTTAAAACAATGAATTATTGCAATGCTTGTAATATCGACACCAATCCCCGGCAACGGCGCCAATTTGTTGAAAGAGTATATCTTTGGCAAATATTTTTGTATCGTATCCACAGAGATTGGGTAATATTACCGCCGTTCTATAATTCAAATGTTATAAGTTAAGAAAGTAACAGGGTTGTTTTGTTTGGAGAAATATTTTGTGAGTGAAAGTTAACAAAGACTATTAAGTGGTTTTGGACTATTATAAAAGCTTGGCAAGATTGGAGTTCACTATTTCAAATATCTATGATTCCCTATGATAAATAATTAGATTCAAGATTATTGATGATGTTCAAATATCCTCTCAAAGTCATTTATGTCTAAATGAAATCGTGATAATTACTATATTGATCCTTAGACGATCTCTCCACCTAACTATCAATATAGCAACCTTTAATGTTCAATATCAAAGAATAGTAATGAATAAATCTATCTCTACAACTTATTCACTACTTGAAAATCTGTTTTATGTCTAAACTCGAGTAATCTCTCTCGACAACTACTCAAATCTGGTTTTCAACTTAAAGCAAAAACAGTAATCAATACATCAACAATCTCTATCTCATATATAAATCAAAGTGAATACATAGATAGATGAGAATAGCTACTACCTCCAATCTTGACAAAAGGGAGTTTAGCTCCTCATCACCATTGTTACAAAGCAGAAGGTTTTTAGAAGAAAAACTCTGTTTTTCTCTATTACAAAAGCTCTACAGCACAATGTGTGAATGAATGGAATAATGTTTCAATATCTAGGTTAAACTATTTTGTCTCTACCAAAAAGGTTGACATTTCCCTAATTGGACATTGTCATCTGCAGCAGAAAAGCACTTCGCAGGCAGACATCAAAATGGCAATTACTTTTTCTGCACAACAGCACTTTTGACCCTTGGTCAGCTTGCTGGATTCGCAGCCTTCGCGGCGCGAAGGAAGTTCGCGGCGCGAACTGTTGCTTCCCCAGCTTCCTTGTTTGGCAAGCTTCCTCCAAAATGCCATGTTGAACCAAGGTCTTGCTTATCCATAATTCTACACAACTAACAAAAAATGTGAAATAACTATTCAAAACAAAATAAATTAAACCTAATTGCATTTATACAAATTAGTGAAGATAAAAGTGTGTAATTAAATCAAAACTTGGTAAAAGGGACCAATAAAATGGTATAAAAATAGTACTAATTGGTCCCTAACATTTATTATGTTAAATGCGTGATTTAATATAATTGCCAACATCACGAAAACCTACAGGGTCACACACAAAGGACGGATTGATGAGAGATAGAGTAATTAAGGAATACCGTAATGTATGGTGCCCTTAAGTAGAATAAGAAATATGGTAAGGTACCAAATACTTAAGTGATTTTGGCATATTATGAGATATGGGCAAAATGCATTTAAGTGGGCTTTTTGGCTTGAAGCCCACACAAGTGGTTCTATAAATAGAACTCTTGTGCAGAAGCATTGTATGGGAATACAACACAACTAAAGAGTTGGAATTTCGTATCTCTCTTTCTCTCACTCAAAGCCTTCATTCATAACAGCTAGCACTCCGATTGAAGGAATCCGTTCGTGTGGACTGAGTAGAGACGTTGTCATCGTTCAACGTTCGTGATCGCTCCGTGGATTTGTATCCAAGGTTTTGATTGTTACAAGAGATCTGCACCAAAGGTTTGAATCGCCACAAAAGGTAACGATTCTATCACTGATCATGCCCATTCGTAAGGATCACTAAATGGAGAAATTTTTAAATTCCGTTGCACCTTGGATGGCAATTCTCCTACACTAAGTTCAGAACTCAGCCAGTTTTGATGGAAGTATAGGAACCTGATTCGTCATCACATGGCACTATATTCGCCAAGTATTGGTAGAAATATCTCTTTGATTATGGCGCAGGGTATGGAGAAACTACCCGGGTCTTTTAGTTTGGGAGGCATGTTATTCTGGATTATGGCGCTACACTCGGCAGTAAGTGTAACTGTTTCGTCATCCTCAATCTTTTTCTTATTGGATAGAATTTCCTTAAGAAATTTGGCATAGGAGGGCATTTGTGTGATGGCTTCTGTAAAGGGTATCGTAATGTTTAATTGCTTCAGAAGCTCAACAAATTTCCTAAATTGATTCGCAGTTTTAGAACTTTTTAGTCTTTGAGGATATGGAATGGGTGGTTTATAAGGAGGTGGAGGCACATAAGGTTTCTCTTTCTCTTTGGCCTCCTGGGTATTATCCTCTGTTTCCTTTGGTTCATTCACCTGCTCAGTTGAGGTTTTATCTGGTTTTTGGTACATGGCAGGGTTTTGGAGTCTCGGATCTACGGGTCTGTAAGACCCTAATTTTGACCCTAAGATCCCTCATGGCATCATAACATTGCATTTGCATAGCCTCAAGGATCATAAGCATCTTGGTTCCCTTTGCCTTTGGGTGGGACCTCTTGTGAGTGGTTTGAGATCACCAAGCATGCTTGAATTGTATATTATTTCTTTTCTCATTTTTATTAACTCAAAAGCACAAAAAATATGTCACTAACATTTCTTGTTTGTAGCTTGAGCATTCATAAGGTCAAAAAGCTTCTAGGAGATCCTATGTGCAATGATGTCAAGAGAAGATGAAAGCAAGCATGGTAATGGTTCCCAAAGCTCTAATCCATAAAATATTCTTCCCAAGTATCTCAATTCATCATTTTGATCAAAGCAAGTCAAGGGGTTTGAGGTTTGTTTCCCAAGGAAACCCTAATTCATCTGTTCATCAATTGTGCCTTGCTCATGAAGCAACCTCAACCCATGGTCAAATAAAATCAAGGGAATTTATTTAATTCATCATTTCATGCATATTTTAACTTATTTGAGTGTCCTCAATCATCAATTCATCAAGATATGAGTGTGGACTTGAGAAGTTAATCAGTCAATTCATCTGACTATTTTGAAATACACTGAGATCTAACTTTTTATGTGTTCGTCAAATGGAGATGACCCCAAGATAAAAAATGTTCTTAAGGACAATATAAACAACTTTCATGTTTATCAAAATTTGATTTGAAGCTTGGAAGGTCATCATCCATTCCAAGACATTATAGGTCATTTTGACTGAAACCCTAATTTTGGGTCAACTTCCCAAGAACATAACTCATTCATTTTTCATTATTTTAGGATGAGACTTAATTAATTGGAAATCTTATTGTGTCTAATTCAAATGTTATGTTGAGCAAAAGTGCAAAATCTCAAAAGAAATACATGTGATAATGCAAAACATTATAGGTCACTTTGGGCCAAATGCATTGAAATGTGAAAAAGTCCAACTTCAAGTGCCCATAACTTCTTCATTAAAAATCCAAATGATGCAAAATTTAAGTCCAAATTGATTTTTTTGGAAATGTCTACAACTATCATGTTGAAGATTTTATCATTTGGAGCTTGCATCATTGAAACAGAAGGGCTTGAACATTGGCCAAGTTTGGAAACTTCATATATGCATGTTTTGCACCCTACACTTCAAGCTCAAATTTCACTAATTTCCAAGGCACAATTGGAGTTTTGATCAACATAGCATTTGTTCCTTATGCAACAAGCTTTCTAACCATTACTCATAAGGTTGCATTTAGATTTTGGAAGCATCATTTTCGAAGACATGAAGAATTAAGTGCATTTTGTGAAAGCTATTCCAATTGCCATGCATTAGCTGATTACATCAAATGTACACGTCCATTTGCCTTTCACATGAACTCGGCAAGTTGTTTCAACCTTCATTGGGCCTTCCACATGCTCACACAGGCCCATGCAATTCAAAATCCATTTGCCATGCACACGAGTTAGCTCATGCATTTAGCTCTCTCCATCTATAAATACCATGCCTTGCCTTCACAATTCTTCAACCTAATGGCGCCTAAATCCCTGCTGAATTGAATCCCCACCCATACCAAAGGAACAAACTTCATTTTTCTCCAAAATTTTCAGATCTGAAATTCAATTGCATTGGTTGAATTTTAAGATCTAAAGTTCCTAAGCCTCTTCACTTTGATCCATTGAAGCTTCTGTTTGCAAAAGGAACCAAAGAGAGTGACTCAACTCTTCACAATCCAAAGGTTTTGCTCCACTGAAATTTGCTTCGAATCTCATCATACTTTGCTCAATTTGCCTTGATCTTGTGTTGTCTGAAGTCCTCTCTATAGAGGCATCATTATTATGTGCTTAATTGTTGAAATCGAGCAAGTTTAGTTGAACACCACCAAACTTCCATCTCTGATTTCTCTCTTAATAGGAATCTAGAGTGGAATTGAGTGGCATAGGAGTGATGTACATCATTTCACCTTTCGAATGGTGCCTGGATCGTGCATTTTAGTTAACATTTGAATCTCTGCATTTTTGAACTCTCACCGGAGCTTGCCGAAGAAGACGGTGGCGCTGGCCACCGTCCGTTTGCCAGATCCAATCTGAGCCGTGCGATGCATTCTCCATATTTAATCTCCATGCTTCATTGTTATGACTTTTCTTTAATATCCATGTGGTTGCATTGACTGTGGAATACGCTAGGCGCGCGCTTGTGGATCCTTGGATCTGTCAGCTCAATTAATGAGCTCAGATCCAAGGGCTCAAGCTTTTTTTCCTTTTTTTAATTCTGATTTTATTTTCTATTTCATTTTTAAATTTCATTTTCTAAAATTCATATCTCTTTTATTATTGGTCCAAAAATTATGGGACCAATTGCATTATTTCTCTTTTAATTTCTAATTTCTAAAAATGATTTTTAATATTTTTTATTTTATCATTTTCTATTTTTTTAGTAATTTTCTCTTTTTTGGTTATTTTTAATTCATTTTAAATAGTTTTTAATTTTAAAAAAATACAAAAATATTTTCTCAACCTCTTTGAATGATGATAGATCTATGAAAAATATTCTCATCAATTTATTAATTGATTTGGGATTTATTTGAGATTTTAGTTCAATTAGGTTATTTTTATTCATTTTTAATTGATTTAAAATAGTTTCTGACTTTTAAAAATGCTGAAATTTTTTGTCAAGCTTTGTTTGACCTTGTTGGACTTGGGATAATTCACTTGGATTTTTCAAAGTTGATTTGAAGTGAGTTTGAAGTTTGACCTTTCTTTAATATTTTAATTCAAGTTTTATTTTAAATATTAAAAATGCCAAAAATATTTTGTTTATTTCTTGACTTCCAATCTTCATTTTGCTTCTGTTTTCTATTGTTTGACCTTGATCTTCCCTATCTTTGGTCAACATTTATTGATTGATACATTCCATTTCATTGCATGCACTTTAATTCTTCATTTATAATTCTTCTTATTCATCTCCTTCTTTTTCTTCTTTTCTTTTCTTGATCAATGAGTTAAAGGTTGATAGTTAGCATTGATTAGGGAGGTTTAATCTTCCTTGATTCAAATCTAGTTCATCTTGATCACATGATCAAGTGAATGGCTTTGCATTAAGGATAGATTTCTTTCTAAATCATGCAAAGGACTTAAACCAATACAAGATCATTTCTCTTCTTCTTTTTGGCATGGCAAGTTGTTGGAGTTTGATTCATTAATCCAGACCTCTAACTTGTGTTGTTGCCTACATTATTATTGACCGGCCTCAGATAGTTGTGACTTCTACATAAGTCCAATTACGATTGCTTAACATAGCGCTAAATTTGCCTTATGGCACACTAACTACTAACACTAACCATTAACAATTAATATTTACTTTTTGCTCTTTACATTTATGCAATTTACTATTCTTGTACATATTATTCATTTGCTTTTCCCCCTTTGCTCATTTGAGCACATGTTTATGTTTATACAATTTGCCTTTTGCTCACTTGAGCACATAATTGTGTATATATTATTGTGCTTGTGTTTTGTTTTGATTGTTGTGGACCAAATGCAAAGAAATGGACAAATGGATTTAGTTTCTAGGACTTTACCTATGCAAATTGGAGTAAAAGGACCTTAATGGTGAAGATGGATTAGAAGGACCAAACCTCTAAACTCACTCTTGTCCATTCTTGATTTGCTTCATAAAACTTTTGATGTGTGTGCTCTTGTGCTAGGGAATTCTATGAGAGCTCAAATTGAAGAACCATTGCCATGTTCATCCAAAGTGAAAGATACAAGATACATTGAGGATCTCTTAAGAGGCTTGTTTGATTGTTGCTTGAGCTTACTATTATTTTGCTTGCATATTCCAAAGGATGGAAGCTACTTGGATCATCAATATGATCTCAAGAGAGGAACTCCATTTGTGGTCTTGTTTCTTATCCCTTATCTCTTGTATAATTAGGACTTTAGCCATTCTTCTTCTTCCCTCCACTCTAACCCAAGCCAAAACTTTTGTGCAAACATTTAACACTTCTTTTCAAACATTAGAAACCTAAGCCTTATGCTTTTGATCTTCAAACTATATTTTCATAACACTTATTTTGAATTGAACTTTTAAATCAACTTTGACCATATTTTGTAAATACATTTCATTGGTAAATATAACCCATTCAAATGTCTTTTTGTGGTTTCAATGGCCACCTTCTTAATCAAAACTTTTCACAAACTTTATCTATTAGGTTTGAGTTATCCTTGAGGTAGATATAATACTCACCTATATCCTTAGTGATGGACAATGAGTCTTCCATGCTTATTATAGGGTTAACCCCTCATTAGCATGTTGAAGCTATCCTCACATGGTGGATTTGTGGTTTTAGGTTGAGTTTTCTCCCTTGGATAACAAAAGACCTTAAGGCTTTTGGACCAATCAATTCACCAACTCATTTTGAGATTTTTACCCCAAACTACGAGGTTTTGATCCTAATCTTTTTTAAGATGGTACGTAGGCAATGGGTTTATCCATCCAAATACAAAAATGTAAATAACTTGTATATTCTCTTCTCATCTCTTCAATCATGTTTGAACAAATAATTTTTCACAAAATACCAACCTTACAACAAATGTGAAAAGGGCTCCCTAGGAGTACCTAGGATGTTTTGGATGCTTAAAACCTTCCCATTGCATAACCAACCCCCTTACCCAGATCTCTGACATTTTTACTAGTTTTTGATTCGATAAAACTTTTAGGTTTTTGTTCGCTTTTTAACCATTCCTTTGGATAAATAGAAGTGCGGTGGCGACTCGACTTGTATGGTTTACCTTGGATTTAGTCAATATCTCTAATGGTAACGAATACCCCGCTACAGGGTCCATCTACTTCTTTTCCACTTCTCAGTATAACGACATTTGCATGTCCCTTCGGATTAGGTTGCGGCTGTCCAGGAAATGTTCCAGCTGGAGCGGATGTAGATGCTTGATGTTGAGCCACTTGTGAAATCTGTGTTTCAAGCATTTTATTGTGGGTGGCTAAGGCGTCTACTTTATTCGCTAGTTGTTTAAGTTGCTCGCTAGTATGTATGTTTTGGTTCAAGAAGTCCTTGTTTGTTTGAGCTTGAGTAGCTATGAAGCTTCCCATCATCAACTCGAGATTTGACTTCCTAGGCATGTTAGGAGCATTACTAGCTGGTTTTTGATATCCAGGCGGAACAAACAACTAGTGTTTGGCCAGGTGCATAAAGGGCATTGTTATTCTTATACGAGAAATTGGGATGGTTTTTCCAACCAGGGTTGTAAGTATTTGAATAGGGATTTCCTTGTGTGTAGTTCACTTGATCGGTTGGGACTCCTACTAATATTTAACATTCTTATGCAGTGTGTCCAGGGTTTCCACATAGCTCATAGTTTGGAGTTACAGCGGCCACGGTGGCTGCGGGTGGTATGGTCGAGTTATCTAGTTTTTGGACAAGGGCATCTACCTTTGCATGAACATGGTCAAGGCTACTGATTTTGTACATTCCACCCTTAGTCTGGGACTTTTCCATTGGAGTTCGTTCACCTCCCCATTGGCAATGGTTCTGGGCCATGTTTTCAATGAGTTGATAGGCTTCGGTGTATGGCTTATCCATAAGTGCACCGCCCGCGGCAACGTCTATTGTAAGTCTTGTGTTGTACAGAAGCCCATTATAAAAAGTGTGAATGATCACCCAGTCTTCTAGACCGTGGTGTGGACATATCCTCATCATGTCCTTGTATCTCTCCCATGCTTCGTAGAGAGATTCCACATCTTTTTGCCTGAATCTGTTGATTTGAGCTCTCAACATAGCAGTTTTGCTCGGCGGAAAGTATCGGGATAAGAAGACGTTCTTCAGCTCCTCCCACATTGTAACGGAGTTGGAGGGCAAGGATTGCAACCAAACCCAAGCTCTGTCTCTTAGAGAAAAGGGAAAAAGGCGCAGTCTTATCGCATCTTGAGATACACCATTCGCTTTTACAGTATCCGCGTACTACACAAACTTGATCAGGTGTTCATTAGGATCTTCTGTTGGATTTCCAGCAAATTGATGTTGTTGGACGACTGATAAGAGTGAGGGTTTCAGCTCGAAATCGTTTCGATTAATAGCGGGGGCAGCAATGTTGTTGTGGGGTTCTTGTTGAGATGGGTAGCGTAGAATTTAAGAGGACGATTCTGGGGTCCTTCTTCAGCCATGTTTGATTTTCCTTCTGACTTAAGAGGAAATGAGATATCGGGAATACTGTACTTTTGTTGATATTCATGTATTCGGCGTCTCACGTATAGGAAACGCTCTAATTCAGGGATTGGTGGTGCTAAGTTATCGCCTTGTGAGCGAGTACTTGGCATACAATCAGGGAAAGAAAAAGGAGAGAAGATAAGTTTTTGTTTTTACCTTAGTCTATACCGTGCAACGGAAGAATCACACTATTCGACTAAAACAGGTCCCCGACAACGACGCCAAAAACTTGATGCTTCGTCTGGTTATATATAAAATATAGTCTGTCGGGTACTTGACTGCAAGTGCACAGTCTAGTCGCTTTAGTTTTAAAAGATATCGATCCCACAGGGACCTATGGTCAAATTAGTGCTGCTAACGTCACTATGTTTAGCTAAGGGAATTGATTAGTAAGAGTTCGAGGGTAATATAGTAAATCTAAGGGAAATTTTCGGTTTTAAGAAAGAATTAAAGGAAGGAATCAGTATGCAGCGCATTAATCGTCAGGGATTCGATAAGTCATCGGTGAATAGTTTAAATGACAAATATCTCTCAGTAGAAAATGTTTATTTAAAAGACTTTATCTCACACTCTCGTGGTTGTTGACTTGGCCTATAACTTTAAGTCAAAATGTACGCTCTCGCTGTCCCATTTGAAGTCAAAATTACTTTTTGAAAATAAATAAATTCTAATTGTTTTTAAAGTGCTCTCGCTGTTTTTAAACCCAATGCCTAATTTTTACTATCCAGCTCGAGCCTCACGCTCTCGCGATTGTTGGTTCTCACCTTAGTTAATTTCCCACTCTCGTGGCAAAAGCGTATTAAATAGCTTTTCATGCTTTTGTGATAAAGTTAATTAAATTCATATTAAAAACTTCAGCCTAAAAGGTTATTTGAGAAAAAGGGCTTTCACCGGTTATTATTAAATCCCATCAAATTAAGTTGCTACATACCGATACCGGTAGTTTAGCCGGACATATTAATTAAAGCAATCGTACGGCATAAATAGATTAACTCAGGGGCAAACATGCTTATAACAATAAATGGGCAATAATAATAATAATTCAATGAAAACCTGGAGATCGAAGTACAGAGTATAGCGATTCTTGGAGCACTTGAGCAGTCCTCCATAAGTCGGTAGGCTTTGCTTCTTCAATACAGATTACTACTTAAAATTAAATAAAGTGTAGTAGTTCCCCAGTGTAGGAAACTACTACTATGGCTAACTGGAAAACTAACTGAAAAAGGGAAACAACAAGGCAATGGAAACAAGGTTATCGGAAAGAAAAGAAAAAATGCTGAATGCTAAAAACTGGAAATTAAATTGCAGAGCATCAAATCAAAGTAGGCGTCCCCAATTTTTCCCAATTGAGTCCTTTATATAGTGTCCATTAGGTCTTGGTAGTTGAGGAATTCAAGGAACACTTGGTCTTGAGAGAGGAAATCGTGGGAAAAGTTTGTTGGAGGAAATATAGGCACTTTTAGGTGCCTGTTGCTGACTGCTTCAAAGCGCAGTTTGTGGCCGTGTGACGGTCGTCATGGGCCTGTGACGCTCGTCACAGTCTGGGCCGTGACGAGCGTCATGAATGTGTGATGATCGTCACATCAACAAAATTTGCTTTTTTCTGTTCTTCTGGTTTTTCCATGCTTTTTTACTTGTTTCTTCTTCTTTTTCTTCCTTTTCTTCATTTTTCTCTTTAGTGCATGGAGATTCAAATACCTGCAAAAACAACACGAATACTTGCGCAATAATCGGGATATTAATCGGAACAATGTGATTTCTGAGTGTAAATTAAGGCATTTATCTGATGTGTTTTCGCGTTATCAGTTCTCCATGATGTCGTCTTTGTGCCAGATTATAAGTCTCTGATGAACCGTCGAAGGTACCACTCCTATCCCATGGATACATTCTCGACCCAGGAGTAAATTGAAATTAGCTTTGGAGTATATTACAATGAACAATGTTGAGCGTGTTGTTGTGCCCACAACAAGATCGACCTGGACAACACCAATTATATTGTTGGTTTTCCCTTCATAGTTTGATAGGATCATGTTGTGTTGTCGAAGATCTTCGTCACCCTTTCCCATTTTCTTAAATAGAGTATGGGGCATTACATTAACCGCAATGCCCCCGTCGACGAATACCTTATTTACCATTATTCCATCAACCTTCGCCCTGATGAATAAAGGCTTTAGATGATACATGATCCCTGGGCTGGGTCTTTGTTGAAAAGTATATCTTCGGCAAATATTTTTATATCGTATCCACAGAGATTGGTTGTTATTACCGCCGTTCTATAATCCAAATTGTTATAAGTTTGAAAAGTAACAAAGTTGTTTTGTTTGGAAAATTATCTTGTTGGTAAATGTCACTAAAAACAGTAAAATGGTTTTAATCAAATGTAAAAGCTTGGCAAGATTGGAGTTCACTATTCTAAATGCTTATGATTCCTTATGATAACTATATAGATTTAAGATTATTGATGATTTTCAAGTATCCTCTCAAAGTCATTTATGTCTAAATGATATTGTGATAATCACTATATTGATCCTTAGACGATCTCTCCACCTAACTATCAATATAGAAATCTTTAATGTTTAATACCAAAGAAGAGTAATGAATAAACCTATCTCTACAACTTTTTCACTACTTGAAAATCTGATTTATGTCAAGACTCAAATAATCTCTTTCAACAACTACTCAAATCTGGTTTTCAATTTAGGGCAAAAATAGTATTCAATACATCAACAATCTTTATCATATATAAAAGTCAAATGGAATACATAAACAAATGAGAATAGCTACTACCTCCAATCTTGACAAAATGGAGTTTAGCTCCTCATCATCATTGTTACAAAGCAAAATGTTAATAGAAGAAAAACTCTGTTTTTCTCTCTTACAAAAAATATCTCAATGTGTGAATAATAATGAATAATCCTAGAATAATGTGTTCTCCTCTCCTAAAAGAGTTGACATTTCCTTAATTGATCATTTCCATCCAAAATAGAAAAGCTATTCCAAGACAGACACCAAAATGGCAAAACAGTTGGTCATGAATTACAGCAACCTTGACCCAAAATCAGCTTGCTGGATTCGCAACCTTCACGGCGCGAAGGCAGTTCGCGGCGCGAACTGAAGCTTATCCAGCTTCCTTGCTTTGCAAGCCTCATCCAAAATCTTCCAAATTGTGATGTTGCATTCCAAAAGCTCTTTCATCTAAAAATTCTAAAAAAACTAATAAATCTGTGAAATAACTATTTAAAACAAAATAAATTAAATCTAATTGCATTTATACAAATTAATAAGAATAAAAGTGTGTAATTACATTAAAGTTTGGTAAAAGGGACCAATAAAATGATATAAAAAATAGTACTAATTGGTCCCTAACAGTCTCTCGAACATGGCTTTCTATTCCTCCACTACGCCGCTATCCTTGACGTAGTAGCACAGAGGTTTCCCTCCAACCGTTTCATCTGGCACAAAGTATTCTTCTGTTTTAGAGACTTCGGATACCATGTCGTATTCATTTAGAAATACCGATACAATGCCGCAGTTTACAACGAAGTCATCACCATAGATGTCATCATTGGTTTCGTTGTACATTTCTTCGTCAAACTCCTCGTCGGACAGGGGGGAGTGTTCGGGCTCTCCTTCCTCTGGTTGAGGGGAGTACTCAGGTTCTTCTTCCTTCGATTCGCCCCGTCCCTTGGCTGTTTTTCAACCTGTGACGAACATTTCACACTTTGGGAGGATACCATTGCTTTCTTCCCCGTTGAATCAACAGTCATGGCCATTGTCGGGTTCACCACCATTTTTCCTTGTCCTAGTCCCAATACCTTTGGTATCCGTTTCTTTTGTCCAGAGGTTTCCACGGGTTTCAAATATGGAGATGTGACATCCCTCCCAGCTTTTTTGTTCCGCAAGTAACGCCTCCATTATGTCTTGGTCATCAGATTCTTTCCTTTGTAGTTAGGAGATACCATGTATCCCGTTTTCTTATCTGGAGATGATATTTCTTTCTCCAACACTCTCCACTTTGGTTTCTTGGCCCCTTTCTAGCTGACAGACTCTATCCACTTTTCTTACGGAATGTCGGTCGGCGGGATGAAAGTCTTTGGTCGGGGACGTTGAAACTGACTCCTATATTCTTTGTTCCGTCGAGGTGCTCCATGCTTGTCAAACACAAATCATAGGATGACAAGTTTCTCTTCCTTCAAAGCCTTGTTGTCAGCCTCTAATTTCTCGGTTGTTTTCTCGTCGAACACCACACTGCACTTAGGGAACAGCAGAGCCTTTGACCCATTCACTCTACACTTCTCTTGGAAGTCTGATAAAATTTCACCTGGTTAGGGGTAGGCCGACTCCAATTGCCTTTCGACCTTATTTCCGAAACCCTTAGTAGTTTCGACCATCAACACTTCAAAATATTCAGCTAAGGATGCTGCCTCGGAAGCCTCCACGAGAAAATCAGAAGTCTCTACCTTCATGCATTTGAGATGCTCTGAGTATAAAGCTTTTTCTACCTTCAGAGGATCAAAGTCCACCTGCATTTTTGGCCTTTCGCCAAATTGAAGCATTCCTTCTTTCAAAGCCTTTTGCATCAAATCCCTAAAAAGAACACATTGGTGAGTTTTGTGACCAAGGAAATTCTGAAATTTACAGAATCCCATTTTCTTATTTTGTTCTAGGGGGGATCTTTTAAATCCTAGGGGATGATAATTTGACCGTCTTTCACTCACAGATTAAAGATCTCGTCGCACTTAGACACGTTGAACGTATAAGTCTTAGCTACATATTTATTTGTTTTCTCAGCTTCGATGGGGTTTTTTCCATTCGAAGGCTTTACAACCTTACATGCATATGGAGGTCCGGGCTTAAGCTCCACCACATTAACCTCGCTTTTGTCGATTAAATCTTCGTCATCGAAAGAACAACCTTCAACTGCGATCTAGGATATTTTTTCTTTCTTATGATATCGACCCATTTTGGTTTTCTCAGCTTTCAGGCGTTCGATGCATCGAACTCTGTCAGCCAATTGGGCCATATCTCTAAGATACTGAGTGTCCAGCTTTTTCCTTATAGAATAATCTAAACCCCTGGCTTCTATATCGACTAACTCATGCTCAGGGACTTGAGTAAAGCATCAGGCTTTCAACAGTCTAAACCTGTTTAGGTACTGATCAACTGACTCATCAACCTTTCGTTTAACACTGGCTAGTTCTTTGAGGCTAATCTTTGATTGCCCCATGTAAAATTGTTCATGGAACAATCTCTCCAACTGTGTCCACGTTTAGATCGACTGTGAAGGTAGCATTGTGAACCACATAAACACATTTTTTGTAAGAGAACTTGGGAAGTATTTTAACTTCAAATCCTCATTGTTCTCTATGTCGCCAGCCTCAGTCTGATACCTGGTAGCGTGTTCGACGGTCCTCAGTGTCCCCAGCGAACTTGGTAAATTTCGGGACCTTCCATCCCCTAGGCAGTTCTGTCTGTAAGACAAATTCTGGAAAGGGTGAAGAGTAGGTCGGCCGATGTAGGCATGGGCTTATTCTGTTTCGTACTATGATCCGTTCGATGATAGCCTCTAGGTTTTGCTCCCCAACGGTTGCCTCGTGTCGAATCTGCCTGACCATATGGTCGAGATCCTGGTTTTTGTTAACCATAACCACGGGGGCCTTCGTGTCACCCTTGGGATCTGTTCGAATTCCTGATATTCTTGTTCGACAGTATCGTCCTTCATTTCCTCTTGTCGGACCGGGGTTTCCTGTCGAGGAGGAGGCATAGGATTCCAACGAATCGGCGCCCTTGGAGCCCCCAAAAAGTCTCTTATCCTGGTCATTTGAGTTTCCAATTTCTGGTAACTCTATGTTGAATTTTGGATCAAAGGCCTCAAGATGGTACCCATTTGCTGAGTTAGCATATGTATCATTTCATGGTTACTCTCGTTCATCTTTTGTCTCATAACGACGACAGAACTCGACGTAAAAGTTGGGACCGACTAGGACGCTGATCCAAAACTTAGGGGTCGACCGAATGGGGTTGCCAAAGCTCCTAACCCCTGGTAATGTGGGAATGGCGATGAGTATGTTTTGCTTAAAGTCGAACCGATATTATGCATACTTGCCATAAAATCAGTCGGCATTCCTAACGTCCTGTGCATGAGGACTGTAAAACTGGACATATATTTCCCAGAAGTTCCCATTGTTGTTGGTGTCGGAGTTTGTGGCTGACACGGTTTCATAATTGGACCTATAAACGTTGTCGAAACCGCTGACGCCACGCTGGAACCGACATCGTCCGTCTGTGACATCGTTGTGTTTCCTGCCGAAGACGTCCCTTTGTGTGGTCGAGGAGACGTCATTTTGCCACTGCGTAGTCGCATACACTAAACACTTCGGGGTTCCACCAGGTGTGCCAATTTATTTTTTGCCAACAATCTCTAGCCTTCCTATGAAAGGGTTACTTGCAGGAACGACTACAAAGTCCTGGACTTAGTGTTGAGTGTATAATGGTTTAGTAAGAAATGTCTTTGGAATGTTTAAAAATGGGTGAATATAACTCTTGGTGAGTTGGAAATGCAGTAAAGTAAACGCAATAAAAGACCAAAATCTGGTGAAAGTAAAGGCAATAAGGTAAAGACAATTTGGTAAGTTTAAATAACTGATGAATATAACTGGAGGCAAAGGTATATTTTCTGTAGGGAGATGACTCTTTTCTCGTAAACGATTTGGTATTTCAAGTGTACTCCTACTTGCAAATGCTAAAAATTCCACCTTTGAAATGATCCATAACACTTACTTAAATACTAATAAAAAGTAACTGTCGGGAGGTTACGAACCTATCTTGAGATGACACGTGTCAGCCCATTTCTCTCGTGTACATAAATAACTGCCCACATTTCGGCCACCCACAATCACTCCTCATCATGGAGATACCCTTCGACTTCGACTGGCCCTTTTAATGTCAACCCATGGATTGTCCAAATTCTCGTCGACCTCATATTCCGACGGACTTCCTAGTCGAGTATGTTTTACCTTCTTTGGCTGAAATTTGTCAACTAACACCTGCACCCTTAACTATGCGAACCCCCCATTTTTGCGAACTTTTGCGGGGCATGCTTGTATATTACCCATACATACACTAACTTGAGCATTGAAGTGCTAAACTTTTGCTTACACCCTCTCTGGTCACCATAGATCTATAACCACTGCACCAAAACCTTAAATGTGGTGATCGTCATCAATATAACATCGATTTCCTATTCTAGTATAGAATAACGGTGTGGTATTTAGGAATTATCTTTTGATTCTCACAAACTTCACTTTGATTTTCTCGAACTTCTCAAGCAATGTCGTCGCAATCGTTTTTGTTTCAACTCCAATCAACCATAAATGTTTGCCTTGCTTCTCAAATAGCTGGTTCGAAAGTAGGTTGCACTTGTATATCTCCAGATGATTCTTGATTGAATATTCACATTCTTCTAATAACGACCAACTAGTTATTTTTCGTCATCAATGAAAATCCCTAGGCTTCATCTATGATTCCTCAATGACCGCTTTAAAAGACTCATCCAATTCCTCCTTCACTAATACAGATTCCCATACCTCATGATTCTCTTTCTCGCGCGCAAATTAAGATTCTTCTTTTGCAACATCATGTATTGGTTCCCTTGTTGTTTTATCTTCTCCAACATCTTCAAGCTTATATAGGAACTCCAAATATAACAAACTTCGCTTGAACATCTTCAACCTTTTACAACAAAAAAAATGCGAGACTTTTTTGCGTAGAATAAAATAAGGAGAAGATTCCAATTGAGATTGAAATGGTGTTAGAGGTTTTGCAACACGGTCATTTGAAGTTATCCCAGGGTATGCTCTCATCAACGTCAATTCACAATTTTCAATAACTTAAGAATTTCCAAGGAGGAGTTGTCTTCCTCACTGTGACAACAAATCACCTTCATATAACTCTAGTGACATAGACAATATACGTACACCACCTAGAGATTAGCGTCCAAGAAGGCCACCTTCTTCCCATCAATCGCTGAAGAGACCCAAACATAACTCTGCATAACAGGATATTACCCCACATAGGATGAACCATATCATAAGAGAAATCATTGGATGCCATATTCCTAAGTCTTCGAAAAACAACCACAAAGTTGGAAAGTTATAATGGCACTAAAGACCCTGACAAACACGTCAAATGCATGGACGTTGTACTAGACTACCACTAAGCC
This sequence comes from Lathyrus oleraceus, assembly GCF_024323335.1. Classification (NCBI taxonomy): domain Eukaryota; kingdom Viridiplantae; phylum Streptophyta; class Magnoliopsida; order Fabales; family Fabaceae; genus Lathyrus; species Lathyrus oleraceus. The sequence goes on along the minus strand of NC_066583.1, from coordinate 366,912,313 downwards.
AAAGGAGTAGTGAAGTGCAAGATTTTTATTGTCACCTTGGAGGAAGCTGTTATGACTTCATTCAAAGCCTGGGAAGAGAACTCCATAAAATCTCGGAGAATATTGCGTGATGATTTCAAATCCCATTTCAAAATATGAAAGTGTTGACCCAGACAATGGCGGTCCTTAGTGTCATTCGTCAAAGGAAGAAGAAGACCTTACGAGAATACAATGGAAGATTCACTAAATTTTTTATCTTCGAGAAATGATTGGGGGCCAAACTCCATGTTCAGGAAGAAGTTGGGATTAGAAGAACCATTGATTATGGGTGATCTACTTGCCTGAGCTCAACCATACATCAACTATGAAAAACACTACTGACTGAAGATGTGGAGATGAACAAGACATCCAAAAGGCATGAGATAACAATTTTCACGGGGAGGTGGGATAAAAGGAGTAATAAGAGACATTGGTCTCATTTCTTAGAGTATACCTCCATTTAACACGTTCATGGAGAGAGTATTGCAATGTCAATAAATAAAATCAAGGAAGTCGAGGTGAGATACCTTCAAGGTGTGAAGGAGTAGGCACACGTTGCCAAAATAAAGTTATATAGATTTCACAAATGTCATGGACATGAGACTAATCAATTCATCTATCAGAAGGATGAAATTGAAGACTTGGTAAAGAAAGAAATACATGGTAGATACACCAAAGAAAACAACTAAATATGGGACAATACGAGTCATTGTGATTCTCCACAGAAAGTTACATGTTAGAGTGAATCCCTACACATAAATCTTTCCCCTCATCAGGGGTGCTACATCATATATGAAGGAAGTAAACGCACTTGAAAGAACTAGGGGAGAAATAGAAACGAAAAGGAAGACTATAGTAAAGGGAAAACAACCCTTCATAACATCCATCTCGAGAGGATACCATTTTATTTCATCTATCACCAAAGGGTTTCCACCATCGAATATGCCATCTAAGGGAACCGAAAAAGGAAAACAGAAAAGTTGTTGTTCATCAATCGGAATCAGGAACCGACTTTATACAAGAGCGGTGAATGACTCATTCTAGACTTTAGAGACATAAAGAAAGAAGGAGGTATATCCGAAGAAATATTTTCATTGGTAATAACAACGACCATGACCAATTTTGACGTATCACAAATCCTCAAGAATTAGGTCAAGAAAAACGTCAACCCAAAATTAGTCCATGTGGAACGGGTGATCACACATTTCAACCAGTGTCGGTCCAACACATGTTGAGGCTCGAGGCAAATTGGAAAAAACATATTTAAAAAATATTTAATTAAAATTATTATATTTAATAATAAGTAAAATCAAGACACATAATCACCGACAACTGCATCGAAAGTGTAATATGCAAAGCACACATAATGCTACAAAACACTCAAAATACTAACAATCTTACTAATTAGCCATATCTCACATTATAAGCATGTAGGGGTAGGGGTGTTCAAAACTGAACCAACCCAATAGAAAATCGCAAACCGAACCAAACTAAAATCGAAACCGCAAAAAACGTATTTGGTTCGGATGTGTTTGGGCCATGTTTTAACAAAACCGCATGGTTCGGTTCGGTTTGCGGTTTGTATTATGCAAACCAAACCAAACCAAACCAAACCAAATCGAATCAAATTGCATTATGTTACAATCTAAATTTCACTTAACTCACCCCCAACCTAAATTTAAACCTATTATACCTTAGTCTTACGATTACGAACAATTTTCTCTTCCTCACACTTAGAGTTTCAGTTTAAGCCTTCTCAAATCTCTCATTGTAGTATCGCGTCTTCTTCGCTAAATACATCTTACATCTTCTTATCTAATCTCTACTCTCTTATATTCTTTATTTTCCAGCCTCTCATTTTTATGCAAGAGTTCTCCCTTCCAATTTCGTTTTTATCGCGCCTCTTCTTGTTTAATCTCTCATCTCTTATGTTCTTTCTTTTTCATCTTCACTAATCTCTTATTTCCTCTATTTTTTCATTATAATGTTTTTGATACTGTTTATGCTATTGTTTTATGTTTATTATTCCACTTTTGTTTAATCTGATTTTTAGATATTAAATGGGAAGTTGTTGTCCAAATATGATGAATTTTGTTGGTATTTGATAGTGGATGAATGATTAAATATAAAATTATATTGTCATCAATATGTGTATGTATGACTCAATTTTGTTGTTGTAAAAACTCAAACCAATCGAACCGAACCAATCCGCATTAGTTTGATTTGGTTTGGTTCAGTTTTATTTCTAAAACCCAACAGAACCAAAATCAAACTGAATGTCTTTTTCTCTTGCGATTCAGATAACTTTTTGCGTTAAAATCGTTCAAACCACACCGTAAACACTCATATATAAAAATATTGTATTAAAATTTGAAAGCATATAAAAAAAGAAAAATTAAAGACTCTAGGCATACGACTATATGACCTTACCCTAAACCGGTTCTAATTCCAACAACATTGATGATTAAGTTTTTATAATTTTAATTTTAATTTGTTTACTACTCTCTCCATCCAATGAGTGATCCATTTGGAATAAAATAGTGTCTCAAATAAATGATCAATTTCACTTTTCAATATATTTTTTCCAATTCTATCATATAATTAATATCACTTTTATCATTCTCAATACATGATAAGTATACTTTAATAAAAATATTATTATCTTTCTTCATTTATATTATTACTATCTCTTTTAAAAACAAAATTAACATGGAGCATTTAATGAAATGTTTTTCCTTTTAGGAGGCAACAAGTTGTAAAAAGAAGAGCCCGTAAAAAGAAGTTGTAAGAAGAAGAGATTCCGTGATTGGCAACTGGGAATGGAAGTCTTTGTGACTTGATATTCATGAACTGGAATCTACGTGACGTAACGCATTACACTCACTCAAACTCAAAGAATCGTTCAATTTCAACGCCGGCTAGTATTGATTATTGCCACTTGCATATTACTATTATTCTCGAACAAAATTATTACTACTATTGTCCTTATTAATATTCTTACTTGGCGTCATACAATATGTCACCCCTTATCCACTTTTACACTATCTTTTCCTTTTTTCAACTTTTGTTTTGGGCCATATTTTTGAGATTTAAGCTTTTTATTTATTTATTATTTCTGGTCAATTTGAAGGTCAAGAGAACGTCAATTTTATTTTAAAATTTTAATTTTAATTAAACATTTTAAAATAATACTTTTTTCAATATTTATTATTAAAGATTTATTTTCTTAATTTATCTTGATTATAGTCGTTTTAACTTTTTGAAAATTATGTGTAAACTAGTATTATTTTAACATGACAAAATAAATAAAAATATATTAAAATACAATTTAATTATGATAATATTTTATAAAATTCTATTTAAATAATATTTAATATTTAATAAATATAAAAATAAAATAAAATATTTATTATTTCACATATAAAATGTTGAATAAATACTTACAAATTTATAACTAAAATGATAGTTTAATTATATTATTTTATATATTTAAAGAGGCGACTGTTTTTTTATACAAAAAGGTCTAAGCAAAAAAAAAAAATCAACGTAAAATTAGATGGAGTAAAGAAATACACCTAATCATCTATAAGAACTTTCATAATTTTAAGAGGAAGTTCATATATCACATGCGTATTATAAATAAATAAATATATATTTTGTTGGAATTAAATCTAAAATATTGAGTAGTGTCAAATCAATCTTAAGAAAAGAGTTAGTGTTTATCGAGAAAAGGAATAAGATGAATTTTCTATCAAATTTCTCTCTGCTCACAAAATGTGCTTATTTATTCTTTTACAACTGCAAAATTCAAGTCTTTACAATAATAGAGGTTACTCCTTATTTATAGATTTTGCTTGCTTTCTCCCTAAGCAAAGCCCAAAAACAAAAGTTGGAAATACTGCAAAAATTATAAAATTAGGTTTAAAATCAAATTCATGTCGAGGTTAGCTCCTCGACACTTCGACACTTACACAATTTCGACACAAAGCAGTTCAACGACAACAAAGTCTGTCAAAAATACTACTTTGACACAGAATTACAATTCAACACACCACTAATTCATTATGTCCAAGCTATCTACATTCATCATATATCTTAACTTCTTGAATACTTCTACCTGCACTCCTTTCATCATGATATCTGCAATCTAATTCTCAGTTCTGCAGTGTTCCAAGTTCAGCTTCGATTCTTCTACTTGCTCTCGAAGATAATGGAACCTCATTTAGATGTGCTTGCTTCTTCCATGCGCTATCAGATTCTTTTCCAGATTGATAGCATACATGTTGCCAATCTTCATGGTAATCGTTCCATGATTCTTTCCTGTAATCTCTTCAACCAAATTCACCATCCATGTTGCTTGACATGCACAAAGAGAAGCATCTATGTACTCTGTTTCACACGACAACAATGCTACTATTGGTTCCTTTCTTGAACTCCAAGCAAATGTTGCACCACCTAGCATAAACACGTAGCCAACTATGGATTTTCTATCCTCATCATCACTACACCATCTTGAATCGGTGTAACCCACTAGCTTGCATTCTTTTCCTTCATCAGTTGCAGGAAACAAAATGCCATGGTCGAGAGTTTCTTTTAGATACCTTAGTGTCCTCTTCGTCGCTGCTAGGTGTGATACCCTTAGTTTCTGCATGAATATACTCACCATACCTACAATGTATGCTAGATCATGCCTTGTGTGACAAAGGTATCAAAGTGATCAAATGAGTCTTATATAATGTGTTATATCGACATCATCTTCATTTGTGTCTTTCAACAGTTGTAATCTGGGCTCAGCTGGAGTCGAAGTTGGGTTGCATTCTTGCATATCAAATCTCTTGAGTATTTCACCCATATATTTTCTTTAGTGCATCATCCAGCCTCTACTACTCTTGTAGAATTCAATGCCAAGGAAACATGAAAGATTTCTCAACTCTGACATTTCAAACTCCTCACTCAGGTTATGTTTGAAATCGTCGATCTCCTTCTTACAACTTCCTGTTATCAACATGTCATCAACATAGAGACATAGTATAAGCAATTCACTATTGCTTCTTATTACATATAGTCCATGCTCAGTTGTGCATTTCCCAAATTCCCTTTCCCTTAGGAAACTATCTATCTTCTTATTCCAAGCTCTTGAAGCTTACTTAAGTCCATACAGGGCTTTATGCCACATTTATACCTTGCTTTCTTTGCCATGTTTCATGAACCCAACTAGTTGTGCAACATAAATTTTGTCATTCAAGGGGTCATTCAGGAATGCACATTTCACATCCATCTAACATGCGTGTTAGTTGTTCATGTTTGCAAACACTTTGTCGAAGTCGATTCCTTCCTTCTAAAGAAATCCTTTCGCCACAAGTCTTGCCTTGTGTCGAGTTACCTCACCTTTGAGATTCAACTTCACCTTGTATACCCACTTCACATGGGTTTCCTTCTTGTATTAAGGCAAATCGACAAGTGACCAGGTGTTGTTGTCTTCGATGGACTTCAATTCCTCATTCATTGCTTTCACCCACTTCGAATCCTTTAATGCCTCAACTGCATTGACTGGTTCTACATCTGCATAGAAAGCATAGTGTACCAGCTCACCTTTATCATTGACCACATCATCTGATGTAATCACACATTCTCACAACCTTGCAGGCACGTGCCTTGTTCTTTGAGGTCTGCTTGTGCTTGCTTGACCTCTGACTTCTTCTTGTTTAACTTCTCTTTCGACTTCAATTGTTGGTTTTTCACATAAGATTCTCACTAAATCCTTCTTGACATTTTCAATCCAATCCCATTCCTTAAGCTCATATATGATCACGTCCCTGATGAGCACTACTTGCTTGTGCACTGGGTCAAACAACTTGTAACCTTCAGTCTAATGATATCCTATTAGGATCATCTAACTCGACTTGTCATCAAGTTTTCTTCTCAATGATCTAAGACATGTTTATGTGCTATAAATCCAACATATGACTCAAGCTAGGCTTGACACCAGACCAACATTCTTCTGGCGTAATTCCTTCTAACTTCTTTGTCGAACACCTATTCAAAATATATGTAGTTGCCGACACTGTTTCTCCCCATAATTCTTTGGGTAAATGCTTTCCTTTCAACATACTTCTCACCATGTCTATGATGGTTCTATTCTTCCTTTCCGCTGTTCCATTATGCTGTGGAGTGTAGGGTGACACTACCTCATGCACAATCCATTCTTTCTCACATAACTTTTCGAAGTCTTTCGATGCATAATCTTCACCATCATCAGTCCTCAGATTCTTGAGCTTTCGACCACTTTGTCTTATAGACTATAGATTTAAACTTGACAAATACCTCGATCACTTCACTTTTCTTCTTGATCAGGCAAGTCCATAATTATCGACTGAAATCATCTATGAATGTGACAAAGCATTTGTTACCTTTAATCGAATCCACCTGGATAGGACCACACACATCAGAATATATGACTTCAAGAATTGCCTTCGAATTTCGTCCTACATCCTTGCTAAAGTTGTTCTTGTGCTGCTTCGCCTGCATACATTCTTCACACACTTTATCTGAAATGTTGATTTCTGGTAACCCTGAAACCATATTTCTTCTTTTCATATATCTGATGTCTTTGAAATTGAGATGACCAAGTCTATAGTGCCATATCCATTCATCTTTTCTAGCTGCAGCTGCAAGGCACTTGAGCTTCATCACATTAAGTTCAATCCTGAAGGTTCTATTCTGAGACATAGGTGCCTTCAATATTAAACTTTCACCTAAGTTGAGAACTCTCACCATCTTGTCTTCGATCGACACTTTATAGTTCTTTTCGACCAACTGCCATATGCTGAGAAAATTACTTTTTATGCCTGGTATGTACAGTACATTGGAAATTATTGACCTCTTGCCATCTTTTTTCATAATCAGAACATCACCAATACCTTCAGCTGCTAAAGTATTGTCATTTGCAAATTTTACCATGTTCTTCATTGAGGGTTTCATGTTGGCAAACCAATCTTTCCTACCAGTCATGTGTGATGATCATCCTGAGTCCAAGTACCATTGGTCCTAGAATCTTTCTTCATCTCTTGTTGTGGCCATCAACAACATCTCCTATTCTTCATGTTTTGCAAACATTGCATCAGTTTCATGATTCTTTTACTTTTCAGGACAATCACTTGAGTAATGACCATACTTCTGACAAATGAAATATTGGATGTGATTTTTGTCAGGTTTTTTTCGAACACCACCTATTCCTCTACCTACAACACCGCCTCTTTGGTTACTTTTGTATGAGGGTCTTCTCTGATTCGACCATCCTCCTTTTTGCTGATTTTGACTTGTCGAATTGTTGTAGCCTCCTTTACCTTTGCTTTCGAGCTACTTCCCTTTGCATTTCTTTTCCTTTGTTGATTGCGACTGCAAAGCCACATCACTCTTCGACTTATCTACAACTCTTTCATACATTCTTTGTTCATGAGATTCAAGCGTCCCTTGAAACTCTTCCTTTGTTAATATTGACAAATATTTTGAATCTTCTATGGCTACTACCACGTGGTCGGACTTTAGAGCCAATGACCTCAAGATCTTTTAAACAACTGATCTTGATGTCAACACTTCTCCACATACATTGATTTGATTCACCAGTTTTGTAACCCTAGTGGAAAAATCACTTATGCTTTCATTGTCTTCCATCTGAAGCAATTCATATGTTCTTTTGTGAGTTTGTAACCTCATCTCTTTCACCTTCTCTCTGTCTCCAAATGATTTTTCAAGAATTTCCCATGCTTCTTTCGTTGATTCAACATCACTAACCTTTTCAAAATTATCAGAGTTAACACATTGATGGATTATAAAGAGAGCTTTATAATCTTTCTTCTTCAATTATTTGTGTGCAACTTTTTCTTCATCCATCGTGTTTTTTGTAAGCGGTGTCACTCCCTCTTTCACAAGATCCCAAAGATCTTGATAACAAAAAACAACTTTTATCTGCTTGCACCAATTCTTGTAATTTTGATTCTCCGGAATCTGAAGACTCACAGAAAAATGCATGTTCAGATGATTCTTCATGCTATGCTTCCAAGAATCGCTCAGTCAGTGCTCTGATACCATATGTTTGAATTAAACCCAAGACTTTGAGTAATTCCAAATCAATTTTTATGAACAAGATTCAATTGCACCAATCGAATTCCTTCTTGTTCTTCACTCTTCACTCGAGTGAATCAACCAACCTTGGTTGCAAGATTGTATCGCTGCATAATGGTGATGAAAAATAAGAAAAAAAAGATTGAATTGAGAAGAAAAGAGTTATGATTTATCGAGAGAAGGAAGAAGATGAATTTTCTACAGAGTTCCTCTCTACTAACAAACTGTGATTCTTTATGCTTTTGCAACTGCAAAATTCAAGTCTTTACAATAATATGGGTTACTCTCTATTTATATATTTTGTTTGCTTGCTCCCTAAGTAAAGCCCCAAAACAAAATCCCAAAATACCTAATTTTGTCAACACTACAAAATTAGGTTTAAAACCAAATCTATTTCGAGACTAACTCCTCGACACTTCGACATTCACATAATTTTAAGACACCTCATTTCGATGACAACAAATTCAACCGAAAATATTGTTTTAATACAAAAAATTACAATTCAATATGTATTATATTAACTAATAAATATGTTTATTTATTAATCAATTTAACTTTTTACACAAAAGGGTGGTGAATAAAAACAAATCGCCTCGTCTGACTTTTAACATGTAGTACTAAATAAAGTAACTTTTAGTACTCTACTTATTTATTTAGCCATTGTTTTTTTTTTGAAAAATTTAAAACCATATAATCTTTATATTTAAAGGATTTAAATCTTTCACAATATTTTTTTCGAGTTTCTTTTAACATTTCATAAAATTTTAATCACATCTTCTTTTTGACATAGTATATGTTTGATAATCCAGTAGCACGTTGCCACCTCACATTCCATGGTCATTCCACCACAAGTTTTCTTGAAGATACAATTGTTAAATCATTTCAACATGCAATCATGTCGTGGTGTTCTAAAATACCAAATACACATAGTACACATCTTTTGTTGTGCATTCATAATTTAATATTTTATAAATGGAATAATTATAATTAAAAAATATTTATATTTAAATAATAAATAAATTATGAAAAATGTAATAGTCTTAAAGTTATTATTTTTGATCCCGCAACGATGTCAAGAAGCTTCTTAAAAACCCTTCATAATACACTTCAAAAAATGACTTATATATAAAAAAAGAATGACCTTTCTTCTTGTCACACCCTAAAAATTGCCCTATCATTTTCATCTTTTCACTTAACCCTTGACTTAGGAATCATCTGTAAGCATTCACGCCTCATTCATATGCATCATTTATCCAATAAGTTGATCACTGTAGATTCAAAGCGCTTGGCTTGCAAAGTTATGGTTTGTGTGTGGATCAAACCTCAAAGGTATGGCTTGACTATTCATCTGATCATAGGGGATGTGAAACCCTAATTGTTTGATCTTTGAAGCATGGATTCAATAAGATCTCATCATGGCACTCCTCAGGGCTTTCAAACCCTAGTTTCTTGATCATATGGTTATGGGACCTCATGGATGTTCTCTGGGCCTTGTCTTGACTATCAAAACCCTAATTGGGGGTTCACACATGATAAATTTGCTTGTAAAGTATCTTGATTCATTAAAAGGCATTGATGAAGGGGGTATGCCCCATTGAAACCCTAATCAAGGAGGGTATGATCCTAGTGTGCTTTATGACTTAACTTTTCATCTAGTGACAAGGGAAACCCTAATTTCTTGACCTTGGATTCAAGAAAATTCATGGAGGCATGTCTCAGGTCATCTAAACCCTAATGTGACACCGTTATCATTGGTGGGCCTCATAACCCTAGTTACATGTGTTGTGTGCTTCACTCAACTTCTCATTTATGTTGTTTCCTTGATTGTGGTTCCATTCATATGTGCTTAAGTCCAAGTTCTTGGCCTCACAAACTTCATCTACTTCCATCCATCCATTTAATCTTTGTCATTCCATCATTGCTTGGACCATAGGTCTTTGTTTAGGCCCTAGTTTATTGTGCCTTTTGGTTTTGATAAGGTCCTTAGTTCTTTCTTTCATGTGCCATTTATGGATATTTGGTTTGATTTCAGTCATTTCAAACATGTCCAAATCTATTCATACCTAAGTCCATTTCATTACAAGTCATGTTCATTCAAGTTCAAATTCAAATCCATTTCAAGTGGCATGTTCATGTACAAAGTCAATTCATTTTCATTCAAATAACTAATTCCATTCATTATCATCCATAAAATGTTCATTACATACAAAAAATGCAAAACAAAGATATATGTTGACTTTGATCAACAATTGACTTTTTGGTAAACTTTGACCAAAGTCAACTCAAACCCTTTTTCACCCTAAACTCCTAAATTTCCCATCCTAGTTTTAACTCCATCTTTCATTTCCAGTTTTTATATTAATTTGGCCATTTGGACCTAACTTTCAACCTTGTTGCCAATTTGCCATAAATTTGTTTAAACTTGAGTAAGCCATGACTTAGGTATCCTTGCAGCCCTGCATCATGTAATACACCAGTCAACATACCATCAAACCTGACCACAAACAAAACCAAGGCAACAAAACAATGGCTTATCATTATATGAACATGGATATGGCCAAGAAAATCATGGCATCATGCAAGGTTGCAGTCAGACCAAGTCATTTGGCAATGTAAGTATATACCACAAGCCATAACCTGGTGGTATGCATCCATTAATCAAGCTTTGAACCAAGGTATAAACAGGACATGTACATGCATCATACCAGACCCGCATAAGGTCTAGAAACAAGCTACAATCATACATCAATAACAAACAATCAAGTATTTATTCATCCATGTTCACAACATTGCAACATCAATAAAGCATAGTAGTCCTTAACCAATGACCTATCATACATTCACAATTGCAAAAATTTCATAAACATAAGCATTACCTAACATATCATGTGCAAATCAGGGCCTCATGCCTAACAATTCATAATAGGCAACAATAATACAACATCAAAGTAGCAACAATAGCATGTGCATAGCAAATATTTACAATGGAAATACCTAGTTCACATTATACAAGGCAACATTCATCATATAGTATCTAATAGATACACACATCATATGGCACATAACAGACCTGTATCATAAACATTGCATCATCAAGACAACTCATGTACAAGCTTCATATAACAGACCTGTTATGACCATGCAACAAGCTGCATAACCTTGCCCTGCCAATCATCATTGTCATGCCAACCACAACCATGCAACAACTCCATCCATTATAACCAAGCTTGAATAACATAGTAGACTGTAGAAGTAGTTGACAAGTAAGCATAATCAGGCCATGACAGGGTTGAAAAGGAATCCGCCAGCACCAGCAAAAGAGCATGCAGTAGGTAGGGCATCAAGTTTAGAGCTAGCCAATCAACAAAACTGCATCAGTTTACCACCAAGTAACATGCCAAATAATTAAACTAACAATTGAGTTTTACACCCTAACAAGCTAACTGAGATTCGAAACTAACCAAATCTAATTTCATTGGTAACACAACTAACTAAATAATTAACAATTCATTCCACTACTAACATTCATCTAACTCGTCACTTAGCAACTAATAATTTTACTCTAACTAATCAAGAAATAACTAATAAATTTTTTTACTAATTGGAATTAAGTTTAACAATTAAACAATTCATTTTCAGTTATGACAACTCACAAAATCAAATACTTCTCATCAAAAGCTAACTAACTAATTTCCTAATAACTAACTGAAATACTAATTGCATAATCACAATCTCAATGAAGATAACCTCTTATAAATATGATGCAATCATTACACAATAGGTCTCAATCATTTTCTGCAGAATCTCTAATCAGAAACTCACTCTCAAGCTCTCTCAGTTTTCTGTCGTTCCTCCATGAGAATCTCTCATCTCACCCTCACCACACGCTATGCACCATAGCTATTAGAGTTTAAACCTCTGAAGCTCTATACAGTTGAGCATTAACCTCTCAATCTCGCAAATCACTCTCACGAATCCTCACAAATCTCACTAGCAGAACAACGACAGAAGTAGAAGAAAGTGAAGAAGAAGCAGAAGCAGACAAAGAGGAAGAAGATTCGAAGGTCTAAAACATTGTACCTGAGTTCTGGCGTCTGCTCCGATGAGTGCATTTGTTTTTCTTCATCATTTTGATCCGTGTTTATTACCCGAATGTAGAGTCTGGCTATAGGGGTCAAAGCCCTAAGCTTTGTGGCTTTGATTCCGAAGTAGGGGAGTTTAATTTTTGGTCGAAGGTTTAGGGTTATTCATTTTCTTGCTTCGATTGGGATTGTTGAGGAAAAATTAGGGAGTTTCTTTATGATATTTGGACTTAGGGCAAGGAGAGGAAGATTATGGTGTGCTTGGTTTAGAGATTAGGACTCCTTCGTCGCCAGAGGTGACTTTCGGCGCATCGAAGGAGAGGTGAGTCTATTGGAGGGAGTTAAATTTGATTTGAATTATTTGACTTGAACATGTCATAAACAGAAAAGGATTAACATGTGAGGATTTGTTGTTTGCTTCTGAATTTCATTTTCCCTGCCATGAACATTAGGCTTCAATGCATTTTGGGGCCAATTTCTTGTTGTGTACACCTCACCTGCCATGGCTACACTCCCAGATTCATGAGGCAATACTTCTATGGGCCTAACTCCCAGGGCCCAAGCGCTTTCTGCCTTGCACACCCTGTGAAGTGCCGCGAAAAATACAGAGTCGCCACCAAATTTTATTTATTTCAAAGGAAAGGGAAAATAGCGATAAAACCCCAAATGAGAGAAATGGTCTCACAACCAAGAGCGAATTTGGAAGTCGGTTATGCAAGGGGAATGCATTAGCACCCCTCACATCCATGGTACTCCATGGGAACCACTTGCTCGTATCAAATGCGTATGGATGTTTATTTATCTGTAAGTTGCTTGCTATCAGGAATGAGATGAAAGAATAAGATGGGGGAGAAAATAAGTTTTAATTTAGTGTGCTCACCAAGGATTTGGGCCATTGTGCTTACGTATCCTCATACGTGCAATAAGGAAGTCAGAGTTTCGTAGTTCGGCTCAAAAATGGAACATTTGTTTGGTTGTTTTTACTGAACAGTATTAATGTTCGCGTGTTACTGTTCACTTGCTTGTGTACTCTGTCATGGGAGCGAAAAGTAATTGCTTGTTTGCGGTAAAGTGGATACGCTTGGTTCACACTCTAGCAGTTAAACATTACTTGCTCGCACATGGAGGCTTATGCTTCTTTCATGGTAGAACGGAAGTAACACATTCTTATTGAAAGGTTTTGATGAGTGCACTAAGGCAAAAGATGATTTGATTTGTTGGGGTTGATTTTATGCATAGAGACAAGCATCAGACCCTTGGCTAGATACAGTAAACGGTCCAATAACTCGGGAGTTGAGAGGACAATGTTGTCCTAACCACTCTTTTTCATCAAAAAAAGAGAGACTTGAATTGTAAAAATAGTTTGGCAAGTCTAATAATTGGAACTTAGAGGGCGACAAGTATCTCACCATTGACTAAGTACGGTCAATGATCAGAGTACTTGGGAATTGAGAGGACAATGGAGTTCTAGCTACTCTTTTTCTCCCTCCTAGCACCTAGATCTAACTTGTTTTAATCATTAGAGGTTTTAAGGGGGAAATTCAAGTGTCGGGTCCTCAGGCTAGGCACGGGCGATAGCCCAATTGCTTGAGTGCTGTGTACAAACACGTACACCCTATTTGGCATTCCAATTTGTTATGAAAATGGATTTGAAAAAGGTATTTGACGTTGGATTAAGCATTTGAATTTATAATTAAAATAGTGGTGAAGGAATGGAGGAGTGATAGAATAAGGTTGAGAAGAGAATGGTGAAGAGATGATAGAATGGGTCATAGAATGGATGGAGAATACTTGACGTTGGATCAAGTAATCAGGTTGCAATGGTGTGAGTTTTATTCGGAAAACAACTTGACATTGAATCAAGTACCTTTTGTTTCTTTTGAAATGCTTTGTTTATCATTTTGTATTTTATCTTGGTTATTAACATGCATGGCGAACTAACTAGAAAGCAATAAATCTATGCAATTACATGACTATGGGGTGGGGGAACATTGAACCCACAATGGGGGGATGGATCCATACAATACAACATAAGGGAATGAAAATAAAATACAAGTTACAAACTATTAGACTATGTACCATGCCTAAAGCATACAAGTGACGTGGTACTTCAAACAATACAAGGTTATTGAATAAGAATGAAATGGTTAGGAGCAAGCTAGCTAGGAGTGAGCTTGAATCTTAAGATCACATGCAGAAGCACAAGACAACAAACGAGTTAGCATGAGATTAAGTCATAGAATGGATGGAGAATACTTGACGTTGGATCAAGTAATCACGTTGCAATGGTGTGAGTTTTATTCGGAAAACAACTTGACATTGAATCAAGTACCTTTTGTTTCTTTTGAAATGCTTTGTTTATCATTTTGTATTTTATCTTGGTTATTAACATGTATGGCGAACTAACTAGAAAGCAATAAATCTATGCAATTACATGACTATGGGGTGGGGGAACATTGAACCCACAATGGGGGGATGGATCCACACAATACAACATAAGGGAATGAAAATAAAATACAAGTTACAAACTATTAGACTATGTACCATGCCTAAAGCATACAAGTGACGTGGTACTTCAAACAATACAAGGTTATTGAATAAGAATGAAATGGTTAGGAGCAAGCTAGCTAGGAGTGAGCTTGAATCTTAAGATCACATGCAGAAGCACAAGACAACAAACGAGTTAGCATGAGATTAAGTCAAATGAATGAGAATGATGCAACAATATGTAAGCATGCTCAATGGTTAAAATCAATTCAAAAGGTAATCGATTAATCAATGAAAAACAATCAAAGATCTATCCTCTGATCATGGAAAATGGGATTAGACATACAAAGTATTCATCATCTAAATTGAAATGGGATTTTCAATTTAATCAAAATGATCATAAACCAAATGAATCGATTAAATGGACAATTAAAGAATGAATATTAATTCTAAAGACTAAAACTACCTAAACATGAATTAGGATCACAATCAATCGAATGTGACATTCTCAATCCAAATTCAAGAATTGAATCTAATGACTATGATCATGCATAACAATTACATAATCGTCCAACTGAATGAAAATTTGATCTAAAATCTAATCATGGTAAAACCTACGTTAACCATATTAATCTAATCATGAATTAAATCAACAAGATGAAATTAAAAAAATCTAATGACGAAGACTTAATCATGGCATGACAAGATTACAAAAACTATTGAATTAAATCTAAAGAAAATAAAATCAAACCAAATGTGATTAAGTCTAATCAATCCCTAATTAAACTACAAGTCCTAATTGCCTATTAACCTAAATCTTTCTAATGATACTCCTAATTAAAAAGAGAAGGTCCTAATCTATATCCAGATCAACAAAAACTTGAGACAAGATTAATCCAGAAATGACTGAAATTAGCATAAATCAAATTTGATTAAAGAAAAGATTAGGGGTGATTAGCAAGACTAATTACAACCTATCATAATAAATACTTTTCCTTGCCTTTTGGGTTAAGGATTCATCAAAAGAAACATGAACAGATTCTTCAACATAAGACGTTATATGATTGTAAACTCTATATGCTTTACTTGAAGACGAGTACCCTAGAAATATTCCTTCATCAAACTTATAATAAAACTTACCAATATTTTCCTTTCCATTATTTAAAATAAAGCATTTGCAACTGAAAACACAAAAATAGGAAATGTCAGGTTTCCTGCCTTAGAGTAACTCAAAGGGTATCTTCTCTAGGATTGGGTGAATGACCTATCTCTTTAAGACATGGAATGCGGTATTAATCACATCCGCCCAAAGGTACTTGGGAAAACTCATTTCTCTTATCATTATCCGAGCCAATTCTTCTAAAATACAGTTTTTATACTCAACAACACCATTTTGTTATGGAGTTCTCAGACATGAGAAGTTATGAGTCATTTCATTTTTATCGCGAAAGTTTTCAAATTGATGGTTTACAAACTCACCACCACGATCACTACAAAGTGTGACGATTTTCAAATTAAAAATATTTTGGATGCTCTTAGCAAATTTAACGAAAGCCTTAAAGGTTTCTTGGAATAATGTCCAAGTAAATCTAGAATACTCATCCACAATTACAAATCTGTAATAGTTACCGCCTAAACTTCTTGTCTTAGATGGGCCAACAAGTTTAGATAGAGAAGCTTGAGAGGTTTTTTGAAGTTGAAACACACTTTTTCTATTTAAAAGATACTCGCGTGTGCTTTCTGATTTGGAAAGCATCACAAAGTTTATCTTTTATAAACTTTATTTTAGGTAGACCAATTACTAGATCCTTAGATGTTATCTTATTGATTAAGTCAGAGTGTATATGTCCTAAACGTATATGCCATAACTAATAATCTTCATTCTTTGTTACTAAATATTTAGTACCATACATTGACATATCATCCAATTCAATCAAATAGATATTATCAACTATAGAACCCTTAAACACTAAACTTACTTGCCTTATGTTTAATTAAGAAACTCAAGGTATCGAAAACAATAGAATATCCTTTGTCACATGATTGACTAACACTAAGTAAATTATGATTAAGCCCTTTAACTAATAAAACACCTTCAATGGTTATTGTGGAGGAATTTACCACAACACCTTCTCCTAGAATTTTACCTCGCATGTTGTCTCCATACGTGACGTGACCGCTTTCTTTATGATCAAACTTGATAAATATCAAAGTAACTTTCATCATGTGTCTTGAACATCCGCACTATCTAGGAACCACAACCTTTTTGCAAAGACAAGATGTTCCTATAGACAATCAAATAGGTAGTTTAGGTACCCAACTAGTGTGTCCTTAAGGGTTAGTTAAATAACACTTAGGTATCCAACTCATGGTACCATTAGGAATTTTAACATTCCTAATGTGGCAAAAATGCCTAATCTAACATTTGTCACCATAATAATGACATGTAGCTTTAGATGAATTACTCTTTCTATTTCTTCTAGCAAGTCGAGGGTTTTCTCAAAACCAATCCCTCTTTCACTTAAAGAAGTTGAACTAATACTAGATAGAGAAATAGTTTATGCTAATTTTCCTTTGAGATTTTTATTTTCAAGTTTTCAAATTTGACAAGCAATGTAATCCATCTTTACTATCTTTTTAATTAAATTATCAAAAGCATTAGAACGATCATCAATGAGAGATAAATTCTCTTCATTTAAGGAATCTAATGTACTATTAAGATCATTAATCTCCTTTTCAAGTTTTGAAATAAGTTTTCTTTGGAGATAAATTTTCTTAAAATCACTTAGAGCATATGCATGCATTTCACTAAACACTTTCGACAATTGTTTATAAGAAGGCTTAACTTTTCTTATGCACCATCAAGAATAGGTTGGCATATTCATCATCTGAACTTGAATTGGAAGATGAAGATGAGATCTCATCTTCTTCTTTCCAAGTTATATAGGATCTACGACCTTTAGCATGTTTGCCTTTCATCTTATAGAATTCCTTGTCCTTTTTCTTATGATGTTTATTGAGACTCTGACACATGGTTCTATAATGATCTGATTTTCTTCATTCGAAGCATGTGACATCTTCTTCTTTTCTCTCATGTTCCTTCTTGTGGGGATGAGACTTATTGAAATTAATCAGATTTTTGTTGGAATGCTTAAGCTTATGTTTCCTCATATATTGATTGTAGCACTTATTGAATAACCTCATCTCTTATTATTTAGAAGAGTCTTTGTTAGAAGTATCATTGTCGTCCTTATATTTCTTTTTCCTTGATGACGAAGCTTTCAAGGATAGATCCTGGTTTTCTTCTTTTACCTTCTCTTTTGTTTTACTTTACTTCACTTTCAGCGAGCCATTTCATTTCATTCTCACGTTTGGTAAGCTTTCTAAACATTTTTTTGATATCCAAAGAACTAAGCTCATTTGATTCTTTTATGGTTGTTACCATTGGTTGTCATTCCCTTCACATAGATCTCAAAATTTTCTTAGCATAATCTTTGTTAGAAAAGGTCTTTCCCAAGTAGTCTAACTTGTTGATTAAATGAAGAAAATTAGTCTGCATGGACTCCATAGATTCTCAGGGTTCCATATGGAAAATTTCATACTCCTCTATCAATATATTGATTTTGGAATCTTTATCGTATTTGGTTCCTTTGGAAAGAATTTGAAGAGAATTCCACACAGTTTGTGCTTTTATGATGTGAGATAGAGTAATATACTTTAGTGCTTAACACAGAGATTAGTGTATTTCTCACCTTCAAGTCATATGAAGCATTTTGGTTTCATCATCGGTCCAATATTTTGAGAGTTGAACACAATCACCGTCTTTGCTTTTAGAGATAAAAGGCTTGTTGGTAATTGCTACCCATAGATGTTTGTCAATTGAGATTAAATGTATATACAATTTTCCTTCCAGTAAGTATAATTTCCTCCTTTAAATGGT
This sequence comes from Lathyrus oleraceus, assembly GCF_024323335.1. Classification (NCBI taxonomy): domain Eukaryota; kingdom Viridiplantae; phylum Streptophyta; class Magnoliopsida; order Fabales; family Fabaceae; genus Lathyrus; species Lathyrus oleraceus. The sequence goes on along the minus strand of NC_066583.1, from coordinate 366,893,662 downwards.
GGTGATCTATTATATGCTCCCTTTGGGTCATCGTCACCCATATTCCAAATTTTTTTAGTTACTTATACATGATTAAAAGACCAGCTATGAGGCCGATTGTTGGGTGTGAATAGGGGCGATAAAAGGTCTAGAAGGGGTGACTAGACCTCCTAAGTTAAAATTTGTTTGAAAATAGTTTGAAATATTCTTATCTGAGTTTCAAATGTAAAATTGATTTTGCATGGCTGAAGCAAATTTAGTGCAAAATAGATTATGCTTATCAATGTTAAGTAACACGAATAAACTTAAACAACTCACAACACAATCAAGATGGACAGTTAAATTATGCCAAATGAACAAACTAATTATATTGAATAATCAATCAATTAGACTAGAAGTGTTATTGCATAATTTCCAACACATATAAGATTCTACAACCACCATTTTTAGGTTTAGTTGACACTAAGACAAAGCTGAATTACCAATTCTAACAAAACCTACACTTTTACAATTAATCGCTACCAAGAGAAAATCCTAATGGCACGTAACTCTAGAAAGCAATAATGAACAACCTAATCATGTGATCATTTACAAAATTAAATGAAAGAGAGAGAAGATAGTACACTAGGATTTATAGTGGTTTGGCACGCTCGTCCTTGCTTAGTGCTTAATCCACTCTTTAATGACTGCCCATTGAAAATTCGTTAGAATTCCAATAATACTTGTGACAAAATTACATGATTTCGTACAATCACAAGTCCAAAATAAATGATTAAAAACAAATTTCTTCTTTTTGGATCTTTAATGTGTATACAACTCCGTGAACTAAACTCTATGCGAAATCTTTACTTAAATTCTCTTCTTGAATCTTCCAGCCTCAACAACCTGCTCCTAATTCTTCATCCATATAAACTTCCATACAATTTCTCATTGGTATCTTGAGTGTTTGTCTGTCCAAAGATTGAGAAGAACTCATAACCAGTGTGTAGGATTCCACACAACACTACAAAGGTTAAACTAGAGAGAAGAACCTCATGTTGTTCCTTTGGATTGGTTGTATTATGCAAAATAACATGCAGTGTACACGATGTTTTGGTGTAGAAAGTACACATGTGGGACATGATATTCTAGATGTGTGCAACATTTGGCTATTGTCAGCAGGTCAATCTTGTTATTACTCTGAGCATATTGTCTAGATGTGTGCAACAAGATTTGTTTCTATCTTTTAGCAATGAGTTAATTAGATTTGTTTGGAAGATTGAATAAAACATGATCTAATTAATTTGAGATTTAAAATTTAATTAAAAAAAAATATTTGTGGGGGAGGCTTTTGGAAATCAAATCGTAACTGAATCTCCTAATAATATGGATATGATCTCAAATCAAATTTCAATTGGAGAAAAGCCCAAAAGTTGAATTTCTATTTAAGGAGGCTTAAACCTAACGTTTAAGGGTGTGTTAAAGTATTGAAGATCTTTGTGTTAGGGTTTCTATTTTGAGTCTTTTATTTGTGTTATTGTTTGTACACCACTTTAGCACCTGCATTCATATCCAAAGGCATAAAGTTTGGTTTTATTAGTTGAGTTGTAATTCAAATAATCATATTATATTTACTGTATTGATCATTGGGGTTAGTGATTGAGAGAAAGTGAGAATGGTCTCATATTTTGGTGGAGTCCTAATTAGAAATACACAAGTAGCATTAAGAAGGAGGGAATTGAACAAAGGTTGTTCATCTAAGACACTGTGTACTAACTCTTTTGAGAGTGAATTTCCTTTTTTGAGTTGGAAGAACCCTATACATAGTGTTGTTGCACTAAAATGGGTTAACAATTATCTTGTGTTCTTTATTTGCTTTATGATTTATTATTTATTTTATGTTATCTGTCAATTCCGGTTTAAGATATTGAATACACTAGCTTACACATATTGTCCAACATATGTCCCTTAAGAACATGACTTAACCTCCTTCTTTTCTAGTAGAATTGTGAGAACCAGCCACAACATAACACAATCTTTCAAGCCTCTAAAATCTTAACCAAATCTTAAAAGAAACGTTAAATTCAAAACCGAATATTGGCAACAATCACAAATCTTCAAAGATATGATTTAGATCCATGAAATAATGAAAAAAAGAATGAAACAAAAGATGAAATAAATAATTTGCAAGTGTTTACAAAAGATTAAAAACTTTTTTGAAAAATGAAAGAACAACTGGTTTGTGAGTTTACAAATCAATCATGGAAGAATGTCTTTTCTAACTTTTATAATGATTTGAGAGTAAAAATGATTTAGAAGTGCTAGAGATGGAGCACAAAGAGTAGTGAAAAAACATCTTTGATTCAAGTCATGAACACTTGATGATTTGAGTCAAGTGGCAAAGTAATATGAAACAAGATCTAGACTTTATGAGAAACCCGTTTTTCTATGATTCGATTCAAATGTATAATGTAATTTGAATCATTCAAGATGTGATTCGAGTCATGAAGAAGCCATTATTTGATTCAAACTTGACAGGGGATGACAAGAGGTTCATGATTCGACTCATGTGTAACTTGTGATTCAAGGCATAAGGTTACATGATTCGAATCATGTGTAACATGTGATTCGACTCACAACATCACCATATTATTCCCCCTATTTAGTTAACAAGAGGTTCATGATCTTTGTGTGCTTATGCTCTGATTCGACGATGGTGGGGTACCTACAAACATTAATGACTAAGTTAGTGATGACCTTAAATGAGAGGTTTTAGGTTTAAAATAATGTGTACAAAACTATTAGGTATTCATTAGGTTTTATAGTATGATTCTAGGGTTTAAGACTCTATAACATTCTCTTGAGGACACCTGTCTCAGAGCATACATGTTATCATATTTTGAGTCTCATGGATCTGATGGCCCATCTTGTCCAACGAGGAATTTACGCTCTTCATTCCTTTGGGTTTTCCCTTTATATGGCCTTATCACATTAATCATCGGCCTAATCTAGAACAATATCCATATTTTCCATGTTGGGGGGAATCATTCCTTCTTTAAGTATCATTGTCCTACGATTCTCTCTCTAAGGAGGTGGAGCGATGTTTATGTTGTGAAGGGGAATATTTATCGATAAGACATACCTTGGTTCTCATTTGTGGAGATATAGCTCATTTCCCAAGCCATGTCGGTGATGGTGCCGAGAAGGCCTAGAAGGTGAACATCTTTATGGTGAGGGGGATCTAGGTTTATTAGGGGCTTGTCTTTCTCTTCTAGCTTTGGGGAAGATGAGCGCCTAATTCATATTGAGAGAAATTCCACATAGTAAAAATTAATTTCCTTGTCTAAATATGCACAAATCAAATGAGAAACTCCAAACAACTTTTTGTAGAAGAAACTTATTTTTCTTCTTTCTAAATTCACTTTTTAAATTCCACTTCAGATCTTTAATCGGAAACATTCACTCACTTATTAGAAATGTAATAGATTTCTCACAAACAATGTTACACTCTCTAAGTGAACAACCTTCATGCAAAAGATACATGTTATGTTATTTGAGAGAGAACATTAATTTTCCAGAAATCACTTACTTGATCTTAGATCTTACTATGAAAAAATGAAGGGAAAAATTATTTTATATGTGTTTGAAAAATGACATAAAACAATGTAAACATGATCTTTTGATTCTAGTCAAAACAAATTAATGAATCGAGTTAAGTGACAAAATGAATCGAATCAAGTATATGAAAAAGTTTAAAAAGTCAGGCCATGAGTTAATTAATGACTCGAGTCATGTGAATCGGTTAACATGATTACATGAATCAAGTTATGTATCCCAAAAAAAAAAATAGAGTTTAAAAAACAACCATTTCAATTGATTTAGGGTTTTTTTTTTGAATTAATTGACAAAGCTCAAATAGAAAATCTCTGAAAAAATCTCCAGAATCAAGATGATTTGCAAAAGTATACCCATGACTGATTCAAATGGAATATTGACTTGAGTCACATATCCTAAAATCAAAATTTTGAAACACATATGGTCATTACATAATTTATGATTTCTCATGACTCAAGTCACACACTCCAAAATTACATGATTCGGCCAAGCTTTTCTTGACTCGAGTCATGCACTCCAAAATTACGTGATCCGAGCAAGCTTTTTTTTTACTCGAGTCAACTTCTTTGACTTTGGCTAAAAGTTTGTTTTATGCATGCAAAAGACAATTAAAAAGATGCGCAAGTGGAATTTTGTTCTGAGGGATTTAATCGTGATAAAATAAACATAAAAGACAACAAACAAAACATCCTAATTGCACAGGGTTACCCTTGGAGAAATTTTAGTTCTGACTGTTGTTCATGCTAATAATAGAATCCAATTGTTTGTCACGTTAGGTTATTCTTCTACAAGTAGAACATAGTAATTTGTCTTCTCACTATGCCATATGTGTTTTTCTTGGTAACGGGGATGGTCAATGAGATATCATTGTTATGATCCTGAAGCAGCACAACTTTATTTTTTCATTATGTTATATTTCTTGAACATATTCCTTTTGAGTCGATTTCTTTTGATTTTCATATTACCAATAGTTCATAACTCACCCATATCGATCCTTTTGGTCTTAATAATAATATTTCTAGTAATTATAATTTTGAGAACTGCATGTCTGAAACTACTGCTATTTCTGATAATAACATCCCTCTTGTCCCTACGACTCCCTAACAAACTCCCACAACTGTTAATCCTCCTCATCATTCTCCTTGTTATCCGTCTCGTGACCATAAGCCTAATAAATTTCCTTATTTTATTATTTTATAATATTTATTCAAATTTTTCTGAGCCCTCTTCCTATAAAGAGGATATACTTAAACCTTTTTGGCATTAGACTATGACAGAAGAACTCTCAACTCTACACAAGATAGATACTTGGAAATTAGCAAGTCATTTTCTCGGAAAATATGTTACTGAAATTATATATGATGTTACTTGGTATAATGATTATATGTGATGATGTCAATGTGATTGATGATTTGAAATTATAATTAGAAAAATAGTTTGAGATGAAAAATTATGGTACTCTTTACTACTTCTTAGGGATTAAAGTTGTCTACTCTCCTAGAGGGTAACTTCTCTCTCAATCCAACTACATTTTTAACATCCTTGAACAAGCTCAAATATTTCATAATAGAGAAATAAATAGTCCTCTTGAATTGAATGTAAAATTGATGAGTCATCGTGAGGGGGAAGCATTCACATTAGATCAAACACTCACATAAAGATTAAAGACTCATCCAAATAGGTGAGAGAGACACCGCATATTCATCAAAAATCTTGTGATAGGTGTATAGGCCTTATTACTTATAAAGTGTTTAACCTCTACTTTTAGAAGCAATGTGGGACTTAGAACTCACATTTGTTTCTCAATAATCTCCCCCTCAAGTGTGAGTCCATCCACTATGCTCCCCCTCAAGCAGAAACTCTTTCATCCACATGCTTGTACCTCCGTTGAGAGACACCCTTATCTCGTTATGGACACTTCAACGAGACACGGAACCTGACCACCATGTCAGGAAGACTTTCGACACAAGGAGTTAGTCCCTTACTCGAACCAGACTCTGATATCACTGATGGGTCATCATGATGGGGAAGCATTCACATAGGATCAAACATTCACCTAAAGATTAAAGACTCACCCAAACAAGTGAGAGAGAGGCCATATATTCACCCAAAATTTTAAGGTGATAAGTGTATGGGTCCTCTTATTTATAAAGTGTTTAACCTCCACTTCTCTAAGCAATGTGAGACTTAGAACTCACACTTGTTTCTCAATATAACTCACACTTTTTTTTCAACAAAAATATGATCCCTCTAATGGTGTTCATTTACCAAATCTCAATTTGTATTGTCCTTTGTTTGGAAACATGGTATACCTTACCATTACTAGACTTGTTATTGCTTATGATGTTCATGTTGTTAGTTAGTTTGTTGTCTCTCTCACTATAGTATATTGCACAACTGTTCTTTGTATTTTTTGCTATCTTCGAAGAACCCTGTTTTAGAGCTTTTTATTTCCCTTATCATACTCATCTGAGTTATGTGCCTATTATGATGTTGATTGGGTCAGAGAATCCACAAATCGTAAGTCTACCACAAATTTTTGTATCTTTCTTGGATACTTTCTTATTTCTTAGAAAAGTAAAAAAAAATATTATATCTTGCTCTTTTGTAGAAGCAAAATATCATGCTATGACATCCACCACTATTAAAATAACTTGGTTGCATTGATTATCTTTTGATACGCGTGTCCCTCTTTCTAAACCAACTTTCATATATTGTGATAAGAAAGAATGTCATTCAAATTGATCACAAGTCAGTATTTCATGTATGTACCAAAGACATTGAGATTGATTATCACTTTACTTGTCACCATCTTTACATAAAATAATTACTCTATTGTTCGTTTTCTTTTTCTTTATAGATTAATAATTTGTTTATAAAGACGCATGCATTCTATTAAATATTTTTATTTTTTGATTGACAAACTCTCGATATTTTCAATTAATACATCATAAATTAAAAAATATTAATTAATATTATTAATATAATATTATATTTTTTTTCTTTATTTTTCTTTCTCTTTTTTATCTTTTGTTACACAAATACTTTTTTTTTTCATGTTATGGAATATCACCTCTATTCCGCCAAAAAATTCCGTGCTTCTAAATAAAACAATGAAGGTAAACTTTTGCTTGTTTAATCGACTTTCTACCGTTTATTTTGTGGATTTCAAATTTCTATAAAATTTATTTTTAAATTACTTTTAATTTTAATAGTTTAAAAATATAAATTTACAAAATGAACTTGACATTCACGTAAAAATGTGTTAAACCGACAAAAATTGACCCTCGTTATTTTATACAACGACATCCTTTAAAAAAGACTCTAAAATATCAAGCTTGAATATATTCTATATTCGGTTTTGATGGTTTCAAGCTTGAATTTTGAATTTTATATAAAAGAATGTTTTTAACTGAAAATTGCACTAATAATAATATAATAAAATGTCTACTCGAACTTATTTTGGATTAAGCTTTGCAAGAGATAGCTACATCTTGTTTGGTTGGTTGTATTTCAGTCTTGCCCCTTGTATTTTTTACAATCCCTTGGTTTTTCCACGTAATAACAAAGAAATAAATATGTTTTTTAGCTAAATGTTTGTTCTTTAATTTGTTTTTGTTGTTGAATCAAAATAATTGTTGTAAGTGGGTCAGTCCAAAGGTATATTCTTAGAGAAATGCCAAATTGGTGAAATGTTTTGACATAAAGTAAGAGATTTAGACAGGTGGACAGGAATACTTTTTGAAGAGCTCTTTAAAACTGCTCCTTTCATAGTGGATTTTATTTCAAAAATTGACATAATGTACATCTCATGTTGTGTTAAATTCAAAAAAAATTTATTAATGTTCTTCTGTATTGAAAATCGAGTTTATTAATGTTGTGATGATGATTTGCAATTTTTAATATGATGTGAAAGGGCTTGTCTGCAAAATTAACATTTCAATGTTCAAGTCAATAATATAGTGAAAAATAAAATTTGAATGGAAAAAGATTTGAATACTTGTAAACTGAGGAATTTTCCTCTTTAAACAGGGAGAGTAGTTAACAACTGCACGCATGTGAAACGATGTGGGATGCACTTAGCCCTTGAATTGATTTAGGATATTAGCCTAACATTCTCGTGATAAATATTTTGTGACACAAGGAAATGGGTCTACCTGTCTCTCGCGTGGTAACATCCTGCTTCATAATTGGGCATTCGCTTCTAGGCCTTGCAAACGGTCTAGAACAATTTCCCCCAATACATTGTATCTGCTTTAATAAGCGAGGATTTGTGACACACATTATTACTCGGCCACAAATCATTGGACATGGAAGTCCTTGATGGGACGCTGTCGTTCTCGGGAATATGCGCATTAAATACTTTTCTTGGAAGTCGTAACCTAACTTTGGGAGTGACTGACATGCCTTTATTCGCTAGCTATTGTAACACCCCAAATTCGATCAATTAATTTAATTGAATTGTTTAGAATTTTATTTGATTAATTGATGTTTAGTTATTTATTTTGTGGTTATGGGGGTAAGTATCCTTAAGGTAGAGGTATATATAGAGAGAGTTTGGCATAGTTGGTTAAAATTAATTAGAATTTTAATTAATTATTAGAATAAATATAATTTTATTCGAATTAATTCAATGAAATTAGTAAAATGATAGAATAAGGCAAATATGTAGAATTTGGAGAAATAGAGGGGAGCAAAGAGTTAGGGAGTTGGGGCAATAGTGTGAATTAAGAAAATTGAGGGTTAATGAGATAATTGGAAAGAAATGTGTAGAAAATCTTAAGTTATATTTGAAGTAAGAGAGTTTGGAGAGCTTTACGTAAAAACATAATTTTGTGGTGAGAAGAGGCAAAGACTAGGGCTAAAGGACGACTCCATTGTTAGTGCTTGAAGTTGCATCTTCCTGGAAAACCCAAGGTAATGGGGGAGAAAAGACTAACAATTAGGTGTCTTGCACGATGGGGTAGTAATGAGGAGTCCTTAGTCAAATTAGGGTTCCTAGATTTTTCTTTTGATGAATTATTTATGATGGAATTCATGTACTATTATGTGTGAAAATTCTACTTATGTCTGTTATGAAACTCCTCCATTATTGTGTTGAAAAAGTTTGAAATCATAATCTAAAAACCTTGAAAAGTTACGATTTTGTGGATGCCAATTTGTGATATATTGTGAATTTTCAGTTTTAATCATTGAATAATTGTAGTAGGTCAAATTTTGAGATCGGAGGTTTTTATGGAATCGAAATTGGAGCCTTGAAAGTGCCCCAATGGTGAAAATCACATTTTTTTTTCATTTATGTACAATGGTAACCGGTTAACGCATCGGTGTAACTGGTACAACTGAACTGATACGTTTTTTTTTGATATTTTCGTGACTGTAACCGGTTACGGGTTTAAGTTAACCGGTTATAGCTGTTATGTTTTCCAAAAAATGCTGATTTTTTGTTTCCAACTATTTTCGTCATAACTTGAGTTCCGTGACTCGGATTGAGGCGCAGTTTGAAGCGTTGAAAAGCTAATGCATAAATATATCACATGGTTATGCTTGGTAAGTTGTTTGGATTGTAATTATATACATATTTTGGCAATGTTTGTGATGACTTGTATGACCGATTGGCGAATCGTTATGTTTATACGATGATGTGTTGTTGTTTTGGTGAGGTAACATGAATAAATGCTTATGAAGTTATATTTGTTGAGTTGGTGTTGTTTTGTTTTTGTTTATTACTTTTTTAACATTGATTAATTGTTACGTATGATGAATGATGTTGTGCATAAATGGTGAGATGTGCATGGTAATTCTTTTGGTGAAAATGCATGTTGTTGACAGTCATGCATCATGGTGTGCGGACTTTAGTCCAGTTTTAGTGTGCTCTGGTCCAATGGTATGGACCGGGAGCGAGTAGCTAGGTCTAGCGAGGAATTAGTGAAGTGTTACCTATGGTGATAGTAACGAACTTTGGTGTGCTCTGGTTCTATGGCTGGGATCGGGAGCGAGTAGCCGGTTCCAGGTAGGGACTTGTGAAACATTACATTTAGTGATGGTAACAATTTGGTATGCTCTGGTTCTATGGAGGAGATCGGGAGAGAGATGAACCTGAGTGTTCATGAATGGTGCTGTTGCAACCTAAAAAATACAGTGTGCGAAAAAACAACCGGCGAAAGAAAATGACAGAAGAGTCGCCACCGTGCGTTATTTATCCTAAAGGAGGGAAAGGAAACGCTCGAAGTAAACCTAAAAAGAGGAAAGGAAAAGACAAGGTCTCGCAACCAAATCTTGGGTTCGGGAGTCGGTTATGCGAAGGGAAGGTATTAGCACCCCTACGCATCCGTAGTACTCTACGGGATCCACTTTTGTAGTTCTTGTCTAAAGGGTGTGAGTTTATCTTGTGCTGTTTACTAAAAAAAGGGTTAAATGAAAATGACTCGCGCGGATGTCGCATCCAGTGCATACGTATCTCATCTGAATATGAGAATCAGAGTCTTTGTAGCTCGGCTGACCTATGGGTTTGGGGGATGTGTGCTCGCTAAGACATTGCGTCTTATGCCTGCGTATCTCATCTGGAATGAGAATCAGAGCAAGCCGTAGTTCGGCTAACTACGGGGTTATGGATTGGGTTTTGGACGAACGACGTTACTACGCAATCTACCGGATGCTCGACCTTTGGAGACTTACTCGCCTGTAGTAGAAGGAGTAAACGTGTGTTTAGGAGAAGAAAAAATCAATGAAGGGTTAGGGTTTGGGATGCTCATGCAAAAGGAGTCCTGGACGAAGGAACCTGTAAAAAAAATAAACACACAAAAACATTGCTTCCTATCGAGGTCTTCCATCTAGGAAAGCAGTAAAATGCGGGAAAAATGTAAAAGTACCACGCGGATAAAGATCCGAAGTAACAACAATTAGAGGAATGGGAAACCCAGGGATCCTTCCCAACTAAACACCATCAAAGAAAGTGAGTCAGTACAGGTAATCGGAATGAAACCTCCAGGCGGTATCCCACAAATAAAGTGGAAAACCACGCAAGTTATCCCTGCAAAAGTCATGTGAGCCCTCACAAAAACTCAACAAACAGGTCAGAGACAAAAAAATAGGGTAATCAAGGGTTGCCCCCAAATCAAAATGTAACCACATGAATCATGCCATTAAAATTCACAAAAAAGACATGCATCAAAAGGGTATCAAATTCACCCATAATACCTCAAACATTCAGAGTATTCAAATTCAAAGCTCAAAGGTAATGGGAATAAGGGAAAACCTGATTGGAGAGCTTGATTGAAATTGAGTTGCACCCGTGAGGTTTACAAAACAATCTTTAGGGTTTATGTGAGGCAGAGGTGATTATGTGCAGTTGAGTTCCCTTCAGGGTTTGGAGGCTGCTCTGAACTCTGTTAGCTCTTCTCTCACTATCTTTTTCCAGCCAGGGTAATAGGAATAGAATTACCTTTTGTTTCATTGAAACTCTGAATTTATAACCTGATTTTTATGGACCTGTGGGCTCAAATGAGAGAGGTCCAAGTCCAAGATTTTTTCTTTTATTTATTTATTTATTTATTTATTCGTTTTTTTTAAATATTCCGATTGCCATGATGAAATGCAAATGCTAAATGACCTAAAAATGAATGCATGCATGAGGTGTAAAGCGTATGCTTCCAGAAAAAATGAAGGGTAAATTTTGGGGTATTACAGCTGCCCCTATTCAATCAACTGGAGACCTGGAAAGAAGTTAGCAGTGACTTTCGTGCTTTCGAGGTATCAAGGAATTGAATACAATAAAAGCCCGAAAATTTGCACTGAAGCGAAGTGAAGTAACAATGCCTGTCAGAATCGGCAAAGAGGTGGTCTTGAAAGAAGAATCCGTTTGGTACGGTGACAGTCAGTCTGAATACCGAAAAAGAATGTTTACCTGGATACCAAAATAAATGGTAACACAGAAATAACCATGGTCTGAATGTCGCTCATCAGTCTGAATACTGGAAATGACTTCGATCTGAACATCGGGAGATATGAGATTATTAATATCGATCTGAACACCGGGAGGCTGGCCTGAATGCCACAAGTTGCGTCGACCTGAACGTCGGAAACTTCTTCGATCTGAACATCGAAAAATTGGCCTGGATGCCACAAGTTGCATCGACCTTAACGTCGGAAACTTCTTCGATCTGAACATCGGAAAACTGGCTTGAATGCTACAAGTTGCATCGACCTGAACGTCGGAAACTTCTTCGATCTGAACATCGGAAAACTGGCCTGAACGCCACAAGTTGCATCGAACTGAACGTCAGAAACTTCTTCGATTTGAACATCGGAAAACTGGCCTGAACGCCACAAGTTGCATCGACCTGAACGTCGGAAACTTCTTCGATCTGAACATCGGAAAACTGGCCTGAACGCCACTTCGGTCTGAATACCGGAAACTTCATGCCTGTCAGCATCGGCAGAAATAGGTAACGATAATAGAGGCGGCGCATGGGCCAATGACACTTGCTGGGGATAACAAAGGTAAGTCATGAACAATCTTCAGTCTGAGTACTGGAAACAACTTCTGGCTTATCACTTGGGATACCGAGAATGTTTTATGCTTACATGCGTATGTCTGAATTTTTCAATGGCGTAATGCTCCATGAAAATGGAAATGCTACGCGATTTGGGAGGATGCAATGCAATATGATTCTACATGCAGGGATGCGAAATGCTAGGTATAATGCCAAGCTGAGGCAAGGGGATCTGCTGAGAAAATGATCACCATCTTCTGGACCCTGGCAAGGCTGCTGGAGATGCACAGCTCAAAGAATTCTGTGGGGAAATGACCCGCCACACGGTGTTATAGCAATGACGAAATACCGAGATTCTGACTGGGGAGAGAACGACACTAAAAACCTGTTGTTGGGGAAAGCGATAGTTGTTCTGGCAACCACGATCTACGAGGGATGACTCGGCAGGGGAAGCAAACACTGATACGGTACCGAGGTTCTGCTTCAAGGAAAGAAACCATGGATCTGGCATTGGGATTATCGATCTGACCTCGAACTCTGAGGAGCACCCGCTTCTGCTGGGAAGATACAGTCTGGCACTGTCAACTCCGCTAGGGGTATATAGTCTGACACTGTCAACTCTACTGGGGAGTGTATAATCTGAAACCACCGCTTGGGGGGAGGTACAGTGGTGAGAACCTACTGGGGATTGAAGAATCCAACGCTCTGATCAGCTCTGCAGGGATAAGATACCGAATTCGTCTGTTGCGGGGGAAACATTCACGATCATCTGCAGGGGATTTTAAGGAAATGCCCCGAGGGTACCTGTTCTGAATAGACGATCCAAAGCACTTAAAATTTACACCAATTTTAAATGTTTATTAAGCATGTACCTGTAAAGCTCTTATGTGTCATGATGCAATGTTTATAAAAAATTCGTACGTCATTTTTGCAAACAAAACAGAAAAATGAAAATGAAAACAGAGATACACTGAATAACATGATTTTATTGATTGAACGGCCTCTGAATAGGCATTTACATCAGGAAGCAATCCCTGGAAAGAGGTAATCGCACAACAGATAAAAACATACATTAATCTAATGGCAATGTGAAATGGATTTCTATTGGGTTCCAATTCTGCTATGACTTGCTCGTCTTCAAGATCCTCCAGATGATCAGCTTTCTGAAAGAGTGATTGGACTGTTTCCTATCCTTCAAAAGTTTCCAGTCATTGACACGAGATGAGATTCAGAACTACTCAGAACATATTCATTCGCTTAATCCCTAACTTTTTCCTGGATCGCCCTTTTTCGGGTTTTCAATCCACCGGGATACCCATTTTTGCCTAAGTTGTCTTTTCAGGTTTTCAACTTACCGGGTGTACAATCTTTTCACTTTTAATCCCTAATTTTTGCCCAAACCTTTTTCATTTTCTTGGTTCGCCGGGATACCCATTTTTGCCTGGACTACTCTTTTTATTGTCCAGCGGGTCTATTTCATGCGAAGTATTTTTTAACTGCGTCTGAGTTCATCGGGGAAGTGAAGTTTTCACCATCCATCGTTGCAAGCATTAAGGCCCCACCATCAAAAACCTTGGTGACAATATACGGTCCATCATAGTTAGGAGTCCACTTGCCCCTGTGATCTGTCTGAGGAGGAAGGATCCTTTTCAACACCAAATCTCCGACCTGGAAGCATCGAGGATGCACTTTCTGATCAAAGGCTCTCTTCATCCGACTTTGATACAACTGCCCATGACAAATGGCTGCCATTCGCTTCTCTTCGATAAGACTCAACTCATTGAACCTTGTCCGAATCCATTCAGCTTCGTCTAACTTGACATCCAACAGGACTCTTAGAGAAGGAATCTCCACTTCAACAGGTAGGACTGCTTCCATACCATACACAAGGGAGTAAGGGGTTGCCCCGGTCGATGTACATACTGAAGTAAGGTACCAATGCAAGGCGAAGGGTAGCATCTCATGCCAATCTCTGTACGTAACGACCATCTTCTGCACAATCTTCTTTATGTTCTTATTTGTCGCTTCAACAACACCGTTCATCTTAGGGCGGTAAGAGGAAGAATTGTGATGCTGAATGTTGAAGTTCTGGCACAACTCCTTCATCATTTTGTTGTTGAGATTAGAACCATTATCAGTAATGATTCTTTCGGGAATCCCATAGCGACAAATGATTTCTTTCTTGATGAATCGGGCAACCACATGTCTGGTGACATTCGCAAATGACGCTGCTTCGACCCACTTGGTGAAATAGTCGATGGCAACAAGGATGAAGCGATGCCTATTGGAAGCGGTCGGATCAATCTTTCCAATCATATCGATGCCCCACATAGCAAAAGGCCACGACGAAGACATCACATTCAAAGGATTTGGCGGCACATGCACCTTATCAGCATAAATCTGGCATTTATGGCACTTCCGAGCATATTTGAAACAATCAGATTCCATGGTCATCCAGTAATAACCTGCTCTCAACAATTTCTTAGCCATTGCATGTCCGCCGACATGAGTACCGAAGGAGCCTTCATGAACTTCCTGCATTAACATGTCTGCTTCGTGTCTGTCCACGCATCTGAGCAAAACCATGTCGAAGTTCCTCTTATACAGAACATCGTCTTTATTCAAGAAGAAACTGCCTGCCAATCTTCTCAAAGTCTTTCTATCATTGTTGGATGCCCCTACAGGGTACTCTTGATTCTTCAGAAAGCACTTGATGTCGTGATACCAGGGCTTGTCATCAACTACCAGTTCAGCAGCAAACACATACGCGGCCCTATCAAGGCGCATCACGTCGATCTTGGGAGCATGGTTCCAACGGATCACCGTGATCATGGAGGATAGAGTAGCAAGAGCATCTGCCATCTGGTTCTCATCACGAGGTATATGGTACAACTTTACTGTTGTGAAGAAAGTCAATAGTCTTTCTCGTGTAATCTCTGTAGGGGACCAGATTGGGCTGGAGAGTGTTCCAATCACCATTCACTTGATTGATTACCAAAGCTGAATCTCCGAAGATGTCCAAAGTCTTGATTCTCAAATCAATGGCTTGCTCAATACTCAAGATACAGGCTTCATACTCAGCTTTATTATTGGTGCACTCGAAAGTCAGACGAGCGGTGAAAGGCATGTGGGCACCTTTCGGAGTTGTAATGACAACACCAATTCCACTTCCTCTGGCGTTGACGGCCCCATCAAACATTAAAGTCCACTTTTCGTCTGGATCAGGTCCCTCTTCAACAACTGGCTCTTCACAGTCTTTCATCTTGAGGAACATGATGTCTTCATCTGGAAAATCAAACTCCATCGGCTCATAATCTTCAACCGG
This sequence comes from Lathyrus oleraceus, assembly GCF_024323335.1. Lineage (NCBI taxonomy): Eukaryota > Viridiplantae > Streptophyta > Magnoliopsida > Fabales > Fabaceae > Lathyrus > Lathyrus oleraceus. The sequence goes on along the minus strand of NC_066583.1, from coordinate 366,878,269 downwards.
CTGTTGAGCAAGATAGTCTGACAAAATACTCCCCTTGATGGCTTTCTGGGAAGTATACTGGATGTCGTACTCTATCAGTACCATTTGCCAACGAGCAACTCTTCCGGTGAGAGCTGACTTCTCAAATATATACATGACTGGATCCATTTTGGAGATCAGTAAGGTTGTGTGAGACAGCATGTATTGTCTCAATCGCTTAGCAGCCCATGCAAGTGCACAACATGTTTTTTCAAGCATTGAGTATCTCGACTCGCAATCTGTGAATTTCTTACTCAGGTAGTAGATGGCATGCTCTTTTCTACCTGTCTCGTTGTGTTGACCGAGAACACAACCCATGGAATTTTCCAGTACTGTCAAATACATAATCAGCGGTCTCCCTGGGACCGAAGGCACAAGGATAGGAGGATTCTGCAAATACTCTTTTATCTTCTCGAACGCCCTTTGACAATCATCATTCCACCTGATAGCCTGATCTTTTCTCAACAATTTGAATATTGGCTCACACGTGGCTGTTAGGTGAGAGATGAACCTTGCAATGTAGTTCAACCTCCCTAAGAAACCACGAACTTGTTTCTCTGTTCTTGGCTCAGGCATTTCCTGTATCGCTTTCACTTTGGCCGGATCCACCTCAATCCCTTTTCCGCTAACAACAAAACCCAGTAGTTTTCCAGATCTCACCCCGAAAGTACACTTGTTCGGATTAAGCCTCAACTTGAATTTCCTCAAACGCTCAAACAGTTTCTGCAAATTCACCAAATGTTCTTCTTCTGTCTGAGATTTGGCAATCATATCATCAACATAAACCTCGATTTTATGATTAATCATATCATGGAACAGAGTCACCATCGCTCGCTGATATGTTGCTCCGGCATTTTTCAGACCAAACGGCATCACCTTGTAGCAGAAGGTGCCCCATGGGGTTATGAATGTTGTCTTCTCCATGTATTCTGGTGCCATCTTAATTTGATTATAGCCAGAAAAGCCATCCATGAAGGAGAATACTGAGAACTGAGCCGTGTTATCCACCAAAATGTCAATGTGAGGTAATGGGAAATCATCTTTAGGACTAGCCCTGTTCAGATCCCGGTAGTCAACACACATCCGTACCTTTTGTAACACCCCGATAATAATAAAATAATTATTTGAATTGAGTTAATAATTTAATTATTAATTTAATTAAATAATTGGAAATTTTATTATTATTATTATTTTTTTTTGAATTATTATTATTTTGGAATAATAATTATTATTTGGAAAATATATATAAGTTGGAATTAAGGAAAAAGTCCCATTTGGAGTAAAAAGGTTTCTACGTGAGAAACAGAGAAAATCGTGAAAAGGGAAAGGGCAGAGAAGAGGAGAAAGGAGCTGAAGAGCAACGGTTGAAGAGCGGAAAGGCTTGAAGCTCAAAGATTCGCCGGATTGTTAAGGTAAGGGGGGTTTATCGTCGGTTAATGGGTATTATGGGATAATATGTAATGGGTAGTGAGAAATCGTTGAATCGACCCTAATTGGGATTTGGAATGCTGAAAATTTGTGATGAATAGGTTGAGTGAAAACCGTAATCAAATTGATAATTGTGTGTGTAATCAAACCGATAAATTGGTGATGAATGGCGACGAGTAAGTTTGAGTGGGAAGGGTCTGGAATGGGCACATGAGATCCCTGCCCAAAGAAGACGCGTCTGGTGAACTGTCATGTTCGCCTAGCGAACATAACCTTCGCCTAGCGAAGGAACGCGCCTCAACCTCGCCCCAGCGAGATTGAGAGGTTTTGCTACTGTAATGTTCGCTGTGGACTCGCTGGAGCTTCGCCTAGCGAGTGAGTGCTAGCTGTGTTTTTCACCAAAACAGAATGAGCTCGCTATTACCTTCGCCTTGAGCTCGCCTAGCGAATTAATTTACCAATTTCCTGGAGCTGTTCGCCTTGAGCTCGCCTAGCGAACCAGAGCTTCGCCACTGCCTCGCCTAGCGAGCAAGGCAGAAGAAGTGTTTATACATGTGTTGCTGAGGTGTTTCATACATGTGTTGAGGAAGTGTTTTATACATGTGTTGATGATGTGTTGATACATGTATTGATGATGTATGATGATATGCAAAATGTTGTGAATGTATATATTATGCATGTATTTGTGAATGGACTGTTGTATGGCTTAGAGTGTGAGCATATGTCCATTGTGAGTTGTTGTTGATGCTGCATTGCTAGATGATTAGTGTGCATGGCATAGCCTGTGGGGCTGTAGCTAATTCCCATTGTGAGGAATTGGTGAGTGAATCGTTGTGAATTGTTGTTGATGTTTGCATGCTAGATGATTAGCTTGCATAGTCTAGCCTTTGGGGCTGTAGCTAATTCCCATGGTGAGGAATTAGTGAGTGAGTCATTAGGTCTCAATGAGTGGGACTAGTGAGCTTAGTAGCCGTATCCGGAGGGATCGGTGAGCTTGAACTATATGTTCAAGGATAGTCGGTACCGCATGTGTAGAGTCTCATTGCATAAAAATATGTAAGGCGTATAATATGAATGGATGTGTTCCAATATTATACGTGTGTTGCGTTGTTGTTAAGTATGATTTGAGATTATACTGGTATTGTATATTGATGTTGAGTATGATGTTTAAGCCAATGGGCTATTACTGAATGTGTATTGCAATTAGGGTGATTGATGTGTTAATTACTTGGCATTACATGTTGTTTTATAATGCTTATTATATTGATTGAGGAACTCACCCTTACAACTATTTTTCAGGTAACGAGAAATGAGTTGAGTAGAAGCAAATGCTTGGAGTCTAGTGTAGTCTCCCTAGTGGGTCATGCTCTGATAGATGTAACATCGGGCGGGAACACTTTGATTATTATTGTTGTTGTGGTTGAACTAAATTACATGTGATGTTACATGTTTTGCATGATTGAGTTGATCTCTATCCGCTGCGTAATTGTGCAAATACTTTATATTTAAATTAAATAAAAGAGCATGATTGTTATATTGTTTAAATGGTGTGGAATGTTTGTGTGACACCCTTGGTGCACTATTACTCTGATTATATGTTTATTATTTTAATTAATTTTGGGGTATTTTAGAAGGGTGTTACATTAGTGGTATCAGAGCATAGTCGGTCGTGTCGAGTCGTAATTATTCTGTTTCCCCTGTACGGGATAGGTGTTGTGTAACCCTATCAGTACTTATTGTTTTAGCTTGTTTGGGTTTTCAGAATAGAGATGGCTGGAAGAGGTAGAGATGATGCTGCGATTGCTGAGGCTCTGGGTATGCTAGCTGGAGTACTTGGAGGGAACCCAAATGTTGTAGGAATGGGAGCTGCTCGTCAACTGAGTGAGTTCCAGAAGAACAATCCTCCAATGTTCAAGGGAGCATACGATCCAGATGGTGCTCAGAAGTGGTTGAAGGAGATCGAGAGGATCTTCAGAGTAACTGAGTGTGCTGATAACCAGAAGGTCAGGTTCGGTACACATATGCTGTCAGAGGAAGCTGATGATTGGTGGGTTGCTACCCGCACTGAGTTGGAATCTGCTGGGAATACTGAGATCACTTGGGCTGTGTTCAGGGAAAGGTTCCTGAGAAAGTATTTTCCAGAAGATGTCAGAGGAAAGAAAGAGATAGAGTTTTTGGAATTGAAGCAGGGTAACAGGTCGGTTACTGAGTATGCTGCGAAGTTCACCGAGCTGTCAAAGTACTATACTCCCTATAATGAGGCCGCTGGAGAATTTTCGAAATGTGTGAAGTTTGAGAACGGGTTGCGTCCTGAGATCAAACAAGCTATTGGATATCAGAGGATCAGGGTGTTTTCTGACTTGGTTGACTGTTGCAGAATTTTTGAACAGGATTCCAAGGCTAGAGCAGAGAGCTATCAGCAGAGGGTTGATAGGAAGGGTAAGAATCAGATGGATCGTGGAAAACCGTATGCAGCTGGCAAAGGTTTTCAGAAGCAGAGTGGCATGAAGAGGCCTAGTGGGGGAGACTCTAGTGCTCCTGCTAAGTGTTATAGATGTGGTCGGGCTGGACATCGTGTTCATGAGTGTACCAGTGCTGAGATGAAGTGTTTCAAGTGTGGGAAGGGTGGTCACTTGGCTGCAGAGTGCCGATTGAAGACTGTAACTTGTTTCAACTGTGGAGAGTTGGGCCATATCAGTCCCCAGTGTCCTAAGCCGAAGAAGGAGAATCAGTCAGGAGGCAAGGTTTTTGCTCTATCAGGTTCTGAGACTTCTGCAGATGATCGTTTGATCAGAGGTACGTGTTATATTAATGGCTTTCCTCTCATAGCTATTATTGACACAGGTGCTACTCATTCTTTTATATCTGTGGATTGTGCTGTGAAGCTTAAGTTAGAGATATCTGAGATGCGTGGAAGTATGGTGATTGATACTCCTGCAAAGGGTTCAGTGACTACTACTTCAGTTTGCTTGAGTTGTCCTTTGAGTATTTTTGGTAGAGATTTTGGGATAGACCTTGTGTGTCTTCCACTAGTGCAGATTGACGTTATCTTGGGTATGAACTGGTTGGTGTTTAACCGAGTTTCTATTAACTGTTTTGATAAGACTGTGATATTTCCTGAGATTGAAGAAGGAAAGAGTTTGTTTCTATCAGCCAGGCAGGTGAATGAGGAAGTAGCAGATGGGGCGGAGTTGTTTATGCTGTTAGCGACTCTGGAGGCTAAAGATAAACTGGTGATTAGCGATCTAGCAGTGGTGTGTGATTTTCCTGATGTGTTTCCAGAAGAAGTGAATGAATTGCCGCCAGAGCGTGAAGTTGAGTTCTCGATTGAATTGGTACCTGGTACTAGACCGATATCGATGGCTCCGTACCGTATGTCTGCGGTTGAGTTAACTGAATTGAAGAGTCAGTTGGAAGATCTGTTGGATAAGAAGTTTATTCGTCCGAGTGTGTCACCGTGGGGTGCACCAGTGTTGTTGGTTAAGAAGAAAGAAGGTACTATGAGGTTGTGTGTGGACTACAGGCAACTGAATAAAGTGACGATCAAGAATCGGTATCCTTTGCCGAGGATTGATGATTTGATGGATCAGTTGGTTGGTGCGAGTGTGTTCAGCAAGATAGATTTGAGATCTGGGTATCATCAGATACGTGTGAAAACTGAGGATATTCAGAAGACTGCTTTCAGAACAAGGTATGGACATTATGAGTATTCTGTAATGCCTTTTGGTGTGACTAATGCGCCTGGAGTATTTATGGAGTACATGAATAGGATTTTCCATCCGTACTTGGATCAGTTTGTTGTGGTGTTTATCGATGACATTTTGGTGTATTCGAAATCTGAAGAAGAGCATGCTGAGCATTTGAGAGTGGTTTTAGGAGTGCTGCGAGAAAAGCAGTTATTTGCTAAACTGTCTAAGTGTGAATTTTGGTTAGAAGAAGTTAGTTTTCTGGGTCATGTGATTTCAAGAGGTGGTGTTGCTGTTGATCCTTCTAAGATAGAAGCGGTATCTAAGTGGGAAGCTCCGAAGTCTGTTGCTGAGATTCGAAGTTTCCTTGGTTTGGCTGGTTATTATAGGAAGTTCATTGAGGGATTTTCTAAGTTGGCGTTACCGTTGACGATGTTGACTAGAAAGGGGCAAGCGTTTGTTTGGGACTCAAAATGTGAGGAAGGTTTCCAAGAGTTAAAGAGAAGGTTGACTACTGCTCCTATTTTGACGTTACCGAGTTCGTCGGAACCATTTGAAGTTTACTGTGATGCTTCATTGTTGGGTTTGGGTGGTGTGTTGATGCAGAATAAGCAGGTTATAGCTTATGCTTCGAGACAGCTGAGGGTTCATGAAAGGAACTATCCGACGCACGATTTAGAGTTGGCAGCTGTAGTGTTTGTCTTGAAGTTGTGGAGGCATTACTTGTATGGATCAAGATTTGAGGTTTTCAGTGACCATAAGAGTTTAAAGTATTTGTTTGATCAGAAAGAGCTGAATATGAGACAGAGGAGATGGTTAGAGTTTCTGAAGGATTATGATTTTGGGTTGAATTACCATCCGGGTAAAGCAAATGTAGTGGCTGATGCATTGAGTCGGAAATCATTACATATGTCTATGTTAATGGTTAAGGAATTGGATTTAATTGAGCAGTTTAGAGACTTGAGTTTGGTGTGTGAGAGTACTCACAACAGTGTTAAATTGGGAATGTTGAAGTTAACGAGTGGTATTATGGAGGAGATCAGAGAGGGTCAGAAATCCGATATGCATTTGGTTGATAAGTTGACTTTAGTGAATCAAGGTCGAGGTGGTGAATTCAGAGTTGATGAGAATGGTGTTTTGAAATTTGGTAATCGGGTGTGTATTCCGGATGTTGCCGAACTTAAGAAGAGTATTCTGGAGGAAGGACATCGTAGTGGATTGAGTATTCATCCTGGAGCTACGAAGATGTATCATGATTTGAAGAAGTTATTTTGGTGGCCGGGAATGAAAAGAGAAATTGCGAGTTTTGTTTATTCTTGTTTGACTTGTCAGAAGTCAAAGATTGAGCATCAGAAGCCGTCTGGACTAATGCAACCGTTGGCTATTCCAGAGTGGAAGTGGGATAGTATCAGTATGGATTTTGTTTCTGGTTTGCCGAGGACAAATAAGAATTTTGAAGCCATTTGGGTGATTGTTGACAGATTGACAAAGTCGGCTCATTTCATTCCGATCAGAATGGATTATCCGTTAGAGAGATTAGCCGAGTTGTATATTGAGAAGATTGTAAGTTTGCATGGTATTCCGTCTAGTATTGTTTCGGACAGAGATCCTAGATTTACATCGAAGTTCTGGGAAGGTTTGCAGAGAGCTTTGGGAACTAAGCTGAGATTGAGTTCTGCATATCATCCGCAGACTGATGGTCAGACTGAGAGGACGATTCAGTCACTGGAGGACCTTTTGAGGGCTTGTGTTTTGGAAAAAGGAGGCGCTTGGGATTGTTATTTGCCTTTGATTGAGTTTACCTACAACAATAGTTTTCATTCGAGCATTGGTATGGCACCGTTTGAAGCTTTGTATGGTAGGAGATGTCGGACACCTTTGTGTTGGTATGAGTCCGGTGAGAGTGCTGTGGTTGGACCGGAGATTGTTCAACAAACTACGGAAAAGATTAAGATGATTCAGGAGAAGATGAGAATTGCTCAGAGTCGTCAGAAGAGTTATCATGATAAGAGGAGGAAGTCACTTGAGTTCCAAGAGGGAGATCATGTGTTTCTTCGTGTTACTCCGGTAACTGGTGTTGGTCGAGCTTTGAAGTCGAAGAAGTTGACACCGCGATTTATTGGTCCTTATCAGATTTTGGAGAGGATAGGGGAGGTAGCCTATCGTGTCGCTTTACCGCCGTCGCATGCAAATTTGCATGAGGTTTTTCATGTGTCTCAGTTGAGGAGGTACATTCATGATCCGTCGCATGTAGTCCAAGTAGATGATGTACAGGTGAGAGATAACCTGACTGTTGAGACATCACCTATGAGGATCGAGGATCGAGAGTTGAAGCAGTTGCGGGGTAAAGAGATTGCCTTGGTGAAGGTAGCTTGGGGGGGGGCCAGCAGGTGGCAACGTGACTTGGGAACTGGAGAGTAAGATGAAGGAATCTTATCCAGAGTTGTTCGCTTGAGGTATGTTTTCGAGGACGAAAACTCTTTTAGTGGGGGAGAGTTGTAACACCCCGATAATAATAAAATAATTATTTGAATTGAGTTAATAATTTAATTATTAATTTAATTAAATAATTGGAAATTTTATTATTATTATTATTTTTTTTTGAATTATTATTATTTTGGAATAATAATTATTATTTGGAAAATATATATAAGTTGGAATTAAGGAAAAAGTCCCATTTGGAGTAAAAAGGTTTCTACGTGAGAAACAGAGAAAATCGTGAAAAGGGAAAGGGCAGAGAAGAGGAGAAAGGAGCTGAAGAGCAACGGTTGAAGAGCGGAAAGGCTTGAAGCTCAAAGATTCGCCGGATTGTTAAGGTAAGGGGGGTTTATCGTCGGTTAATGGGTATTATGGGATAATATGTAATGGGTAGTGAGAAACCGTTGAATCGACCCTAATTGGGATTTGGAATGCTGAAAATTTGTGATGAATAGGTTGAGTGAAAACCGTAATCAAATTGATAATTGTGTGTGTAATCAAACCGATAAATTGGTGATGAATGGCGACGAGTAAGTTTGAGTGGGAAGGGTCTGGAATGGGCACATGAGATCCCTGCCCAAAGAAGACGCGTCTGGTGAACTGTCATGTTCGCCTAGCGAACATAACCTTCGCCTAGCGAAGGAACGCGCCTCAACCTCGCCCCAGCGAGATTGAGAGGTTTTGCTACTGTAATGTTCGCTGTGGACTCGCTGGAGCTTCGCCTAGCGAGTGAGTGCTAGCTGTGTTTTTCACCAAAACAGAATGAGCTCGCTATTACCTTCGCCTTGAGCTCGCCTAGCGAATTAATTTACCAATTTCCTGGAGCTGTTCGCCTTGAGCTCGCCTAGCGAACCAGAGCTTCGCCACTGCCTCGCCTAGCGAGCAAGGCAGAAGAAGTGTTTATACATGTGTTGCTGAGGTGTTTCATACATGTGTTGAGGAAGTGTTTTATACATGTGTTGATGATGTGTTGATACATGTATTGATGATGTATGATGATATGCAAAATGTTGTGAATGTATATATTATGCATGTATTTGTGAATGGACTGTTGTATGGCTTAGAGTGTGAGCATATGTCCATTGTGAGTTGTTGTTGATGCTGCATTGCTAGATGATTAGTGTGCATGGTATAGCCTGTGGGGCTGTAGCTAATTCCCATTGTGAGGAATTGGTGAGTGAATCGTTGTGAATTGTTGTTGATGTTTGCATGCTAGATGATTAGCTTGCATAGTCTAGCCTTTGGGGCTGTAGCTAATTCCCATGGTGAGGAATTAGTGAGTGAGTCATTAGGTCTCAATGAGTGGGACTAGTGAGCTTAGTAGCCGTATCCGGAGGGATCGGTGAGCTTGAACTATATGTTCAAGGATAGTCGGTACCGCATGTGTAGAGTCTCATTGCATAAAAATATGTAAGGCGTATAATATGAATGGATGTGTTCCAATATTATACGTGTGTTGCGTTGTTGTTAAGTATGATTTGAGATTATACTGGTATTGTATATTGATGTTGAGTATGATGTTTAAGCCAATGGGCTATTACTGAATGTGTATTGCAATTAGGGTGATTGATGTGTTAATTACTTGGCATTACATGTTGTTTTATAATGCTTATTATATTGATTGAGGAACTCACCCTTACAACTATTTTTCAGGTAACGAGAAATGAGTTGAGTAGAAGCAAATGCTTGGAGTCTAGTGTAGTCTCCCTAGTGGGTCATGCTCTGATAGATGTAACATCGGGCGGGAACACTTTGATTATTATTGTTGTTGTGGTTGAACTAAATTACATGTGATGTTACATGTTTTGCATGATTGAGTTGATCTCTATCCGCTGCGTAATTGTGCAAATACTTTATATTTAAATTAAATAAAAGAGCATGATTGTTATATTGTTTAAATGGTGTGGAATGTTTGTGTGACACCCTTGGTGCACTATTACTCTGATTATATGTTTATTATTTTAATTAATTTTGGGGTATTTTAGAAGGGTGTTACACCTTTCCATCCTTCTTAGTTACCGGAGCGATATTTGCAACCCATGGCGGATAATTTGTGACTGCTAGAAACCCTGCATCCAACTGTTTTTGCACTTCTTCCCTTATCTTGACAACCATCTCTGGTCTTGTTCTTCTGAGCTTCTGCTTGACCGGAGGACAACCTTCTTTGAGAGGCAAGCGATGTACCACGATGTCTGTGTCAAGCTCTGGCATGTCCTGATAAGACCAAGCGAAGATGTCGGTGCCGAGATTAATCACTTCAACAGACTCTTGATGCAGTTGAATGACCCTTTCCTCTTGTTTTAATAACCTGGTAAGTTCTTCAGGGAGTTCACAGTCTTCATCACCCTCTTCTTCAGCTTGAAAGATTGGATTTTCAAAGTCGAAGCGAGCCATAGCAGAACCGTTATCAATAGGATCCGGTGATATGCATCTGCATGAGTGATGGTATGTGCTTATGAGTGTGAAAAAAAAGAAAAAAGTGGAAACTAAACAAAACATTGCCATTTTTTTTGAAAAACTGCAAAAATAGAAAGACAGAGAACGAAATATTTGAATGCAAAAAGACGTCCTTTATTTATGATAAAAAATCCCAGTGTCACATAGATGAGCCCTACAATGAGTCATTACGCCCTGGCGGAACGTAAGACTTGGATATGCATGAATAAACAAAGAAAATTACTCCTCCAAACAAGTGGCTTGGACAATCTCCTCAGAAGACCAATTATTGAGAACTTCACTCGGGATCCTCGGACGCACCTAGTTATCGATGTCACAATCACTATCCCCATCTTCATTGTTGACCGCAGAGACTAATTTGACTTCTCCTTCAACCATGTTAACGTTGGCTCCACCATGCTGGGGCATGGGATTGTTGACGACATTAAGAGCTGGTGCAAAGTTAACGGCCTTCGAATCAATGAGGTCCTGAACTACGTGCTTAAAAGCTTTGCAGTTCTCAATATTGTCTTCCAATCTTCTAAACATGGGGTCCACACCATGACCCATACCAAAGTCTTGCTGCAGCAGGGGGAACTGATCGTCCTGATCATCATGAAAGGGCTGTTGACCGGAGGTGACATGTAGGATTGGGGTAGGCCTCGGTCCATTGGGTCCATTAGCCTCTCCAGCTGGAGGATCAGTCACCGTCTCTGGTTGAGCAGGGGGATTCCTCTGTATCATCTACCTGAGCTCTTGCTGTCCCTGAGCCACCCCCTGAACCACATCCATGAATTGATTCATGCGGATTTTCATCTCGGCGAACTCTGCCTGTAGGCTTTCCATTACTCTCTGTTGGTTTCTGCGGGTACCGTACCGGTGAATGCATAGGTCAGCTATCCTGCTGATTGAACACCAAACAAACTGAGAACACTGTGGCGGTACCTGTTATGCAAGACATGCTAATGAATATGTAAATTCAATGACATGTTTATCAATTCCAAAGGTATTCTACCCCTTGATTCCAGTCTCTCAATAGATAAACGATGTAAAAAAAAAAGACTGAGCCGTTGATGAGAACCAAGAAAATTCCAACTAGAATCAAGTAGAAGATATAAACCCCACAGAAATGGATAAACATGTGTGAATGATTATGAATGCAAAATGATGTGAATGCAGTGCAGTGGCATGGGAATCAGGATCGCTGTATCTGCTTGAACATCTGTCAGGTTGCATTGTCTGGAGAGAAATTAAGAGCACACCAAACAAAGGTCATGGGATGGATAATGTTATCCTTAATATCAACCACCCATTTTGGTGGATTATGGTTTACACCTTATCAACACCCAAGTTTCATTGATATTAAGGATACCTGATCGGATCAACCATGAATCAATGGTTTATTGCAAGTCACGAGCATGGAGTTTAGGTTAAGAACCACCCAAAAGGAGTGTACTAAGGTTTAAACCTGCCAAACATGTTCTACAAAAGGTTCCCATAGTCATAATCCCATCTTTCGGATATTATCGGAGGAACGACTACTCGTATTCCAAAAATATTCTCAAGAGAGACTCTTATGAGTGTAGTATCGCGTAACAATCGTATCAAATCTTACACTTGAACGACTTTCGCACTACGTCCTACGAATAGGCCAAGATGGGTTTGGTAAACTAAGGTCCTCGACTTCTAAGGTCTATATTGGAAAAAGTAATGTCTAACCACAACTTACTTGTGTGACATTATTGATCTCAACATGACCTCCACCAAGTGAATGGGCTTGCAAGTCAACTTGCTAAGGAATAACTCCACACAAGTCGACAAGACTATGCCATTCTCCTATCTTAAGTGCACTCGAGTTCGGGTATAGAACTCATCTCACAAAGATCACCAAGCAGCCCTAGCCAGCCAACAGATACAGCAATGATATGTACACAATGCAATAAGGTAAAACAGGTAAATAAATAACTGTACAAAAGCATGAACACCCAATAAACAAACAAACTACAAAAGCTAGGAGGGACTCGCTTAGGGAAACCGGGTCCCCAGCAGAGTCGCCAGCTGTCGTAACCTGAAAAATACAGTGTGCGAAAAAATAACCGGCGAAAGAAAATGACAGAAGAGTCGCCACCGTGCGTTATTTATCCCAAAGGAGGGAAAGGAAACGCTCGAAGTAAACCTGAAAAGAGGAAAGGAAAAGACAAGGTCTCGCAACCAAATCTTGGGTTCGGGAGTCGGTTATGTGAAGGGAAGGTATTAACACCCCTACGCATCCGTAGTACTCTACAGGATCCACTTTTGTAGTTCTTGTCTAAAGGGTGTGAGTTTATCTTGTGCTGTTTACTAAAAAAGGGGTTAAATGAAAATGACTCGCGCGGATGTCGCATCCACTGCATACGTATCTCATCTGAATATGAGAATCAGAGTCTTCGTAGCTCGACTGACCTATGGGTTTGGGGGATGTGTGCTCGCTAAGACATCACGTCTTATGCCTACGTATCTCATCTGGAATGAGAATCAGAGCAAGCCGTAGTTCGGCTAACTACGGGGTTATGGATTGGGTTTTGGACGAACGGCGTTACTACGCAATCTACCGGATGCTCGACCTTTGGAGACTTACTCGCCTGTAGTAGAAGGAGTAAACGTGTGTTTAGGAGAAGAAAAAATCAATGAAGGGTTAGGGTTTGGGATGCTCATGCAAAAGGAGTCCTGGACGAAGGAACCTGTAAAAAAAATAAACACAAAAAAACATTGCCTCCTATCGAGGTCTTCCATCTAGGAAAGCAGTAAAATGCGGGAAAAATGTAAAAGTACCACGCGGATAAAGATCCGAAGTAACAACAATTAGAGGAATGGGAAACCCAGGGATCCTTCCCAGCTAAACACCATCAAAGAAAGTGAGTCAGTACAGGTAATCAGAATGAAACCTCCAGGCGGTATCCCACAAATAAAGTGGAAAACCAAGCAAGTTATCCCTGCAAAAGTCATGTGAGCCCTCACAAAAACTCAACAAACAGGTCAGAGACAAAAAAATAGGGTAATCAAGGGTTGCCCCCAAATCAAAATGTAACCACATGAATCATGCCATTAAAATTCACAAAAAAGACATGCATCAAAAGGGTATCAAATTCACCCATAATACCTCAAACATTCAGAGTATTCAAATTCAAAGCTCAAAGGTAATGGGAATAAGGGAAAACCTGATTGGAGAGCTTGATTGAAATTGAGTTGCACCCGTGAGGTTTACAAAACAATCTTTAGGGTTTATGTGAGGCAGAGGTGATTATGTGCAGTTGAGTTCCCTTCAGGGTTTGGAGGCTGCTCTGAACTCTGTTAGCTCTTCTCTCACTATCTTTTTCCAGCCAGGGTAATAGGAATAGAATTACCTTTTGTTTCACTAAAACTCTGAATTTATAACCTGATTTTTATGGACCTGTGGGCTCAAATGAGAGAGGTCCAAGTCCAAGATTTTTTCTTTTATTTATTTATTTTTTTTTTTTTTCGTTTTTTTATTTTATTTTTTTTATTTAAAATATTCCGATTGCCATGATGAAATGCAAATGCTAAATGACCTAAAAATGAATGCATGCATGAGGTGTAAAGCGTATGCTTCCAGAAAAAATGAAGGGTAAAGTTTGGGGTATTACAGGTACCGTATGCATAATGAGTAAGTTGTGGAGTACATTTGCATACATGATTGCATATGTAGTTGATGGTTCATGATGTTATTGATTGGTGGTGAATGTCTACATGTTACGAATGGGTGTGAGACTATGTTGGTATTGATTGTGTAACGAATGTTTACTTGTTGTATATTCTCTATCTTAGCATTCCTTACACTATTTATATTGGTTTGTTGTTTCTCACCCCCTATGCTTTCATGTTGTCCACCATGGACATGTTGCAGATACCCAGGAGTAGAGTTTGGTGTTGTAAGCGGAATTTAGCTTCCAGAGTTACTTTGTTTAGTTTCATCATTGTTTTAAAAGTCTTGATCTGATCTTGTAACATCAGGGTTGGAAATGTTTGTTTTCTTATTATGTTTTGTTGGAGTTTAATCGTTTTTATTCGGTTTATGATTAAGACTAAAAGTCTAACTTCTGTTGTTTTATTTAATTGAAATAATATCGAATACCATCACAATGATACCCTAAGTGAACGTGAGTATGCGATGAAAAGTGTGGTATGACGTTGATACTTTTTGTTGTGTGTTTATTAAATGTTTGATTTGTTAAAGGTTTTATCATTGGTGACACCTTAAATTGTCGTGTAAAGCTTAATATGTATAAGTATCGGGGTATAGGGTGTTACATAGTGCTATTAGAGCAGTTCAGTCCGTCTGACCAGTTTTTTTTTCATGTTGTTATTCCCTAGTACGTAAAATATGTGTGTGATACACTATCGGTGCTCATTTGTTTTTCTAACCACTTGTCTGTAGGAGCGGGATTGAAATAAGTGTGTGTGTGTGTGGGGGGGGGATTTTACTTCTCTGTGATGCTTCAGGTGTGGAGGATTGGTTCAACGTGTCGGTGATTGCAAGAGTGCAAATTGTTGGACAAGTTAGTGTTATTTCCAGAGTTTAACGCAAGTGATGGGTTGTTTGTGTATGCTAAGCAAGTGGACGAGTTTGTGAAGGATGGCACTAAAGTGTTTATGTTGCTAGCTTCGATGAAGGCTGAGAACAAGGTGTGATTTGCGAGTTGTTAATGGTATGTGATTTTCCAGAAGTGTTTCCAGATGACATCAGTGATTTGTTGTCCGAGCGCAAAGTTGAGTTTGATATACTTAGTACCTGGTACTAGTCCGATGTTGATGGCTCCTTATAGAATGTTTTCTTTAGAGGTAAGTGAATTGAAGAAGAAACTGGAAGATCTACTTGAAAAGAAGTTTGTTCGTCTGAGTGTCTCATCATGGGATGCACTGGTGTTGCTAGTCAAGAAGAAATATGGTAGTATAAGATTGTGTGTTGACTATCAACAATTGAATAAGGTGAATATAAAGAATAAGTATCCACTTCCAAGGATTGATGATTTGATGGATCAATTGGTAGGTGCTTGTATGTTTAACAAATAGATTTGCGTTTGGGCTATCATCAAATTCGTGTGAAGCCAAAAGATATTTTGAAGACTGCTTTTAGAATAAGGTATGGTCATTACGAGTATTTAGCAATTCCGTTTGGTATGTCTAATGTGCCTGTAGTGTTCATGGAATACATGAATCGAATATTCCATTCGTATTTAGATCAGTCAGTGGTTGTTTTTATGAATGACATATTGATATATTCGAAGTCTAATGAAGAGCATATTAGCATCTGAGAGTTGTATTACTGATATTGAAAGAGAACCAATTGTATGTGAAGTTGTCCAAGTGTGAGTTCTAGTCAAGAGAAGTGAGTTTACTTCGTCATGTGATTTCTAGTGGTGGTATAGTTATGGATCCATCGAAGATAGATGATGTATTACAATGGAAGACTTTGAAGTCTGTTACTGAAACTAGAATTTTTTTGGGCTGTCTAGTTACTATAGGAAGTTCATTGAAGGTTTTTCAAAGTTAGAGTTACCTTTGACTCAAAAGGGTCAAGCCTATGTTTAGGATGTGCATTGTGAAAAGAGTTTCCAAGAACTCAAGAAGAAAATTGATGTCTGCTCTAGTTTTGATTTTGTCGAATCCAAGTAGGTTATTTGTTGTATATTGTGATGCTTCAAAGATGCGTATGAAAGGTGATTTGATGCAGAATGGTCAGGTGATAGCTTATGCTTCTAGACAATTGAGGGTTCATGACATGAATTATCCTATGCATGACCTAGAATTGGTAGCAATGGTATTCATGCTGAAGATTTAGAGGCATTATTTGTTTGCCTCCAAATTAGAGGTGTTCAATGATCACAAGAGTTTGAAGTATCTATTTGATTATAAGGAATTGAATATGAGGCATAGGAGATTACTTTTATTTATGAAAGATTATGATTTTGGCTTGAGTTACCATCCTGGTAAAGCTAATGTTGTAGCAGGTGCATTGAGCAGGAAGTCGCTGCATATGTCAATGTTGATGGTTAGAGAGTTAAAATTGATCGATAAATTCAGAGACATGAGTTTATTATGTGAAGAGACTCCTGTTAGTGTGAAGTTAGGTATGTTAAACTTGACAAGTGGTATTCTTGAAGAGATTAAAGAGGGTCAGAAGACCGGTGTGGGGTTGGTTGACCGACTTGTGTTAATCAATCAAGATAAGGATGATGACTTTTCAAATTGATGAGAATGGCGTGATGAGGTTCAGAGATAGGGTTTGTGTACCAAATGTACATGAGATTAAGAATAATATTCTGGAGGAGGGTCACAGAAGTAGGTTGAGTATTCATTCTGGTGCCACTAAAATGTCTCAAGACTTCAAGAAATTGTTTTGGTGGCTAGGAATGAAGAAGGAAGTAACTGAGTTTGTGTATGCTTGTTTGACTTGTCAGAAGTTGAAGATTGAACATCATAAGTCATTGGGTCTGATGCAACCCTTGAGTATTACGAAATGTAAACCAGTTAGCATTTATATGGATTTCATGACAAGTTTGTCGAAGATGACGAAGGGATGTGATTCTATTTGGGTATTGTTGATAGACTGACTAAATCAGCTCATTTTATATCGATTAAGTTCAGTTATTCTTTGCAAAAGTTAGTTGAGTTGTACATTGAGAATATTGTTAGCTTGCTTGGTATTTTATCAAACATTATGTCGGATAGAGATTTGAGGTTCACATCGAGGTTTCGTTAGAGTTTACAAGAGGCGTTGGGTACTAAGTTGAAGTTGAGTTCTGCTTATCATCCACAGATAGATGGTTAGACGAAGAGGATTATCCAACCCTTGGAGGATATATTGAGGTCTTGTGTGTTGGAACAAGGAGATGCTTGGGATAGCTACTTGCCGCCTATTGAGTTAACTTACAATAGGAATTTCCATTTGAGTATTGGGATGGCCCCGTTTGAGGCGTTGTATGGTAGGGGGTGTAGGACACCTCTGTGTTGGTACGAATCTGGCGAGAGTGCTGTGATTGGACTTGAGATTATGCAACAAACTTTTGAGAAGATCAAGATGATCTAAGAGAAGATGAAAGCTTCATAGAGTCGCCATAAGAGTTACCATGATAAGAGGGGGAAGGAAATTTAGTTCAAAGGGGGTGACCATGTGTTTTTTAAAGTTACTCTAGTAGTTGGTGTCGACCGAGCTTTGAAGTTTCGAAAGCTCATGCCATGTTTTATTGGTCCATACGAGATCTTGTAGAGGATATGAGAGGTGTCCTATCTTGCCACCGCAACTTACTAATCTTCATGATGTGTTTAATGTGTCTTAGTTGAGGAGATATATTTTGGATCCGTCTCATGTGATCCAAGTGGATGATATACAGGTGAGAGAGAACCTAACTATTGAGACATCGCCCATGCAGATAGAGGATCAATATGTGAAGTAATTGAGTGGCAAGGATATTGCATTGGTGAAGGTAGTGCGGGGAGGACCAGCTGGTGGAAGCATAACTTGGGAGTTGGAGAGTCAAATGAGAGAATCGTATATGACTCTATTTCCTTAAGGTAATTTTTTAGGGCGAAATTTTTTCTAAGTGGGGGAGAGTTGTAACACCCTAAATTCGATGAATTAATTGAATGAAATTGTTTATAATTTTATTTGATTAATTGGTGTTCTGATTATTTGTTGTGTGGTTGTGGGGGTAAGTATCCTTGAAATAGAGGTATAGAGAGAGTAAGAGCTTGTCATAGTTGTTTAGAATTAATTAAAATTTTAATTAATTATTAGAATAAATAAAATTCTATTCGAATTAATTAAATAAAATTAGTAAAAGGATAGAACCGGGTCAATATGGAGAATTTGGAGAAATAGAGGGGGGAAAAGAGTTAGGGAGTTAGGGCAATAATGTGAATTAACAAAATTTAGGGTTAGTGGGGTAATTAGAAAGAAGTGTGTAGAAAACCCTAAGTTATATTTGAAGTAAGATAGTTTGAAGAGTTTTACGTGAAAACAAAATTTTATGGTGAGAAGAGACAAAAGTTAAGCTAAAGGAAGACTCCATTGTTAGAGCTTGAAGTTGCATCTTGTTGGAAAATCCAAGGTAAGAAGGGAGAAAGGGCTACTACTTAAGTGTATTGCATGATGGGGTAGTGATGAGAAGCCCTTAATATCATTAGTGTTCTTAGATTTTCCTTTTGATGAATTGTTTATGATGAAATTTGTGTACTATTATGTATAAAAATTCTACTTATGTTTGCTTTGAAACTCCTTCATTGTTGTGTTGAAAAAGTTTTGAAAATATAACGTGAAAACCTTGAAAAATGATGATTTTATGGATGCCAATCTGTGATATATTGTGAGTTTTCTATTTTAATAATTGAATAGTTGTAGTAGGTCGAATTATGAGATCGTGGATTTTTACATAATCGAAATCGGAGCATTGGAAGTGCCCCAATGGTGAAAATCATGTTTTTTTTCGTTTTTGTACAGTGGTAACCAGTTAACACGTTGGTGTAACTAGTTACAGCTGAACAAATAAGTTTTTTATTGAAATTTTCGTGACTGTGACCGGTTATAGGGTTTGGTTAACTGGTTACAGCTATTGTGTTTTCCAGAAATGCTGAATTTTTGTTTCCAACTATTTTCGTTGTAACTTGAGTTTCGTGACTCGGATTGAGGTGCGGTTTGATGCGTTGGAAACCTGAACCGCATATCTATCATATGGTGATTCTTGTGGAATTGTTTGAATTATAATTATGTACCTAATGTTTTAATGTTTGTGATGACTTGTATGATCGGTTGAAGAATCGTTATGTTTATACGATGATGTGTTGTTGATTTTGTGAAGTAACATGAATGAATGTTTATGAAGTTATATTTTTTGAGTTGCTGCTATTATTTTTTTGTTTATTGATGTTTTAAAATTGATTAATTATTGTGTATGATGAATGATATTGTGCATAAATGGTGAGATGTGTGTCACACCCCGATTTTAACCTGAATCATCGATTCAATACATTCATTATAGTTTTTGCATCTTTGTATAACATAACACATATTCCATATCGCATAATGTCTATAATATCATTCAAAATTTTTTTTTTGATCTACAGGCAAACTGGTAGAAGCAATTTTCAAATATGCGTCAAATCAACGACCGAAAAAATTTAAAATCAAGCTTGCAGACATCAGTTTTATTAATCCACGTTTCACGTAGTTTAACCTGGTGTGTTCGATTTATTTTTTGGCTAATTTTTCGGTCATATTTTGATCCGTCTGAGCATTTTAACCATGCATTTTCTATTTTAAAATATGACAAGAACCTATATGTTTTCGAGAAGTTTATTTTGCGCTGATCAAGAACCTATATGCCATTCTTCCTCTTCGTTTGAGGTTACTGTAAGTATTACTCTCTCATAGTTTCATCACTACATACTTCATAAACACAATATACTCCCTCTCACACATATTCAACAAAAAGAACTCACACCAAACACATACTCTTAACTTTTTCTCTACCTCACAAATTAAAATCATTACTTTTTATTTTCTTCACTCATCTCATATACCATATTTCCATCACAAAAAATAAAATAAAAATAGAGAAATACCTCTTGATATCTCATCATATTTCTACACAAAAAGTTATACTTCTTTCTCCCTTCACACAAGCCAATACACTAACCATATTCTCTTTTTCTACACAAACATATACTCCATACATTATCATTTCTTTCATATAAATCAAGCATCAACCTTCATATTACAAAACTCATCACTCTCCATAAAATAAAAATTAAAGAGATTTACTTTTCTGTAGAGAGAACATGGCCATACATTCCTAGATGGACCACCCTTTTCCGGTCACTCCCGCTAATTTCGACGAACCAAACTTTTCGGTGAGCTACCACAAAACCTTCCTCTGAACTTACACCTTAAATCCGTCGGATACCATACTAAGTAAATATAGTTTTTTTCTTCTGATTTACTTTTCTTTCATTTTGTTTTTGTTTGTTTAAATATTATTATCATATAATGTTTCTTTGTTTATTTAGTTAAATATTATTTTATGTAGTTAGTGTAGCGGTGTATTCGTCGCTATATGATTTATTGATTAAACCATAAGCAAAGTATACAAAGAAATCGAGTCGCCACCGCACTTTTATTTATCCAAAGGACTGGCTAAAAAGCGAACAAAAGCCTAAGAAGTTTTACACGTAAAAAACTAATGAAAAGATCAGAGAATCTGGGTAAGGGGTAAATTATTCAATGGGAAGGTGTTAGGCACCCAAAACGTCCTAGGTACTCCTAGGGAGCCCTTTTCACACTTGTTGTAAAAGAAAATTTATATTTGTTTATGACATATTGTGCAAACATGAATGGGAAGATGAGAAAAGAATGTACAATTTTTATTGTTTTTGTGTTTGAACGGATGAACCCGTTGCCTACGTACCTTTCCATAAAAAGGTAAAGGATCAAAACACCGTAGTTCGGCTAAAAGATTTCCAAAAGTTAGTGAGTTCATTTTAAAACACAAGCGCTAAGGCTTTTCATTACCAATGGGAGAAAACTCAACCTGAATCAACAATCCACCATGCGAGGACGGCTTAAACATACTAGTGAGGGGTTAACCCTATAATAAGTATGGAAGACTTACAACCAAATCACTAAGGATAAGGTAAGATTTACATCAACCACTATGGTAATTGAAACCTACGGCTAATGTATGAAAACATATCAACGATGGACAAAGCCACAAAACAATTGAATGGGTGAAGTTAATTGATTATGAGTATTCACAAAATATGGTCAAGGTATGATTAGGATTGATTCAAAGAAGTGTTATGAAATGGAGTTTGAAAAGTCAAGGACTTAGGGTCCAGGTTTCTAATTTGAAAAGACATGAAGATGTTTGCGCAACAAGTCAAAGTTTTAAAAGTCAACAAGTGAAAAGGTTTAGGACAAAGAGGGTATGGATGATGGAGTGTAAAACTTCTCAGAAAGGTTCACCTCTTGAGATCATATAGAAGATGATTCAAGTGTGTCCTTAGGAATAGGAAAATGAGCAATAACAAATAAGCAAAACAAATGATACCGGAGGCCAATTGCTGGGCTTATACCAATCTCACAAACAAAGGTGGATACCGGATACCAATAGATGGATTTACACCAGTCTCCTAAAACAAACAAGGATGTCAGATGCCAATAAATGGACTTATTCCAACCTCCTAAAACAAAACAAAACCTGGATATCAGATGCCAATCTATCTGGGCTTACTCCAATCTCCAACAGATGATCATAGGACTACAAAAGCCAACAACATGGTCTTACAATTGCATCCTCACATACAACAAACAAACAAGCACTAAGCAATGGACATGAGTGGCCAAATGAAATGGTCTTACACTCTATCCCTTCCAAATCATAGGAACAATGGCCAATGGATGGACTTACAGTTGTCCTCAATGGGTAAACCAATGATGGATCACAAAGATATGAAATGATGATCATGCAATAATGAACAATTAATGGTGATAAATGCACAATGGCAAACAAGCAAACATGTGCAGATGCAACAAGCAATCAATCAAACAAAGTCATTTAGCACACACTATAACCAAGCAATTAGACTCAAGCAAGGGTTAGACTTTTCAGTCAACTGGAATGGGGTAAGTGGTGCTCTTAACCTTAACATTGAGAGTTAAGGTGAAGCAGAGGAAAAGATATGAGGGGTGTGCCTCATTGCTCTTATCCCTGGTCAGGGAGAGCTTTGAATATCAGAAGGTGTGGGAGTTCAGAAAGTGGGAACTCTCTCCACAAGTTAATGACTCGATAGATCTTGGGTTTTTACTCACTATGCATCAACACATGTGGTGTGAGCAAGGTGAGTGACACACAGAATAGTAGGAGATGGACTATACATCTCTTCTATCTACCAATTGCCTTATCAAAAGGACTTTTCCTGCTTGGGGACAAAGATAAACAATCACAAACATTGCCTCTTAAGGAGGACTTCAGACAGGTGCCTGGCCAAGTAACAAGCCAGGTCTTCCAGACTACATGGAGACAAGAGATTCTAGCTCAATGCTAATGCTATCAAGCAAAGCAAAAGCAAGTTCACAATGGAACTATAGCAACTAAGGTACCTGAAATCAATCAAATATAATCAGTATACCAATCACAAAGTCAAAACAGACAAGATAAGAACCAACAGTCAACACAATCAATCACATGTGCAAAGCACAAACTCAAATCAAATGAGCTAGCATCCTACAAAACAAACCAAGTTAGTCCATAACAATCAAATAAACCAAACTCAATCAACTTGAATTAATCTCCTTAAAGCAATTGCTTCTTCAACCTGAAAATCAAACTCAAACATGAGAAGCAAACCCTTAGGCCAAAGCCTAGGGTCAAAGGAGGAGAAATAGACCAAAACAGAACATGAAAGTTTACCAAAATCAATATTAATCAAATAAGAACAAAGTCCAATTGGTCTCATATCAAATTTCAAGAATTTTGGATCAACCATCATGATTTCACAAATGAAATGGCAAGTTATGTGCAAGAAATGACATGTGAGAACAAACCCTAGGCAATTATTTTTTCCAACCGTGAAAAAATCTTGAAAAAATATCCAAAAAAAATTAAACATGATGATGAACATTCCACAAAAAATTGCATGTGATTTGGATTAGTATTTCATGAGTTATGGATTTTTAATTGTGATGAAAAATTAAAAAAAATGAATGAACAAGTATGTAAACATGTGAAGTGTAATTGGATAAATGCCAAAAAGCCAAATGAAGAATTGCTGTGGACAAGAATCGAACACGCGTGGTTTTTAAAGTTGGCGCTCACTTAATGAAACGCAGCGTTTCATTAAGTGAGGTGTCACGGGGTAACTGGCTACATGGCACACAAACACGGATTTCATGCAAATTCACAGCCAAGCGGATCAAACGATTTCTGGACACGAAATGCTTAGGGTTCTTCATGCATTCATACTGTTCTTCATCACCAAGAACAAAACCTCACGGAAAATCATGAAACATATATCATTCAACTCGTCCTTCATCATACATTAACAATCCAGCAATGATTTCACTTAATTTTACGCATGGCAAAAGAATCGAGCACAATAAGTTTCATCCATCAATGTTCAAATCAACATATCTTTCTCAAATCTTAATGAAATTTCATGATCTAAGTTGCATAATGCTCTACGTTCCAAGATCTATAAGAACCACATGAAGATTTCAAGAATTGGCATGATCGAATTTTACCTTGATGGAGATGCAGCAGCTGAATCCGTGTGAATCAAGGCCTGGAAATATGAAACAGGTGCTCAATGATGCTTGGATGAGTGTATGGAATCAAGACTTCAGCTTAACACAACTTGAATTCGCAGAAATCTCCAACTGCCATGTGCATCTTCAACTTTCAACAACCACAATCTTCAAGAATTCTTCACAATTCTTCTTCAACAGATCTTCACAATGCCTGCATATGATGATTAGAGCAAGGAGCAAGCAAGAAAAATGATGAAAATCGATGGAAGAAGTTGGAAAAAGTTTGAGAGAATTTGAGAGAATTTGAGAGATTTTCAGTTTGGATCTGAGATTGTGATTGTTGATTCAGAATTCTGTTAGGATTAGGACTTTATAGTACCTGTTAATCACACTAGTTAAACATGATTAGCAACAATGCAATGAATTAGTGAATTAAGCATGTTATGCAATTTGGCAAAAATGCCCTTATGCATATGCAACCAATGGAACAGTAAAATTTCACTTGCAGCAAGTCACAAATTCTATTTTGAAGCAATGGCAATTGGTTTGGCATGAAAATTGTGCATACTTTTCAAATTCACCTTTTTTTCCACCAAAATTCAAATTGATTCACTTGAAAAATGCACTTTTTATGTGATGATTTTTGATGAAATGTGATTATGGATTATGATAGAGCATGTCAAATGGAGTTTGCTCAAAAAAGAATCACATGAATTGGCCTTTTGGTTCAAAGGTCATGCCTTGTTGAAGTTCAAAATTCTTGGACAATGATTTGATCATAACTTGCCCACCACACATGAGAAATGGATGTTCTTGGACTTGTTGGAAAGGTAAGAGCAAGATCTTCAACTTTCATGTTGGGAAAAAATTGATTTGAAGCTTGCTTGATGATGTAAAGTTGAGGAGAAGACCTTTCCATTTTTGGCAGTTTGAAATTACAGGTCACTTACTATTTTTGGAAACTTCTTGTCTGACCTCCAATTCCTCAATGTTGATGTTTGACATGTTATATGAGACTTGTATGGACATGAATGAGACCTCTCCAACCATCTCCCACCTTCAAATCCCTGATTAAATGCACAGTTGACCACAGTTGACTTTGCTAGGGTTTTGGTTGACTGAGCCATGTTCTGATGAATTTCAAGCCTCTACCACTTGAGATCTTGATTCAAAATGATGTCACAACTCATATGAACTCTTATGAATGATCATGGTGCCCAAATTCTTCAGAATGGCCACCATTTATGGCTCAATGAATGATCTTGACTGTCTTGACCTAATGTTGCTTCATCTGCAAGTAATAAGGTTAGATGACAATATTTTGTACTTTTGGGTTAATAAACAAATGAAAAGCAATGATATACAAATGCTAAACATGCTTGGTGATCAAGAACCACACTCAAAAGACGACCCACCCACAAGAAAGAAGGCAAGGTGCACAATGATCCTTGAGGCAATGAATGACATGATATGATGCCATGAGGGATCTTAGGGACAAAATTGGGGTCTTACAGATGCCCCTATTTAAGGTCATTCTACCCGGAGAAATGAAGTTTAGAAATCTTCATCTTGACGCGGTAGAATGGGCTTAAATAACAGTAATGAGACAAATTTTGGTCCCTAAGAGACCTCATGATGCAAATGTATGCATGTAAGAGACACAAATTCTGTGGGAATATGGTTCACACAGAAGAAAAGACGACCCATCGGAGTAATACACTCACCAGGAACAGAGACTCTAACAGGACTCTTATGGGGATAAAAGGAAAAGAATGCGTGAGCAGGACACGACTCTGATTTGGGGAAAACAGAAAACAGACTGGAGACTTTACTGGGGAAGTAAAGGACTCAAACTGGGGATCAGAGGATTTCCAACGGAAACACATCCATTGGAAAGACACAAGCTGACTCAAACTATCCACAAGGGATACTTCGGATAAAAATCCGGACTCGGACTGGGGAAAAAGATTCACACAGAATCTCCCTACCGGGGAAAACTGCATATATTGGGGAAAACGCCAACACAACAGAGGGTAAAAATCACAACAGGAAACTCCACTGGAGAATGTCTTACAAAGAGACTCTCACGGGGAAAAGCAAAAAGGAAATGAGGTGTTACCAGTATAAGGGTAACAAAATCAGGAAGAATGAATATCTAAGACCGGTATAAGGGTGAGAGATATCAATCAACCGAACATCTGAGAAAGACCTGAAAAAGGTACATCAACTCAGGAACATCTGACTCCACAGGGGACCAAGGTCATAATAGGGAGCAGAAAGGAAGGAACACCAGGGATACCGAGGTATATAATAGGTGACCGACCGAAGCGTGAATTGGTATATATGCCAAAACACTCATCATCCGAAAAGAGGGCTTGAAAAAAGCAAATCGACTTACAGGATGGACATTCGAATCCACAACGGGAAAACGAATCTTACTCAACCGGGGACACAAATCCAAAGAGTGCATGAGATATAATATCCATTACCGTCAGAACGTGGATAGAATACTCGCATGAGATATATTATCTATTACCGTCAGAACATAGATAATACACTCGCATGGTAAGAAACACCAAGGATACCGGTGTATATAATAGGTGACCGACCGAAACGTGAATTGGTATATATGCCAAAACACTCATCATCCAAAACACAAACTGGTTAAAGGATGGATATTCGATTCTACAAAGAATACGAATCTTACTCTATTGGGGAAAGATCAACAAAGGACTCCAACCAAAGAGCGCATGAGACATATTATTCATTACCGTCAGAACGTGAATAATACACTCGAAAGGAAAAGACACCAGAGATACCGGTTAGGGCATATAATAGGTGACTAATCAAAAAGAGAGACAATCGATACCAAGCATCCGGGTAAACGAAAGACAACTCAAAGGGATACATTGCAAGCATCCGGCAATTATCCGAAACAGCAAACATTCGACTCCGCAAAAGGGAAATAACGAATCTTACTCGACAAGGGAAACATAAAATGCTTCGACTGAAGAATGCATGAGATATATTATCCATTACCGTCAGAACGTGGATAACATACTCGCATGGAAGATTATCCACAACTGGTTACTGGGTTAACAAAGGATAGATCGACCGAAAAGAAAGGCATCGGGATACCAAAACTAGGTATATAATGATGACCAATCAAAAGGGAGCAACAATCATTACCAAGCAAACGGGTAAATGAAAGGCGATCTGCTGAGGATGCATTGGTACAAAAATCAATGATCCGGGGATGAATTACATAAACAACAATTATCCACAAAGACTAGTTGGGGGTATATTGAGAATCAATCAATAATCCGGGGAACAAATCACTAGCAAACGGTGAAAGGACCCACTGGCGACTTCAAAGGATAAAATTGCAAGCATACGGCAATGATCCAGAAGACAACTTGTTGGGAATACAATTGCTAGCAACCGACAATTATCCACAAGCAAAAGGAGGAATATCAACATCAAATATTGAATGAAGATAACCACAAAGAGTAACCATCATCGGTTAGGATGAACAACAAGGTTAACTCTGCAAAGGGAGAAATTAGGGTTTACAACTACCGAATACGGGGTAGAATACCAAAAATCTGGCTGAGGAAACAAGAGGTTTACCACTACCGACTACTGGGTAGACAACCAAAGACTCAGCTGGGATAAAATTGCAAGCATCCGACAATTATCCAACTGTACCACAAGGTACAAAACTCCGATGGGGGAGAACAACCAAAACATGGGATTTACAACTACCGAATACGGGGTAGAAGACCACAGACTCCACTGGGGACAGGGTGAATGAAGGCCAAATACTGAGCACTTATTCAACTTATACCACAGGGAGACACCAACTCTGTTGGGGATAAAACCACAACAGCACAAAATCCACCATCAACCAGAACGAACCACAAAGGTTACCTCTGCTAGGGGAAAAGAGATAGGACTTACAAACTACCGAATACGGGGTAGTAGCCATACTCTGGTGGGGATACACACGAATTAGGGTTTACATCTACCGAATACTGGGTAGAAAACCAACAACTCCACGTGAGGATGGGAAAAATCACAAATCCGCACGGGAAACAATAATAGGGTTTATAACAAACCACCAAACTGCTGGAGAGCAGGCAAACAGGATTTACGACTACCGACTACTGGGTAGAAAACCAACACTCTTGCCGAGGAGTAAAAGGTATATAACCACAAATTCCATCAAGAAGGAACATAGGACTTACAACTACCGGTTACTGGGTAGAGGCAAAAAAAAACTCCGCTGGGGGATAAAAAGAATTATTGCCAGTTATCGGGCAATTCATTCATTTATTCCACAGGGAAGTACAAGAACAGTTAACGAATAGCCAATTCGGGGTTAATCCGAAAGGACAGACTGAATCAAAACTTGTCCTATGAGGATATAACTCAATAGGAACATCCATCCCAACCTATGTGTTGGGAGGAAACGGAAGCAACCGTCATCCACGAGGATAATCTCAGTGGGGAACTGCAGAAGGAAAAGACAGACACTTTCTGCTTATGGGCTGACTCTATATGGAGAGATTAAACACCCGACATCTGCTTAAGGAGATCTATAAAGAGATCTATATCACCCATAGCAGGAGAACAACAAACAAGAGATATATGGCAAACAATGCAACATGAATATCTGAATGTTTTATGAATATGCATGAATATGCGTAATTTATGTTTGATGAATGCTGACAAAACAGACATATCTAACACAAACAGGTCCAGGAATCACACGCCCGGTACTATACTTCCAGGGGAAAGCCAACTGGAAAGCCAATCTGCGGAGATCCACATGCTAAAAAGCAAAGATCTGGGGGAGGCAAAACAAGAGATATCACAGAATCTCTGAGTGATGGATCCATAACCAACCCAACCAGGGTACAGAAAGTCACAACAGGCAAACAGCCACCAAGACCAATCTGTAGGGGAACGAGAGAATCTCGAGATTCTGCAGGGGATCCCAGTATCAACTGAGAAACAAAAGTTCACGGCACAAACAAGAACTGCCGCAAAAGCAACTCCAAACAACTCCGGGGAACAAACCCACTGCAGGAGAATCATCCAAGTAGAATCTAACTGCACAAGCAACTCTACTGGGGAAAGCTGTCAGCTATCCTTCTAGAGAACAAACCACTGAAGGAGAAAGCACCACACAAGTAGATTCTGCAACACGCCGCTCTACTCGGGGAGAACATACATCCGACGGATCGCACAAGTAGAATCTGCAATAAGCCACTCTACTGGGATCACAAGCAAATCAGGAAACCACTCCAATCTTTGGGATGCTAGAGCCACCAACCGACCCTACTGGGGATTGAGAGAGTTTTCAACAGGCAAAAACTGCCACAACAACCATTCTGCAGACTAAGCTGGGAAAAGTGGAAAGCAACCATGCTGAGGAGAGAAACAACAACTCCGCTAGCGACTGCGCTGGGGAGAGACTACTGCTGGAGAAGAAAACGAAGTCTTTAACAACATCTCTGCTTGCGACTATACTGGGGAACAATCCCACCAACAACTCTGCCTGGGGAACACCCCAACAACGAACTCTGCTTGGGGAACAACCCCAACAACAAAGCAGGAGACAGAGGATACAACCAAGCCAGGGATATGAACAAATGTCTTACCTGTTGGAACTCATGCCACCCTCGGGAGAGCACTGAGACATTCTTGAGTATCCTTTCACCATTGTGAATATTCACTTTGTTTAAAACAATAGTTTTGAAAATTCTTTGTTTTAAAACAATGATATTTTATCAATTAAAACATGCAAAACATTTGTTGAATTGAAACAAATAGGAGTGCAAATAATTGGATAAAAAGCTCAAATTGATTTGATGGAATGGTAGCCTGCAAATGGCAAGACTCCATAGATCTGTACAAATTTGAAATCAGTGATATATATTGGAAGAGGGCTACATTGAACAAAATGATCCTTTCTCTACCAATTTGAATCTCGATGTATTCGAAGCTTCAGTTGATGACGAATCGAGAATCCTCTGACGAAAAGAGGGCTGCGGAACAGAAAGTCTTGTCAGGATGCAGTTACTTGCCAAATCCCTAATTTTTGCCTGGATTACCCTTGCGGGTTCTCCACCGAGACGCTCATTTTTGCCTAAGCCGCCCTTTCGGGTTTTCAACTTAGCGAGCTATTCTGTTTTTCATTTGCATATACCCCTTTTTTTTAGGCAAAGTATTTCTTGACTACATCTGAATTCACAGGACGAGTGAAATCCTCCCCATCCATTGTTGTAAGCATCAAAGCACCGCCTGAAAAGGCTCTCTTAACAACATATGGACCCTCATAGTTTGGAGTCCACTTGCCCCTGGAATCGGGCACGAAAGACAAGACTTTCTTGAGCACGAGGTCACCTTCTCGAAACACACGAGGCTTGACCTTCTTATCGAATGCTTTCTTCATTCTCTGCTGATACAATTGACTATGACACATGGCAGTCAATCGCTTCTCTTCAATCAAATTCAGTTGGTCATAACGACTCTGAATCCATTCAGCATCAGTCAACTTGGCTTCCATCAAGACTCTCATTGATGGGATCTCCACCTCTACTGGGAGAACAGCCTCCATGCCGTAAACAAGAGAAAAAGGGGTTGCCCCTGTTGAAGTGCGGACAGATGTACGATACCCATGCAAAGCAAATGGCAGCATCTCATGCCAATCTTTGTACGTGACGGTCATCTTCTGGATAATCTTCTTGATATTCTTATTAGCAGCTTCAACCGCCCCATTCATCTTGGGTCTGTAAGGAGAGGAATTATGGTGTGCAATCTTGAATTCAGCGCACAACTCATCCATCATCTTATTATTCAGATTAGATCCATTATCAGTAATGATCTTATCTGGCACACCATAACGGCAAATCAACTGGTTCTTAATAAACTTTACAACCACCTGCCTGGTCACATTCGCGTACGAAGCGGCTTCAACCCATTTGGTGAAGTAATCAATTGCTACGAGAATAAACCTGTGTCCATTGGACGCCTTCGGTTCGATCATGCCGATCATGTCGATTCCCCACATAGAGAAAGGCCATGGTGATGAAATCACATTCAGAAGTGTCGGAGGAATATGAATCTTATCCGCGTAAATCTGTCACTTGTGGCACTTCTTCACATATTTGCAGCAGTCAGACTCCATTGTCAGCCAATAGTAGCCTGCTCTCAACATCTTCCTAGCCATGGCATGTCCATTGGAATGAGTACCAAATGAACCCTCATGGACCTCAGTCATCAACAGGTTTGCTTCGTGTCTATCTACGCATCTGAGCAAAACCATGTCAAAATTTCTCTTGTATAGCACTTCACCACTGAGGTAGAAACTGCCTGACAACCTTCTTAAAGTTTTCCTATCTTTCACAGATGCCCCAGGCGGGTAGACCTGGTTCTGGAGGAAATTCTTGATATCAAAATACCAAGGCTTGTCATCATTCACTTCTTCGACTGCAAATACGTGAGCTGGTTTATCCAAGCGCATCACGGCAATGTTGGGAACTTCATTCCAATACTTGACAACAATCATGGAAGCGAGCGTAGCAAGAGCATCTGCCATCCGATTATCCTCTCGGGGAATATGATGAAAGTCAACTTCTGTAAAGAAAGTTGAAATCCTCCTCGCATAATCTCTGTATGGAATGAGACTTGGCTGATTCGTCTCCCATTCACCCTTGATCTGATTAACAACTAGGGCCGAATCACCATACACATCAAGATGTTTGATTCTCAAATCAATACATTCTTCAAGTCCCATAATACAGGCACTGTACTCAGCCATATTATTCGTGCATTTGAAAGTTAGCCTTGCTGTAAGCGGAATATACGTGCCATGAGGAGTAATGATTACTGCCCCAATTCCATTTCCATACTGATTTACAGCGCCATCGAACACCATCGTCCATCTGGAACCAGGTTCCGGACCTTCATCAAGTGTAGGCTCATCACAATCTTTCATTTTCAAATACAGAATCTCCTCATCTAGGAAGTCGTACTGAACAGACTGATGATCTTCAATCGGCTGGTGCGCTAAATGGTCAGCCAAGATACTACCTTTAATAGCTTTCTGAGCTCGATACTCAATATCATACTCAGACAACAACATCTGCCAACGGGCAATCCTCCCGGTTAAAGCAGGCTTCTTGAAAATATACTTGATTGGATCCATTCTGGATATCAACCAAGTTGTATGATTTATCATGTACTGGCGCAAACGCTTAGCTGCCCAAGCCAAAGCACAACACGTCTTCTCAAGCATAGAGTACCGAGACTCACAATCAGTAAACTTCTTACTGAGGTAGTAGATAGCAGATTCTTTCTTCCCTGATTCATCTTGTTGACCGAGTACACAACCCATCGAGTCTTCAAGAACAGTCAAATACATAATCAGAGGTCTTCCTTCCACAGGCGGAGACAAGATCGGAGGTTCGGACAAATACTCTTTGATACTGTCGAAAGCTTTCTGGCAATCCTCGGTCCAATCATGAGACTGATCTTTCCGAAGGAGCTTGAATATCGGCGCACATGTGGCAGTCATGTGGGATATAAATCTGGAAATATAGTTCAAGCGGCCAAGAAAACCTCGGACTTGCTTCTCAGTTTTGGGTGCAGGCATCTCTTGGATTTCTTTGACCTTGGCAGGATCAACCTCAATACCTCTCTCGCTGACAACGAAACCCAATAACTTGCCGGAACGGACTCCAAATGTACATTTGTTCGGATTCAGGCGCAGTCTAAACTTCCTCAGACGCTGAAAAAGCTTCAACAAATGCTCAACATGTTCAACTTCCGTTCGGGACTTAGCAATCATATCATCAACATAGACCTCTACCTCCTTGTGCATCATATCATGAAACAAGGTAGTCATAGCTCGTTGATACGTGGCTCCGGCGTTCTTCAAACCGAAGGGCATCACTCGATAACAGAATGTTCCCCAAGGTGTGATGAATGTTGTCTTCTCCATATCTTCGGGTGCCATTTTGATTTGATTATAACCGGAAAATCCGTCCATAAAGGAAAAGACTTTGAATTTAGCTGTATTGTCTACCAACATATCAATGTGTGGTAGAGGAAAATCATCTTTCGGACTAGCTTTGTTCAAATCTCTGTAATCAACGCACATACAGACTTTTCCGTCCTTCTTAGGCACAGGCACAATATTGGCCACCCATCGAGGATATGTAGGAGTCACCAGAAACCCCGCATCAATTTGCTTCTGAACTTCCTCTTTGATCTTCACTGCCATATCAGGATGAGTTCTTCTGAGCTTCTGCTTCACAGGCACGCACTCAGGTTTCAAAGGCAGGAAATGTTGCACAATATCTGTATCTAGACCCGGCATGTCTTCATATGAACAAGCGAAGATATCGGAATATTCTCGTAGCAACTCAATCAATCTCTTCTTGACAGACTCTTCAAGAAGTGCCCCAATCTTCACCATACAAACACAATCCTCAGACCCCAAGTTGACTGTTTCCAGATCTTCCAGGTGCGGCTGAATGATCTTCTTCTCGTGCTCAAGGAGACGGGTAATCTCATCAGGAATCCCTTCAACATCATATTCCTCTGCCTCAAATACAGGGAATTCAAAATTGGGAGATGGTGTTGGATCATTATGTTCAATGGGTTTTAGGGTCAACCTGCATAATGATTTTGGTTAATAAAAACTTCAGAATTTAAACAAGCAAATCATTATGCAGATGAAAAATGTTTGCTTTTATTCTTGTTTTTATGGGTTTTTTGTGATCACCGATTTCATGCAAAAAAGAAAAAAGTGAAAACAAATGGAAAAACAAATGTTTAACAATGCATTAATTGAATGAAAACATCATTGTATTAAATGCTGCCAACAATGTCATCACTTCTCCTTTTGGCATGGGAGAAGGGTTTTGAACAAAGTGAACAATTACTCTGATCTACGGATGACTGTAGGAACATCTACAGCGACCCAATTGTGGCAGACACCGCCAGGAATGACAAAATTGCTCAGGTCCTCTGCATCCTCTTCCAAGATAGCAGCAGTTTCTTCCTCAGGTTGATCATCATGGATGAATCCTCCACTCTTGAACATCCCTTGCTCATTAAATGCCCCAGAATAGTAGCCAATGCCAGCCCGGGATCTGTTGTCTTCAAGCTCGATCATTTTCCCTAAACCAGCAACTGCACCACACTCAATGGCCAGTTTCGCATCTTTGTAGGAAGCAAATGAACGAGACTTCTTCTCGATTGGTTCATCAATAGATAAAGCTTGGAACGGAGTTCCAACTTCATCTTCAACATCAATATATGAGAAAAAAGACAGATGGCTAACCAGGAGAGCCCTTTCTCCCCCTACCACAACCAGTTTCTTGTTCTTGACAAATTTCAGCTTCTGGTGTAGGGTGGATGTCACGGCGCCAGCCTCGTGAATCCATGGTCTGCCTAAGAGACAGCTATAAGATGGGTGGATATCCATTACCTGGAAGGTAACTTGGAAATCACTAGGTCCAATTTTGATTGGGAGATCAACTTCCCCAATCACAGTTTTACGCGACCCATCAAACGCTTTCACAACAACACCACTCTGCCTCATAGGAGGACCTTGATATGACAACTTCGAAAGAGTGGATTTTGGCAATAAATTTAAGGACGATCCAGTGTCCACCAGCACGTTGGACATGGCATCAGATTTACAATTCATAGAAATGTGTAAAGCCATGTTGTGGTCTCTTCCCTCCTCAGGGAGATCAGCGTCACTAAAACTCAAAGTGTTGCAAGCGGTAATGTTTGCAACTATACTGTCAAACTGTTCAATCGTGACGTCGTGATCAACATACGCCAGATCCAAAACCTTCTGCAGAGCCTCCCTATGGGGTTCTGAATTCAACAGCAAAGATAATACGGAGATTTTGGATGGCGTTTGTAGAAGCTGGTCTACAACATTGTACTCACTCTTTTTGATGAGCCTCAGCATCTCATCAGATTCTTCATTCACAATGCCACTCGGGCCAACAGAAGAAGCAGGAGTCTTTTGTACAGAGGAGGGTTTGGTAACAGGTGCCGGATTCCGAATATTCACAACTGTCCCAACTGGACGCTCAACGATATCAGAAGCCACAAGAGCCTTAGGAGGCGCAGAAAACACACGACCACTACGGGTCAACCCGCTCACATCAGCAATGTTTGTCACGGACGTTGAAGGCAAAGGCACTTCTACCCCATCTTCTACAGCAATGGGATTGTATCTGAACGGCACAGCTCGGTCAGAAGAATAGGGCACTGGGCCTGCAGGCTTAATTGTCAGAGAATGAGAGACCTTCGGCTTGCTGCTATCATAGCGAATAACAACAGGCTCGGGCAATTTGAACACAGGGGATATAACATTGACCTCTGGTTCATCCTCATCAACATTGCGATTCTGCAGAATCTCAATGGTACCCTCATCCAGCAATTCTTGAAGTTCTCTGCGTACCTGATTGCAACCCAGACGGTTAACTGAACAAATACGGCACTTGTCGTGGTCATGCTCCATGTGGCTGTATTGACACAACAACCGATGTAATTCGACCAACGACTGTCTAATATGGCTAACATATTTGACCTTGTACTTCCCAGGGCACCCCTGGACCATATTAACAGATTTCCCATGCGCGGGCAATGGGTTCTTGGTAACATTCGGGCCTGAATCTTCAAAACTCAGAATGCCACATCTCATCAGGTCTTGAACCTTAGTCTTCAGTGGGTAGCAATTCTCTATGTTATGACCCGGAGCGCCGGAATGATAAACACAGTATTGGTCTGGTTTATACCACCATTGAGGATTTGCAGGAATAGCAGGAGGATCTCTGGGTGTAACCAACTTCCTTTCCAACAAGGAAGGATAGAGCTCTGCATATGACATAGGAATTGGATCGAAGCTGATCTTTTTCCTATCATAACTCAAGTTAGCTTGATTGGTGGTACTGCCACGAGGCTGGTAAGCCTGTTGCTGTGGACGCTGCTGTTGCTGATACTGAGGCTGTTGATATTGCTGAGAATTGTCTTTGAAGACAGGTGCTATA
This sequence comes from Lathyrus oleraceus, assembly GCF_024323335.1. NCBI lineage: Eukaryota > Viridiplantae > Streptophyta > Magnoliopsida > Fabales > Fabaceae > Lathyrus > Lathyrus oleraceus. The sequence goes on along the minus strand of NC_066583.1, from coordinate 366,842,837 downwards.
TGAGCCACCTGGTGCTGATTGTTGTTACGCCGTGCTGGCTTCCTCTGAACAGAGGGTCTTCTAGGCTTAACATGGGATTGCACAGCATGTGACTCCCCATCTTTCTTCTTAAACGCCCCATACCGTTTAGAAGAAGAGCTCTCATCCTTTGCCAATCGTCCTTCCCGGACCCCTTCCTCGAGACGCATCCCCATGTTCACCATCTCAGTGAAATCAGAGGGAGCACTTGCAACCATCCGATCATAATAGAATGAGCTAAGAGTCTTCAAGAAGATCTTAGTCATCTCTTTCTCTTCCAGCGGTGGAGTAATCTGAGCTGCCAGCTCTCGCCACCTCTGGGCGTACTCCTTAAATGTCTCCTTGTCCTTCTGAGACATGGCCCTGAGCTGATCACGGTCAGGAGCCATATCAACGTTGTACTTATATTGCTTGACGAAGGCCTCGCCAAGATCGTTGAAGGATCGGATATTAGCACTGTCCAAACTCATGTACCATCTGAGTGCAGCACCGGACAGACTGTCTTGAAAATAATGGATCAGAAGCTGATCATTATCAGTTTGGGTAGACATTTTCCTGGCGTACATCACCAGATGAGCAAGAGGGCAGGTGTTCCCCTTATATTTTTCAAAGTCAGGCACTTTGAATTTGATCGGTATCTTAACACCTGGAACAAGGCTCAACTCGGCAGCAGACTTGCCGAAAAAATCCTTCCCTTTGAGGGTCTTCAATTCCTTCCTCAGCTCGAGGAATTGATCATTCATAGCGTCCATCTTCTCGTTAACATCCGGGCCCTCAGACGGCTCGGAATGATAGATGGTGTCGTCTACCCTAGGCATGGTATGCACGACGGGAGGAGCAGCAACAGGGACCGGGCTAGATGCCGGCATATGAGCAAAAGTTGGAGCAGGAATATCAGGCATGAAACCCGGAGGCATACCCCAAGGAAACCCGGCTGGCATAGCATGAGGCACAAAATGAGCACTGGCGGCTGGCACAGTCGAAGCTACAATCTCTGATATCACAGTCCTCCGGATAGGAGTTGCAGGCGGTTGAACAGGTTGGTTCTGGGCAGCAAGAAGTTGCTCCATCAAAGCGCCAAGTCTGGCGACCTCTTCCTTCAATTCACGGTTCTCTTGTTCTAGCTGATCCATTACTCTTGCAGAATTGGCTCGAGTATAGTACCGGTGAGTCAGCTTGTCTTCAAAATAAATGAAGAGCACAGAGTTAGGGCAAGAAGACCAGAAACAAGGTACCTGCTTATGCAAAATGATGCATGAAATGCTCGTGCATATGCTTTATTTATTTTCAAGGAACCCTTAGGGTATTGTTTGCGATTTTGAATTTTTAAAGCATTTATTATCATATGGAAAATATCTCATTCAATATATATCCAAGACAAAAAAGTACAGCATTTTTGATCATATTACAAAGAGAAAAGGAAAATAACATCCTATGGATCCCTAGAAGCTCGGGATGCTGGAAGACGAGAGGCACACAGCTTCTTGATCTCTCTCTCATAGGCAGCTTCCATATCTGCTTTCTCCTTTGCAAGTCGATCATACTTCCTCTTCTAGAATTTGGAAGACTGAGGAAGCAGAGAAGTCCAAGTATCATTCGGATCGTCGATCACCCGATGCTTGAGAAACTCAATCAGAGCGTCCTTCTCCTTCAGTTGTTGAAGCAATTCTTCTCTTTCACGGATCCAAGCACGTGAAAGGTCTTCTTCTCTCAACTCCTCTACACGTTGGGTAGGGAGGGTTGAAGGCCCAGCCATATCCAACGGTGTAGGTCTCGGATGATCATATGGCATAAGGTATACAGAAGCTCTCTGTCTGACCCAAGAAGTATAAGGCTCCAAAGCAATACAATTCTTCGGACCCAATTCATTCCTACTCTTCTTGTAGATCTTGCGCCAAGCGCGGACAAATCTGGCTTTCAGGCCTTGGTGATCTTTACCCTCCTGAAAGAATACACCTTCTAACAGAATGTTATGAGGTTTATCCTTTAGGGGGAACCCAAGCTGACGACGTGCGAGAATAGGATTGTAGCTGATCCCGCCACATGTACCAAGAAGAGGCACATTAGGGAATTCACCACAATAGTCAATGATTTGAACGGTATCATACACGCGATCATACCAAGAGATATCATCATTAGTGAGAGACATAAGTCTCTGAGACCACCGTAGACATCCCTTGTTCTCCTTGAAGGCAAGAGTCTGCGGCAAGTGCAAAATAAACCACTTGTACAGCAGAGGCAAACAACATACGATAACTCCTCCAACCTTTGCATTCCTCAGATGCAAAGAGACATAGGCATCACCCAACAGAGTCGGAACGGGATTAAGAACTGAGAAGATCCTAATGGCATTCATGTCCACAAATTTGTCGAAGTTGGGAAATAATACCAAACCATAGATGAGCAACACGAATAAAGCCTCAAAGGCATCCTCACTCATGGCCTTCCCATAACCGGTGGCTTGAGCGACGAGGAACTCAGAAGGAAGACCCTGAATTCCACCTTTGGTAGTCAGATTAGCTTTAATCAGCGATTCGTCTATGTGCAACAAGTCTGCAATCTCTCGAGCAGTCGGAATACTCTCTAAGCCACTGAACGACACCTGATCCAGAATCGGGATCCCAATAAGGTGAGAATACTCCTCCAAAGTAGGCAACAACTGGAAGTCTGGAAAAGAGAAGCAGTGATACAGAGGATCATAAAACTGAGCCAGAGTACTCATCAGACCCTCATCAACTTGAGTAGTCAACAGAGGCAGAAGCTTCCCATAGCGAGCTTTGAAACCCAAGGGATCTAATTCATAAGATGTCAGATTCCTTAACTCCTTCACATCGGGATGTCTAAAGCTGTACTTCTTTGTATGCCTTTTTGGTCTTTCCATGTATGAAAATTTTGCAAATAAACCCTTTAAGTTCCTTGAAAATTCTCTTTTTTCTGATGACATGAATGCAGATGAATGCATGGATGCATGAATGCAACAATCACACTCAAGGATCAAGCAAGTCACACCAAACAAAGGTCATGGGAAAGCTCAATGTATCCCTAATATCAATCATCCATTTTGGTGGATTATGGTTTTCACCTTATCAACACCCAAGTTCCATTGATATTAACGATACATGAACCGACTCGAACATCCTTAATATCAACCATCCATTTTGGCGGATTATGGTTTACACCTTATCAACGCCCAAGTTCCATTGATATTAAGGTTGTCAGAACGACTCAACCATGAATCACGGGTTTGCTGAGAGTCACGAGCATGGAGTCTCGGTTAAGAACCACCCAAAGGGAGTGTACTAGGGTTTAAACCTGCCAGACATCTTCTACCAGAGGTTCCCATAATCATCGTCCCATCTCTCGGATATCATCGGAGAAACGAATACTCGTATTCCAAGAATATTCTCAAGAGAGACTCTTATGAGTGTAGTATCGCGTAACAATCGTATCAGATCTTACATCTGAACGACCTCCGCACTACGTCCTAAAAAATAGGCCAAGATGGGCTTGGTAAACTAAGGTCCTTGGCTTCTAAGGCACATGATTGAAAGAATAATGCCTAACCACAAATAACTTGTGTGACATTATTAATCCAACATGACCTCCACCAAGTGAATGGACTCGCAAGTCAACTGGCTAAGGAATACTCCACACCAGTCAACAAGACTACGCCGTTCTCCTATCCTAGAGTGCTCTCGAGTTCGGGTATATAACTCATCTCACAGAGATCACCAAAGCAAACAGCAATTGTATATCAAGCAATTCAAACATTACAATCAATACAGTTATCCAAATTGTACAAAAATATGTCAAATAACACATAACAATATATCATACAACAAGGGTGAAAAGTAGGAAATACCACCAGGGAAGGTCTAAAGTTTTTCCCCAACAGAGTCGCCACTTTTCTGTAGCGGTGTATTCGTCGCTATATGATTTATTGATTAAACCATAAGCAAAGTATACAAAGAAATCGAGTCGCCACCGCACTTTTATTTATCCAAAGGACTGGCTAAAAAGCGAACAAAAGCCTAAGAAGTTTTACACGTAGAAAACTAATGAAAAGATCAGAGAATCTGGGTAAGGGGTAAATTACGCAATGGGAAGGTGTTAGGCACCCAAAACGTCCTAGGTACTCCTAGGGAGCCCTTTTCACACTTGTTGTAAAAGAAAAATTTTATTTGTTTATGACATATTGTGCAAACATGAATGGGAAGATGAGAAAAGAATGTACAATTTTTATTGTTTTTGTGTTTGAACGGATGAACCCGTTGCCTACGTACCTTTCCATAAAAAGGTAAAGGATCAAAACGCCGTAGTTCGGCTAAAAGATTTCCAAAAGTTAGTGAGTTCATTTTAAAACACAAGCGCTAAGGCTTTTCATTACCAATGGGAGAAAACTCATCCTGAATCAACAATCCACCATGCGAGGACGACTTCAACATACTAGTGAGGGGTTAACCCTATAATAAGTATGGAAGACTTACAACCAACTCACTAAGGATAAGGTAAGATTTACATCAACCACTATGGTAATTGAAACCTACGGCTAATGTATGAAAACATATCAACGATGGACAAAGCCACAAAACAATTGAATGGGTGAAGTTAATTGATTATGAGTATTCACAAAATATGGTCAAGGTATGATTAGGATTGATTCAAAGAAGTGTTATGAAATGGAGTTTGAAAAGTCAAGGACTTAGGGTCCAGGTTTCTAATTTGAAAAGACATGAAGATGTTTGCGCAACAAGTCAAAGTAATAAAAGTCAACAAGTGAAAAGGTTTAGGACAAAGAGGGTATGGATGATGGAGTGTAAAACTTCTCAGAAAGGTTCACCTCTTGAGATCATATAGAAGATGATTCAAGTGTGTCCTTAGGAATAGGCAAATGAGCAATAACAAATAAGCAAAACAAATGATACCGGAGGCCAATTGCTGGGCTTATACCAATCTCACAAACAAAGGTGGATACCAGATACCAATAGATGGATTTACACCAGTCTCCTAAAACAAACAAGGATGTCAGATGCCAATAAATGGACTTATTCCAACCTCCTAAAACAAAACAAAACCTGGATATCAGATGCCAATCTATCTGGGCTTACTCCAATCTCCAACAGATGATCATAGGACTACAAAAGCCAACAACATGGTCTTACAATTGCATCCTCACATACAACAGACAAACAAGCACTAAGCAATGGACATGAGTGGCCAAATGAAATGGTCTTACACTCTATCCCTTCCAAATCATAGGAACAATGGCCAATGGATGGACTTACAGTTGTCCTCAATGGGTAAACCAAAGATGGATCACAAAGATATGAAATGATGATCATGCAATAATGAACAATTAATGGTGATAAATGCACACTGGAAAACAAGCAAACATGTGCAGATGCAACAAGCAATCAATCAAACAAAGTCATTTAGCACACACTATAACCAAGCAATTAGACTCAAGCAAGGGTTAGACTTTTCAGTCAATTGGAATGGGGTAAGTGGTGCTCTTAACCTTAACATTGAGAGTTAAGGTGAAGCAGATGAAAAGATATGAGGGGTGTGCCTCATTGCTCTTATCCCTGGTCAGGGAGAGCTTTGAATATCAGAAGGTGTGGGAGTTCAGAAAGTGGGAACTCTCTCCACAAGTTAATGACTCGATAGATCTTGGGTTTTTACTCACTATGCATCAACACATGTGGTGTGAGCAAGGTGAGTGACACACAGAATAGTAGGAGATGGACTATACATCTCTTCTATCTACCAATTGCCTTATCAAAAGGACTTTTCCTGCTTGGGGACAAAGATAAACAATCACAAACATTGCCTCTTAAGGAGGACTTCAGACAGGTGCCTGGCCAAGTAACAAGCCAGGTCTTCCAGACTACATGGAGACAAGAGATTCTACCTCAATGCTAATGCTATCAAGCAAAGCAAAAGCAAGTTCACAATGGAACTATAGCAACTAAGGTACCTGAAATCAATCAAATATAATCAGTATACCAATCACAAAGTCAAAACAGACAAGATAAGAACCAACAGTCAACACAATCAATCACATGTGCAAAGCACAAACTCAAATCAAATGAGCTAGCATCCTACAAAACAAACCAAGTTAGTCCATAACAATCAAATAAACCAAACTCAATCAACTTGAATTAATCTCCTTAAAGCAATTGCTTCTTCAACCTGAAAATCAAACTCAAACATGAGAAGCAAACCCTTAGGCCAAAGCCTAGGGTCAAAGGAGGAGAAATAGACCAAAACAGAACATGAAAGTTGACCAAAATCAATATTAATCAAATAAGAACAAAGTCCAATTGGTCTCATATGAAAACTATGCACCAAATCCATTTCATAAACAATTCATGTCAAACTAGGCAAGTTGAGAACTCAATGATGTAAACAGAATGAACACAAGCATATCAATACCAAAATGGCTCAATAAATTCCAAGGAAAATCATGTCTAAACAGAACACATTCCATGAGCAACATTCCAAAAATCATTGCATTTGGATAAGTGGAAGTATGTCAATTAAAATCCCTAAGTCAAAGCATGTTCAAACAAGCTCATACAAGGCACCAAATCATGCATCAAGTTCATGCAAGCATAAAACAGAAATGACATGAGATAAATGAATGAAACCGAAGCCATGGCAAACTTCAAGATGTCTATAATACACATGCCAAATTTCAAGTCCATCCAACAAACACCAAGAATTTCACAAATCAAATGATATCATGACTCACAAAAGGTCAACAATTGGTCAAACAGAAGGAAAATTCTCAAACAAATAGAAAATGTATTCAAAAATTCCAGGAAAAATCATGCTCAAACTTAACATCCATAAGTATCAACATACAAAAATCGAGATCAATTCAAGTTCAATAGGCATGGCAAAGAAATTCCACAAATTGGACAAGAAATGGTGTGACATACAATGTCACACCTTCAAAGATCACATCATATCTCACAATCCAAAAAGGCAAAAATCACAAACTATATACCAAAATGACTAGGAATGAGTCTAGATTATGCATGTAAAATTTCAAGAACTTTGGATCAACCATCTGGATTTCACAAATGAAATGGAAAGTTATGTGCAAGAAAATGACATGTGAGAACAAACCCTAGGCAATTATTTTTTCCAACCGTGCAAAAATCTTGAAAAAATATCCAAAAAAAAGTAGACATGATGATGAACATTCCACAAAAAATTGCATGTGATTTGGATTAGTATTTCACGAGTTATGGATTTTTTATTGTGATGAAAAATTAAAAAAATGAATGAACAAGTATGTAAACATGTGAAGTGTAATTGGATAAATGCCAAAAAGCCAAATGAAGAATTGCTGTGGACAAGAATTGAACACGCGTGGTTTTTAAAGTTGGCGCTCACTTAATGAAACGCAGCGTTTCATTAAGTGAGGTGTCACGCGGTAACTGGCTACATGGCACACAAACACGGATTTCATGCCAATTCACAGCCAAGCGGATCAAACGATTTCTGGACACGAAATGCTTAGGGTTCTTCATGCATTCATACTGTTCTTCATCACCAAGAACAAAACCTCACGGAAAATCATGAAACATATATCATTCAACTCGTCCTTCATCATACATTAACAATCCAGCAATGATTTCACTTAATTTTACGCATGGCAAAAGAATCGAGCACAATAAGTTTCATCCATCAATGTTCAAATTAGCATATCTTTCTCAAATCTTAATGAAATTTCATGATCTAAGTTGCATAATGCTCTACGTTCCAAGATCTATAAGAACCACATGAAGATTTCAAGAATTGGCATGATCGAATTTTACCTTGATGGAGATGCAGCAGCTGAATCCGTGTGAATCAAGGCCTGGAAATATGAAACAGGTGCTCAATGATGCTTGGATGAGTGTATGGAATCAAGACTTCAGCTCAACACAGCTTGAATTCGCAGAAATCTCCAACTGCCATGTGCATCTTCAACTTTCAACAGCCACAATCTTCAAGAATTCTTCACAATTCTTCTTCAACAGATCTTCACAATGCCTGGATATGATGATTAGAGCAAGGAGCAAGCAAGAAAAATGATGAAAATCGATGGAAGAAGTTGGAAAAAGTTTGAGAGAATTTGAGAGAATTTGAGAGATTTTCAGTTTGGATCTGAGATTGTGATTGTTGATTCAGAATTCTGTTAGGATTAGGACTTTATAGTACCTGTTAATCACACTAGTTAAACATGATTAGCAACAATGCAATGAATTAGTGAATTAAGCATGTTATGCAATTTGGCAAAAATGCCCTTATGCATATGCAACCAATGGAACAGTAAAATTTCACTTGCAGCAAGTCACAAATTCTATTTTGAAGCAATGGCAATTGGTTTGGCATGAAAATTGTGCATACTTTTCAAATTCACCTTTTTTTCCACCAAAATTCAAATTGATTCACTTGAAAAATGCACTTTTTATGTGATGATTTTTGATGAAATGTGATTATGGATTATGATAGAGCATGTCAAATGGAGTTTGCTCAAAAAAGAATCACATGAATTGGCCTTTTGGTTCAAAGGTTATGCCTTGTTGAAGTTCAAAATTCTTGGACAATGATTTGATCATAACTTGCCCACCACACATGAGAAATGGATGTTCTTTGACTTTTTGGAAAGGTAAGAGCAAGATCTTAAACTTTCATGTTGGGAAAAAATTGATTTGAAGCTTGCTTGATGATGTAAAGTTGAGGAGAAGACCTTTCCATTTTTGGCAGTTTGAAATTACAGGTCACTTACTATTTTTGGAAACTTCTTGTCTGACCTCCAATTCCTCAATGTTGATGTTTGACATGTTATATGAGACTTGTATGGACATGAATGAGACCTCTCCAACCATCTCCCACCTTCAAATCCCTGATTAAATGCACAGTTGACCACAATTGACTTTGCTAGGGTTTTGGTTGACTGAGCCATGTTCTGATGAATTTCAAGCCTCTACCACTTGAGATCTTGATTCAAAATGATGTCACAACTCATATGAACTCTTATGAATGATCATGGTGCCCAAATTCTTCAGAATGGCCACCATTTATGGCTCAATGAATGATCTTGACTGTCTTGACCTAATGTTGCTTCATCTGCAAGTAACAAGGTTAGATGACAATATTTTTGTACTTTTGGGTTAATAAACAAATGAAAAGCAATGATATACAAATGCTAAACATGCTTGGTGATCAAGAACCACACTCAAAAGACAACCCACCCACAAGAAAGAAGGCAAGGTGCACAATGATCCTTGAGGCAATGAATGACATGGTATGATGCCATGAGGGATCTTAGGGACAAAATTGGGGTCTTACAGTTAGTATAATATGTATTGTTTTATTTATTTATTATTATTTTTTAAAATCATGTCACATATCACCATTTTATTGGTTTTTTTTATTTAAAAAAAATGACTTGATAGAAAGAGGAGAGGTATTGTAACGTCTCTCTCAGTGGCGGAACTGAGGGGGGACGTGGGAAGGCCACAACCACCCTTCAACTTTTTATTTATTTTTAATTCATATATATTGAATTACTAAAACATCCTTATTTTAAATTAAAATTAATTTTTATTTTTTCTTTTTCATTCAAAATTAGGTTAAAATACATATAAGGTAAAAAGCTCCTACCTTTCCTTTCTTTCTCATATGGGTTTGCTACCGGCACGGCGGCACCGGAATCGGAACAGATTAAAGTGATCGACATCTAACAGGTAAAAAACTTTATTCATTCTTCTTTTATAAAAAGTAACAAATTAAAGTGATTGCTTGATTTGTGTTTTTGATATTTTTAGGATTCTTCTTTCTTGATGTGTTAAAATAATCTATATGAGGTTTATTAAGCCAATTCATAACACTGTAATTTACAAATATAGTTATACACTGTAATAAGGTTTATTTAATCATTGTTGCTGCTAATTTCTAATAGTGAAGTTATCGGTATTTGAAAACGGATTAAAGTTGATTAATTAAGTTTATTAATTTTTTTCTCTTTTAATTTTTATGTTCTCTAAATTGATTTTTGGATCTGATATGATATTATAGGAAGAGTAAAGATGAATAATAGGAAAATTGATTCTTTTTTCAAAAGGAAAGCATGTGAAATTGAAAGAGAAGAGAGAGATGAAGAAATTATAATCCCGACATCCGAATCTGAAACAGTTCTTGAGAATCCAACAATTGAAGAGCATAATGGTTTTGAAAATTCTTTGGAACGCGATCCTGGAAAGCGTCCTCCAATTTGGCAATATCCACCAAATCAAGTGGATGCAATACAAAAAGCTTATCTAAAATGGGGTCCATATCAAATTCATTTAGAAAACTATCCTTTGTCCGGTAACGAGGATCATCCGAGAAGGTCTCAACATACTTGGTTTAGCATATTTCCATCATAGTTAGAATATTCACCATCTGAAGATGCCGCATATTGCTTACCATGTTACCTTTTTAGCAAAAAACTAAGTGGATGTCCAGGATCGCTTGTCTTTATTTCTATGGGTTTTAGAAATTGGAAGAAAGTTAGGAATGGAAAATATTGTTCCTTTCTTAAACACATAGGGAAGGATCCTTGCTCACCACACAACAATGCAATGAAAGCTTGTCAAGACTTGTTGAATCAAGATGGTCATATTACAAATGTTATTCAAGTGCAAAATTCAAGTCAAAGAATGAATAATCGGTTACAACTCAAGACTTCAATTGACACTGTTCGTTGGTTAACACTACAAGTTTGTCCTTTTAGGGGGAACGACGAAAGTAGCAAATCAAGAAATCAAGGTAACTTTCTTGAGTTATTGAAACTTTTAGCATCCTACAATGATGAAGTTGCAAAAGTTGTGTTGGAAAATGCTCCACAAAAATGCAAGTATACTTCACATCAAATTCAAAAAGAGCTCTTGCAAATTCTTTCTAGTAGGGTGAAAAAGAGTATTCGTGAGGAAATTGGTGATTCCAAATTATGTATCGTTGTTGATGAAGCTCGTGATGAGTCAAAAAAGGAACAAATGGCTCTTGTATTAAGATTTGTTGATAAAGTTGGTTTAATACAAGAGATATTTTTTGATGTGGCACATGTTAAAGACACCACATCTTTAACTCTTAAGGAAGCAATATGTGATATACTTTCTCGACATAACCTTGATGTTTCTAACATTCGTGGCCAAGGGTATGATGGTGCTAGCAATATGAGAGGAGAGTGGAATGGTTTACAAGCCCTTCTTATGAAGGATTGTCCTTATGCATACTATGTTCATTGTTTTGCTCATCGATTGCAACTTGCATTAGTTACATCATCAAGAGAAGTCAAACCTGTTCATAAATTTTTTGAGAAGCTGATCTTTCTTGTGAATGTTGTTTGTTCTTCTACAAAGCGTCATGATGAGTTACAAGCTGCCCAATTAGAAGAAATTGCTTATTTGTTAGAGATTGATGAGATTGTAACTGGTAAAGGTGCAAATCAAGTTGGTACATTGAAACGAGCTGGAGATACTCGTTGGGGATCACATTACGATTCAATTTCTAGCTTGATAAACATGTATGAAGCAACTTATTTAGTTTTAATTTTTTTTGCAAAAGATAGAGGGAGTTATGCTACACGTGGGGATGCAGATAGTTGTTACAATTACTTGAAGGCATTTGATCTTATATTTATTTTTCACTTGATGAAAGAAATCATGGGAATAACAGATATGCTTTGTCAAGCCTTACAAAAAAAAATCAAGATGTAGTTAATGCTATGAACTTGGTTCGTTCAACAAAACATCTTATTCAAGGTTTGAGAGAAAATGGTTGGGATATATTGTTTACTAAAATGGTATCTTTTTGTCAAAAGCATGGTATTGAGATTCCTGATCTAAATGATGTTCATTCAACAACAAGATTTGGACCCTCCCGTCTTGAAGAGAATCAAGTCACAATTCAACATTACTTTAAAGTTGAAATCTTTTTCACTATTATTGACAAACAGTTACAAGAGTTAAATAGCAGATTGAGTGAGCAGGCAATGTATTTATTAACTCTTTCTTGTTCTTTATCTTCTAAGGATGGATATAAAGCTTTTAGCATTAATATTATTTGTTCTTTAGTTGAAAAATATTATCCTATGTGTCATACCCCGATTTTGGCCCTGAAAATTTTTCTCCATCAATCACTCGTTTGCATTCTTTCTTCATTCACCTTCATATCCTTCATTCATGTTCATGTTTACTATTTCATATTTTTTTACGTTTTTCACATTCCAAATTTACATTCATATTTTCTTCATTCACATTGAAAAATTCCATTCATATTCAAGGATTTCCACATACTTATTCATAGTTCGATTATTTCGTTCATTCATTCAATCATAATTATCCATGTACATGGCATATCAATAACTTATAATAAAAAAAACATCTCATCACACGAATACTTGAAGTTTCTAAGATGCAAGGACGACTATGTCTCGCTACAAGGACACCAATTTTCATTCATATCCAGTGTTATATTCATTACAAATCATGGGAAGTTAATGTGCAATCTTTTGACATGTCAATAATCGGTTGTGTATGCAATTTTGATGTTGAAGGCCTTGATGACAACCATGTTTGGACATTTGAAAGTACATTTGCTAGTAAAAGATACTGCATTGTTGTCATTCCATGTTCACCCAAGTTTCCAAGTTCCGATGATCTAGTTACTAGTTTTGTAGTGGGATATCCAAGCACTGAGAGTCATAGACCGCGAGAGTTTGGCTTTGCAAATGATCATTGTAGTAGCTGTTCTACATATATCTTGGCCACAGGCTGCTCTGATGATAGCTTGAAACTTTGCAAAAGTAACCATGACAATCTGTCGACCCTGAACTTGCCTTGGGAGCTTGTGGGTATGTTTATTGCACATAACAGTCCGGTCAAGGGTATCCGTTTCACTGATTGTGGTCAGAAAGTTGCAACGTTCTGTAGTAGAAATGATTCCAATGCTGTCAATACCATCCATATATGGGATGCTATAAACATGATAATTGCAGGGACTTTTATTTTAGAAGACACACTAACGTTTGAAAGCGATGTTATTACTCTCAAGTGGTCAACTTTAGGGACTGGTGAGTTATTGCTTGGAGTTTGTTTGCAAAATGAGTTGCAAGTATATGCTCGGAAGCTTTATAACGAGCTGCTGCAGTGATCCAATTGCCTCTCAGCAAGGTCTCGTGGTAACCTCAAGAACTTATGATGTGAAGTTTCCTCCAAGCTAGTTGGAAGGACACGGACTTCGAATCGTCTGTACTGTAACAGAACTGGAAGGGTTGATGGGTTTGCTTGCTGATACCATCTCTGTTTTTGCTTGCCGGAACAATATCGCCGACGTCCATAAACCTGCAGCACAAGGACAATGCTATATATTGCAAGACAAAACATGCTTAAATATCTGTGTTACAAGAAAACTCATGAAGTTACAAAAAGACATAATATTTAAGTATGCTTTCCGTATGTCTTTGTACATGTTGCGATTTCGCTCTAAGCTGTTGCAAAACAAAAAAAAGACCATTCAACAAGTTAAATCCAATCTATTGAAGCTACTGCAGTGAATTTAAGCACTGAGTTAATAGTCGGTCTTGTTGATAACATCGCTGTTTGTGCTTAGAATTAATTTGGTTTTCGCTTGATCGGGTGTTGTTTTTGATGCTGCCATGTGCGACTCTATCAAGTACAATGCAGAGTCGAATGCTGCTCATGCTAACCTTATTGCATCTATAATTCTCAAGACCAAAGATTCAGGTTCAACAGACTGTGCTGGCACATTCGGACATCATTCCCGCTCCGAACGCAAGTATTTTATGAAGAATTTGGACAAGACATTTGATTCCAAGGCTTTGTATGACACTTTTTCTACGATTACACATCCTGTTTTTTGCAAAATGGCTACCGTTGGTTCTTGCCATTCTAAAGGTTTTAGCTTTGCCCAATTTGAGAATGTTGAACCTGCAAAGAATACAAATTGATAAGTTAGACGGAATGTTGATCAATGAAATGATTACACATTCTCTGATGTTAGTTCGTCTCGAGAAACACTGGCAGAACAAAAGGGGTTGACGTGGGATCCAATTATGAGAGTTGCTTTTAATGTAAGGCACAATGGTTTCAGCAAGGATGAATCGACGGATTCGGCGGACAACTCAGAATTTTCTTCCACGTAAGTAGGAAGTGTCAATGACATTCTTCCGAAGAGTAGGGCTTATATGTCAGCAGGGTATGCTTCCGGAGTACCTTCAAGGATGAATCAACAAAGTCCTGCAGAACAGAATGGAAGATTAACGAATGACGAGGGGTTCCGAGTGCACCTCCATTTTGTGGTTCTACTCCAGAGATAAGATCAACTAATGAGTAAATTTCAACTTCTACAGCTCGCAGTACTCCAAATAAGGCAGAAGAATCAAGTACCTTAAAATCTGTAACCAGGGATAAGTTTGAGAACCATGGAGATGCAAGCTCGGAACAATGTGTTAGACCTGCTACCGGTTCTGAGTGTGCTGCATTTTCTAATCCACAACCACCCCGCCTTCCAACATTTCATGCAAGTGCTCTCGGACCATGGCAAGCAGTAATTGCATATGATGTTTGTGCACGTCTTTGCCTTCATGCTTGGGCGATGCAATGTATGAATGCTCCAAATCTCACTGCAGTAAAACACGAATAATTACCAAGTCAGTTAAAATTTCAAAAATTCCCAAAATGGAATTTAGAAAAAACAAAGGGAGAAAGTACGTAGGTTCAGATTACCATTTTCGAATCTAGCATCAAAGAGACCGATCCAAATTCTGAGCACCGAAAGGACTTGGCAGAGATACTTCTTGGATCATCAAAGACCTTATTGAAAACCCTAATTTGTTGAACATAAATAGAGGGAAAGGCGAATCAGGGAGGGAGGACGAAAATTGGAGAGACGGAAAAACTTCAAAAAAAACCCTAAGGAAAAATTAGGAGGCGACCACAAACGAAAAACTCAAAAAAACCCTAATCCCAAAATCAAAGAAAAATCAGTATTTGAAGAGGCGAAGGGAGAGGATTCAATCATTACCTGAGCCGTCGTCGTCGCCGAAGGTGAGCTTTTACTTGAGTCTCTTTGGGAACCATAAATTCATGGTTTCCTTGGAGAGTTGATGAGTGATTGGGAGAGAGAACCTAGGAGGCGTGAGAGTAAAGGTTGTGGGTGATTGGGAAGGGACGCGATTGAAGAGTTTGAGGGAGGTGTGAGATAGAGAGAGTCTGAGAACGAAAGTGAGGATGGAGGGCGACTGAGTTCTGGATTTTCCTTCGCGTCCTCACTTTTCCTTTTCTTTTTTTATTTATTTGCTCTTTATTAAGCAGACCTTTAAATCCCACTAAGTGAAAGTTTAGATTTCTCAATTGGTCATTAACTGTGGTTTGTTGGTATTAGTTTTAGTTAAATGATATTTTGTGTTCCCAATCCCTAATCTTTTGAACCCAACAGCCAGGCAACTTGGGTCACCTTTTGGGATTCCTCCTTTTTATTTTAATTAATCGTCCATTAAATAGACCACCCCATTTTTATTTTTATTTTAATTCATACTTTAATCTATTCTGGTTTATATGTCTAAGTTGTTATTTAAATTATAAATAATCATAAGTGGTCTAGTGGAGAGAGGGTAGTTTCATGGTCTTTAGTTGAGTGGGTTCGATACCCATATATAGAATTTTATTTCTTTTAGCATTCATTTTCATTTTTTTCATGTTTATGTTTTATTATAATTTCTCCTATATTCATAGTCTCATTATTGTTTAATAACACAAGTTTGGTTTCCTTTAATTTCATCATCCATTCAAAGCCACTTTAAACTATTAAAATCGCACTTTTCTCGATTCAATATCGAACCCATTTCCATACCTTTGTAAGTCGATTACTTTTAAGCATCGCCATCAACCTCACATAGCTTACTCTTGGGCTTTCTTACAATGAGCCGGTTCTCTTGTACTTACACTCATACATTGCATTATTTGTTGTTTGGGCCCGATTTAATTATTTCATGATTTTGAATCCCCAGTTGACAAAATGTACCCCACTCCCCCGATGTGTAATAATTTTGTACTGTTTTATTTCTTTATTTGTTTGACTGTTTAGTTAGATACTAACACAAGAATAAAATCAACCATTTCCAAAAGACCAAAAATAATGACTCGATCCAACGTCGAGTATTTCCTCAATAAACAAATCAATTCATTTCTCCTTCCTATTCTATTCCATTTCTTTCAAACTTTCATCAACACTTGATTCCACGTCAAGCCATTTTTCCTAATAAAAACTCAAAAAATATTAATTCATAGTTAAGACCTTTTAAATAAAGATGGAAGTGGAACGTGGTGTATACCGCGCACTCCTGAGACTAAGATTCGAGACCTATGCCTCGCCTATCTTAGCTCTCGCCATCATCCAAATTTATCCACTTTGTTTTCTCTCAAACACTCATTCAAATTTCTCTTAAACGTCCATCAATACTTGATCTAGGGTCAAGTCATTTTCACAACAAAACTCAAAATACCTAATTCTTATTTAACACTTTTCCAATAAAGGTGGAAACGGAACATGGTGTATACCGTGCACTCCTGAGATTAAGATTCGAGACGTATGCCTCGCCTATCTTGGCTCTCGCCATCGTCTAAAATTGTCAATGCGGTTTTCTTCAAACCCTTTCTCAATCAAATTAAAAACACTTAATTCTTATTAAACATTTTTTGCAAATAAGATGGAAATGGAACGTGGTGTATACCACGCACTCCTGAGACTAGGATTCGAGATGTATATCTCGCTCATCCAAGTCCTCGCCATCACTCAAAATACATCCAACCAATCAAACTCTTTCTCGCCGCCGTGCGACTAATCAAAAACCTTTTTTTTCATAAATGAAAGATATATTGTCTTAAGGTGATACAAAACAATGTTTCGGCCACGATTGTTGAGTCGAGATAAGTGACGCTTTTCCGAATGTAGATTTATAAATCCGTTTGATGTGTGGTATGCGTCCACTCCTCATCTGTTTTGGGTAAAACAATGTTTTTCATCGATTAATACAATATAGCTTTCGCTAAAATCGACCAACAAATAAACATTTTTCTACCCAAAACTACGTAAGCCTTGATTTCTCTTTTGAGATACGTAGGAGCAGGATTCGTAAATCTTGTCAGGCCCACTAATAAAAAACTTAGGTTTAGCCCTTCGTCAAAAATCCAAAAACATTTTCCTTTTTTATTCTTTCTTTCCCACTTAATAATTTGAAAAGCCTAATATTTTAACTAACACTAACACACACAACTAACCTAATGGTTCCCGTTGAGTACAACGGACGTGAGGGGTGCTAATACCTTCCCCTCACGTAATCGACTCCCGAACCCTGATTTGGTTGCGACGACCAATAATCATTGTCGTTTTGTCTTGGGTTTTATCGATATTTCCCCTTTCCTTTTTAGGAATAAATAAAGTTCGGTGGCGACTCTGTTCAGTCCATCATTGCGAGCGTGCGATCGCGCTTCGCTTTGAAGTCGTATCCCCATTTTTTCGAGGTGTGACAGATGGCGACTCTGCTGGGGAATCCAATCCCTAAGTGAGTCAAGCCTAGTTAGAACATTTGTGTGCCTTTGTTTGTTTAATTTTGTGGCTTTTCCCTTATTTGTTGCTTTTTAATATCTTTTTGTTATATTGATATTTGTTGTATATTGGTTCCACCGTGTTGGGTACTTGGATTCTGATTGCAAACCATGTGGGAAAGATTCTACACCTGAGTCTAGAGTGAAAAAAAACATAAGATAGGACGATGGTTGAGTAGTACAGACTCCCGAGGTGAATACTTCGTAAGAGTCGGTACGAGAACCTCACTTAGAGTAGATTCTTTTGCAAATATTGTCGCCCGAGGTGTATACCTCGTAAGCTTCGATGTTTCAAAGGGGTCCATGACTCTAAGAACCTTTTAGAACATTGAACCTTTGGCCAACTAGAAATGATGGTTGCGTAGTATGGATTCCCGAGGTGAATACTTCGTAAGAATCGATACGAGAACCTCGCTCAGAATAGATTCTCTAGATAGAGTTGACGATCGGAAAGTATTTTCCGTAGGCGTCAAATAGTCTTTTGAATCCATGACTCTGAGTACCCTGTCTAGAACCCAGTCGATGGTTGCGTAGTACGGACTCCCGAGGTGAATACTTCGTAAGAGTCGGTACGAGAACCTCACCCAGAATAGATTCGCTTGATGGAGTTGACGACCGGAAAGTATTTCCCGTAAGCGTCAAACATTCTTGTGAATCAATGACTCTGGGGATCCTTTGTAACAAAGCCCTAGATCATACCTGGTGAGAACCCCGTTTTGGAAAGCAATCAAATTTATCCATACCTCAGACCTTTGAACCTGTACCAAAAAAAAAAGAAAAAAAACATTGCATCCATCCATTCATTGCATACGCATAAAAAGCAAAACTCTTAGTTTGTTTCGCATTATTTCAGGAATCCAAGACTTGTTAGCAAGATGAATCCTGAGAGAAGAGGCACTTCTCAGTTCAAATACAAGAACGTGGACCTCACCAGCCTGCAGAAGTTGAGTGCCAAAATAACACCAATCAAACTCAACAGCTTTGTACAAAACTATGGAAGAATTCTGGACATCCTAAATGAGAAGATGGACATGCTGACCGCAGTGACTATTGCTCAGTTCTATGATCCACCTCTACGTTGTTTCACGTTTTCTGACTTCCAGTTGGCTCCTACCTTGGAGGAGGTTGAGAGGATCATAGGCCGGAATTTGAAGGATCATAATCCATTTCCTAAGCTCGATGAAGATATTCCTCCCAAGAGGATAGCTTCAGCTTTGGGTCTGAAAGTTTCTGAAGTAGTGGACAATTGGGATGTGAAAGGACCTTTCAGTGGTTTTTCTAGGAAGTTCTTGGAAGATCAGGCCAAGAAGATGGAAAAAGAAGGGAATTAGGAAGCCTTTTATGCTGTGTTAGCCGTGTTGGTATATGGGATAGTTCTCTTCCCAAATATTGACCATTTTGTGGACCACCTGGCGGTGAGAATTTTCCTCTCTGGTAACCCTGTACCGTTCCTCTTGGAAGATCTCTACTACACTCTCCATGATCGTCATGAGAAGAAGGGAGGAATCGTCTTATGTTGTGCGTAGTTGTTGCATGCCTGGTTTAGATCCCATATGCCTGAAGAAGGTCCTTTTGTCTCAAAGGAACTCAAGCCCTTCCAAAAGTTAGCTTCCCTCACCTCCAGTCATGTTAAGTGGTATATCAGAGATTGGGAAACCGAGAATGTGATTGTCAGCATTGGAGACTTCCCCAATGTGCCTTTGATAGGAACCAAGGGTTGCATCAACTATAACCCTGTGTTATCTCTGAGGCAACATGGGTACCCTATGAATGGCCCTCCAAAAGCTGAAGCTCTAGAGCCTTTCATCTTACATAGTGCTGAAGCGGATCATCCCATGGTGAAAAAGATCAAGAGGTCTTGGCAAGCAGTTATCAGAAAAGGTAAGGAGTTGGGTAAGAGAAATGTCATTGCCCAAGAGCCTTACACTTGTTGGGTTAGAGAGAGGGTCCAGATGATTAAACTCCCTTTTCCATTTGATCCTTCTATCTATCCATTGGTTCCTGAGCCAGAACCCATATTACCTGAAGATGTAGAGAAGCTCAATGCCCGTATCAAGGAGTTGGAGTTGGAAAATGCTGATTTGAGAATCAAGCTTGGCCAAGTCTCGATAGAGAATGGGAACTTGAAAGACGGTCAACAAAAGAAGGACAAAGAGCTTGAAATCTCCAACAAAAGAGCTAGAGAGTCTGAAGCAAGGAGAGAAAAGTTTGGACAAGCGCTCTATAGCACCAAATCTGTGATCAAATCAAAGGAAGAGGAGTTGGATAGAGCTCTACTCCGGATTCAAAAACTCAACAAGACTCTGGAACTGACCCTTGAAATGAAAAGGGAAGCACGACTGATTTCTGAGATTCGTACTCGTGAACTGGAGAATACCATTCAGAAATATAAGGATACTCTGGAACGCGAGAAGATGAAGACTGAAGAGTCAGAAATAGTTTGCACACGGCTGAAATATCATTTGGAACGAGCCGATGCTAGAATCCAGGCACTTGAAGGTGGGGATCAGGATGCTGCCTATATGGTGTTGCTAGGTGAATGCAGATATTGGAGAAACCTCTATAGGGACATAGAGGTGACCAAGGTTGAAGACTTGCGCATCATCCAAGATCTCCAAGGGCTTTACACTGAGTGGAAGGGCAAATTTCTGAGGCTGTCCGGATTCGCGAGTTCCATCATGCGAGAGCTACCTGAGAAGCTGCAAGAAGCTGATTGGTGCATGTGTCCAGAGAACACCCCGCATCAAGTCTTTAATTTCATTAAGTTTTGTAAGGCAATGTTAGAAGGGTTAACTACCGACCTTGCTACGGTTCAGAAATCCCATAAGCCATGAGCACGTTGTTTGTATTTGAACTTTGATATGAGATTAATGAAAATCGCTTTTGAGATTCATTTTATTGTGTTTCATTTCCTTATTATTTTAAATATTTGCGAACAAGTGTTGTGACATTTTTGAAATGAATGATTGAAACTAACCAAGAGTTTTGCAAACAAAATGCACCCATACATGCATTCATGCATTTTCAAAACAGAGTCTCATTCTGTCCTTTCTTCCTCCAGTTTCACGCTGAATTTTCAACACCAGTATAATACTCGTGCCAGAGCAAGACAGAGAATGGCTGACCAAGAACAAGAATTGGAGCGAGTGAGCTCAGAACTCGAAGACCTACGTGGAAACATGGGTCAAGTTATGGAAATACTACAGGTCATCAGGGCAAAGTTGGATGCCCAAACGACGGTCGTTTCAGAAATCGCCGGTCCCACAATTGAACCCCAACCTGCAAGGACAATACCAACCACTTGGCCAACCTATGGTTTACCTCCCGGTTTCACACCTCCAGTTGAAGGCGCCTCTGGTTTTGCACAATCCGCTCAGCAGACGGCTCCTCTACCAACCATCAATGAAAATCATCCAGTGGTCCACACGTTCGCACCTCCTCTCGTTCGTGCACATGTGCAACCTTACTTTGAGGATCAACAACATGCTCCGGACTTTTCAGACGAAGATGAGGAAAGGCAGGAAGACATAAGAGGGATGAAGGAGAATTACCAGATGCTTGAGAAAAGATTGAGGGCTATGGAAGGTGACCAAGTTTTTGGTGCTACTGCTAAAGAGATGTGCTTAGTATCAGGTCTTGTGATTCCTGCGAAGTTCAAGACCCCAGATTTCGATAGGTATGAGGGCCACTCGTGTCCTACAAGTCACCTTATCATGTACTATCGAAAAATGGCTGCGCGTGTAGAGGATGACAAACTTATGATACATTGCTTCCAAGACAGCTTGAGGGGTGCTCCTTCTAAATGGTACTTAAGCCTCGATCAGAGTAGGATTCGTTGTTTCCAAGACTTATCTGATGCTTCCATCCAACATTATAAGTATAACATGGATATGGCCCCAGATAGGAGGCAATTGCTTAGCATGTCCTAGAAAGATAAGGAGTCTTTTAAGGAATACACGCAACGATGGAGGGAAGTGGCCTCGCAAGTTGAACCACCTCTGGCTGAGAAGGAGTTAACGGATTGGTTCATGGATACAGTCAAACCTATGTTCTATGAAAGAATGGTGAGTAGTGTATCTGCGAGCTTCTCTGACCTGGTCGCCGTGGGCATAAAGGTCGAGTTGGGATTGAAGAATGGAAAGATGGTGACTACCTCTGAAACATCTGGTAGTAATGCCAAAAAGTTTCCTGGAGGATTTCAAAGAAAGAAGGAGGGTGACACAAATGCAGTGTCAACCAGTCAAAGGAGGAGTCATTCATGGAAGAAACAACACCAATTTGCTCAACAACAACCGATTTATCCAGTACCATATGTTCAACAACCGTATGTGGCAGTAGTCACACCAAATTTCAACCAGTTATAAGCTCCTGTCTATCAACCTGCTCAACAAGCGCCAATATACCAGCAAGCGCCAACGCCACCTGCTTATCAACAGCCAAGGGCACAGGCTCCTCGTCCACAAAATCCTCCAAATCAAAATAGGGTACAAAGAGGTAGAGTTCCGTTTGCTTCAATCCCTATGACATACACTGAATTGTACCCATCATTACTACAGAGAGGGTTAGTGACGCCTAGACCTTTGGGTCCTCCACCAAATCCTTTACCTCCATGGTACAATCCAGATGCCCATTGTCCTTTCCATGGGGGTGCCCCTAGACATGATTTAGAAGGATGTTATGCTTTAAAGCATATTGTGCGAGACCTGGTTGAGAAGAAGATTCTTTCATTTCGAGACGTCGGACCCAATGTCAAAAGTAACCCTTTGCCAGCGCATGGTGATGTTAATGCCGTCGAGGATGCTTCTGATGTGTGTATAATCAAAAATGTGGAAGATGTTAAAACTCCGTTGCTAGCGCTTCATGCAGGATTGGTGGGGGCTAGATTGATTAATACATGTCACGACGACTGTGAGGAATGTGCCGTTCATCCAAGAGGATGTAAAGTGGTACGAAATGACATTCAGAACTTGATGGATCAAGGTGTTTTACAAATTTGTGGTCCAACAACAAACGAGGAAGTTTCAGTCATTGAACCCGTTTTTAATATACCATAACCGTTTGAGGTAACTTATCACAGCAGAGATGTTGTTCATCCATCACCCGTGGTGGTATGCATGCCTACCCCATTTCCTTTTGAAAGCACCAAGGCGGTACCCTGGAAGTACGACATAACAGTGGTAGATGGAGTGGTAGATGGAAAACCCAAAGCTGCTGAAAGTAAGGAAGGTTTGGAGAATGTTGACACTGACATCACTAACATCGCAGGGACAAGCAGGATGTCCCGCAGTGGTCGGATTTATACTCCCAATTTTAATAAGAACCCTCACGAGCCAACAAGGGAAGCTGCAAATATAAATCCTACCCCAGAGCATGGAGGGGCACAGCCGGATGTGCAAACAAATGAAGCAAGTGAGTTCCTAAGGATAATAAAGAAATATGACTACAAGATAGTTGATCAATTACATCAAACACCATCAAAAATATCTATCTTGTCTTTGCTTCTGAATTCCGAAGCTCATAGGGAGGCTCTGCTGAAAGTGCTTGCTCAGGCTCATGTTACCCAAGATATAACGGTCGGCCAATTCGATGGAGTGGTCGCCAATATCACAGCCTGTAACACTCTAAGCTTCAGCAATGAAGAGCTACCCAAGGAGGGGAAGAATCACAATCGCGCTTTGCATGTATCCATAAAGTGCCAAGAAGATGCTCTGGCCAGAGTTTTAGTTGACACTGGATCATCCCTCAATGTTCTACCAAAGAGGGCACTAGCTAAATTGTCTTACCAAGGTTCAGAATTGAAACCCAGTGCCCTTGTGGTCAAAGCATTTGATGGCTCTCGAAGGACAGTAGTTGGGGAGGTGGAACTACCAATACAGATCGGAC
Organism: Lathyrus oleraceus; assembly: GCF_024323335.1. NCBI lineage: Eukaryota > Viridiplantae > Streptophyta > Magnoliopsida > Fabales > Fabaceae > Lathyrus > Lathyrus oleraceus. The sequence continues at coordinate 366,819,267 of NC_066583.1, read as the reverse complement.
CGCATGTATTCCCCATCAATTTCCATGTCATGGACATAAATCCAGCTTATAGTTGCCTTTTGGGACGCCCATGGATACATGCGGCTGGGGCAGTAACTTCTACTTTGCATCAAAATATGAAGTTTGTTGTCGATGGCAAGCTCGTTATTGTCTCAGGTGAAGAAGATTTTATCATCAGTCAACTCTCCTCTTTCCGTTATATTGAGGCTGATGAGGATGCCTTAGAAACCTCTTTTCAAGCACTTGAAATATCCAATGCCACACTTGAAGAGGTTAAGGATCCTGCTGAGAAAACCAGTTTGTCATTCGCCTCTTTGAAGAGCGCAAAATCAGCAGTTGAAAGTGGAGGCCCTGCAGGTTGGGGGCAAGTCATCAACGTCAATGAGAAAAATGACCGTTTTGGTTTGGGGTACAAGCTTTCTGCTAATGGAGGAGCCCTGGTCCCTGCAAAGGACCGTGTGCGGAGCATACAAGAAGTTTTCCTAAGCAAAGGATTTATCCATGGAGATCAAGTTGGTGCAGTGGAAGATGACACCGAAGATGGAGAAACATCAAATTTGATATACCGGTGTGAAGCAGCCCTAACAAATTGGGACGCAGTTGAGATTCCAGAAGTTTTTCCTGTGTCAAAGTAATTGTTGTTTCCCTTTGTGTTTTTGAAAATCCTTAGCTCTGCCCAAGGCTAATGAATTATTTGTAGGGCCCCTTTTAAATTTCAAAAAAAATTATTATGACAAATAAAGAGCATTTTGTTCAAACTCTTGTCGTTCATTTATTTGTTTTCCTTAAAATGGCAATCCTTTCAAAAACTACAAAAATATTTTTTACTTCTTTTGCATTTTATTTCCATTTTTCTAAAAAAAAACCATCATTAAAAAAAATGCAGAATAATCAATAAACCAGTTGAATTCGATGACCCCACTACTTCCTATAATTTTGAACTCCCCATCTACCAAGCGAAAGAGGAGAGTGAGGAAGATTGTGATTTCCCAGAAGAACTGGAAAGGATGCTCGAGCACGAGTCAAAGGCCCTTCAGCCGCATTAAGAACCAGTGGAAACAATCAACCTTGGCACTGAAGAAGATAAGAAAGAGGTCAAAGTTGGGACTACACTTGAGGCAAGCATTAAAGAAAGATTGATCAAATTGCTACAAGAATATGTAGATGTATTTTCTTGGTCGTATCAGGATATGCCAGGTTTAGATACTGATATTGTGGTCCACAAGCTACCACTACAGCCAGATTACCCTCCAGTGAAGCAGAAGCTCCGAAGAGCGAGACCCGACATGGCTCTAAAGATTTGTGATGAGGTGAAACGTCAATTTGATGCCGGTTTTGTAGCAGTTGTAAAGTACCCTCAATGGGTAGCTAACATAGTACCTGTACCCAAAAAGGATGGCAAGGTCAGGATGTGTGTTGATTATAGGGATTTAAACAAAGCTAGTCCGAAGGACGATTTCCCCCTGCCACATATTGACACTCTGGTAGACAACATTGCTAAGTTCGCAGTCTTCTCCTTTATGGACGGATTCTCGGGTTATAATCAAATTAAGATGGATCCAGAAGACATGGAAAAGACCACATTCATCACCCCCTGGGGGACATTTTGCTACAAGGTAATGCCATTCGGTCTCAAAAACGCTGGGGCAACATACCAAAGAGCAATGGTCACTCTTTTCCATGACATGATGCACAAGGAAATTGAGGTTTATGTGGATGATATGATTGCAAAATCCCAAAGTGAAGAGGATCACATAGACCACTTGCAAAATCTATTTGAGCGTCTTCGGAAATTTCGACTACGGTTGAATCCGGCTAAATGCACCTTCGGTGTCCGATCTGGAAAGTTGCTTGGAATCATCGTCAGTCAACGAGGAATTGAGGTAGATCCAGACAAGGTTAGGGCAATACAAGAAATGCCTGCTCCACGTACAGAGAAAGAAGTTAGAGAATTCCTGGGATGTTTGAACTACATCTTTAGGTTTATATCTCATATGACTGCTACGTGTGAACCTATATTCAAGTTGCTCAGAAAAGATCAAGCAGTTGAATGGAATTCTGACTGCCAAGTGGCTTTTAAGAGGATCAGACAATACCTGGAAGAGCCCCCTATTCTAATTCCACCTGTTCAGGGGAAACCACTCTTTATGTACTTAACTGTGCTTGGAAAGTCAATGGGATGTGTGCTGGGACAACATGACGCAACCGGTCGAAAGGAACATGCCATCTATTATCTAAGTAAGAGATTTACCGATTATGAAACCTGATACTCACTCTTGGAGAAAACTTGTTGTGCTTTAGCATGGGCCGCTTGTCGTTTAAGACAATACATGATTTGCCACACTACTTTGTTGATCTCAAAAATGGATCCAATAAAGTACATCTTTGAAAAGCCTGCTTTGACTGGAAGACTCGCCCGTTGGCAGATGTTACTATCCGAGTATGACATCCAATATGTATCTCAGAAAGCCATTAAAGTAAGTGTGTTGTCTGATTACCTGGCAAGCCAGCCCGTTGAAGAGTACCAGTCATTGAAGTTTGACTTCCCTGATGAAGACATTATGGTAGTAAAAGATTATGAAATCCCAGGACTTGATGAAGGACCTGAACCCGGATCTCGGTGGAAGCTAATGTTCGATGGTTCCTCCAATTACATAGGGCATGGCGTAGGAGCTGTCCTGTTGAATCCAAATGGTGGATACACTCCTTTCACAGCAAGGTTGTGTTTTGATTGCACAAATAATATAATAGAATATGAGGCGTGCATCCTAGGCATTGAAGCAGCAATTGATCTCCGAATCAAAATCCTCGAAGTATGTGGAGACTCAGCCTTGGTGATATACCAAGTCAAGGGCGAATGGGAAACCCGTGATACCAAGTTGATCCCGTATCGTGCCTATGTCATGGAATTAATAAAATACTTTGACGAAATCACTTTCCGTCATATCCCGAGAACTGAGAATCAAATTGCCGATGCGTTGGCTATGTTGGCTTCAATGTACCAAGTCAGATTCCATAATGAAGCACCTCTCATTCAGATCGAGCGGAAAGTTGAGCCTGCCTACTGCCAGTCGGTTGAAGACAAAGACGATGGTAAACCCTGGTTTCATGACATCAAGTGCTTTTTGCAAAATCAAGAATATCCAACAGATGCAACAGCCCTTGACAAGAAAACATTGAGGAAGTTAGCATTCAAATTCTTCTTAAGCAATGATGTGTTATACAAGAGAAACCACGACATGATTATGCTCAGGTGCGTGGATAGACGTGAAGCGGACCTGTTGATCAAAGAGATTCATGAAGGATCCTTTGGGACTCATGCCAATGGGCATGCCATGGCCAAGAAGATTTTGAGAGCTGGTTATTACTGGTTGACCATGGAATCCGACTGCTTCAATTATGCTAGAAAATGTCATAAATGCCAAATCTATGCTGACAAGGTACATGTGCCTCCGACCCTACTAAACGTTTTGACGTCACCTTGGCCTTTCTCAATGTGGGGCATCGACATGATTGGAGCCATCGAGCCTAAAGCTTCCAATGGTCACCGCTTCATCCTGGTTGCCATTGATTACTTTACCAAATGGGTAGAAGCCGCCTCTTATGCTAATGTGACAAAACAAGTGGTTGCACGATTCCTCAAGAAAGAGATCATTTTCTGTTATGGAATTCCAAGCCGGATCATCACCGATAATGGGACGAATCTGAATAATAAGACCATGAAAGAATTATGCGAAAGCTTCAAGATTGAACACCATAACTCTTCAACATATCGTCCAAAGATGAACGGCGCTGTTGAAGCCGCTAATAAAAACATCAAGAAAATCCTGCAAAAAATGGTGAAAACCTATAAGGATTGGCACGAAATGCTACCTTTCGCACTGCATGGATACCGGACTTCCGTCCGCACTTCAACAGGGGCAACCCCGTTCTCTTTGGTATATGGGATGGAAGCAGTTCTCCCAATTGAAGTAGAGATACCTTCAATGAGAATCTTGATGGAGACCAAGTTGGAAGAGGCTGAGTGGATTCAAAATAGATTTGATCAGTTAAACCTCATAGATGAGAAGCGAATGACTTCTTTGTGCCATGGACAATTATACCAAAAACGGCTTAAAAGGGCTTTTGACAAGAAAGTACGTGTTCGGGAATTCAGAGAAGGAGACCTCGTGCTTAAGAAGATCTTGCCAATACACAAGGACTCACGTGGGAAGTGGACTCCCAATTATGAAGGCCCATATGTTGTGAAGAAAGCTTTCTCCGGAGGCGCCTTGATTCTCACAACTATGGATGATGAAGAGCTCTCACACCCCGTGAACTCTGATGCAGTCAAAAAATACTATGCCTAATAAAAACCCGCTAAATCGAAAACCTGAAAAGGCGATTTAGGCAAAAAGGAGCGTCCCGGTGGATTGAAAACCCGAAAGGGCGATCCAGGCAAAAGTTAGGGGCAAAAGGCATAAACTGCATCAGTTATTACTGATTAACACCGAAGAATTTGAGGTGGAAGATTAATCCAGTCACTCCCCTTAGGAGCAAGGTTTTGGGGTAATCGTATCTATTAAGGATGTTAGTGGTCACTGAATTCAATGTAAACCTTTCCTTATTGCCATTTTCCAAAAAAAAATTGTAACACTCTATGGAGCTACGCCATTTGTGTGCTACCATTCTTGAATAAAATACAAGTTTTCCCAATCATTGTTAGTTGTGTTTATCTACGCTTTTCTTTGTTATGCAAAATGTCATTTATTTGTTAATAATGAAGTTTTGAAACTTGAAAAAGAATTTGAAATTTAAAACAAAATTACTTTGATATATGTGAAACTCAAAGGAAAATCATTTGTTTCCCCGAAGGGCTCAAGGTTGCATAAATATTCCAGGATCACCAACAAAAGTCCCCATGGAATATAACTCATTAATCCTCTAGAAGGATGGACCTTTGGTTATTTATAACTGTCAATCATGATAGATTCTCCTCTGGATGCGCCTGTTAATTGTACGGGTATGAGTTATTGGTGTTGAGGAATCAGAATCTCTGTAAACAGTCCCTACAAACTCCCAGTCTTCCAAGTGCAGCATTCTCATAATCATGATCATTCATATATCATGCATTCAAATCATGCATAGCTGAAATGTACTTCGTGCTCATTATGCATTGACCTAGGTCTTATTGTTGATCCTATGTCTTTTGACCTCTAATTCCAGTTTGTCTGTGGTATCCTTGAACCAACATCCGATTTTCGCAGTCATTTTCAAGTCCAATTGTTGTTTAACTTGATTCCATTATCAGGTCATATATGAACCTGTTGTTCAAGCCATTCAGGTCATATATGAACTTGTTGTTGAGCTTTTATTCCATTGTCAGGTCATATATGAGCCTGTTGTTCAATACTATTCAGGTCATATATGAACCTATTATTGAGCCTTTATTCCATTGTCAGGTCATATATGAACCTGTTGTTCAATGCTATTCAGGTCATATATGAACCTGTTGTTGAACTTTATTCCATTATCAGGTCATATATGAACCTGTTGTTCAAGTGCTTTTCAGGTCATATATGAACCTGTTGTTGAGTTTTATTCCAGTGTCAGGTCAGATATGAACCTGTCCTGAAGAGTCTTTCTCTATAATTGTTTCAATGTTGTCAGGTCATATATGAACCTGTTGTTGAACCTTATCCCACTGTCAGGTGATATATGAACCTGTTGTTCAATACTATTCAGGTCATATATGAACCTGTTGTTGAGCTTTTATTCCACTGTCAGGTCATATATGAACCTGTTGTTCAATACTATTCAAGTCATATATGAACTTGTTGTTGAACCTTATTCCAGTGTCAGGTCATATATGAACCTGTTCTGAAGAGTTTTTCTCTATGATTGTTTCAGTGTTGTTAGGTCATATATGAACCTGTTGTTGAACTTTCATTCCAGTATTGTTAGGTCATATATGAACCTGTTGATACACTCTTCTTGACTTTATCTGAGTTTGTTAGGTCATATCTGAACCTGCTGTCAGAACTTCTTGATATTCCCCCAGCATTGTCAGGTCATATATGAACCTGTTTGTTGTGTTTTATTCTAGTATTTCCAAGTCATATCTGAACCTGTTGTGACATTTTCTTTCTTATTCGGGTCTAGTAAGTCATATGTGAACTTACTACCGAAATCTCTTGTACTCTGAATGTTGTTTATTAACTTTCACTTCGATTACTCCCCAGTGTGTGTCTGATTCTCCAGCAGGATTGTCTTCCCCAGCAAATTTGTTTTTTTTTACCATTTGTCTGTCTCCCTGTGGACCATCAACATTCGCCACAAATTGGTCTGTCTAGTAGCATCTCTTGTTAAGGGTCCACCATATCCCTAGAAGATAAAAATCACAAAAAAAGAATCATGCATCCATGTATATCATATCATGTCATATCATATCATATCATGTCATAGGGATTCAGGATCAAAATCCGGGTCTTCTTAGTATTTAACCATCTCCCATTATGATCATATGAAGAGTGTCCTGCTTCATATTCTCTAGTTGAAGATACTTAAATAGGGGCAACTGTCATACCCCGATTTTGGCCCTGAAAATTTTTCTCCATCAATCACTCGTTTGCATTCTTTCTTCATTCACCTTCATATCCTTCATTCATGTTCATGTTTACTATTTCATATTTTTTTACGTTTTTCACATTCCAAATTTACATTCATATTTTCTTCATTCACATTGAAAAATTCCATTCATATTCAAGGATTTCCACATACTTATTCATAGTTCGATTATTTCGTTCATTCATTCAATCATAATTATCCATGTACATGGCATATCAATAACTTATAATAAAAAAACATCTCATCGCACGAATACTTGAAGTTTCTAAGATGCAAGGACGACTATGTCTCGCTACAAGGACACCAATTTTCATTCATATCCAGTGTTATATTCATTACAAATCATGGGAAGTTAATGTGCAATCTTTTGACATGTCAATAATCGGTTGTGTATGCAATTTTGATGTTGAAGGCCTTGATGACAACCATGTTTGGACATTTGAAAGTACATTTGCTAGTAAAAGATACTGCATTGTTGTCATTCCATGTTCACCCAAGTTTCCAAGTTCCGATGATCTAGTTACTAGTTTTGTAGTGGGATATCCAAGCACTGAGAGTCATAGACCGCGAGAGTTTGGCTTTGCAAATGATCATTGTAGTAGCTGTTCTACATATATCTTGGCCACAGGCTGCTCTGATGATAGCTTGAAACTTTGCAAAAGTAACCATGACAATCTGTCGACCCTGAACTTGCCTTGGGAGCTTGTGGGTATGTTTATTGCACATAACAGTCCGGTCAAGGGTATCCGTTTCACTGATTGTGGTCAGAAAGTTGCAACGTTCTGTAGTAGAAATGATTCCAATGCTGTCAATACCATCCATATATGGGATGCTATAAACATGATAATTGCAGGGACTTTTATTTTAGAAGACACACTAACGTTTGAAAGCGATGTTATTACTCTCAAGTGGTCAACTTTAGGGACTGGTGAGTTATTGCTTGGAGTTTGTTTGCAAAATGAGTTGCAAGTATATGCTCGGAAGCTTTATAACGAGCTGCTGCAGTGATCCAATTGCCTCTCAGCAAGGTCTCGTGGTAACCTCAAGAACTTATGATGTGCAGTTTCCTCCAAGCTAGTTGGAAGGACACGGACTTCGAATCGTCTGTACTGTAACAGAACTGGAAGGGTTGATGGGTTTGCTTGCTGATACCATCTCTGTTTTTGCTTGCCGGAACAATATCGCCGACGTCCATAAACCTGCAGCACAAGGACAATGCTGTATATTGCAAGACAAAACATGCTTAAATATCTGTGTTACAAGAAAACTCATGAAGTTACAAAAAGACATAATATTTAAGTATGCTTTCCGTATGTCTTTGTACATGTTGCGATTTCGCTCTAAGCTGTTGCAAAACAAAAAAAAGACCATTCAACAAGTTAAATCCAATCTGTTGAAGCTACTGCAGTGAATTTAAGCACTGAGTCAATAGTCGGTCTTGCTGATAACATCGCTATTTGTGCTTAGAATTAATTTGGTTTTCGCTTGATCGGGTGTTGCTTTTGATGCTGTCATGTGCGACTCTATCAAGTACAATGCAGAGTCGAATGCTGCTCATGCTAACCTTATTGCATCTATAATTCTCAAGACCAAAGATTCAGGTTCAACAGACTGTGCTGGCACCTTCGGACATCATTCCCGCTCCGAACGCAAGTATTTTATGAAGAATTTGGACAAGACCTTTGATTCACAGGCTTTGTATGACACTTTTTCTACGATTACACATCCTGTTTTTTGCAAAATGGCTACCGTTGGTTCTGGCCAGTCTAAAGGTTTTAGCTTTGCCCAATTTGAGAATGTTGAACCTGCAAAGAATACAAATTGATAAGTTAGACGGAATGTTGATCAATGAAACGATTACACATTGTCTGATGTTAGTTCGTCTCGAGAAACACTGGCAGAACGAAAGGGGGTTGACGTGGGATCCAATTATGAGAGTTTCTTTTAATGTAAGGCACAATGGTTTCAGCAAGGATGAATCGTCGGATTCGGCGGACAACTCAGAATTTTCTTCCATGTAAGTAGGAAGTGTCAATGACATTCTTCCGAAGAGTAGGGCTTATATGTCAGCAGGGTATGCTTCCGGAGTACCTTCAAGGATGAATGAACAAAGTCCTGCAGAACAGAATGGAAGATTAGCGGATGACGAGGGGTTCCGAGTGCACCTCCATTTTGTGGTTCTACTCCAGAGATAAGACCAACTAATGAGTAAATTTCAACTTCTACAGCTCGCAGTACTCCAAATAAGGCAGAAGAATCAAGTACCTTAAAATATGTAACCAGGGATAAGTTTGAGAACCATGGAGATGCAAGCTCGGAACAATGTGTTAGAACTGCTACCGGTTCTGAGTGTGCTACATTTTCTAATCCACAACCACCTTGCCTTCTAACATTTCATGCAAGTGCTCTCGGACCATGGCAAGCAGTAAATGCATATGATGTTTGTGCACGTCTTTGCCTTCATGCTTGGGCGATGCAATGTATGAATGCTCCAAATCTCACTGCAGTAAAACACGAATAATTACCAAGTCAGTTAAAATTTCAAAAAATCCCAAAATGGAATTAAGACAAAACAGAGGGAGAAAGTACGTAGGTTCAGATTACCATTTTCGAATCTAGCATCAAAGAGACCGATCCAAATTCTGAGCACCGAAAGGACTTGGCAGAGATACTTCTTGGATCATCAAAAACCAAATTGAAAACCCTAATTTGTTGAACATAAATAGAGGGAAAGGCGAATCAGGGAGGGAGGACGAAAATTGGAGAGACGGAAAAACTTCAAAAAAAACCCTAAGGAAAAATTAGGAGGCGACCACAAACGAAAAACTCAAAAAAACCCTAATCCCAAAATCAAAGAAAAATCAGTATTTGAAGAGGCGAAGGGAGAGGATTCAATCATTACCTGAGCCGTCGTCGTCGCCGAAGGTGAGCTTTTACTTGAGTCTCTTTGGGAACCATAAATTCGTGCTTTCCTTGGAGAGTTGATGAGTGATTGGGAGAGAGAACCTGGGAGGCGTGAGAGTACAGGTTGTGGGTGATTGGGAAGGGACGCGATTGAAGAGTTTGAGGGAGGTGTGAGATAGAGAGAGTCTGAGAACGAAAGTGAGGATAGAGGGCGACTGAGTTCTGGATTTTCCTTCGCGTTCTCACTTTTCCTTTTCATTTTTTATTTATTTGCTCTTTATTAAGCAGACCTTTAAATCCCACTAAGTGAACGTTTAGATTTCTCAATTGGTCATTAATTGTGGTTTGTTGGTATTAGTTTTAGTTAAATGCTATTTTGTGTTCCCAATCCCTAATCTTTTGAACCCAACAGCCAGGCAGCTAGGGTCACCTTTTGGGATTCCTCCTTTTTATTTTAATTAATCGTCCATTAAATAGACCATCCCATTTTAATTTTAATTTTAATTCATACTTTAATCTATTCTGGTTTATATGTCTAAGTTGTTATTTAAATTATAAATAATCATAAGTGGTCTAGTGGAGAGAGGGTAGTTTCATGGTCTTTAGTTGAGTGGGTTCGATACCCATATATAGCATTTTATTTCTTTTAGCATTCATTTTCATTTTTTCATGTTTATGTTTTATTATAATTTCTCCTATATTCATAGTCTCATTATTGTTTAATAACACAAGTTTGGTTTCCTTTAATTTCATCATCCATTCAAAGCCGCTTTAAACTATTAAAATCACACTTTTCTCGATTCAATATCGAGCCCATTTCCATACCTTTGTAAGTCGATTGCTTTTAAGCATCGCCATCAACCTCACATAGCTTATTCTTGGGCTTTCTTACAATGAGCCGGTTCTCTTGCACTTACACTCATACATTGCATTATTTGTTGTTTGGCCCGATTTAATTATTTCATGATTTTGAATCCCCAGTTGACGAAATGTACCCCACTCCCCCGATGTGTAATAATTTTGTACTATTTTATTTCTTTATTTGTTTGACTGTTTAGTTAGATACTAACACAAGAATAAAATCAACCATTTCCAAAAGACCAAAAATAATGACTCGATCCAACGTCGAGTATTTCCTCAATAAACAAATCAATTCATTTCTCCTTCCTATTCTATTCCATTTCTTTCAAACTTTCATCAACGCTTGATTCAACGTCAAGCCATTTTTCCTAATAAAAACTCAAAAAATATCAATTCATAGTTAAGACCTTTTCAATAAAGATGGAAGTGGGACGTGGTGTATACCGCGCACTCCTGAGACTAAGATTCGAGACCTATGCCTCGCCTATCTTAGCTCTCGCCATCATCCAAATTTATCCACTTTGTTTTCTCTCAAACACTCATTCAAATTTCTCTTAAACGTCCATCAATACTTGATCTAGGGTCAAGTCATTTTCACAACAAAACTCAAAATACCTAATTCTTATTTAACACTTTTCCAATAAAGGTGGAAATAGAACATGGTGTATGTCGTGCACTCCTGAGATTAAGATTCGAGACGTATGCCTCGCCTATCTTGGCTCTCGCCATCGTCTAAAATTGTCAATGCGGTTTTCTTCAAACCCTTTCTCAATCAAATTCAAAACACTTAATTCTTATTAAACATTTTTTGCAAATAAGATGGAAATGGAACGTGGTGTATACCACGCACTCCTGAGACTAGGATTCGAGATGTATATCTCGCTCATCCAAGTCCTCGCCATCACTCAAAATACATCCAACCAATCAAACTCTTTCTCGCCGCCGTGTGACTAATCAAAAACCTTTTTTTTCATAAACGAAAGATATATTGTCTTAAGGTGATACAAAACAATGTTTCGGCCACGATTGTTGAGTCGAGATAAGTGACGCTTTTCCGAATGTAGATTTATAAATCCGTTCGATGTGTGGTATGCGTCCACTCCTCATCTGTTTTGTGTAAAACAATGTTTTTCATCGATTAATACAATATAGCTTTCGCTAAAATCGACCAACAAATAAACATTTTTCTACCCAGAACTACGTAAGCCTTGATTTCTCTTTTGAGATACGTAGGAGCAGGATTCATAAATCTTGTCAGGCCCACTAATAAAAAACTTAGGTTTAGCCCTTCGTCAAAAATCCAAAAACATTTTCCTTTTTTATTCTTTCTTTCCCACTTAATAATTTGAAAAGCCTAATATTTTAACTAACACTAACGCACACAACTAACCTAATGGTTCCCGTTGAGTACAACGGACGTGAGGGGTGCTAATACCTTCCCCTCACGTAATCGACTCCCGAACCCTGATTTGGTTGCGACGACCAATAATCATTGTTCTTTTGTCTTGGGTTTTATTGATATTTCCCCTTTCCTTTTTAGGAATAAATAAAGTTCGGTGGCGACTCTGTTCAGTCCATCATTGCGAGCGTGCGATCGCGCTTCGCTTTGAAGTCGTATCCCCATTTTTTCGAGGTGTGACACTATGGATTTTAGTGATCAAGAGAAGAATAATTTGCAATTTCAACTCCAACATTTTCTATTTGTTGCTCTTCAAGCATCAAACTTGAATAATTTATCAACTATTCAAGAACTATGTTCATGTTTGGTTGCATCTGGACAGGCTGAAACTTACTTCTTGATTGATAGACTACTTCGTCTTATCATGACTCTTCCCGTTTCTACGACCACAACTGAGAGGTCTTTTTCAGCAATGAAAATTATTAAGACTAAGTTGAGAAACAAGATGGATGATGGGTTTCTTGGAGATAGCATGACAGTATATATTGAAAGGGAGATTAGTGCAAGCATTAGTTCGGAGTCAATTATTGAAGATTTCAAGTCACTCGGAACGCGTAAAGCATTACTTTAAGGTAGTTTTAAGTCATGTAATTTAACTTTTTAGTAATTAACTTTGTATTTATTTTAAATTTAATGTTTTATTTAAAATACTATTTACATTTTATTTATAATCTTTATTTTACGTTAGCGATCATCCCAAATTTTTTTATCTGGCTCCGCCACTGGTCTCTCTCTCTCTCTTTTTAATTTATTTAATTTTGTGTTTTTTAATTTATTTTTTATCATTATTATTGTATTTTTTTTTAATTAATTAAAATTTTCTTTCTTTAATTAAAATAGATTTGTTTTGGTTGAGATATTTGGGTTGGGCCAATCTATTTTTAGTGTTTACACCACCTATCATATTTGCACCCATCTCATGTTTGATTCTTTATTTTTGTTTCTTTTGATTTTATTATTTTTATTTGTTTAGAATTTAATCAATTATTTTTTATTATTGGTTTAGTTTAGATGTTAATGGTTAGTTTCAATTGAAGAGTAGATTATTTGATTGATTTTATTGTATTGTGATCTCGGAGTTAAAATCCAAATTTAGGTTTCAAAAATCGCCCAGACGCATAAACATTTTGCTCGGCTTATAGAGTGATTCGTACATGAATCAACTCTAAGTTAGTTTGAAGCTACATCCAATTTGCTTTCAATCGATTGGATTCCGGTCTCGTGGCTTACTCTTGGGCCTTCTTACAATGAGCTTTTTTTTTTGCGTGCTCGCATTTACTTGTCTATATTTCAATTACCCTCAAATCACTTCAAACAATTTTCATAATAAAGTTGAAAGGAAAAGACTACTTGGGTGAAAGGTCCAAATATAGTCCCGAATGCTAGGCCCAAGTTATAAGAGTTTGCAAGCCATAAGTGTTCGTCCTCCCTCCAAAACACTTGTAAATATTCAAACTCTTTTTATAATAAAATTGAAAGAAAAAGATTACCTGGGTGAAAGGTCCAGTCGTAGTCCCGAGTATTAAACCCAAGTTATAAGAGCTTGCAAGTCATAAATACTCGTCTTTCAAATCCAAAAATATATTCAACTAATCAAACTCTTTTTTTGCCGCCGTGCGATTGATCAGAAAAACCTTCTTCATAAACGAAATACATTTTGTCTTAGAATGATGCAAGTAACGCTTCATCCCTAATTGTTGAGTTGAGATAAGTGACGTTTCTGAATGTTGATTTGTAAATCCATTCGATCTGATGTATACGTCCACTCCTCATCTGTTTTGGGTAAAATAATGTTTCTCGTCGATTAATATAAGATAACTTTCACTAAAATCAACCAACAAACAAACATTTTCTATCCATAACTACGTAAGCCTTGAGTTCTCTATTGAGATACGTAGGAGAAGGATTGCAAAATCTTGTCAGGCCCATTAATAAAAAACCTAGGTTTAGTCCCCTTCGTTTCCAAATCCAAAAACATCTTCTCTTTTCTTTTGATCCTATTATTCTTTACCTCATAATAACTTGAGAAGCCTAACATTTCAAGCTAACACTAATGCTCACAATTAACCTAATGGTTCTCGTTGAGTACAACGAACGTGAGGGGTGCTAATACCTTCCCCTTGTGTAATCGACTCCTGAACCCTGATTTGGTTGCGACGATTATAATCATTGTCGTCCTTTCTTGGGCTTTATCGATATTTACCTTTTCCTTTTTAGGAATAAATAAAGTCCAGTGGCGACTCTGTTTAGTCCATCATGCGAGCGTGCGATTGCACTTCTTTAAATCGAGTTCTCATTTTTCAAAGTGCGAGAAATGACGACTCTGATGGGTGTGTGGATTTCTTTAAGTGAGCCAAGCCTAGTTAGGTCGTTTGTGTGGCTTTGTTTGTTTACTTGTGTGGCTTTTCTTTATTACTTTTGCTATCTTTATTATCATTTTGATATAATTTGTTGTATTGGTTCTACCATGCTTTGGTATATGGATACTCTGATTGCAAAACTTGTGGGAAAGATTCTCTACCCGAGTCTCGAGTAAAAACATAAGATAAGACAAGGTTGAGTAGTGCGGGTCCATGAGATGAATTTCTCGTTGGGTCAGTACGAGAACCTCAGTTAGAGTAGATCCTTTGGAGGATGTTGTCGCCCGACAAGTAAGTTGTCCTAAGCTTCGATATTTTCATCAGGATCCATGACTCTAAGGACCATTGGTAGAACCTTAATCCTTTGGCAAACTAGGAAACATGGTTGCGTAGTGTGGGTCTGCGAGATAAATTTCTCATTGGATCGATGCAAGAACCTCACTTAGAGTAGATTATTTGGATGAAGTTGACGCCCAACAAGTAAGTTGCTGCAGGCAGCAAACAATCTTGTGGATCCATGACTCCGGGAACCTTTGTAAACCTAGATCATACCCGGTGAGAACCTATTCTTGGAAAGCAATCATATTCATTAGTACCTCATACTTTCGAACCTGTGTATTGGAAAAAAACCAAATATACAAGGCTTGCATTGCATTCATTCACATTCCATTGCATTTGCATCTCATCAGAATGCATGTCATTTTCTAGACAAAATACAAAAAAAACTCATCCATCCTTTATCCATGATCAGCAAAGTGATTCTTGACACACATTTAAAATAAAGAACCATGGCTCAGGAGATGGTGGACGAGCTAAGGAAAAGTCAAGAAGCATTGAAATAGGAACTTAATCTCTTGAAAAGCCAAATGGGATGGGTCTTGGAAACCCTGCAAGCCTTGTTAAGAAAAGAGGACCATCCCATACCTATTGCTGCAACGGAGGGAGCTACTGCTCCACATCCATTAGGTGTTACCCCAAGTCAAGGACAATTCTATGTGGCAACTCCTCATCTACCGGCATATGGCCCTCCCTCAGGATGTTCTCATCAACGTCCTTTGGCTATTCCTCCTCAAAATCACTGAAGTCAGGTTCGGGAACAAAAATCAGAATCAGAACAAGGGGAACAAAGATCACAATGACCCGATTCTAGTTCCATATAACAAGCCCTACCCGCAGCTGATCCAGAATGCTTTGGTGACCCCTCGAGCACTCACACCTACGTCACCATACCTGTCATGGTACAATCCAAATGAAACATGTGAATTCCATAAAGGGGCAGTGGGACATGACCTAGATTCTTGCTTAGCGCTGAAAGCTTTGGTACGAGAACTAATTAACAAAAAGAGCTTAGTCTTTGAAGAAAATCACCAAAAGGTCAAGTGCGGATACCATACTGGAACAATGGGGCACTCCATCGAGGAATGCAAGAGTTTCAACTTCAAGCTACAAAGATTGATTGTCATAAGGTCACCAACACTCAAGGAGGAAGGCTCAAGTACATATATCTTGATTTCTAGGCGAGGTAATGAGAAAGTCAAAGGACCCCTGAAGCCCCTCAAGATTTTGTACCACAAGGAAGAGGTCAGGGATGTGGCTAACGAGATATCATCGTTTCCCGGTAAGAGAATTGAGATATCGCCTTGGATTTCCAATGTAACGACCCATGCCAACGGAAGCAAAGGAGAAGTGAGTAGTGGATCCAAGAGGGTTGCATCCAACGATGTTATTGAAGGAAAAGAATTTGAAGATCGTCGTTCCAATGTCAAAAAGCTTGTTGATCCCAACCTTCAAGTGGCTGAAAATGAGAAGTTAGGAATACCCAAAGTGCCATACCAGCAACCACAACCTTTTGATCTTCATTACCAACAATCCTGATTTGCTCCTCATCCAAATCAACGAGCCCAAGGTTTGAGATATCAACATCAAAATCAGCCTAGGCCTTGAAATAACTTGGAAAGAAGAAATGATCATCGTCATCCAATCCTCATGACATATAGCCAACTTCTACAACCTTTAATTCAAAATTCGTTGGTGGTTCCAAAATCTCTTAAGCCGGTTCCACAACCTTACCCACCCAGGTATGACCCAAATGTGCAATGTGGATATCATGCTGCATCATAAGGGCATTCAACTGAAGATTGCAACGCTTTCAAAGCTAAAGTACAACAGTTGATTGATAAGAAGTACATAACCTTTCAAGAAGGAAACCTGGTGGTGAATGTCATACCTCAATTTTGTCTAGACATTTTTAAATTTCCATAAATTTGATTTCATTTTTAATTTGCATCATATGCACAGCATGACATGCATTTCATCATGAATAATACCTAAAATATCAGTCGGAATAAATTTATTGAAAATACAGACAAATTGGTTAAATTATTTCTCAAGAACATGCAAAATCAGCGGGTAAAAAGTTTCAAAATTAAAATTGCAGACACCAGTATTATTAATCTATGGTTCACGTAATTTAACCTGGTGTGCTCGTTATATTTTTCAGCGACTGTTTCGGCTGCGTTTGGACCCGCCTGAGCCTTTTAATCAGTGAAAATTTATTTCAGAATTTAAAGAAACGCTGTATTTTTTCAATAAGTATATTACGTGCTAATCATTTTAGTGTGTCCGATTTATCTTTTCGAGCAAATTTTCGCCCGACTTTTATTCTTTCGCAAGAATATTCAGAAAAAATAAATAGAAATTTCCATGTTCTCATTTTATTTTTTATCATGTGTATTTAGAAAGATGTGAATTTTATTTGATTCGGTTGATTTAAACTGTTCTAAATCAATTAAATCATCTAGAAGGACATTGTAGGCATTTCGAAATTATTGGTGTTTCTTTGATTCAATCTTGACCATTGACTCAAATTAATCAAGGGTCTAAGTTTGCGATCCATGTGTATTTTATTGTCCAATCATAATTTAGAAATTAATTGAATAATATTTAAATAAAATCATAAAATATTGAAAAATATCTCCTTCCTCTATTTTTGATCTGCCATGCACCTTATTCTAGCTAGCACCAAGTTAATCTTTTCCTTATTCTAATGATCCACCGACATGTGCCATCATCCAGAGGATAAGGACAAAAAAATTGGTTTGATGGGAAGGGGGGACACGTGATTCTTGGATTCCATTCCCAGTAGATTTTTTTTCCACCCAGGATAACATTCACGTTTTCCTCCTCTTGAAAGAGACCCCTCACATCTCTCCCTCATGCTATGTCCAATCCCTCACCCACTAACACTCATTTCTCTCAGACTCTCTCTCTCTCTCTCTCTCTCTCTCTCTCTCTCTCTCTCTCTCTCTCTCTCTCCAAGAAAAAAAGAAAAAAGAAAAGGAAAGAAACAAAGAGGAAAAAGTTTTCCTCTTCATCTTCTGCCGCGCCGGTACCTCATACCCCATCTATCACCACGCCGCCGATTCACCTTCTCACGGCGACAAGCCCTCCGCCATGATTCATATTGGCGAGTCCTTACCATAAACTGCTCGACCTTCTTCTTCCACCTTCCCTCAACTTCACTGAAATCCCTCCGCTGCAATTCACACAACCTCTGCGAAATACCCCATGTTCATCGTCCACACACCTACAAAAATCCTCACCTGGATACACTACCTCTCTCTGGGTTAAAGAAAAAATGAAAGAGAAAGAGAATTCACTCCCTCTTTCACACAACAGCGCCTCCGCCCAAGATCCACCACCGCGGGAACCACCCAACAACTTCTCTCTTCCTCCGGCGAACACCTTGTTGCACCTCGAAAAATGCTAGTGAGGGGTTAACCCTATAATAAGGATGATAGTAATTCACCATGATTTCCAGGATCTTCATCACCAAAAGGATGATGGATAAACCGAGCTTTTAAAGGTAGTCGTCACCAAAAGGATGATGGTAAGATTAATAACCAAACATGATGTCAACAAAATGGGATAATTGGACACAATAACCAACATGATCATCACCAACGAATTGATGGTTAGACCAATAAAATTCAAAGATTTTCATCACAAAAAGGATGATGTTCGTTACCAACAGGGTGATGGTTATTCTGATAAAGCTTTCCACTACCGAAAGGATAATAACAAGAATACCACCAAAAGGATGATAACTAACTCATTCGACTTCAAAGATCGCCGTTACCAAAAGGATGAAGGTAAGGTCCAACAACAAAACTTGTCATCACCAAAAGGATGATAATAAGTCAATAACCTCAATGATCACTATCACCAAAAGGGTGAAACTAAGATCAAAACAAAACTTGTTATCACCAAAAGGATGATAATAAGTCGACAGTCACCATCACCAAAAGGATAAAGTTACTCTCAAACAACAGAACTCGTTATCACCAAAAGGATGATCATAAATCTCAACGGCTTAAATGATCACTATCACCAAAAGGATGAAGGTAAGAACAAAACTTTAAAACTTGTTATCACCAAAAGGATGATAATAAGTCAAAGATCACCATCACCAAAAGGATGAAGATATGATCAAGCAACAAAACTCGTTACCACCAAAAGGATGATAAAAAGTCGACAATCACCATCTCCAAAAGGATGAAGGTAAGATTAAACACACAAAACTCGTTACCACCAAAAGGATGATAATAAGTTAATAACTTTAATGATCACCATCACCAAAAGGATGAAGGTAAGATTAAACAACAATACTTGTTACCACCAAAAGGATGATAATAAGTCAACAATCACCATCACCAAAAGATGAAGGTAAGATTAAACGACAACACTTGTTACCACCAAAAGGATGATAATAATTCAACGATCACCGTTACCAAAAGGATGAAAGCAAGATCAAACAATCAACACTTATTACCACCAAAAGGATAATAATAAGTTAATAACTCAACGATCACCTTCACCAAAAGGATGAAGGTAAAATCAGAAACAAAACTTGTTACCACCAAAAGGATGATAATAAGTTGAAACAAACTCAATGATCACCATCACCAAAAGGATGAAGGGAAGATCAAAACAAAACTTGTTACCACCAAAAGGATGATAATAAGTCAACGATCACCATCACCAAAAGGATGAAAGCAAGATCAAACAATCAACACTTGTTACCACCAAAAGGATGATAATAAGTTAATAACTAAACGATCATCGTCACCAAAAGGATGATAATAAGTTAATAACTCAACGATCACCGTCACCAAAAGGATGAAGGTAAAATCAGAAACAAAACTTGTTACCACCAAAAGGATGATAATAAGTTAAAACAAACTCAATGATCACCATCACCAAAAGGATGAAGGTAAGATCAAAACAAAACTTGTTACCACCAAAAGGATGATAATAAGTCAATAACTTTAATGATCGTCGTCACCAAAAGGATGATGGTACAATCAGACAACAATACTTGTTACCATCAAAAGGATGATAATAAGTCAACGATCACCATCACCAAAAGGATGAAGGTACTACCAAACAACAGAACTTGTTACCACCAAAAGGATGATAATAAGTCAACAATATTAAATGATCACCATCAACAAAAGGATGAGGGTTGAACCTAAAATGAAAAAGATCCCTATCATCGCAAGGATTGCTGACATCAAAAGGATGACAGTAAGTTGTAATAATTGTAGAGGTCACCATTCACCAAAAGGATGAAGGTCGGACCAAAACTTCAAGGATCGCCGACACCAAAAGGATGGCAGTAAGATCAAACGACAAAACTTGTTACCACCAAAAGGATGACAATAAGCTTTAATAATGAGGGGTCTCCATTCACCAAAAGGATGAAGGTTGGACTAAAACTTCAAGGATCTTCGACACCACAAAGACGACGGTAAGATCACAAATGTCAAGGATTTACCATTACCAAAAGGATAACGGTTATCGTAAACAGGGTGATGATTAATATTATTCCTCAATGGACTTTCACCAAAAGGATGATAGTGAGAAAAATATTTGGAAAAATAAGGCTACTGTCAAAGTTCAATAAACCCGACTTGTTGGGTAGTATTGGAACATTACTGGGTGAGACTTGCTTGGGGGTATCAACAACAAAAGGTTGCAGAACAATCTGAAAGATGTAACTTCCATCAACGAAAGGTTAAAGGAAACCACTCATTGAGGAACGCTCAGTGAGAAACAAGGTAGGGATTTAAAGAAACATTGTTTTGACTTAGCTGAGGATAACATCTTATCAACAAAAGGTTGAAGGATGTAACTCAATGGGGAAAACCCAATAATGCGAGGTAGGAACTTACTTAGAGAAAATAATAATGACTCAACTGAGGGTTGGCCTGGATGCCTACGACTAAACCTTGGATATTGATTCGTGCTATATGCATAAATGTCATGTATTCATTATGTATAAGGTGATGCATGTGATGCATGTTTGAATGCAAAGGATGATTGGTTTGTTTGGGATTGGTCTCCTTTTTCAAAGGCGATGTATTTTCGGGATACCAATGCTGGTTATATTTGTTTTTTTGAGGATGCCAGCAGGGTGGACTTTGGTTTTTTTGTAGTTGTCGATGTGGATTAGACTTCCGGCTAGTGGAAGGATCTGACTCCCCGACACTCGGTAGTTGATGATGTGGTGCTCAAACAACAGATGCGGGTACCCTCGGTGCCCCAAGTTTGATTTCTTGTTGATACATGGTGTCTTTTCCCCTGAGGCGATCTCGACTTCTTTTCCTGAGATGTCTGGCCAGCTTGTAACTGAGCATAGCGACATGATCAACGCATGATGATTATGCCTTTGACATGCCCCCAAGGGTTCTTGTCAATATATGATGTTATACTAGCGTGAACTTTCGACATCTTGGTTGTGAATTCAATCAGTTCCTAGTGTCTGTCACAGTCTGCTTGGCCGAATTGAAGATATGAAGAGAACTTTCCCCTTGCAACTTGTCTTGCCCCAATCTGTGGAGTATTAAATGGAATTCTCCTTGAAAGGAAACCTTTAGGGGTAACTATCCCATGGCATGGTCTGAGTTCGTTTCTCCCAATGCCTAAATCCTGCAATGGTCTGCCCCTGATTAGCCTTTGAGGGACTTGCCTCAAACGAACTGAGTATTGAAGTGTTTTTTCCTCCCTGATCAACCGATGCTTGGAGATTTGTCTTACACAGACTACTTCTTAATTTAACATAATCAAAAGATGCCATGCCTCTATTTCATAGGGTTATGAGATGGTTTTGATTCGTGTTGGCACCGACGATCAAGTACCACTCAAACTGCCCTTTGTTGGAATTTCCTGATGTCAAGTACTGACTGATAGTTCATAACTGTTATTCAAGAAATGGTGGTTTTAACGCAATAGTTATGCAAGTTTGTTGAAAAACAATCATTCATTTGGGGAGTGTCGTGGTAGTGTGTGACGAGTGGACCACGAGTCCAAAAGAGATGTTAATTTTAGCTAGCGTGTGAGTGATATAGTGAGAATAGAATATTAGTAAATATCTAGGAGTCAGTTTACACAACCTTGTTGTAGTATGCTTTCGAAATAAACCTTACTTCAATTAGGTCTTTTGAAGGTTGTAATGTGGCTTGGTTCATGGTTATTAAAACAAAAGGATATAAGGCTCAAACTTTACTTTAACCCACCCCTTCTTCATGATGATCTCCAATCTTATGTTCAGTTAATTCGACAAACACTTACTTTTATGAGAGTTCAGCAGTGTAAGATCCATTAAAATGACAGTCATCCTATTTTGCTCTTTACGGATATTGGTGACCTTTTGATTTTGGTATGGTGGTCACCGATTCTTGTTTCGTTTTGTTGGAGACCTTCATTGTCTCTTTTGATTTTTGTTTTGATCCCTAAGTTTTGCATGTACTGCTTTGTTTGAAGCTTTAATCCATTGGGATTGTCCCAGTTTTTGCCTAAGTCTCTTTTTAGGGTGTTTGACTTAGCGGGTTTTGTCTTTGATTGATTTTTTTTGAAAATTGTGACTCCCAAGTCGTTGGCCCCTAAAGAACAACCGACATAAAATTTGGATTTGTATAGTTCCTTCGACACTTCAGGACGTTGTAGTGGGGTATTCGTTACCTTATGGCTTATTGACTAAACCAAAAGTAAACATACAATTCGAGTCACCACCACACTTTTATTTGTCCAAAGGAAAGGCTAAAAAGCGAACAAAAGCCAAGTAAGAAGTTTTATCAAATCAAAAACTAATAAAAATGTCAGAGATCTAGGTAAGGGGGTTGGTTATGAAATGGGAAGGTTTTACGCACCCAAAACATCCTTAGTACTCTAAGTGAACCTCTTTTTGCAAATGTATGTTATAGGGAGGTATTTGTGAAAATATGTGCAAAAGATTGGGGGGATGAGAAAAGAATAGATTATATTTACAATTTTGTTGTTTGAATGGATGAACCCATTGCCTACGTACCATCACAAAGGTAGGATCAAAACCTCATAGTTCGGGGTAAAAATCTCAAAAGATTGGTGAATTGATTTGTCAAAAGCCTTAAGGTCTTTTGTTATCAAAGGGAGAAAACTCAACCTAAACCAACAATCCACCATGTGAGGGGTTAACCCTATAATAAGCATGGAAGACTTATAGTCCAATCACTAAGGATAAGGTGAGGTTTACATCAACCACTATGATAACTCAAACCTATGGCTAATGTTTATGAAGAAAAGTTTTAACAAAGGTGGCCATTGGAACTATAAAATCAACTTGAAGTGAGTTGTATTTACAAGTTAGATTATTTACAAAACGAAGTTAAAGTTGAATTAGCATTTATTCACAATGAGTATTAATGAAAAGATTTTGAAAATTCAAAGGCATAAGGCCTAGGTTTCTAATTTTGAAACAAAGTCAAAGTTTGTCTAAGATGAGTTTGACTTGGGTTAGAGTGAGGAGAAGAAGAGAAGGGCTAGTCCTAAAGCATACAAAGATAAGAGAAGAGATAAAACCCTTGGAGTTCCTTTTCTTGAAATCATAAAGATGATTCAAGATGCTCATTTCCTTTGGATTTAGCAAACAACAAGCAATCACACATTATTTGGGTTCAAGCTCCTAGGATCTCCATTTGGCTTGTCTTTCTTAACTTGGCTACTCATGACAATGATCCTTCTTACTATCTCAAGATGGAACCCCTATCACACAAGAGTAAAAATCAAAAAGTTCACAACACAATAAGAGGAATGGACAAAGAATGAGTTTTGGAAAGAAAGTCCTTTGAAGTCAACTTTTCAATTTAGCATTCTAAAGGCATGAGGCCTAGTTACTCTTCAACAAGTTTATCATTCTAAAGGCATGAGGCCTAGTTGCTCTTGAACTCCTTTAAGCATAGGTAAGGTCCTAATTCTAAGTCCTTTCTCCTTTTTGCATTGGGTTCACACAAACAAAGACAAAATAACCACAAGGCAACAATATATTTATATACAATAATGAGCTCAAATGAGCAAAAGGAAAATGGCATAAACATAAAATATGTGCTCAAGTGAGCAAAGGGAAAAGCAATATGAATAAATGAGCAAGAAAGTAAATTGCATTCAAGTAAATTGCAAGAAATTAAATGCTTGAATTTAAAGTTAGTAATTAGTAGTTATGTTAGTGTGTCATAAGACAATTTAACGCTATGTTAAGCAATCGTAAGTGGACTAATGTAGTAGTCACACCTATCCGAGGCCGGTTGATAAAACTATAGGCAAATAAACACAAGTTAGAGATCATGACTAGTAAGCCAAGCTCCTACAACTTGCCATGCCAAAAGAAAAGAGATAGGCCTTGTATGGGCTTTAGGTTTTTTTGCTTGACCAAAAAGCAACCTATCTTAGACACAAAGCAACTCACTTGATCTTGGATCGAGTTGAGTTTGATTTGGATCAAAGAAGGTTAAACCTCTCATATGTCAAGACCAACCATAAGACATTAACTCATTGGCCAAAATAAAAAAAAAAAGAAGTGAGATGAAGATGAAATGAATAAAAGGAGAATTCAAAATGTCAAATACAATTGGTCAAAAGTGAATCAAATCATCATCAACCAATGCAAAACAGAAAAGAAATGAAGATTAGAAGTCAACAAGTGAAACATATTTTTTTGGTATTTTTGGAATTAAAATAAATGCAAAATTAAAATGGACAAAATATGGTCAAACCTCAAATTCAATTCAAATCAACTTAAACAAGTCCAATTAAATTCTCATAGGTCTAACATGGTCAAACAAGCTTTGACAAATTTTTTCAACAATTTTTGAAATCAGAAACTATTTTAAAACAATTAAAAACAATGAAAAATAACATAAATGAATTAAAATCTCAAATAAATCTCAAATCAATTAAGAAATTGATGAGACTATTTTTCATTAATTTATCATGATCTGTATGTGTTAAGAAAATATTTTTGGATTTTTCAGATATCAAAAAGTATTTAAAATGAATTAAAAACTATTAAAAACCAAATAATTCACAAAAAATATTAAATGAAGTCACAAAAATAATTAAAAATCATAATATGAAACTAGATTTTTCAAGAATTTTTTTGGCATTGGTCTCATATTTTTGTGACTTCAAATAAAATATTTATGAATTTTTGAAAATAAAAGGAATTAAATGAAATTAATCAAAAAATAGAAAAATAGCAAAAATGTGCTGCCATTGGACCCGTCTCATTAATTGACGTGGCATGATCACACGGTTCAGAAAGTCGGATGCACGAAAGGCACAAGTCAAACACGCTACATGTGTAATTAAAATGGGTCAACAAGATCAAAGGCTGAGATTATAACGTTTCCTTCAGATCCAATGGCATCGGTGTTCCCAAGTGGGGATGGTGGTGGAAACCACCATCTTCTCCGGCCAACTAACTGTTTCCGGCCACCACGCGCAGGGATTCAAAAGTTAATGAAAATGAAAAAGTAGGTTATCAAAATGAAGCAGGGGTGATGTACATCACCCCTGTAACCTTGGATCTTCCTTAATGTTTCTATTTAGAGAGAAATAAGAGGTTGAAGATTATGGTGTTTGATCTGAAATGTCATGATTCATGAAATTAAGACCACCACTGGCCTGCCTCTTGCTTGAGGACTTCAGAAAACAGTTCAAACTCAAGCAATTCACATTGTATAGCAAGATCCAGATCAAAATAGTTTGGTGATATACCTCTGAAATGCAGCATTGAACAACACGATCTCTCCAAGCTTTTGATTCAAATTTGATCTGGAGATGTAATGATGATGCAAGGCTAAGGAATTAAGACTTGAAGATCAACTAAGGATGTTGAAATTCAAGCTTGAAATTGAAATTGAAAACTAAAATTCCTTTGAGTGAGGGTGTGGTTTCAATCCAGCAGCGTTTCAGATCTCCTTCAGGTTTCATTTTGAATGATCAAGAGCCTCTATTTATAGCTGAACTTGATGCAATATGGTGATTTGCTCGTGTGCATGAAACTTGGACCTTCCATGCATGGGCCTGTACAGGCACGTGCAAAGCCCAAGCATGAATGAAAATGCATGCTGAATTCATAATGAGTTGAATTGGACGTGCAATTGGCCTGGTATTAGCTTGCATTTCAAGTTATGATGTGAATTGCACAAATGGACATAAACATTCATCTCTTCGAAACTCTCACATGGAAAATCCAAAAATAGTCATGTGAGTAATGGTTGGAAAGCTCTTAGAATAAGGAACAAAAGTTATGTTGGGAAAAAATCCATTTGGAGTTTGGAAATTTATGAAAACTGGCTGTGAAGTTTGGGGTACAAAACATGTCTAGATTCCCGTTGAAACATTTTTCCAAAACCAAGCAACTTCAAGCCCTTATATTTCAATGATGCAAGCCTCAAATGGAAACACCTCCAACATAAAAGTTGTAGATATGTTCAAGATGATTAATTTAGACTTAAACTTTGCATCATTTGGATTTTTAATGAGAAAGTTATGGGCACTTGAAGTTGGATATTTTTCAAATTCAATGGTTTTGGTCCAAAGTGACCTATAATGTTTTGTATTATCACATGTATTTCTTTTAGTATTATGAAATTTTGTCCAACATAAAATTTGAAGAAGACATATTAGTATTTCCAATTCAATTGGTATCACCTCAAAATCATAAAAAATAAGGAAGTTAGGTCCTTGGGAAGTTGACCCAAAATTAGGGTTTCAGTCAAAATGACCTATAATGTTTTGAAATGAATGATGACTTTCCAAGTTTCAAATGGATTTTTGATGAACATGAAAGTTTTTAATATTGTTCTTAAGAACCCTTTTTCAATTGGGGTCATCTTCACTTGACAAACAAATCACAAGTTATGTCTCAGTGATCCTCAGTTTAGTCAGATGACTTGACTGGTCAACTTCTCAAGGCCAAACTTCAAATCTTGATGAATGAATGATTGAGGATACTCACATAGGCTCATATATTCATAAAATAATGAATGAAATAACTTCCCTTGATTGAATTTGATCATAGGTTGAGGTTGCTTCATGAGCAAGGCATAGTCAATGCACAGTTGAATTAAGGTTTCCTTGGGAAACAATCCTCAAGCCCTTTGGGTTATCTTGATCAAATTGGAAAATTGAGGTACTTGGGAGACATATATGATGATTAAGAGCTTTTTGGAACATTGTAATGCTTGCTTTCATATTCATTTAGCCACTTCATTGAGTTTAGGAGTCTCCTAGGAGCACATGATCACTTAAGCTTCAAAACAAAAGGGTTAGTGACATATTTTTATGATTTTGGTTAGTAAAAAAATAATAAAAGCAATAATATACAATTCAAGCATGATTGGTGGTCTCAAACCACTCACACAAGTCCCAACCCTAGGGTAAAAGGATCCACACATGCTATGATCCTTGAGGCAATGCATTGAGCAATGATATGATGCCATGAGGGATCTTATGGTAAAAATTAGGGTCTTACAGACGTGCGCAAAGAATATAATGTAATTGATCCTTGTATGGAATATTTCATCTTGTAATTCGAATGTGTAGTCAGATTAACTGAACACTACCCTGCCCCAGGTTAAGCATAAGGGTTTGTAGATCCGAAAGAAACTCCTACTTCTAGGCTCGAAGTGGTTGACTAGGGATTAACTCCTTATCTCTCTGGTGTTTGGGATTTTGAAACAATGCATGTACATCATTAGCAAGGTTTTATCCGAAAGCATACGATCATCAATTATGAGTATTTTGTTTTCGTCATCCTCCTTCCAATATTTACTAACAATAGTGTGATAAAGAAGGTGAAGTGGAAGAGTATGTGTTTGTGCTTTGCAAATAAATGGTATGAGTGAATATGAAAGATTGATTCAAAACATGCATAATCATCCCGTTAATAAGACCAAATACAAATAACAATGTTTAAAGCATATAGTACTTTAGACAAACAAGAACAAATTACAAGAATGCGAAACGATAAAAGTGGCATAATGATTGCCTTCATTCAAAGAAAAGGGACTTCATCTCTTGACTCACTGATGGAATTGCTCTGCTTATTCAAGCCGGTGGGAAGCTTTATCTTCGAGCTTCACTCTGCTCTTCATGCGCTGGCATGGGATTTGTTGCAACATTTGGCCTAACTGGCGTGAAAGTAATTTCCTTACTGTCAATCAGGTCCTAGACCTTATGCTTGAAGGCCTTGCAATTTTCTACTGTATGCCCTAGGGCACCCATGTGATACTCACAGTGAGCATTGGCGTCGTAGCCTGGTGGATAGGGCGGAGTTGCAGGTGTTAGCTCCTTCAAAATAACTGATCCATCCTTTAGCAGGTAGCTGTCATACCCCAATTTTGTCCGGCCACTTTAAATTTTCATAAATTCGATTTTTATTTCAATTTGCATCAGTTGTACCGCATAACATGCATTTCATCATGAATAATACCTAAAATATCAGTCAGGATAAATTTATTGAAAACACAGACAAATTGGTTAATTCGTTTCTCAAGAACATGCAAAATCAGCGGGTAAAAAGTCTCAAAATTAAAATTACAAACGCCAATATTATTAACCTACGGTTCAGGTAGTTTAACCTGGTATACTCGTTATATTTTTCAGCGACTGTTTCGATTGCATTTTGACCCGCCTGATCTTTTTAACCGGTGCGAATTTATTTCAGAATTTGAAGAAACACTGTATTTTTTCAATAAATATATTTTGCACTGATCATTTTAGTGCATCCGATTTAATTTTTCGAACACTTTTTTTCCCGATATTTTTAGTTGCATTCAGTCATTTTTATTTTCAAAATAATAAATAAAACTAAATAAAAATAAATAAGCAATTATTTTGAGATTATCTTATTTGATTTTGAATCTATTCCTAAACTCTTTTTTATTATTATTTGTTTTTTACTTAAACATACTAATAGAAATAATAATAAAATAGGTTGGTCTAAAGAATTATTGACAGCTAGCACATTGGATCCCTTCTATTCTAAAACTGTCAGCTGGTACCAACAGATCTATCCCTCAACGGTTACATAAAAAATAATAATAAAATTTTTTTATCTCTCTCCTCACACTCATTTATTTACCTCTATACTCTCACCCTTCACTAAAAAAAGACGGATTCACCAATCACACTCACTCACGAGAGTCTCTCTCTCAATTTGATCTTTTTCTCTGGGTAACGAAAAAGCAAAAGAGGAAAGAGGAGAAAATCATCTTCTTCTTTCCAGATCCACACATCCTCCCTAGAATCGCCGGCGCACCAACCATCACCCTTCGTCCTCCATTAACCACCTCCGATCCACATTCCTTCACCTCAACTTCATTTCGCTCTTCATCTTCCACCAACACCCTCTCCGACCGCCGAGCGACCTCCTTCTTCTTCGTTCCCTCAAACACCGTACCAGAACCTCCACCATGAAAATGCGATTCACCGTCTTCAACGACCGCCGTCAGTAAACCCTCACATCACCAACCGTCCTCCGCCGTTACTCAACGCGCGTCCGCAACTCTCCGCCGCCACTCATACACCATCAGTTCGACATTAACAATGGAACTATTTTAATCTCGCCTTTACGTTACCGGATTGTTTTTTTGTTTGATTTTGCAGCTCATTACCGCTCGCCGTTGTTGCTAGCTTGAATCAGGATCTGTATTCAGCTTTGGACGGGTTACAAACATTGCCAAAGTCCATTCGGTCCTAACCGCGCAAGAACAATAACCGTGAGCGCTCTTCATGGGGGTAATATTTCGATTCTGAATTTCTGCTTAAAACTGTGCTGTCTTTGGAGCCAATTCGTGTTCTAAATCAAATTTCTGGTTCGCTTTTGCTGAGTTTGGTTTGTTTCATTATTGTGTTGTTAAAGGTTGTTTGCGTTTTAAAGGATAGATATATAAGTTTAAATGTCTAAACTATCATATGTATTTCTGCTCCAAACACCAATTTAAGATGTTGATCAAATTAAGTTTTAATGGCTTGTCGGTTTCTATTGCAGATTTTACATTCATTAAATGTTGAATTATAATTGTGAGTGTTCAAGCTTTGTTGAAATGACTTCTGGTGTTAATAATATCATTTTATGACTCATGTTCATGTTAAATTAAGTGGATGAGTTACTAAGTTGCTGAAACTTATTAATAATTATTTTTATCATGTCGAAACATTTTCTTAGGATTCAATATAATGTTCTTTTTCGAAATTGCAAATAATTATCATGTGATTGTTATTCGATTGTAATTATGAATTATTATCCATTGATCATCTTTTGGGATATGCTGATTGATTCTTTTTTTCTAAATTAAAGTTGTTGTTATTGTTAGACAATGCTTGGTAAAGTAGCTTGTAATTTGGTAAGCTCCTTATGGTAATGCAGTAACATGATATAATGCAATTGGACTTTGTGTGGACAATATTCGTTGGCTTATGTGGTGATTTTTACTTAGCACATTCCTCCTCTTATTTTAACTCACTTTGTGATGTGTTTATTTTTTTTTATTTTTTACTTCTCAATTTGTTTGTGAGATTTGTTATTGGGAATTAAGAAATGTATGTTCATAGAGGACAGTCTTTAAAAAAAACTGAATGTGGATTTTTGGGTTCTGCTTTATGTTTCTCATTGTTATTATTATCATTGTTTATCCATTACTACCTTTATTGAAAAATTAGACTTAATTTCTTTTGTGGGAGTTTGTCAAGCTTATTTGAGCCTTAAGCCTACAAAGTTAAGAGTGTCTTTCTTCATTCCATTCATTAGTTTTAGTTAATTAAATTCTCTAATTAAGTTTTATTAACATCATTAACGATTGGATTAAATGGTGTGATAAATCAATTATGATAGTCATCTCTCAATTACTTTATTTTGTTGTAATTTGCTTAAATCTTAAGTAGTTACTTTATTTGCTGATTAATTAAATAATCACATATCTTTGTTTCCATACTAATTGTGAATCATACTTTAATCATGCTCTTTAGATCATCTTTATAATTAAATTGTTAAGTAACATGATGACTTAAAGTGAATCTTTTCAACATGCAAAAACCTTGATCCAACGTCGAGTATTTTATTAAAATTAAATTAAAACACCTAATTACGGTTAAATACCATTTCATTTGGAAATGAAAAGGGGGGTGGTTTTGAGTTTTCAACTCCTCTCCTCGATTATTTGAATACGAGTTCTCTTACTCGGTTAGTCAAATAGTTGTCACTTCTATCCACCTAAGCACAAACAAATCAAATTCTTTTACAATAAGAAATAAAAAAAGGAGATGACTTTGAGTCTTCAATTTCTCTCCTCGATTATTTGAATACAAGTTCTCTTACTTGGTTAGTCAAATAATTATCGTTCCTCTACAAATCTCCAAACCCCGATTAAATCAAAATATTTTCACAGTAAGCTAAATGAAAAAGGAGATGATTTTGAGTTTTCGACTTCTCTCCTCAATTGTTTGAATACGTGTTTTCTTACTCGGTCAGTCGAACAATTGTCATTTTTCCACCAAATTACAACTTAATTAAATCATTTTCACAACGAACTATACGAAAAGGGAGATGGTCTTGAGTCTTCAATTCCTCTTCTCAAATGCTTGGATATGAGTTGTCTTACTCAGCCATTCGAGTACTTGTCGTTTATTCTAAAATACGTCAACCATACCCAAACCTATTTTCATAATCACTCAGATGAAAAAGAAAGCGGTCTAGAATCTTCTATTCCCTTTCCCGATTATTAGGATACGAGTTGTCTTACTCGATTATCCGAGTATTCGTCATCCATTTAAAATACCTTAATTATTATCAAATCCTTTCTGCAATTAAGGATGAAAAGGGAGATGGTCTAGAGCCTTCGATTCCTCTCCTCGACTATTAGGCTACGAGTTGTCTTACTCGAATATCCGAGTAATCGTCATCCGACCAAAATATCTCAACACAACCAGTCCAACAAAAAATCCAACATATTAATCCAACTTGTCGCCCCCGTGTGACCAAAAACTCTTTTCAAAAAGAACACTATTTAATCCTTTCTAATGTGCATAACAAACTAGTGCTTAAGCCTCCGCCGAGAGTAGACAAGCCAACGTTTAGCCTTTAGGATACGATCTAAACAATTTGTTCATTAAAAAAACACCAACCAACCGTAGTCCCCGAACTACGAATGCTCTGATTTCCTTATTACACCATAAGGATACGTAGGCAGGAGATTGATGTATCTTCGCGAGCAAACTAATAAAAAAACCTCCCATTCCCCTTTATGAGGTTCTCATCCATTTTTATTTTCAATATATTTATAACCCGAAGATAACAAACAAACATAAATTAACACTCGAAACGCAAATTAGAACTAAAAGGTTCCCGTTGAGTACAACGGACGTGAGGGGTGTTAATACCTTCCCCTCGCGTAATCCTCTCCCGAACCTGAATATGGTTGCGACGACCATTATTCCATTTCCTAAAGGTTTTATCGATATTTTCCTATTCCTTCATTGGGATAAATAAAGTTCGGTGGCGACTCTGTTCGAACGTAATTTTTTTCGCGACCATCGCGAGGAATCATATTTTTCGAGATGCGACAGTAGGGAAGGATCTTGTTGTATGGTACCAGCAATGGATCAAAATGTCTTTCAGGTCTTTTTGCCCTCTGCTGGTTAGGTTGACATTTTGGTGGAGCACGTTGCTGTTGATTCTGATGCGGCTGCTTGTAAGCTAGTTGTTGGTACGGCTGTTGATGTTGTTGCTGATATGGTGTTGGGATGGCAGCGACAACCTGATGGTAAGGCATAGGAACATACGGATGCGCCCTATATCCTCCTCCTCTCATTAAGGCGTTGGTCTTCCCTTCTGGCTTCTTTGGGAGATTGGGATATGGTTTTTTCATCCCACCTGAAGCATTGGCGGCCCAAGGTAACTTTCCCTTCCTGATATAGCTCTCGATAATTTCTCCCACGGAGACAACCTCAACAAAAGTTGGGAAACTGGACCCTACCATTTTCTCCATGTATTGGGCATGAAGAGTTCCCATAAACATATCAATTAGCTCCTTATCAAGGAGAGGAGGTTGGACACGAGCTGCTAGCTCTCTAACACTGTGCGTATTCCTTGAATCACTCATTATTGTTTTGAGTCATGTATTGCAGCTGGGCGCGATTGGGCGCTAGATCAGTGTTGTACTGATAATGCCTAAGAAAGGCTTCAGCAAGGTCTCTCCATGACTGGACCTGGCCTCTCTCTAGCTGCATATACCACTCCAAGGATTCCCCACTAAGGCTATCTTGGAAGTAATGAATCATGAGTTGATCATTACTGATGTGGGCAGCCATCTTGCGACAGTAAGCTTTGAGATGAGTCCTAGGGCATCCGATCCCTTTGAACTTGTCAAAGTCCGGGACTTTGAATTTTTGCGGAATCACAAGGCCTGACACCAAGCACATGTCAACAGCGTCCAAACCGGAAGTAGTGTGGACCTCCAAGGACTTGAATTTTTATTCTAAAGCATGGAGTCTCTCAACAACTGGGTCTAGGAGACCTCAACAACAGGTTTGGCGGGTTATGGCATGAAGAAAGCGTCATACGGATCTTCATCACCCATCATGGATCCATGTCGAGCAGATGTAGCAGAATGCTCATGGGGGTTCACATTGTCCATTGGGACTCGAATAGGAACCGGTCCTCCTCTAGGATGGGCAGGGTTACCATCGAGGTCAGTCACCCCAGGGATGCTATGCGATGGTGATCCAAACGGAGCAACAACTTTTCTGGCTTCGGCGCTAGTCTCAACATCCTTCTCTATCTGGGCTAAAAGCAACATAGTTTCAAGCAAACGATCCATCTTCGCTTGCATGGAGTCCATGTCTGTCCTCATCAAAATCAGGTTTGCTTCAAGTTGTTCGAGTGTCATCCTGTAGTTGTGGCGTGTCTTGTACCGGTGTCGAGTAGTCAGTGTTACTGGACAAAGGGTAGAATATGGTGTAAGTTTTTGTTTCTCGAAGATGATATGCAATGCATGTTTATGATATGCAAATTCATGAAATTTTGCCATGTTTTTCGGCAAAGGAATACCAATATTCAAGATCAATCACGCGTCGTGTACATCAGGATAATAGGAGGAAGTAAAAGGTGTCTTTGAATACTGAAATTCCCAAGGGTGCTGTCGCAACGCGAAAAACAACCGGCGGAAAAAACAAGGGTTTACAGAGCCGCCACCGACGCTATTCATCCTATGACGGAAAGGAAGCGCAGGACTAACCTAAGAAAGAGAAAAGGAACGGTCTTACGACCAGAGATTGCAAGGTACGGGAGTCGGTTACGCCAGGGGAAGGTATTAACACCCCTCACGTCCGTTGTACTCGACGGGATCCACGCTCAAAAGAGTAGGAAAAGGTTGCTAAATAACTGCTCAAAGAGAATGCACACACTGGAATAAAAACAGGTGAAAGAAGATGGAGGAAGGGGACTCGGCAGGATGTCGCATCCTGGGCCTACGTAGTTTGTCAGAAACAAACATCAGAGTCAACGTAGTTCGGGGAAATGGGGAACATGCTCGCTAGGATATCGCATCCTATGCCTACGTATCTTTTCTATCTAGAGAAGAATCAGAGCACTCGTAGTTTGGGGAAAAGGGAGGCATGCTCGCTAGGACATCGCATCCTATGCCTACGTATCTTCTCTATCCAGAGTAAGAATCAGAGCACTCGTAGCTCGGCTAACGCACGCCGAAACAAAACACCGAAAGGAGACGCTGAAACGTCGAAAGAAACACTCCAAAAGGAAACAGAAAGCCAATAGATGGACTTATATCTAACTCCTCAAACAAACAGGAAATAGAATGCCAATACATGGGCTTACATCCGACTCCAAACAAGCACACGCTAACCAGCGAACACCAAAGCAAAAGGTTATCAGATTGACAAACTAATAGGGAGTCTGGAACTCGAGCCTAATAGTTGTCACAAACACAAAGAGACGCTGAAACGTCAAAAGAAACAAAATATTGAAAAAGAAAAAGGGTGACGACAAACTAATAGGGAGTCTGGAACTCAGACCTAATAGCTGTCAAGCAAAACACACACAGAAAAAGAAAAGGGCGCCCGGAGAGATCTCGCACGATCTCCTGCCTACGCATCTCATCTGGTATGAGAATCAGGGCGACGTAATTCCCCTTAACAGGGGAAGGAACAAACTAATAGGGAGTCTGGAACTCGAACCTAATAGTGGCAAAAAAACAAAAAAGAGAAAGAGACGCTGAGACGTCAAAAGAGACAAAAGGTTGAAAAAGAAAAAAAGGGCGCTGAGACGCCAAAAGAAATAAAAAGCTTGAAAAAAGAAAAAGGGCGCCCGGAGAGATCTCGCTCGATCTCCTGCCTACGTATCTCATCTGGTATGAGAATCAGGGCGACGTAGTTCCCCTTAACAGGGGAGAAACTCTCTCCTAACCAGAGACCAGGGGAAACAACGAACTAAAAGGGAGACTGACTCGAGCCTAATAGTCGTCATGCAAACAATAACCCTAGGTTGAGGTCTCTAACAAGAGTTTGACTCACACAGGAAGTGAGTCAACTCCAGTCTATCTCTACATACGTTGAACTTCCTCGAAAGTTGATCGTACGACTCCTACAGAAAAGGAGATAAGAAGTGGAAAGCTGATAAACATACCAACAATCATCACACTCTATATACAAACAAGAGGCTCAGACAAATGGTCGGGCTTTAGTCAAGGGGTCATATCAACCTCGACAAACAAGCCAAAAACTGTAGGGGTGTGCTGAAGCTCTTAACCACTAACATTGAGAGTTAGGGTGAAGCTGATGAAAGGTAATGAGGGTTAGACCTCATGGCTCTTAACCCTGGCCTGGGTGAGCTTGAATCAAAGAAAGCGTGGGGGTCCAGAAAGAGGGACCCTATTCCACTTGACTGACTCTATACTGAGATCTTGGGTACATTGTTCAAGAGCATCAACACGTAGTGCGAGCATAATGAACAACTCACAGAATAACAGGGGATTGATTGCTAATCCCTTCTATCTATCAATTGCCTCTTCACTTAGGAGGACTTAACAAGTAACAGCACAAATGTAAACAATCACAGACATTGCCTCTTAAGGAGGACTTCAGCCAAACGCCTGCCAAAAAAGCGACAGGGCTTCCAGACTACATGGAGTTAGAAGGCTAAACTACCTCAGTGGTGTACCAACCACACTCCAAAGCAAAAGCAAAGCAAGCTAGAAGCGACTAATGTACCTGTACAAAAGCCAAACAATCAGTATTGTATTCAGAAAACCAAACAGACAACACAATGGGACTTTCCAATATCTATACACAATGCAAGTCTCAAATGCAAGCACTCAAGCGAGTTCATCACATCAATGGACCTACAACACAACAAGAGTTAGTGATCAAAGCAAATGGCATCTCACGTAATGAGATCACATCAACCATTAGTGTTAAATGCCCAAGCCTGAAACACAAAACACAATTGGTAAGTACAAACCACTAGTACAAAGACTAGGGTCAAAGGCAAGTCAAATAGTCAAAACAGAAGTCAATATTTCACATGAAGCACATTCAATCAAACAAGAAAGAGTCCTCAAAAGGACCAAAGCTAAATCATAAAGCAAAGCCATCAAATGATTCATGTAAAACAAATACCAACAAATGAGCACCAAATGGACAATCAAATCATAAAATCCAAATTAAAATAGAAATGTATCCAACGCTCATGAAATTTTTTATGTGAGCATAACATGTTATGGACGAGCATCATACCAAAAATTAAATCCAGAAGCAAACAAATGGTATATGAATGAAAATGCATAAGTACAATGCACAAAATGTTACACCAAATGTCACAACATATATTCATGTGTCCAAAACAGTGGTATTAAATGATAAAAATGCCAAACAAAAGCCAAAACATCATGTCACATGTTATGATCAAGCATGTCAAATTTCAAAGCAATCGGATAAAACATGAGCATTCCACAAATCAATTAGCATAACATGTCATTTTGGCATCATGTTCAAACAATCAAGCACAATTAAAAATCCAGCAACACAAAAATCATGAAATAAACATCAAAAAATAAAAGACATCAACACAAGCATGTGGAAAAAATTTTGAACTAATTTGGACATGTTTTCCAGTTTTTATGATTTTTGGAAGTTGAATGAAATAAAATGGATCATGCATGAAAAGAGGAGGGAAACAAATGTTTTGAAAGAAATTCAACAAAATACAATCAGCCAGGTTCGAACACAGGTTAGCATGGTTGACAAAAGGCGCTCAGAAATTAATTTCACAAAATACATTGCCAGGAATCGAACACACATGCGCAAGGTCAATAGGAGCGCTCAAATAAAATTAACTGGAATTCAGAAATGTACTAAGCCAGGATTCGAACCCAGGTCCAGGCAGTCACAAGCGCTCCATGGAAAAACAGTTGGAAAAAATGAAAAGTACATGAGCGAAGGTTCGAACACAGGTGTGGCCGGTTCATGAGCGCGTTCAATAAGCAAAACGCAGTGTTTTGATCTAAAGGCCAGGCAAACCCTAGCTACAGTAGCAGACGGCGGCACAAGGCGGTTTCAGCCTTCTTCTCCGGCCAGCCAGGCGGAGCTCAAGAACATTTTTTCCAGAATTTGATAAACTATATACCGTTGGAAAGGTCTCTTCACGCACATCTCAAATATCACATTAGCTAAGCCTAATTCTCCATGAATCGCTCAAATCGAAGGCGAGAAGTTCTTAGATCTAAACTTAAAATCATTGTATATTCCTCAATTCTTAACCAAAATTAATTCTACTTACATCAGAATCATCAGCATAACAGACTCTATATAATCATGGCAAATAAAAGGTAAAACGAGAGGTTCGAAAATCCACCTACTTGGAATGGCAGTGACGGAAATCCACGTGTTCAAGCCTCTAAATGATCCAGATCTTCTCCAATATGATTGATTAGAAGCTTTGAGCACAAATCCTCACTTGAGCCCAACCAGATCCAGCTTAATTTGAAGCTTCCATGCACATGTTCACTATGTAACACCATCGCCGTGACGAAGACTCGTCGGGCAAAAATATCTCAAAAGAATCTCCTCTAGGCCGGGTCTTCGTATCTTCCCAACAAGGAAGACTCCTTGTGGGCGTCCACTACGTAACCACCAACTTAATCTTATGGTTTTTCTCAGACTCGGGTAGAGAGCCTATCTCACAAAGTACCAACAATCAGAGAACCCAAAATAAGACATAGTCAATAAACCACCATAATAATTATAACAGAAAAATAATAACGGAATAAAGATAACAAACAAACAAACAAGATTAACACTCAATACAGAAACTGAACTAAGTTGGGCTTCACTCTCTCTTGCTTGGAGCTATGACCCCAGCAGAGTCGCCATCTGTTACACCATGAAAAATGCGATCCCTCGCGATGGACGCGGAAAAATTTAGTTCGAACAGAGTCGCCACTGAACTTTATTTATCCCAATGAAGGAATAGAAAAATATCGATAAAACCTTTAAAAAATAGAATAATGGTCGTCGCAACCATATTCGGGTTCGGGAGTTGATTACGCAAGGGGAAGGTATTAGCACCTCTCACGTCCGTTGTACTCAACGGGAACCTCTTAGTTTAATTTGTGATCTGAGTGTTAACTTAGGTTGTTTGTTTTCTTTGAGTGATTGCAAAGATACAACAATCTCCTGCCTACGTATCCTATGGTGCAATAAGGAAATCAGAGCATTCGTAGTTTGTGGACTACGATTAATTGATGTGTTTTGTTTTATGAATGACCGTGTAGGTCGGCGTTCTAACGGCTAAACTTTGGCTTGTCTACTCTCGGTGGAGGCTCTAGCACTAGTTTGTTGTGCGCATTAGAAAGGATTATGTTGGAAGTTATTAGAGAGATAAGTACAGAATCAACAGATTCAGTGTTAACAGCTCAACATAATATTCATTGTAAATGATAATTAATAATTAGTTGTCTTCTACCATATTTAGAATTAGCATTTAAAGGGAGAATAATTGCTTTGATTCTCAGGCCAGAATTAGGATTATTGATCTGTCCTTGTACTCTATAAATACCTTTCATGTATTACTTACTAATATATAAAAGAAATACATATTGTTTGTTTCTTTATGGTATCAGTTGCTGGAAGAATTCCTTAGGTTTTTTTCTTTTGCTTCCGTTTTTTTTTTCATTTTTCCATCCCACAATGTCTGATCACTCGTCTGATACCGAGTCCCAGCATTCACCCAAACATTCTTCACCTAAAACTGAAATACCTCAATCCATCAGGACATACCATGAAAACCACCCTGTTCAGATTACAACAATTCGACTGAACGGTCCTAATTATTTTCGGTGGTCACAGTCTGTCTGTTTGTATCTCAGGGGGAGAGGAAAAATTGGCTACATCACTGGAGACAAGAAACAACCAGACAAGGAAGGTGCAGACTACGATAGTTGGGATGCTGAAAATTCCATGGTCATGACATGGTTAGTCAATTCCATGACTGAAGAGATAGGTGCAAACTATCTTTGTTATGCTACTGCAAAAGATCTTTGGGAAAGTGTCGCTCAGATGTATTCTGATTTGGACAACCAATCCCAAATTTATGAATTAACTCTCCAGCTTGGAGAAATTCGTCAAGCTGAAGATTCTGTTACGAAATACTTCAATTGTCTCAAGCGTATTTGGCAAGATTTGGATCTGTTCAATGTATATGAGTGGAAGTCACCCGAGGACTGCAAGCACTACAAGAAGATGGTGGATGTTCGTCGTGTCTTCAAGTTTCTTGCAGGTCTAAATATTGAGTTTGATGAGGTTTGTGGCCGAATTCTTGGCAGGAATCCTATCCCTCCAATTGGTGAAGTATTTGCTGAAGTACGTCGCGAAGAGAGTCGCAGGCAGGTGATGCTTGGAAAAAAGGTTGTCATTGTCCCTCCACCAGTCGAAGGATCTGCACTGGCTGTTCCTTTAGTCAATCGCAAACCTTTCCCTAATCCACGAGGTGGTGACAAGAACCATTTATTTTGCGACTACTGTGGTCAAAATCGTCACACTCGGCAAAACTGTTTCAAACTACATGGTAGGCCAAATAACAGAAAGGCTGGAAGGTTTGGTGACCGCCCTACTTCTATAACCAATGAGGCTGACTCGTCTCCATTTACTAAGGAGCAAATGGATCACCTTTTTAAACTTCTAAAGTTCAATTCATCACCTACTGTTGCTGTTGGAACTGTGGCACAAACAGGTAAGAATTCTTGGGCATTATCTGTCCAAAACCACTCCAACCCTTGGATAATAGATTCAGGGGCATCTGAACATATGACAAATTGTTCTCATTTATTCAATTCCTATTTCCCTTGTTCCGGGTCTGAAATAGTAAGAATTGCTGATGGTAGTTATTCTAGTATTGCAGGCAAAGGTAGCATAAAAATTTCAGAGCAAATTACTTTGCAATCTGTTTTACACGTTCCTAAATTTGCTTGCAATCTTCTATCTGTTCATAAATTGTCTAAGGACACTAATTGTTCTGTCATTTTTCGTCCTTCCACTTGTGTTTTTCAGGACCAGAACTCGGGGAAGATCATTGGAACTGCTAGAGAGATGAATGGATTGTACTACTTTGATGAAACTCCTCTTGGAAATGCAATGGTTTTTGGTTTAAACAGTGCAACTTTACCTCCCGTTTCAGATCAAGTTATGTTATGGCATAAAAGATTAGGCCATCCTAGTTTCCCTTATCTTAAGTATTTATTTCCAAAATTTTCCAAAGAAATAAATTCCTCTCAATTTCATTGTGAAGCTTGTCACTTAGCTAAAGATCATCGCGTATCTTTTACTTCAAAAGTTTATTCTGCTTCACAACCTTTTCATTTAATCCATAGTGATGTTTGGGGTCCTTCAAAAATTAAAACTATGTCTCGAAAAAAATGGTTTGTGACATTTATTGATGACCATACACGTGTGTGTTGGGTTTATCTCTTAGAAAAAAAATCTGAGGTAGAACAAAGGTTTAAAGATTTTTTTCACATGATTGAAAACCAATTTCAAACTAAGATTGGCATTCTAAGGTCTGACAATGGCACTGAATATTTCAACAAATATCTAAGTACATTCTTAGTAGCTAAGGGCATAATTTATCAATCCACTTGTCGTGATACTCCACAACAAAACGGTATTGCTGAAAGAAAAAATAGACATCTCCTTGAAGTTACTAGAGCTATTATGTTTTCTATGAATGTACCTAAATATCTTTGGGGAAATGCCTTATTAACGGCTTGTTACCTCGTCAATAGAATGCCATCTCGTGTTTTAAAATATGAGACTCCTGTGCAAGTTTTACAAAATTATTTTCCCACATCTCGCATCATTGCGGATCTTCCCCTTAAAGTTTTTGGTTGTGTTTGTTATGTCTACATCCCAAATATTTTCCGTTCCAAGTTGGATCCTAAAGCTGAAAAATGTGTTTTTCTTGGCTACGCTTCAAATAAAAAGGGCTACAAATGTTTTAACCCAATAACAAAGAATTTTTTTGAAAGTATGGATGTCAATTTTGTTGAAAATCAACCTTTTTTTACTAAAAATTCTCTTCAGGGGGAGAATCATTGTGTTGATAATGAAGATAAAATTTGGGAAACTTTACCTGCACTGGATGATATTGTGACTACAAATCATCCAGAACCCAGAATGCTTAATCTTGAATTGTCGGATAATATAATGTCTGAAACAGGGGGAGAAAAACTGATTGAGGATCCTAATCCTCAACTTCAAGTGTATGTCCGAAAAAGGTTTCACAGAGGTATTACAAATCCAATTGTCTCTCAGGAAAAAATCCAATCTGATTTGCCAAGTGAAGGTCCTACTGAAACTTCTCCTTCTAGTTCTTCATCTGGTAATCCATCTTACTCTTCCAATGATTTACTGGATTTGTCTTTTCCTGATATGAATCTTCCTATTGCTTTGAGAAAAAAATTCCTGACCTTAATATCTCA
Organism: Lathyrus oleraceus; assembly: GCF_024323335.1. Taxonomy (NCBI): domain Eukaryota; kingdom Viridiplantae; phylum Streptophyta; class Magnoliopsida; order Fabales; family Fabaceae; genus Lathyrus; species Lathyrus oleraceus. The sequence continues at coordinate 366,777,709 of NC_066583.1, read as the reverse complement.
ATTGCTGATAGGAAACGTACTCGAACATGCACTAAACACCCCATATCTAATTACTTGTCATATGACAAGTTATCACACACTCACAAGGCATATGTGTCTAGGATTTCGAATTTGTTTGTGCCCAGAACTATTCAAGAAGCATTAGGTGATCCGAATTGGAAATTAGCAGTGAAAGAAGAGATGGATGCTCTAAGGAAAAATAATACTTGGAGTATCACTGTTCTACCTCATAACAAAAGGGCAATTGGATGTAAATGGGTTTTTACAGTGAAATGCAGGGCTGATGGAAATGTAGAAAGGTACAAAGCAAGGCTAGTAGCAAAAGGTTTTACTCAAACTCATGGTATAGACTACCAAGAGACCTTTGCCCCTGTTGCTAAGATTAATTCCATCAGAATTCTTCTCTCTCTTGCAGTAAATTTCAATTGGCCACTACATCAATTTGATGTTAAAAATGCTTTTTTGAATGGAGAATTACATGAAGAAGTATATATGAGTTTACCTCCTGGATTTGAAGAAAATCTTGGACGGGACAAAGTCTGCAAATTGAAAAAGTCCTTATATGGATTAAAACAATCACCAAGGGCCTGGTTTGAAAGATTTGGAAGTGTTGTTAAGAAACATGGTTTCACCCAAAGTCAAGCAGATCACACATTGTTCTTTAAGCATTCAGATGAAGGTAAAATTGCTATTTTAATTGTGTATGTCGATGACATTATCATTACAGGAAATGATGTTAACGAGATAGCTGATCTAAAGAGAAGACTTGAAGCTGAATTTGATATCAAGGACCTTGGAAAATTAAAGTATTTTCTCGGGATGGAGTTCGCAAGGTCTAGGGAGGGAATCTTTCTCAACCAACGCAAATATATACTTGATTTACTCACAGAAACAGGGATGACAGGATGTAAAGCAGCAGAAACACCAATGGATCTCAATGTAAAACTGAAGGCAGCATCTAAAGATGAAGTGGTAAATAGGGAACGCTACCAACGACTGGCCGGTAGACTAATTTATTTGTCTCATACAAGGCCTAATATAGCCTTTGCAGTAAGTGTGATAAGTCAGTTTATGCATGCACCGGGACCTACGCATTTTGAAGCTATTTTCAGAATATTGAGATATTTAAAAGGAACTCCAGGGAAGGGATTGATGTTCAAAAACAGCGGGCATATACAAGTGGAAGCTTACACAGATGCTGATTGGGCAGGTAATATAAATGACAGGAGGTCTACTTCAGGCTATTGTACTTTTGTAGGTGGAAACTTAGTTACATGGAGAAGTAAAAAACAAAATGTCGTAGCTAGGAGCAGTGCAGAGGCTGAATTCCGCTCCGTGGCTCATGGTTTTTGTGAAGTATTATGGATTAAAAAATTCATGGAGGAATTAAAGGTCTCTAGTCCAACACCAATTAAAGTCTACTGTGATAATAAGGCAGCTATTTCCATTGCCCATAATCCTGTCCTACACGACAGAACGAAACATGTTGAAGTGGACAAGCACTTCATTAAAGAAAAAATTGACAGTGGTGAAATTTGTATGACCTATGTACCTACCACAAGTCAAGTAGCAGATGTTCTCACAAAGAGTCTTCCAAAGAGACAATTTGATGATATGGTGAGCAAGCTTGCAATGAATGATATATTCATGCCAACTTGAGGGGGAGTGTTGGAAGTTATTAGAGAGATAAGTACAGAATCAACAGATTCAGTGTTAACAGCTCAACATAATATTCATTGTAAATGATAATTAATAATTAGTTGTCTTCTACCATATTTAGAATTAGCATTTAAAGGGAGAATAATTGCTTTGATTCTCAGGCCAGAATTAGGATTATTGATCTGTCCTTGTACTCTATAAATACCTTTCATGTATTACTTACTAATATATAAAAGAAATACATATTGTTTGTTTCTTTAGATTAACAGTGTTCTTTTTGAAACAAGGGTTTTGGTCACACAAGGGGGTGACAAGTTGAATTAATAAGTTTGATGTTTTTTTTTATTGGTTTCGATCGCACGAGGGAGAGAAAAGATAGACTTGATGGGTTAAGATATTTTGTTGGATGACGATTATTCGGATAGTCGAGTAAGACAACTCGTATCCTAATAGTCGAGGAGAGGAATCGAAGGCTCTAGACCATCTCCATTTTTATCCTTACTTGTAAGAGGATTTAATGATGATTATGGTGTTTTGAATGGATGACGAATACTCGAATAGCCGAGTAAGACAACTCGTATCCTAATAATAGGAAAAGGGAATAGAAAACTCTAGACCACTTTCTTTTTCATTTGAGGGATTATGAAAATAGGTTTGTGTATCATTGATGTATTCTAGAATAAACGACAAGTACTTGAACGACCGAGTAAGACAACTCATATCCAAGCATTTGAGAAGAGGAATTGAAGACTCAAGACCATCTCCCTTTTCGTGTAATTTATTATGAAATGATTTGGTTAATTTATTACTTTGAGGTTTGTGAAGAAATGACAATTGTTCGACTAACTGAGTAAGAGAACTTGTATTCAAACAATCGAGGAAAGAAGTTGAGGACTCAAAGTCATCTCCTTTTTCATTTCTTAAAAATGATTCAATTTGATTACATAGGTGGATAGAAATGAAGACTATTTGACTAACCGAGTAAGAGAACTCGTATTCAAATAATCGAGGAGAAGAGTTGAAAACTCCAAACCACCCCCTTTTCATTTCTAAATGAAATGGTATTTGATTGTGGTTGGGTATTTCAATTAATTTTGAATAAGGGTACTCGTCATTGGATCGAGGTTTTTAATTTACGTTTGTTGGTTAATTAAATTAAGTAGTGCATTAATCATCTACTCGATTAATTAACAACCGAGTAGGTCTCATTGTAAGAAAGCCCAAGAGTAAGCTATGTGAGGTTAATGACGATGCTAAAAGCCACCGGCTTACAAAGGTATTTGAAACGAGGACTCGACGTTGAATCGAGGAACATATGATCTTTAGTGGTTTTGGATTCTATGATAAAATGGAGTGAGATCAGGCTTGCGTTATGAAATGGAAGACAATGGTGAAATAAATCGGTCAATTTTTTAATTAACGAAATCACTCGATTAAAATTTGGTTAAATTGATTAATTAAATTAATTAAAATTAATTATCCAAATTATTTAATTAAATCAAATAATCAGGTTAATAAAATTAATTAATCCGAATTAACTAACTAAACAAAATTTAATTAAATAATTTGATTCAAATGAAAGTGGAATAAATAACAATGTTGATTTTAAAAAAAGGATAATGTGCTCAAAATCGATTTGTACGAAATGACAACACGATTAATGTCATTCGCAATATCATCACACGGTGAAAGTATTCTTTTGATGTATTGGATTTTTTGGTGGCTTAACGACATGTAAATGTCGAATCCATTAATTTAATCGGACTAGAAAGATGGGATGAACTGACAATACAAAATTATATTTTGCATATTACTAACTTTAGGAGGTGCAAAAATAAAGGGTGGGTCTAGACATCACAATGGGCTTAAAGCCCAAATCCAAATCCACCTTAGCTCTTTTTAAATCATGAAAATGGGATAAAAAACACATGAATATGTAAAAACAAATAAGTGAGTAAGTAAAACACGTTAATGTCATAAATTATGTGGTCGTTCTTCTCCAAACTCATCTCATGGACCAATAATATGGTGGCATTTCGCATACAAATAATAGAGAGCAAAACATCTTCTTCCTCTAGCCCTCAATAAAACGCAGACTAAGAAGTAAAGAAAAATTCCTTCTATCTTAAATTCAAAACAGTCTCACTGCCAAACAAACAAAAATAGAACAAAGCTCGTTTTTTTTTAACTTCTAAAACACTGTTTTTCTTAACAAAATAAGTACTCACAAATTTGCAATCAGAAAGTACATAATAAAATCTCACAATACAAGAGATGTGTAATAAAACCAAATTGGAACTGAATAGAATCTTAAATTTGGCCACGACCAAAAACGAAATTCTAAACACAAAATACATTTTATATAATCGTATCAAAATGCGGCAATATAAACCAACAACCCAATCGAATCAAGATGTAAACTCAAAGAAGAAAATCCAACCTTATGTCATGAAATTGATCCTTTTGCGAAGACGAGCTTTAATATTGTTATAGTTTCGGGTCGAACTCGTGTAATCGGACTGTGAGCAGTGTTATGTTGTTGGTGTTGTTGTCGGCGGATGGAGTTTCACGGCGGAAAGTTTTGTTGGGTTATTCTGACGGAAAAGGACGGCGGTGGGTTTATGGAAAAAGAAAATGGTGTTGGTGTTGTTGGTGTTGTTGGTTTATTGAAGGTTAACGGTGAATTTGGAGGGTGAAAGATGAGTGGAGATGAAATGGTGTTTGAGTTTTGGATCGGAAGAGGAGTGGTGATCTTGGGCGGCGGCGGAAGGGATGTGGTTTGGTTGTTCCGGCGTGAGTTGAGGAAGGTGAATGGAGAGGTTCTTCGGAAGTGGCTTGAAGCTTTTCGGCGATAAGTGGAAGAAGACGATTGAAGATGCGCGGTTGGTGCAAGAAGATCGACGGTTAGAATTGCTGTTGGAGGAAGAAAATGAGGTTTCACCGACGAGTAGTGCGGCGAAGCGGAGGGGTCGTGCGAACGTGAGTTCGTATCGGTGGTCCGGACGTGCGTATCAGACGCGGTTGAAGAGGGCGTATGAAGAGTGATGTCGGTGAGTGGAGGTTTAGTCGTCGGTCGAGGGTGCAAGGCATGGCAACGGGGCGGGCCGGGGACAATTTTTACCTCTTCCAAACCCAAATCCGAATCCCCAAACAATCCCCGTTCCCCGCCCCAAACCCAAACGGGGATGGGGAATCAAAACCCAAACCCGACCCAACGGGTTCGGGTTGGGTTCGGGTATCCCCGCCCCGCCACCATTCATTTAGTAAAATCAATTTTTTAATAGAAATATTTATTTTTCCAAAATAAAATTACATTACAAATAATAAAATAAAACAATCTAAAAAAAATCCATACATGCATTTCAAATATTTTAAATAATAAATTCTAATTAAAATATCAAAACATTGATCACATATTTAATATTTTAAATTATCAAAAATAAATAATAATGTACATAGTAAAATAAACGGGGCGGGTTCGGGGACGGGTTCGGGGTGGGTACTAGTGTCCCCATTACCCGACCCGTCCCCATATTTTAAAATCGGAGTAAACCTAAACCCAAACCCAAACCCAGTCAAAGCGGGTTTTCCCCGTCAACTTTGGGACGAGTTCGGGTTGGTACCCGCGGGTACGGGGTATATTGCCATGCCTAGGTGCAACGGTGATGGAGGTTGTGTGGCTGTAAGGTGGTGAAGAAAAGGAGGAAGACGATGAACAGTCGCCTCGGATTTTGTTGATTCTTTTCTATTTTCTTTCTTTTAGTTTTTTAGAGAGTGAAGTAGTAGATTGGAGAGTGAGCCGTTGAGAGTGGGTAGTGGGAATGAGTGGCTTTTTTCAATTCTCTTTTTCTTTCCTTTTCCTTCAAGACCGTTAGAGGAGAGAGATATGTGTGGGTAGGTGCCATGTGTGTGTGGTCCACCCTTTGGATGGATAAGAACAGACACGTGGCAAATATCGATTGGAGGAAGAGAGATAATTTTGTTGTGCCTCCGTGTGAGCTGGCACGTCGTTGGATTTCTTTGGGCAATGGAATCCAATGTTATCCAACTTATTTCATTTGTACATAATTATTGTTATTTATTATTAAAAAACACTTATAAAAGAAAAAATTAATCAGTATTTCAATTTGAATAAAAAAACACTAATTACTTTATTTGATTATTTGAACAAAGAAAGGAAGAAAAAAAATGACCAATTAAGGATAAAAGTCGGATGTAAATTTGCTCGAAAAATTAAATCGGACGCACTAGAATGATCAACACGAAATATACTTATTGAAAAAATATAGCATTTCTTTTAATTTTGAAAATAAATTTTCACCGGTTAACAGACTCAGACGGGTCAAAATGCAACCGAAACAGTCGCTGAAAAATATAATGAGCACACCAGGTTGAACTACGTGAACCGTAGATGAATAATCATTTTTTTATTTTGTACCATTAACTTCAATCTTTTTTTAACAACTTAAAACCAAATCGAATTATTTTTCACTAATATGACAAGGTGTTGGCTCAAAGCCAAGTATTCCCCTCTAAACCCGATTATTTCTAACGATTACAATTTCAAATCTTTTTTTCTAAACAACTTAATTTCTAAAAGAATATCCTTTTAACTTAAACTTGGGATGAAAAGGTTATAGGAAGCGTTCGCTTCACTATTTCCCAAGTATTCGAATGATTGGCTTACACCATATTACTCGAACTCTTGTCACCCGATTAAAACTTCAACCATAATATTCAAATCATTTCTTTCAAATTAATACAAATTCTTAACCCTTTTAATTCTAAATGTCGGATTATGATTGAAGGGAGGCGTTCGCCTCACCATCTCACGAATAATTGAATGATTGGCGTCCGCCACATTGCTTAATTTCTCGTCATTCAAATTAAAACCGCAAATCTTATAAATCCAAATCATTCCTTCGAAATTAATATAGTTTCTAAAATAAACATTTTTAATTCCAAAATTCGGATAATAAAAGGATGGGAGGCGTTCGCCTCACCACTCGAATAATTGAATGATTGACGCTCGCCATATTGCTCAAATTATCGACTTCCAATTAAAATCTCGACCATACAAATTCAAAATTATTTTCCCAAATCAATTTCAGTATTTTTACAATTTAAACTTTCAATGAAAAAGAATGAGAGGCATTCGCCTCACCATTTATCGAATAATTGAACGATTGGCGCTCGCCATATTGCACAAATTATCGACTTCCGATTAAAATACTTTAAATAAACTTGGATAAAGGAATGAGTGGCGCACGCATTATTATTCCTGGAATAAGCAAGTAGGAGGCGTACGCCTTACTACCGTGCATATTCAACATCCTCAAACAAACTTTCAAACATAATTCGGACGAAAAAAGAGTAGAAGGCGGTCACCTTACTATTCCTCGAAAGAATTAAACGATTGGTATGCACCACATTGCTCAATCTTTCATCGTTCTCCAAAATATCTTAAACATATCAAACTTAACTTCTCTCCCCCGTGCGATCGAAACCAACCAAACAAAACCTCTAACATATCAATTCAACTTGTCACCCCCGTCTGATCCAAACTCTTTTAAAAAAGAACACTGTTTAATCCTTTCTAATATGCACAACAAACTGGCGTTTAAGCCTCCACCGAGAGTAGACAAGCCAACATTTAGCCTTTAGAACACGATCTACACAGTCGTTTATTAAAAAACACCAACCGATCGTAATCCCCGAACTATGAATGCTTTGATTTCCTTATTGCACCATAAGGATATGTAGGCAGGAGATTGTTGTATCTTCGCGAGCACACTAATAAAAAACCTCCCCTTTCCCCTTCTGAGGTCTTCACCCATCTTTATTATCAATTCTAATTACCCGAAGAAAGCGAATAACATTCAATTAACATTCAAATAGCAAATTAGACTAAAAGGTTCCCGTTGAGTACAACGGACGTGAGGGGTGCTAATACCTTCCCCTCGCGTAATCGACTCCCGAACCCGAATATGGTTGCGACGACCATTATTCAATTCTTCAAAGGTTTTATCGATATTTTCCTATTCCTTGATCGTGACAAATAAAGTTCGGTGGGGACTCTATTCGAACTAAATATTTTCCGCCTCCATCGCGAGGGATCGCATTTTTCGAGGTGCAACAGATGGCAACTCTGTTGGGGACCCTTCTCCAAGCAAGAGAGAGTCTAGCCTAATTTATTCCAATTTTCTATGAATGTTAAAAGAATATTCCTTTCTTTCATGTTGCTTCTCTGTATCTTATTATGATTGTTTTTGTTGTATGTGATTTGTCTTAATGCTATTATCTGGGGCTTAATGTATGCTGTGAGATAAGCTTCATACTCGAGCTTTGAGAAGAACTTAGAACCCGGAGTTGTGTAGTATTGAACCAAGGGGTATACACCTCATTGGGACAATATGAAGACTCCACCTAGAGTAGATCTGTTTGGAGTTTCCATCACAATATGGCTAACCCATTATCGTGGGGCAATTTTAAATACGACCCGTGACTCTAGGGACCTCGCCTTCAACCTAAGTTTTGTTTTCATGATTGACGATTATGTAGTATTGAACCGAAGGGTCTACACCCTGTTCGAACAATACAAGAATCCCACTTAGATTAGATCAGTTCAGAATTCCCATCACGATGTGGCCATCCCATTATTGCGAGGAAGTTTTGAACATGATCCGTGAGTCTAAGTTCCTTCCTTGAAAACATTAATTTAGAACCTACCATTGGGAATTTCTAGTAGTCAGAGAAACCCGGGCTTCTTCCTATTATCCTGATGTACACGGCGTATAAATGATCTTCAGTGTTGGTATTCCTTTGTGAAAAAACATGGCAGAATTTCATGCATTTTCATATCATCAACATGAATTGCATATCATTGTCCAGAAACAAAAGCTTACACCATATTCTACCCTTTGTCCAGTAACACTGACTAATCGACACCGGTACGAGACACGTCGCAACTACAAGATGACACTCGAACTACTTGAAGCAAACCAAGTCTCAATAAGGAAAAACATTAACTCCATGCAGGCAAAGATGGATCGTTTTCTCAAGATTATGTTACTCTTGGCCCAAAAGGAAAAGGATGTTGAGACTAACGCCGAAGCCAGAAAAGTTGATGCTCAGTTTGGATCGCCATTGCTTATCATCCCGGAAGTAACTAACCTTGATGGTAACCCTGCCCATCCTAGGGGAGGACCGATCCCTATTCCTATCCCAATGGAAAATGTGAATCCTCATGAGCATTCTGCTACATCTGCTCAACACAGATCCATGATGGGTGATGACGATCCGTATGATGCTTTCTTCATGCCACAACCCATCAAACCTGTTGTTTGAGGTCTCCTAGACCCTGCTGTTGAGAGACTCAACGCTTTGGAGGAAAAAATTCAAGTCCTTGGAGGTTCACACTACTCCCTGTTTGGACGCTTGTCGATATGTGCCTGGTGCCAGGTTTGGTGATTCCGCAGAAATTCAAAGTCCCGGACTTCGACAAATACAAAGGGATAAGCTGCCCTAGAACTCACCTCAGAGCCTATTGTCGCAAGATGGCTTCCCACATCAGCAATGATCAACTCTTGATTCATTACTTTCAAGATAACCTCAGTGGGGGATCCTGGGAGTGGTATATGCAGCTAGAGAGAGGACAGGTCCAGTCATGGAGAAACCTCGTTGAAGCCTTCCTTAGGCATTATCAATACAATACTGATCTAACACCCAATCGCACACAGCTGCAAGACATGACTCAACGCAACAATGAGTCATTTAAGGAATACGCCCAACGGTGGAGAGAGCTTGCAGCTTGTGTCAAACCTCCTTTCCTCGATAAAGAACTAATTGATATGTTTATGGGAACTCTTCGTACACAGTACATGGAGAAAATGGTCGGATCCAACTTCCTAACTTTCGCTGAGGTTGTCTCTATGGGGGAACAAATTGAGAGCCAGATCAAGAAAGGAAAGCTACCTTGCACCGCCAATGCTTCGAATGGGGTAAAGAAACCCTATCCCAATCTCCCAAAGAAGCTCGAAGGTCAGACCAATGCTATAATGGGAAGAGGAGGATATATGACACATCCATATGTTCTTGTACCTTACCATCAGGTTGCCGCTGTCATCCCAACACCATATCAGCCACCATATCAGCAACCATATCAATAACAGTATCAACAATCGTATCAACAACCAGCTTACTAGCAGCCACATCATAATTAATAGCAACGTGCTCCACAACAACGTCAACCTAACCAGCAGAGCACAAGGAGGCCAGTAAGACATTTCGATCCTTTACCAATACCATACAGCAAGATCCTCCCCTACCTGCTAAAGGATGGATCAATTGTTTCGAAGGATCTAACACCTGCGACTCCACCCTATCCACCAATGCTCACTGCGAGTATCATATGGGTGCCTCAGGGTAAATAATGGAGAATTGCAAGGCCTTCAAACATAAGGTTCAAGATTTGATTGACAGTAAGTTGTCTAAGTATTGTATGCTTTAAACATTGTTAGTTGCATTTGGTCTTATTAATGGGATGATTATGCATGTTTTGAATCAATCTCTCATATCCACTCATCTATCATATTTGAAAAGCACAAACACATACTTTTCCACTTCACCTTCTTTATCACACTATTGTTAGTAAATGTCGGAAGGAGGATGACGAAAACAAAATACTCATAATTGCTGATTGTATGCTTTTGGATAAAATCCTACTAATGATGTACATGCATTGTTTCAAATCCCCAAACATCGGAGAGATAAGGAGTTAATCCCTAGTCAACCACTTTGAGCCTAGAAGTAGGAGTTTCTTTCTAATCTACAAAAACCCTTACGCTTAACCTGGGGCAGGGTAGTGTTCAGTTAATCAGACTACGAATTACAAATGTGAAACATCCCATATGAAGATCAACCATATCACATCCTTCGCACCCATCCTGAAATGTCGAAGGAGACATACAAAATCCAAATTTATGTTGGTTGTTCTTCAATGGCTAATGATTTGGCAGTCACAATTTTCCAAAAGAAAACTAAAAAAAAATTATGCTAAGTCGAACACTCTAAAAGGAAACTTAGGAAAAAACTGGGGCAATCCCGATGGATTAAAGCTTCAAATAAAGCGGTCCATGCAAAAGTTAGGGATCATAACAAAAAAAACCCGAAAGAGACAATGAAAGTCTCTAACAAAACAAAACAAGAATCAATGACCACCATACCAAAATCAAAGGGGCATCAATGTCCATGAAGAAGAAAATAGGATGACTGTCATTTCAAGGGATCTTACGCTGCTGAACTCTTACAAAAGTAAGTATGGGTCGGGTTAACTGAACGTAGGATTGGAGATCATCATGAAGAAGGGATGGGTTAAAATAAACTTTGAGCCTTATATCCTTTCGTTTCAACAACCATGAACCAAGCCACGTTACAACCCTCAAAAAACCTAATTGAAGTAAGGTTTATTCTGAAAGCATACTACAGCAAGGTTGCGTAAACTGACTCCTAAAGATTTGCTAATATTCTGTTCTCACCGTATCACTCGCACGCTAGCTAAATCAACACCGCGTTTGGACTCATGGTCCACTCGTCACACACTACCACAACGCTCCAAATGAATGATTGTTTTTCAAAACTTGCATAACTATTGCATTAAAATCACCATTTCATGAATGAACAATTCTTTACTACAAGTCAGTGCTTGACATCAAGGAAATTCCAACAAGGGGCAATTCTAGAGGCACTTGATCGTTGGTAATAACATAAATCAAAGTCCATCTCATAATCCTGTGGATCAGAGGCATGGAATATTTTGATTATGTTGGCATAAGAAATAGTCAGTGTAAGGCAAATCTCCAAGCATCAGTTGATCAAGGAGGAAAATCACTTCAATACTCAGTCCGCCTGGGGCAGGTCCCGCAAAAGCTCAATCAGGGGCAAATTACTCCAAGAGCACGGTGAAAACTAACTCCTAAAGATCAGTCGATTAAGGAGAACCGTTTCGAGAATCGGCTAATCAGGGGTAGGCCATTGTAAGAGTCAGACATTGGAGGAAACGAACTCAGACCATGTCATGGGATAATCACTCCTAAGGGTTTCCTTTCAAGGAGAATTCCTTTGAATACCCTATAGACTGGGGCAAGACAAGTTGCAAGGGGCAAATTCCCTTCATATCTTCAAGTCAGTCAAGCAGATTGCGTCAGACACTAGTAATTGTTTGAATTCACAACAAAAACGTCAAAAGTTCACGTTAGTACAATATCATGTGTTGGCAATAATCCTTAGGGAACATCAAAGGCATAATCATCATGCGATGATCACGTCACTATGCTCAGTTACAGGCTGGCCAGACGCGTCAGAAGAAGAATCAAGATCTTCTCAAAGACAAAGACACCATGTATCAGCAAGAAATCAAATTGGGGGCACCAGGAGCATCCACATCTGTCGTGTATTCTTCACATCATCAGCTACCGAGTGTCGGGAAGTCAGATCCTTCCACCAACCAAAAGTCCAATCCACAGTGACAATTACCAAAAAGACCAAAGTCCACCTTGCTGGCACCCACACAAAAACAAATAGAACCAACATTGGTTTCCAGAAAATACATCGCCTTTGAGAAGGGGGGGAAATCCCAAACAAACCAATCATTCTTTGCATTCAAACATACATCACATGCACTGCATGTATCACCTCATACATAACACATACATAACATTTATGCATATAGCACGAATCAAGATCCAAGGTTTAGTCGTAGGCATCCAGGCTAACCCTCAGTAAGGTCGTTGTTTTTCTATGAGTGAGTTCATACCCTACTATCGGGCGTTCCAAATTGAGTTACATCCTTCAGCCTTTGTTGATAAGATGTTATCCTCAGCTAAGTCAAACAACATTTATTTAAACACCTACTTTGTTTTGCGTTGAGCGTCCCTCAATGAGTTGTTTCCTGTAACCTTTTGTTGATGGAAATTACATCTTTCTAGAGAATATTATTCTGCAACCTTTTGTTGTTGATATCCCTAAGGAAGCCTTACCCATTGATTGTTCCAATACTACCCCAACAAGTCTGTTCTATTTGAACTTTTGTCGGTAGTCTGATTTTCCAACAGGTTTTTCTTACTATCATCCTTTTGGTGAAAGTCCCTTGATGAATAATGATCATCGTCCTATTTACGATAATTGTTATCCTTTTGGTAATGATAAGTGTTTTCGTTTGATCTTACTGTCATCCTTTTGGTGTCGGCGATCCTTGAAGTTTTGGCCTAACCTTCATCCTTTTGGTGAATGGTGACCTCTGCAATTAATATAGCCTACCGTCATCCTTTTGGTCTCGACGATCCTTGTGGTGATAGGGGTCTTTGTTATTTTAGTTCAACCATCATCCTTTTGTTGTTAGTGACCTCTGTTATTATGTCTGATCATCATCCTTTTGGTGATGGCTTCCAGTTCGATCTAAATATCATCCTTTTGGTGATAGAGATTATGGAGTTTGGTTTAAGCTATCATCCTTTTGGTGATTGTGACATTAGGAAAGTTCAATCCTACTGTCATCCTTTTGGCGTTAGTGATATTCGAAGTCATTATAGCTTATTATCATCCTTTTGGTGATAACAAGTTTTGAAGTTTTATTTTGATCTTACCTTCATCCTTTCGGTGACAGTGATCATTTAAGTTGTTGTGACTTATTATCATCCTTTTGGTGGTAACAAATTTTGTCATTTAATCCTACCTTCATCCTTTTGGTGATGGTGATCATTAAAGTTATGACTTATTATCATCCTTTTGGTGGTAACAAGTTTTGTTTTGATCTTACCTTCATCCTTTTGGTGATGGTGATCATTTGAGTTGTTGTGACTTATTATCATCCTTTTGGTGATAAATTTTTTTGTTTTGATCTTACCTTCATCCTTTTGGTGATGGTGATCATTGAGTTTGTTTTGACTTATTATCATCCTTTTGGTGGTAACAAGTTTTGTTGTTTAATCTTATCTTCCTCCTTTTGGTGATGGTGACTGTCAACTTATTATCATCCTTTTGGTGGTAACGAGTGGCGTTTTGATCTTACCTTCATCCTTTTGGTGATGGTGATCATTTTAGTTGTTGAATTATTATCATCCTTTTGGTGGTAACAAATTTTGTTATTTGTTCTTATCTTCATCCTTTTGGTGACAGTGATCTTTGAAGTTGATGAATTAACTATCATCCTTTTGGTGGTAGTCTTGCTATTATACTCTCGATAATGGAAAGCTTTATCAGAATAACCATCATCCTTTTGGTGATGGACATCATCCTTTTGGTGATGAAAATCTTTGGATTTTATTGTGTCTAACTTTCATCCTTTTGGTGATAACAAGTTTTATTGATTAATCTTACCACCATCCTTTTGTTGATGGCGATCTTTGTTGTTGCTATTGTAACAATCATCCTTTTGGTGATGACTACCTTTAAAATTTGATTTATCCATCATCCTTTTGGTGATGATGATCCTGGAAATCATGTTGAAATACTATCATCCTTTTGGTGAAGGCAATTTCTACTGTCATCCTTTGGGTGCCAAAAACCTGTTCAGTTTTCGTCCTTATATCGACGAACGACCTTGGCAAGATTTAAGTGTTGACTCGAGGGTTAACATTGATCTGACGTTCTACCTTTAATACCCGGGTGCTGTAGATTTCATTACATTTTTCTTTCTACATTCATCCATTGCATTTCAAAGGACAAAATTTGGGTCTTTTCGTATTTAATTACCTTCCACAACAAATGTATGAAGACCATTGTCATTCTTACCTTCTAGTTCAAGATAATTAAATAGGGGCAGCTGTCATACATGAATTTTGTCCATACATTTTTAAATTTCCGTAAATTTGATTTCATTTTTAATTTGCATCATATGCATAGCATGACATGCATTTCATCATGAATAATACCTAAAATATCAGTCGGAATAAATTTATTGAAAATATAGACAAAATCAGCGGGTAAAAAGTTTCAAAATTAAAATTGCAGACACCAGTATTATTAATCTACGGTTCACATAGTTTAACCTGGTGTGCTCGTTATATTTTTCAGCGGCTGTTTCGGCTGCGTTTGGACCCGGCTGAGCCTTTTAACCGATGAAAATTTATTTCAGAATTTAAAGAAATGCTGTATTTTTTTAATAAGTATATTACGTGTTGATCATTTTAGTGTGTCCGATTTATCTTTTCAAGCAAATTTTCGCCCGACTTTTATTTATTTTTAGTCGTCTTAATTTTATTCTTTCACCAGAATATTCAGAAAAAATAAATAGAAATTCCATGTTCTCATTTTATTTTTTATCATGTGTATTTAGAAAGATGTGAATTTTGTATAATTCGGTTGATTTAAACTGTTCTAAATCAATTAAATCATCTAGAACGACATTGTAGGCATTTCAAAATTATTAGTGTTTCTTTGATTCAATCTTGACCATTGACTCAAATTAATCAAGGGTCTAAGTTTGTGATCGATGTGTATTTTACTGTCCAATCATAATTTAGAAATTAATTGAATAATATTTAAATAAAATCATAAAATATTGAAAAATATCTCCTTCTTATATTTTTGATCTGCCACACGCCTCATTCCAGCTAGCACCAAGTTAATCTTTTCCCTATTCCAATAATCCATCGACACGTGGCATCATCCAGAGGATAAGGACAAAAAATTTGGTTTGGTGGGAAGGGGGACACGTGATTCTTGGATTCCATTCCCAGCAGATTTTTTTCCACCCATGATAACATTCACGTTTTCCTCCTCTTGAAAGGGACCCCTCACATCTCTCCCTCACGCTCTGTCCAATCCCTCACCCACTAACACTCATTTCTCTCAGACTCTCTCTCTCTCTCTCTCTCTCTCTCCAATAAAAAAAGAAAAAAGAAAAAGGAAAGAAACAAAGAGGAAAAAGTTTTGCTCTTCATCTTCCATCGCGTAGGTACCTCATACCCCATCTATCACCACGCCGCCGATTCACCTTCTCACGGTGTCAATCCCTCCGCCATGATTCATACCGGCGAGTCCTCACCATAAACCGCTCGACCTTCTTCTTCCACCTTCCCTCAACTTCACTGAAAGCCCTCCGCCGCGATTTGCACAACCTCTGCGAAATACCCCATGTTCATCGTCCACACACCCACGAAAATCCTCACCTGGATACACTCCCTCTCTCCAGGCTAAAGAAAAAATGAAAGAGAAAGAGAATTCGCTCCCTCTTTCCCACAACAACGCCTCCGTCCAAGATCCACCACCGCGGGAACCACCCAACAACTTCTCTCTTCCTCCGACGAACAACACACCACAACACCCTCCAAACCTCCGTTCGCCGACCATCACGCCTTCTCACCTCCGTGAGCTTTTCATCACCGGAGAGAGAGTGGGTTAAAAGGTCCCTAGAGTCATTGATCCAACTTGAAACACCATCGCCGTGACGAAGACTCGTCGGGCTAAAATATCTCAAAAGAATCTCCTCTAGGCCGGGTCTTCGTATCTTCCTGACAAGGAAGACTCCTTGTGGGCGTCCACTACGCAACCACAAACTTAATCTTATGGTTTTTCTGAGACTCGGGTAGAGAGCCTATCTCATAAAATGCCAACAATCAGAGAACCTAAAATAAGACATAGTCAATAAACCACCACAATAATTATAACAGATATATAATAACGGAATAAAGATAACAAACAAACAAACAAGATTAACACTCAATACAGAAACTGCACTAAGTTGGGCTTCACTCTCTCTTTCTTGGAGCTATGACCCCAACAGAGTCGCCATCTGTCGCACCTCAAAAAATGTGATCCGTCGCGATAGACGCGGAAAAATTTAGTTCGAACAGAGTCGCCACCGAACTTTATTTATCCCAATGAAGGAATAGAAAAATATCGATAAAACCTTTAAAAATAGAATAATGGTCGTCGCAACCATATTCGGGTTCGGGAGTTGATTACGCAAGGGGAAGGTATTAGCACCTCTCACGTCCGTTGTACTCAACGGGAACCTCTTAGTTTAATTTATGATTTAAGTGTTAACTTAGGCTGTTTGTTTTCTTCGAGTGATAATAAAATTGAATAGAGATGGGTGGAAACCTCAAAAAGGGGGAAAAGGGAGGCTTTTTATTAGTGTGCTCATGAAGATACAACTATTCCCTGCCTATGTATCCTTATGGTGCAATAAGGAAATTAGAGCATTCGTAGTTCGGGGACTACGACTAATTGATGTGTTTTGTTTTATGAATGACTATGTAGGTCGGCGTTCTAACGGCTAAACGTTGGCTTGTCTACTCTCGGTGGAGGCTCTAGCACTAGTTTGTTGTGCGCATTAGAAAGGATTAACAGTGTTCTTTTTGAAAGAAGGGTTTTGGTCACACGGGGGGTGACAAGTTGAATTAATATGTTTGATGTTTTGTTTGTTTGGTTTCGATCGCACGAGGGCGAGAAAAGATAGACTTGATGGGTTAAGATATTTTGTTGGATGACGATTATTCGGATAGTCGAGTAAGACAACTCGTATCCTAATAGTGGAGGAGAGGAATCGAAGGCTCTAGACCATCTCCCTTTTTATCCTTACTTGTAAAAGGATTTAATGATGATTAAGGTGTTTTGAATGGATGACGAATACTCGGATAGCCGAGTAAGACAACTCGTATCCTAATAATCGGAAAAGGGAATAGAAGACTCTAGACCACTTTCTTTTTCATTAGAGGGATTATGAAAATAGGTTTGTGTATCGTTGATGTATTCTAGAATAAACGACAAGTACTTGAACGACTGAGTAAGACAACTCATATCCAAGCATTTGAGAAGAGGAATTGAAGACTCAAGACCATCTCACTTTTCGGGTAATTTATTATGAAATGATTTGGTTAATTTATTACTTTGAGGTTTGTGAAGAAATGACAATTGTTCGACTAACCGAGTAAGAGAACTCGTATTCAAACAATCGAGGAAAGAAGTTGAAGACTCAAAGTCATCTCCTTTTTCATTTCTTAAAAATGATTCAATTTGATTGCTTAGGTGGATAGAAATGACGACTATTTGACTAACCGAGTAAGAGAACTCGTATTCAAATAATCGAGGAGAGGAGTTGAAAACTCAAAACCACCCTCTTTTCATTTCTAAGTGAAATGGTATTTGATTGTGACCGGGTATCTCAATTAATTTTGAATAAGGGTACTCGTCATTGGATCGAGGCTTTTAATTTATGTTTGTTGGTTAATTAAATTAAGTAGTGCATCAATCATCTACTCGATTAATTAACAACCGAGTAGGTCTCATTGTAAGAAAGCCCAAGAGTAAGCTATGTGAGGTTAATGGCGATGCTAAAAGCGATCGACTTACAAAGGTATTTGAAACGAGGACTCGGCGTTGAATCGAGGAACATATGATCTTTAGTGGTTTTGGATTGAATGATAAAATGGAGTGATATCAGGCTTGCATTATGAAATGGAAGACAATGGTGAAATAAATCGGTCCATTTTTTAATTAACGAAATCACTTGATTAAAATTTGGTTAAATTGATTAATTAAATTAATTAAAATTAATTATCCAAATTATTTAATTAAATCAAATAATCAGGTTAATAAAATTAATTAATCCTAATTAACTAACTAAACAAAATTTAATTAAATAATTTGATTCAAATGAAAGTGGAATAAATAACAATGTTGATTTTAAAAACACGATAATGTACTCAAAACCGGTTTGCACGAAATGACAACACGATTAATGTCATTCGCAATATCATAACGCGGTGAAAGTACTCTTTTGATGTATTGGATTTTTTGGTGGCTTAACGACATGTAAATGTCGAATCCATTAATTTAATCGGACTAGAAAGATGGGATGAACTGACAATACAAAATTATATTTTGCATATTACTAACTTTAGGAGGTGCAAAAATAAAGGGTGGGTCTAGACATCACCATGGGCTTAAAGCCCAAATCCAAATCCACCTTAGCTCTTTTTAAATCATGAAAATGGGATAAAAAACACATGAATATGTAAAAACAAATAAGTGAGTAAGTAAAACACGTTAATGTCATAAGTTATGTGGCCGTTCTTCTCCATACTCATCTCATGGACCAATAATATGGTGGCATTTCACATACAAATAATAGAGAGCAAAACATCTTCTTCCTCTAGCCCTCAATAAAACGCAGAATAAGAAGTAAAGAAAAATTCCTTCTATCTTAAATTCAAAACAGTCTCACTGCCAAACAAACCAAAATAGAACAAAGCTCGTTTTTTTTAACTTCTAAAACACTATTTTTCTTAACAAAATCAGTACTCACAAATTTGAAATCAGAAAGTACATAATAAAATCTCACAATACAAGAGGTGTGTAATAAAACCAAATTGGAACTGAATAGAATCTTAAATTTGGGCACGACCAAAAATGAATTTCTAAACACAAAATACATTTTATATAACCATATCAAAATGCGGCAATATAAACCAACAACCCAATCGAATCAAGATGTAAACTCAAAGAAGAAAATCCAACCTTATGTCATAAAATTGATCCTTTTGCAAAGACGAGCTTTAATATTGTTATAGTTTTGGCTCGAACTCGTGTAATCGGACTGTGAGCAGAGTTATGTTGTTGCTGTTGTTGTTGGTGGATGGAGTTTCACGGCGGAAAGTTTTGTTGGGTTGTTCCGACGGAAAAGGACGGCAGTGGGTTTATGGCCAAAGAAAATGGTATTGGTGTTGTTGGTTTATTGAAGGTTAACGGTGAATTTGGAGGGTGAAAGATGAGTGGAGATGAAATGGTGTTTGAGTTTTGGATCGGAAGAGGAATGGTGATCTTGGGCGGCGGCGGAAGGAATGTGGTTCAGTTGTTCTGGCGGTGAGTTGAGGAAGGTGAATGAATAGGTTCGTCGGAAGTGGCTTGAAGCTTTTCGGTGATGAGTGGAAGAAGATGGTTGAAGATGCACGGTTGGTGCAGGAAGATCGACGGTGAGCGTTGTTGTTGGAGGAAGAAAAGGAGGTTTCACCGACGAGTAGTACGGTGAAGCGGAGGGGTCGTGCAAACGTGAGTTCGTATCGGTGGTCCGGACGTGTGCGTCGGACGCGGTTGAAGAGGGCGTATGAAGAGTGATGTCGGTGAATGGAGGTTTGGTCACCAGTTTAGGGTGCAACGACGATGGAGGTTGTTTGGATGTAAGGTGGTGAAGAAAAGGAGGAAGACGATGCACAATCGCCTTGGATTTTTTTTATTCTTTTCTATTTTCTTTCTTTTGTTTTTTTAGAGAGTGGAGCAGTACATTGGAGAGTGATCCGTTGAGAGTGGGTAGTGGGAATGAGTGGCTTTTTTCAATTCTCTTTTTCTTTCCTTTTCCTTCAAGACCGTTAGAGGAGAGAGATATGTGTGGGTAGGTGCCATGTGCGTGTGGTCCACCCTTTGGATGGATAAGAACAGACACGTGGCAAATATCGATTGGAGGAAGAGAAATGATTTTGTTGTGCCTCCGCGTGAGCTGGCACGTGGTTGGATTTCTTTGGGCAATGGAATCCAATGTTATCCAACTTATTTCATTTGTACATAATTATTATTATTTATTATTAAAAAACACTTATAAAAGAAAAATTTAATCAGTATTTCAATTTGAATAAAAAAACACTAATTACTTTATTTGATTATTTGAACAAAGAAAGGAAGAAAAAAATGGCCAATTACGGATAAAAGTCGGATGTAAATTTGCTCGAAAAATTAAATCGGACGCACTAGAATGATCAACACGAAATATACTTATTGAAAAAATACAACATTTCTTTTAATTTTGAAAATAAATTTTCACCGGTTAACAGGCTCAGACGGGTCAAAATGCAACCGAAACAGTCGCTGAAAAATATAATAAGCACACCAGGTTGAACTACGTGAATCGTAGATGAATAATACTTGGGTCTGCAATTTTAATTTTGAAACTTTTTTCCCGCAGATTTTGCATGCTCTTGAGAAATGACTTAACCAATTTGTCTGCATTTTCAATAAATTTATTCCGAAAGATATTTCAGGTATTATTCATGATGAAATGCATGTCACGCTGTGCATATGATATAAATTAAAAAATGAAATCAAATTTATGAAAAATTAAAAATGCCTGGAACAAATTGGGGTATGACACACCTCTCTTCCTTTGACGAACAATACACCACAACACCCTCCAAACCTCCGTTCGCCGACCACCGCGCCGTCTCACCTGCGTCAGCTCTTAATCACCGGAGAGATCTCAACCACTGTTCATCGTCTTTTACCCTCGATCCGTTCGCGACCACAAGCTCAGTCAGCTACCATTAACCAACACATTTTGACATTGCGGTAACCATTTGCGTCGTACTATGATGTTTGTAGGTTTTGTTTTGATTGGATTATTTCAATATGTTTCTGTTGACCTGTTGTAGTAGAAATGTTGTCCCATCTTTTTTTTCTTTTCTTCGAATAAGTTGTGATGAAGAATAAACGTGACAGTGGGGTTGAGGTCGTATGTTTGAAGTCGAGTACCATTCGCAGTCTCAATGCGTGTTGGTGTCGATCATAATTTTGTTCCAATTTACGTTACTATTTTGATATTCAATTCCGTTGGCATAACGTGATGCTTGTTGCTTTGTTTGTCCAATTATTTCCTTGTTTTTATGTTATGTTCTTACTAAAACTCTGAAGAGTGAATTGGTGGTGATGGAAAGAAAGATTAATTTCTGTTCGGAGTTCACGGTGATGTTTAGTAGTTTGTTTTCTTCTTTGTTCACATACACGACCTTTGGTTCAAATGGTTGTTACTGTAAATGAATTTATACCTATTATTTATGATGGTTTATTTTGGAATAAAATATACAATATAAAAGGAGGTGAGCGAACATGTGATGTTGATGAGTGGCGAGAGAGCATTTTCTTTCCTAGAGTTTAAGAAAAAGGAATTTCCTATTGAAAGGTGAGGTCATTCGCAAAAGAAGCAATAGCATTTCCATGTACTTACTATATGTTAATTTAAGTTTTTAATAGGGGTTATAAATTTAATTATCACAATTAAGAATAGAAAGAGAATGGTTAGAATTTGGAGGAAGCAATTTTCCTAGCGGCTTTGCCTTCATTTCTTTAACTATTTAATTCAAAGTCAATTAGTTTGAAATTAAGAATAGTATTAGTGGTGATGGATTTTGGGCCCAATTATCTTGTGATACCCACATTCCATGCTTATGTACATGCCCTTTATGTGTTATTTTTTTTTATTATTGATTAAATAAACTTTGTTCAATTAGATTAATTGGTTACTGTTAAGTGGATTCTTCGATCACCCGGGCTCATTATAGTTGGTCTATTAATGCCTCCATGTACATTCCACACACGTGCATAATCATTTTTTTTTATTTTGCACCATTAACTTCAACCTTTTTTTAACAACTTAAAACCAAATCGAATTATTTTTCACTAATATGACAAGGTGTTGGCTCAAAGCCAAGTATTCCCCTCTAAACCCGATTATTTCTAACGATTACAATTTCAAATCTTTTTTTCTAAACAACTTAATTTCTAAAAGAATATCCTTTTAAATTAAACTTGGGATGAAAAGGATATAGGAAGCGTTCGCTTCACTATTTCTCAAGTATTCAAATGATTGGCGTACACCATATTACTCGAACTCTTGTCACCCGATTAAAACTTCAACCATAATATTCAAATCATTTCTTTCAAATTAATACAAATTCTTAACCCTTTTAATTCTAAATGTCGGATTATGAATGAAGGGAGGCGTTCGCCTCACCATCTCACGAATAATTGAATGATTGGCGTCTGCCACATTGCTTAATTTCTCGTCATTCAAATTAAAACCGCAAATCTTATAAATCCAAATCATTCCTTCGAAATTAATATAATTTCTAAAAAAAACATTTTTAATTCCAAAATTCGGATAATAAAAGTATGGGAGGCATTCACCTCACCATCTCTCGAATAATTGAATGATTGACGCTTGCCATATTGCTCAAATTATCGACTTCCAATTGAAATCTCGACCATACAAATTCAAAATTATTTTCCCAAATCAATTTCAGTATTTTTACAATTTAAACTTTCAATGAAAAAGAATGAGAGGCGTTCGCCTCACCATTTATCGAATAATTGAACGATTGGCGCTCGCCATATTGCACAAATTATCGACTTCCGATTAAAATACTTTAAATAAACTTGGATAAAGGAATGAGTGGCACAGGCATTATTATTCCTTGAATAAGCAAGTAGGAGGCGTACGCCTTACTACCGTGCATATTCAACATCCTCAAACAAACTTTCAAACATAATTCGGACGAAAAAAGAGTAGAAGGCGGTCACCTTACTATTCCTCGAAAGAATTGAACGATTGGTGTGCACCACATTGCTAAATCTTTCATCGTTCTCCAAAATATCTTAAACATATCAAACCTAAGTTCTCTCCCCCGTGCGATCGAAACTAACCAAACAAAACCTCTAACATATCAATTCAACTTGTCACCCCCGTCTGATCCAAACTCTTTTAAAAAAGAACACTGTTTAATCCTTTCTAATATGCACAACAAACTGGCGTTTAAGCCTCCACCGAGAGTAGACAAGCCAACATTTATCCTTTAGAACGCGATCTACACAGTCGTTTATTAAAAAGCACCAACCAATCGTAATCCCCTAACTATGAATGCTCTGATTTCCTTATTGCACCATAAGGATACGTAGGCAGGAGATTGCCGCATCTTCGTGAGCACACTAATAAAAAACCTCCCCTTTCCTCTTCTGAGGTCTTCACCCATCTCTATTATTAATTCTAATTACCCGAAGAAAGCGAATAACATTCAATTAACATTCAAATAGCAAATTAGACTAAACGGTTCCCGTTGAGTACAACGGACGTGAGGGGTGCTAATACCTTCCCCTCGCGTAATCGACTCCCGAACCCGAATATGGTTGCAACGACCATTATTCAATTCTTCAAAGGTTTTATTGATATTTTCCTATTCCTTTATCGTGACAAATAAAGTTCGGTGGCGACTCTGTTCGAACTAAATATTTTCCGCGTCCATCGCACAAGCTAAGGAGCCTAGATCTCACCAAGCTAAGGAGCCTAGCTACCATGAACTCAGAGTTACAAAAGCAACATGAAAACATGGCAGCGTTCGATAT
The DNA here is from genome assembly GCF_024323335.1 of Lathyrus oleraceus. Lineage (NCBI taxonomy): Eukaryota > Viridiplantae > Streptophyta > Magnoliopsida > Fabales > Fabaceae > Lathyrus > Lathyrus oleraceus. The sequence goes on along the minus strand of NC_066583.1, from coordinate 366,753,886 downwards.
GAACGAACACCTGAAGATGCTCTATCAAGAGCAAGCAAGGCATGAAAGGTTTGAAGTTTCAAAAGCCCTTTTTCAAGGCAAGTTAGCTGAGGGAGCCCCTGTAGGCCCCCATGTGCTCAAGATGATTGGGTATGTGGAGAACCTTGAGAGGTTGGATTTTTCGATCGGAAAGGAACTTGCGACTGATTTGATCTTGCAATCGTTGCTAGATAGATTCAGTCAATTTGTCCTAAATTTCAATATGAATGATATGGACAAATCTCTTCCTAAACTGCTAGCCATGTTAAGAACTGCTGAGCAGAATCTGAAGTCAAAAGGGAAGTCCATTCTGATGATCGGAAATGGAAAGAGACAGAACAAAAGACCCACCAAGCAGGGTGATAAAGGGAAAGGCAAGGAAGTTGCCAAACCCAAACCCACTGTTGTTGCTTTGAAGCCTAGTGGAGGCATAGCAAAGGAAGGCACCTACTTCCATTGTGGTAAGACCGGACACTGGAAGAGAAACTGCCCAAAGTACCTGGAAGATAAGAAGGATGGAGTAAAGACTTCAACTTCAGGTATTTTTGTTATTGAAATTAATTTATCTACTTCTGCATCATGGGTATTAGATACTGGATGCGGTTCTCACATTTGTACCAATGTGCAGGGGCTAAAAAGGAGTAGAGATTTGGCAAAAGGTGAAGTTGACCTACGAGTTGGCAATGGAGCAAAGGTTGCTGCTTTAGCCATAGGAACTTATGTATTGACTTTACCTAGTGGTTTAATAATTCAGTTAGAGAACTGTTATTATGTACCTGCAATTAGTAGGAATATCATTTCCGTTTCTTGTTTGGACAAGTTTGGTTTTTCATTTATAATAAAGAACATTTGTTGCTCAATTTATTTGAATGATATATTCTATGCTACTGCACAAATGAACAATGGACTATATGTCCTTGATCTTGAAATGCCTATTTATAACATTAATACTAAAAGGATGAAACCTAATAAGTTAAATCCAACTTACCTTTGGCATTGTCGATTAGGCCACATAAATGAGAAACGCATTTCCAAACTCCATAAAGATGGACTCTTGGACTCTTTTAATTATGAATCATATGAGACATTCAGATCTTGTTTAATTGGAAAGATGACAAAGTCTCCATTCACAGGAAAAGGTGAAAGAGCTAATGATCTTTTGGCCCTCATACATACTGATGTATGTGGACCACTGAAGATACCAGCCAGAGGAGGTTTTCAGTACTTCATGACATTTACTGATGATTTCAGTAGACATGGTTATGTGTATTTAATGAAACACAAATCAGAGTCCTTTGAAAAGTTCAAGGAATTCAAGAATGAAGTACAAAACCAACTAGGTAAGAATATTAAAAATACTCGATCAGATCGAGGTGGTGACTATTTAAGCCTAGAGTTTGATGACCATTTGAAAGAGTGTGAGATCCTATCCCAACTTACTCCTCCTGGAACACCCCAATGGAATGGTGTATCTGAGAGAAGAGATCGAATCCTGTTAGACATGGTCCGATCCATGATGAGTCACGCCGATCTTCCAAACTCCTTTTGGGGACATGCATTATTGACAGCAGCTTACTCACTTAATCGTGTTCCATCCAAAAAGGTTGAGAAGACACCATATGAGATATGGAGTGGTAAGAAACCACATATATCTTACATGAAGATTTGGGGTTGTGAAGTTTATGTGAAACGACAAATTTCAACTAAGCTTGAGCCCAAATCTGAAAAATGCTTATTTGTGGGGTATCCTAAAGAAACAAGAGGGTATTACTTCTACAATCCTTCTGAGGGCAAAGTGTTTGTCGCTCGAACTGAAGTTTTCCTAGAAAAGGATTTTATTTCCAAAGGAATCAGTGGGAGGAAAGTAGAGCTTGAAGAAATTCAAGAATCACAAAGCATCGATACACCTATGGAGGAATTAGAGTAGGAAACACAAGTAGTTGTGGAAGAGCAACCTGCTCAAGTAGAACAAGACCAACGTAGGTCAAGGAAGATACGTTACCAACCTGAGAGATATGGATATATCATAACTGATCAAGGTGATTTATTACTCATGGATCAAGATGAGCCTGTGACCTACCAAGAGGCCATAACTGGTCCCGTGTTTGAGAAATGGCTAGAAGCCATGAAATCTAAAATGGATTCTATGTACACAAACCATGTTTGGACCTTGGTAGAGCCTCCTATAGGAGTTAACCCTATAGGATGCAAGTGGGTCTTCAAAAAGAAGGCTGACATGGATGGTAAGGTACATACCTATAAGGCAAGACTGGTTACAAAAGGATATAAACAAATTCATGGGGTTGACTATGATGAAACCTTTTCACCAGTTGCAATGCTTAAATCTGTTCAGATTTTACTTGCTATTGCTGCATATCATGATTATGAAATATGGCAGATGGATGTCAAAACTGCTTTCCTTAATGGGAATCTTCTTGAGGATGTGTACATGACACAGCCTGAAGGATTTGACATACCAGAAGAAGCCCAAAAGATATGTAAGTTAGAAAGATCAATCTATGGATTGAAGCAAGCTTTCAGAAGCTGGAATCTTCGTTTTGATGAAACAGTAAAACAATTTGGATTCATCAAGAACGAAGATGAGCCTTGTGTCTACAAGAATGTTAGTGGGAGCATGATCGTTTTCCTGGTATTATATGTAGATGACATATTACTCATTGGAAACGATGTCCCTACCCTACAACAAGTAAAGTCTTGGTTGGGGAAATGCTTTTCTATGAAGGACCTAGGTGAAGCAGCCTATATATTAGGAATTAGAATCTATAGAGATAGATCATAAAAACTGATTGGCCTAAGTCAGAGTACATACATAGACAAAGTGCTGAGACGCTTTAATATGCATGATTCCAAGAAAGGATTCATACCTATGAAACATGGCCTGTGTCTATCAAAAACACAATCCCCTTCAACTAAGGAAGAAAGGGATCGCATGAATAAGATTCCATATGCATATGCAATAGGATCTATCATGTATGCCATGTTATGTACTCGACCAAATGTCTCGTATGCTTTAAGTGCAACGAGTAGGTACCAATCTGATCCTGGTGATGCTCATTGGGTAGCTGTCAAATATATCCTTAACTATTTGAGAAGGTATAAGACCCCAATTTTGACCCTAAGATCCCTCATGGCATCATAACATTGCATTTGCATTGCCTCAAGGATCTTTAGCATCTTGGTTCCCTTTGCCTTTGGGTGGGACTCCTTGTGATTGGTTTGAGATCACCAAGCATGCTTGAATTATACATCATTGTTTCTCTTACTTTTGTTTACTAACCAAAAGCACAAAAATGTGTCACTAACATCTTTTGTTTGAAGCTTGAGTATCATCCAAGACACTTTGTGGGTTCTATTTAAATGATCAGTCAACACAAGGGAATGGCTTGAGATACTTCCAACAGGTTCAAATGGGGTCTATTCGTCAGTCAAAACGTTAATCTTGAAGGAGCAAAAGTTTGTTCATGAGCTGTCATGCTCGCTAGGCGAGCAGAATGGGTCGCTTAGCGAGTCCCAAGAAAAGCCACCAGAATCACCTACGCTCAGAGGAAAATCTTGAACTGTCATGCTCGTTAGGCGAAGCCCAAAAAAAAACGAAAAAAAAAACGAAATAAATAAATAAATAAACGAAAAATAAATAAATAAATAAAATATAACATAAATTTTTTGGACTTGGGCCTCTCTCATTTGAGCCCACAGGTCCACAAAAATCAGGTTATAAATTCAGAGTTTCAGTGAATCAAAAGGTGATTTTATTCCTATTACCCTGGCAGGGAAAAAGATAGTGAGAGAAGAGCTAACAGAGTTCAGAGCAACCTCAAGAGACTGAAGGGAACTCATCAGCAAAGAACCAATTCCCTCTCATATAAACCCTAAGAGTGCTTTGCAAACCCAACCGTGCCATTCAATTTCATCGGTCTCTCCAATCAGGTTTGCCCTTATCCCCATTACTTTATGCTTTTAATTTGAATGCTCTGAATGTATGAGGTATTATGGGTGAATTTGATACCCTTTTGATGCATGTGTTTGACAAGAGGTTTAGGCCTCCTACCCTTGGTTGCTTTTTGTGAGCTTTTTGTGAATTTTAATGGCATGATTCATGTGGTTACATTTTGATTTGGGGGCAACTCTTGATTACCCTATCTTGTTTCTCTAACCTGTTTGTTGAGTTTTGTTTTGTGAGGGCTCACATGACTCTTGTAGAGATGGCTTGCCTGGTGTTCCACTTTATTTGTGGGATACCACCTGGAGGTTTATTTCGATTACCTGTACTGACTCACTTTCTTTGATGGTGCTAGCTTGATAGATCTCTGGGTTTCTTATTTATCTAATTGCTATTACTTCGGATCTTTATCCGTACGGTAGATCTCTCGATCCCTTTACTTTTCCCGCATGTTACCGATTTCTTAGGTTTCGTATAGCCTCTCGTGGCATGTCATTTAAGGTAGCGCGGTTCCTTCATCTAGGAATGCCTTTTTGCATGAGCATCCCTAAACACCCCAAACTCATTGATTTTTCTTCTCCTAAGAACACGTTATCTCCTTCTACTACAGGCAAGTAAGTCTCCAAAGGTCGAGCATCCGGTAGATTGCGTAGTAACGTCGTTCACCCCAAAACACAACCCTTACCCCATAGGTGGTCAAACTACGTTTTTCTCTGATTTTCATCCCAGATGAGATACGTAGGCATAAGACGCGATGTATTAGCGTGCACACTCCTCTTTAACCCATAGGTGGTCGAACTACATTTTGCTCTGATTTTCATCCTAGATGAGATACGTAGGCATAAGACGCGATGTCTTAGCGAGCACACTCCTCTTTAACCCATAGGGGTAGCCGAGCTACGAAGACTCTGATTCTCAGATTCAGATGAGATACGTATGTAGTGGATGCGACGTCCGTGCGAGTCATTTTCTTTTGACCCTTCTTTTAGTAAGTAGTACATTAGATAAACATACACGCCTTTCTCATCCCTTCAATCATGTTTGCACAAATAAATTTTCAAAAAAAAAACAACAACCTTTGCAACAAATGTGAAAAGGGCTCCCTAGGAGTACCTAGGATGTTTTGGGTGCCTAACACCTTCCCATTGCATAACCAACCCCCTTACCCAGATCTCTGACATTTTTACTAGTTTTTGATTAGATAAAAACTTTTAGGTTTTTGTTCGCTTTCTAACCATTCCTTTGGATAAATAGAAGTGCGGTGGCGACTCGACTTGTATGGTTTACCTTGGATTTAGTAAATATCTCTAATGGTAACGAATACCCCGCTACAGAAGGACTAAGGACTCATTCTTGATATATGGAGGTCAGGAAGAGCTGGCTGTAATTGGATACACCGATGCTAGTTTCCAAACAGATAAGGATGGCTTTAGATCACAATCTGGTTATGTGTTTTCCTTAAACGGTGGCGCTGTGAGCAGGAAAAGTTCAAAGCAAGACACAATTGCTGATTCTACAACCGAGGCCGAGTATATTGTTGCCTCAAGTGCAGCAAAAGAAGCTGTTTGGATCAAAAAATTCATTAGTGAACTTGGCATAGTTCCTAGCATTGTGGATCTCATTGGTCTCTATTGTGATAACAATGGTGCCATCATACAAGCTAAGGAGCCTAGATCTCACCAATGATCCAAACACATACTTAGGCGTTATCACCTCATTCGAGAGATAATAGATAGAGGAGATGTGAAAATATGCAGAGTACCTACACTTGATAATATTGCTGACCCACTAACAAAGCCTCTTGCGCAGCAGAAGCGTGATGGCCATACTAGATCTATGGGCATTAGGGGTATGCCTGATTGGCTCTAGTGCTAGTGGGAGATTGTTGGTGTAAGCCCTAGAGGACAATACTTTTAGTACTTGTATCAAATTATTTATTAATAATAAAAGGCTTTTTCTTTATTATGTTTGTCTAATAAAGCCCTTAGAATAGATAGTCCATTTAATGTATCAAGTGTGACTTAATCATCAGATCACATTAAACATAAGGACACTATTCTTAAAGTATCCATAGTCGAGCCTTATTGTGAAGTGGGATAAAATTAAAGCATTAAGACTATTATGTATATAGACTGATGATCACATCTCATGGATCATGGATAAGGAGTTATGAAGTCTTAAACATAGGTATGAATATTAAGAGTAATATTATATTGGATTGACCCGCTATGAGAATACTCTATAGAATGTTATGCAAAGTGTCATAAGTTATTCTCATGGTGATAATGGTGTATACCACCCTTCGACCTAAAACCACTATGGACCCTAGATGTAGAGTCGAGTGCCTTATTGCTAATCAAACATTGTCCGTAACTGGATGACCATAAAGACAGTTGATGGGTACTCCACGAAGCATGCTAAGGGACATGAGTGACCTAGATGGAATTTTCCCATCCTGCGTAACAGGATAAATGTCTATGGGCCCAATATTAAACTGGACAAGGATGACACGGTTTATGCCTTGTGTTCAATATAGACATAAGGGCAAAAGGGTAATTGTACACATAAGTATTATCATAAAAGGATTTGTCAGATCACATGACATTTTCGTGTCTTGGGTAGCAGTGATGTGTTGCTAGATACCACTCACTATTTATTATGTTAAATACGTGATTTAATATAATTGCCAATGCCGCGAAAAACCTACAGGGTCATACACAAAAGGACGGATTGATGAGAGATAAAGTAACTAAGGAATACCGTAATGTACGATGCCCTTAAGTGAATTGTAGAACATCGTAAGGTGCGGTGTACTTAAGTAGAATACGAAATATGGTAAGGTACCACGCGCTTAAGTGATTTTGGCATATTATAAGATATGGGCCATATACACTTGTGTGGGCTTTTTAGCTTGCAACCCACACAAGTGGTTCTATAAATAGAACCCTTGTGTAGATGCATTTGTGCAATTGCAATTTCGTTTCACTCTCTCTCTCTCTCTCTCTCTCTCTCTCTCTCTCTCTCAAAGCCTTCATTCGTAGCAGCTAGCACTGAGATTGAAGGAATTCGTTCGTGTGGACTGAGTAGAGGCGTTGTCATTGTTCAACCTTCGTGATCGCTCCGTAAATCTGCATCAAAGGTTACAATCGCCACAAGAGGTAACGATTCTATCACTGATCATGCCCATTCGTAAGGATCATTAAAGGAGAAATTTTAAATTCCACTGCGTTTTGGATCGCTCTTCTCCTTCAGTAATAACCCATATTCCCTTAAATGCTCAATTAGTTGTCAGTTGAGAACAATTGGGTTCCTATGTACTCTATCTTTTGTCAGTTGGAATAATTAGAGCTCCTATATGCTCTAAATGTTGTTAGTTGGGATCAATAGAGTAACTCGTGAACTCTGAAGAGATTAATTATTAATAAAAGGGACAAACCATTATTAATAAGTACAAGAGGAGACATTTTGATAACAGTAATAATTGGTCAACTGGTACTGGAAGATAAAACATCAATTGAGATATTTTTACTACTACCTAATAGTATAATATATACTAAGTGTATATATATATATATATATATATATATATATATATATATATATATATATATATATATATATATATATATATATATATATATATATATATATATAAAAGATCGGAGAAAGAGAAGTTATCAGAAAGTGGGAGAATCATGGAAGCTCATCATCACCATTTTCAACTTATCATCTTCACCATCTCCATGTGTTAGAGGTGAGTTCTAGATAGAACCTTTGTGATTGATAAGTTAGGGTTTGTTGAATCATAGAGTAATTACTAAGGATTATGATAATATGATGAGAATCCTCTTGATCGTGAATGAGATGTTACTAAGTAATCCATGATTGTTGTGTTTACATGTTCGAATATGGTTATTGTTTTTATTATGAGTGGGTGTTCATGATCTTGAGAAAATTATGGAATGTTTACATGTTGTTGATGTTCCATATCATGTACTTGCTTGTAAGTTACAAAGGAGGAATTGGTGAAAAATAACAGGGACCAATCGATTGGTTCTCCCCTTCAATCGATAGGTCCTGGACTTTGAGAAATTGGAATTTATTCAATGACCAATCGATTTAATGATCGATTGGTCCTCCCATTCAATAGATTGGTTTAGTGAAATTTTGTGAGAATTATCCCATTCAATCAAATGGTTTAGTGAAATTTTTATGAGAATTATCCCATTCAATCGATTGTTTCTTTTGATCAATCAATTGACATGAATTAATTCCTTGATAAATTAAAATATGTAGCAATGGGGGTCAAACCCGGGACCTCCTTGGTATGGAACAAGCCTTACCACTAGGCTAAGCTCTTGTTGTTGAATATTTGTGCAAGGAACAAGTGTTAACCTATGTTCTCGATTAAGTTAGTTTGTTAGATTATTTGAGTGTTATAACTCCGTTTTGGACGCGGACGGATGCGTTGGAAAGATAATGTAAAAAAAACTTTATTATATCATGTTATAGTATATTATGTGCCTTACCAATGCTATGAATTATATTATGATGAATGTTAAACATTGTTGTTATGTTTGATTGTGAAATAACATGATTAAAAACCTTACAAAGATGAGTGAGTAAACCTAGGAGAATAACTTGATTAATAACTTAGAAAGATAATCTAGGTTGTGGAAATGGGTATACGGTGATGCTTGGGCGCAACGGTACTTAGGTGTGTATCAAGGACAAGTATTCACCTGATAAACGAATCAATATGCTTTGTATGGAACATGTGTGATTTTTATTTAATGAAAATGGATCATGTTATCATGCCATGAGAATTTATATGATATCATGAGATTTGTTTGATATTTTAGTGAGGAACTTTTGTTTCAAAAGTCCTATTTTGGTGAGGAGCGTTGCGATGAAAGTCCTATTGGTTATTGAGAATTAATCACGTATTTGGAACAAGTGTGATTGTGCACATACCACTTCAAGGGCTTAGGTAAAACGGTAAGTGGGGATGTGGTACCAATGATTCGTGCCTCAATTGGGTTTGAGCCCGAACCATGATGGACATGGGGGAAAGGTGGACACCTAAGTGGGTTAGAGTCCCATACGGTGAAAGATACCCTAAGTGGGTCAGAGTGCCATACAGTGAAAAATACCCTAAGTGGGTTAGAGTCTCATACGGGTGACGATCGCTTGAACTGGGGATTAAGCCTCATAGAGGACCCGATATACCGTGAAAGTCGAATCATGCGAGCATGCATAAATCGAGCTTGGCATAGACGTAGGTCCGCTCGGGGGTTGATGTTGCGTGAATCTGAATAGTGATTTATTGAGTTATGTGAACTATGGTGACATGTTTCCTTACATTGAGGTTACCCCTTAGTTACTCTAGTCCTATTTATAAGGTGTGAATGATGCACACGTAATTGGAGGTGAAAACTTGAGTTAGAATCGAGTAGGAACCCTGTAGAGCCGAGTGGACCCATAGGATAAGAGAACTCACTAAGATTATTATCTCATCCTATTATTGTTGTTATTTTTCAGGTAATCCTTGCAGGTTGAATTCAAGAGAAGTTATCTACTGATGTTTCAATGGATGCAGTTATTCTGATCTTCCGCTGTGGAGTTATGTACAATGAAGATATTGTACCTAGTTCTTAAATTTTTGTTTTTAGGCATTATTGTATATCATGTCACATTGATTTTTTAAGTTGGACATGTGTATATAGTGATGCCATTAGGCACTTATGTTGTGTCAGTACCAATTAATAACACTTGTATGATATTATTCTAGATATATATTATACGGGTTGTTATAGTTGGTTACTGAGCAGGTCGATTCTCGACCTAGCCTTGAAACATCATAAGTAAATCTATTCCTTCCTCATATGTGTGTTTAGCCAACATGATTCTTAATATCAATGTATGTAGTTGAAATTCTGGTACCAGATATGAGATGTCGAAGGTAATGTCACGACACTAATATCTGAAAAATATAAACAAGATAAAAGATAAAGAACAGTAATACAAGTGACACAAGCAATTGTTAACCCAGTTCTAGTGCAAACTCACCTACGTCTGGGGGCTACCAAGCCATGAAGGAAATCCACTAAACAAAATTAGTTCAAAGACTCTCAGTAAACAACTTCAAGTTACAGTCCTTTCACCTAATCTCTACCCGTGTGACTTCTATCTAAGAACTCCTAGATATGAGATCCTACTCACTCCCCCTCAATCACAGCACTGATGTAAAAACAAATATTATAATGAAAAGAAGACACTCTTCAAGAACACATACTTGATCTTGCTTAAAAGCTTCAATCAAGTAAACACACACTCATGCTTCAAAGCTTAGAGTGGACAAATTACAACTCAAAAGTCAATCCAATTCAATCATCTATGGATGAATGAATGACTCACAATACATACGACCACAGAAGACTAAAACCCTTATTCTCTCTCAATATTTCGTTCGTTATTTCTTATGTGTAAAACCAGGTTTTCCATGCCCTATTTATAGAATCGTTTGGCTGGGCTTGGACATCATAAAACCCTAAAACTATTTTCCATTCATATCTTCTCATGACAGCTGATTATATCTCGTTGGAAAATAAGTCAATCTGGTTGTAACTACTGATTGAATGGCGCGTTCAATCATCACATCAATCACACAAAGATTAGCATAAAAAACACAATCACACAATACATAACATTCCGACTGAATGTTCTGTATACAGATGTCATGACATCGGGTCTGACATCTCAGTAAAATCCTGCACATTCACATTTTAAACAGCCTGCAGGAACATGTTATCTCATATCAAGACAACACTTGTGACAACTTGTGAACACTCTAGGTTTTACCAAAATTGTTGCCAACACATAGAACCAACAAACTCCCCATTTGGCATGTTTTGGCTAAAACATACATCAGACCATTTGTTCACAAGAGAATAAACAAACACGTCATCTATTTTAGCAGCAAAAGTATTAAAACACACATTACTAGCTTATATAGCAACTAGTAAACACATCATAAACATACATGCACTTGTGCTCCTTCTCCCCCTCAGTCTGCTCAACACAGACATCACCTTCAACATTACTTGTAACATACACCTCCTCGTCTAACATCTCCTTCAACAACACCTGTACTAAACAGATTATCTCCAACATACATCATCTTCAATATCATATGTCATTTGTTTATAGCATAGCTACATATCATCTGTCATCTGTTTATAGCATAGCTACTTTAGCTACAGCTCCTTTAGCTACTTCTCCCCCTTTTTAGCCAAAAGAGACCAATGGGACAAAATAAATGTCTATTAGTCAAACAGAATGTCGCACAGAATGTCAAAGCATATTGTTAGGTGTTACAGATCCATAAACATACACAGCTTTACAAGCTGAGATAAAAATCCAGAAAAACAAAAAAGAACCCCAAAAATACATCAAGGCATCAAAACATCAAAACATGACTGCCAAAAGAACCACCATCAGAACATCTAGAACAACACACCATCAGAAAAGTGGGGGACAACTTCAACAAAACTAGTCAGAGGAGCTTGCGTCTTCATCAGCTTCAGAACCAGAACTGCCATTTGATTCATCTTGAGATTCAGACCTCTCACTAGAGGTTTGGGCTTCTGTTTCCTTGGCCTGTCCAACATTATCTCTATCAGCTTGCTCCAAGCTTTCAATCAAAACCTCCAAAGGTTCTTTCTTGGCTTTAGCTACCCTTATCCCAGTCTCCAATTCCTTACAAGTTTCCTTCAGTTCAACAATCAGACTACCTTTTGAGGCTGTCTTCTTCACAGCAGATGTCATGACAATGTCATTGACATGACTGCCTTCAAACAATTTGTAATGAACTGACAGAGGAGGTTTTCTTCTACTAGGAAGATCATTTGTGCTCAGAATTCCAAGTTGCTGGCTCAGGATGATCCCACAAATTATTTAGGAAAAAGCTATGGGCAGCTTCACTGCATTTGTAGAAGCATGTTTGAAAATTTGTTCAAACATGAATCTACCATAAAGAGGTGAAGGATGTTGGGACATCTTGTTGTTCTTGTGGAAAGTTTTCTGTTGCCCTAGAAGAGAAGGTTGATGAAGTTGAAGGAAGGTGGAAATGTTTGAGTAGAGGTTGCGTGTGAAAAGGCTATAGATGGAAGTTCCAATACTAGGTGATGATTTACCATAAACGGGGCACTTTCTTTTAAGTGGGCAAACAATATTTTTATTACCTTTTCCACTCCAAATTAATTGCTATAAATTCTCATAGATACAAATCCCTAATTTATGTCTTAGACATTCAAATTGATTAGCATCAAAAGCCTTTGTAAATATATCAGCTAACTGCATTTCAGTAGCAACATGCTCCAGGGCTATGATTTTCTCTTCCACTAGTTCTCTAATAAAATGATGACGAATATCAATATGTTTTATCCTGCTGTGCTGAATAGGATTCTTAGAAATATTTATAGCACTCAGGTTGTCACAGTACAATGTCATGACATCTTGCGTGACATTGTATTCAATCAGCATCTGTTTCATCCAAACCAGTTGAGAACAACTACTTCCAGCTGCTATGTATTCAGCTTAAGCAGTGGACAGAGACACACAATTTTGTTTCTTACTAAACCATGATATTAAGTTGTTCCCCAAGAAGAAGCATCCTCCTGATGTTCTTTACCTATCATCAGTACTTCCAGCCCAGTCAGCATCACAGTATCCAGTCAGCATAGATCCAGATCCATGAGTGTACAACATCCCATAGTCACTGGTGCCATTGACATATTTCAGTATATTTTTCACTTGGTTTATGTGACTGACTTTTAGTTCAGCTTGATATCTAGCATAAACACCTACAACAAAAGCAATGTCAGGTCTGCTTGCTGTGAGATATAGCAGACTTCCTATCATGCTTCTGTAGAGACTTTGATCTACACTAACACCATTTCATCTTTGGAGACTTTCAGATGTGTAGGAGCAGGGGTCCTTTTATGACTTGCATTCTCCATGCCAAACTTCTTAACAATGTTTTTGGCATATTTGCTTTGAGATAGAAAGATGGAATCTTCCATCTGCTTGACCTGTAGCCCAAGAAAATAGATCAACTCTCCAACAAGGCTCATTTCAAATTCAGACTGCATTTGTTTAACAAAATGTTCGACCATCTGATCTGACATCCCACCAAACACAATATCATCCACATATATTTGAGCCACCATGAGTTTTCCTCCTTCATTCTTAACAAATAAGGTCTTGTCAATGCCTCCCTTCCTGTATCCATTGTTAATGAGAAACATTGTGAGTCTATCATACCAAGCCCTAAGAGCTTGTTTCAAACCATAGAGAGCTTTCCTCAACTTATACACATGCTTTGGAAGATTTGGATATGTAAACCCTTTAGGTTGTTCAACATACACTTCCTCATTTAAGTAACCATTCAAGAAGGCACTTTTTACATCCATTTGGAACCGTTTAAACTTCAGAATACATGCCACTTCAAGCAATAGTCTAATGGACGCAAGGCGAGCTACAGAGGAAAATCTTTCATCAAAGTCAACTCCTTCAACTTGAGTGTATCCTTGTGCTACTAATCTTGCTTTATTTTTAGTAACCACCCCTTGTTCATCAGATTTATTCTTGTAAACCCACTTTGTTCCAATAATATTTATTCCTTCAGGTCTTGGAACCAGTTCGCATACTTCATTTCTCTTAAATTGGCCTAACTCTTCCTGCATGACATTGATCCGGAATTCATCAGTCAAGGCTTCCTTGACATTCCTAGGCTCAATCTTGGACACAAAACTGTTGGTGTAAGCCCTAGAGGCCAATACTTTTGGTACTTGTATCGAATTATTTATTAATAATAAAAGACTTTTTCTTTATTACGGTTGTTTAATAAAGTCCCTGGAATAGATAGTCCGTTTAATGTATCAAGTGTGACTTGATCATGAGAACACATTAAACATAAGGACACTATTCTTAAAGTATCCGTAGTCGAGCTTTATTGTGAAGTGGGATAACATTAAAGCATTAAGACTATTATGTTTGTAGACTGATGATCACATCTCATGGATCATGGATAAAGAGTTATCAAGTCTTAAACATAGGTATGAATATTAAGAGTAATATTTATACTGGATTGACCCGCTATGAGAATACTATATAGAAAGTTATGCAAAGTGTCATAAGTTATTCTCATGGTGATAATGGTGTATACCACTCTTCGACCTGAAACCACTATGGATCCTAGATGTAGAGTCGAGTGCTTTATTGCTGATCCAACATTGTCCGTAACTGGATAACCATAAAGACAGTTGATGGGTACTCCACAAAGAATGCTGAGGGACATGAGTGTCCTAGATGGAATTTGCCCATCCTGCGTAACAGGATAAATGTCTATGGGCCCAATATTGAACTGGATAAGGATGACACGATCTATACCTTGTGTTCAATATAGACATAAGGGCAAAGGGGTAATTATACACATAATCATTATCACAGGAGGTTTTGTCAGATCACATGACATTTTCGTGTCTTGGGTAGCAGTGATGTGTTGCTAGATACCGCTCACTGTTTATTATGTTACATACGTGATTTAATATAATTGCCAACGCCGCGAAAACCTATGGGGTCACACACAAAGGACGGATTGATGAGAGATAGAATAATTGAGGAATACCATAATGTATGGTGCCCTTAAGTAGAATACGAAATATGGTAAGGTACCACGAGCTTAAGTGATTTTGGCATATTGTAAGATATGGGCAATATACACTTGAGTGGGCTTTTTAGCTTGCAGCCCACACAAGTGGTTCTATAAATAGAGCTCTTGTGCAGAAGCATTGTATGGGAATACAACACAACTGAAGAGTTGGAATTTCGTATCTCTCTTTCTCTCACTCAAAGCCTTCATTCATAACAGCTAGCACTGCGATTGAAGGAATCCGTTCGTGTGGACTGAGTAGAGACGTTGTCATCGTTCAACGTTCGTGATCGCCACAAGAGGTAACGATTCTATCACTGATCATGCCCATTCGTAAGAATCACTAAATGGAGAAATGTTTAAATTCTGCTGCGCCTTGGATGGCAATTCTCCTTCAAAAACAACCATGTGAGATCACTTCCCTTGATCTAGTTATGACCCTTTTATTTGGGTCTCCTATAATGAGATCTTTAGGACGATCCTTCTGAATTCTGATAGAGGGTCCCTTATTAATTTTGTCAGCTTCAGATTCAGCTTGAGTGAGTTCACTCTCATTACTTTTGTCTGGGAAATCAGCTGGGGCATCATTTTGAGATGTCTCAACATCGTATGTGACATTAGTCTGTTGATCATCAACCACAACATTGATAGATTCCATCATTACTTTTGTTTTGGAATTAAAGACTCTAAATGCTCTGCTGTTTGTTGAGTAGCCCAGAAATATTCCTTCATTACTCTTGGGATCCATCTTCCTTCTTTGTTCACGATCAGTCAAGATATAACATTTGCTACCAAACACATGGAACTATTTGACAGTAGGTCTTCTTCCTTTCCAGACTTCATATAAAGTAGTAGGAGTCCCTTTCTTCAAGGTTACTTTGTTGTGAACATAGTAGGCTGTGTTCATAGCTTCAGCCTAGAAGTGGTAGGGTAATTTCTTAGCATGAATCATAGCTCTGGCAGATTCTTGGAGAGTTCTGTTTTTCCTTTCTACCACACCATTTTGCTAATGGATAATGGGAGATGAGAACTCATGACTAATTCCTTCAGATGCACAGAATCCAGCAAATTTGCTGTTCTCAAATTCTTTCCCATGATCACTTCTGACTCTTATAACCTGAATTTCTTTTTCTCTTTGAAGTCTTAGGAAAGGATCTTTGAATACCTCAAATACATCAGATTTTTCCCTTATAAAATTGACCCAGGTGTATCTGGAGAAGTTATCCACCACCACATACGCATACTTTTTCCCACCAAGACTTTCCACCTGCATAGGTCCCATCAAGTCCATGTGGAGAAGTTCCAGCACTCTGGAAGTGGTGTCATGTCTGAGCTTCTGACATGACATCTTTGTCTGTTTTCCAATCTGACACTCCCCACAAACTCTTCCTTCATCAATCTTTAAGTTTGGGATTCCTCTGACAACTTTAACAGATATAATCCTCTTCATTCCTTTAAGATGCAGATGGCCCAATTTTTGATGCCATATCTTTACTTCTTCTTCTTTGGCTAGACTACACATTGATGAATAACCAGTTTCTTGAGAATTCCACATATAGCAGATGTCCTTAGACCTGACTCCTTTCATGGTCACTTTGTTTTCTTTATTAGTAATCAGACATTCAGTTTTTGTGAAGTTTACATTTAGACCTTGGACACATGGTTGACTGATGCTGATTAGGTTTGCAGTCAGTCCTTTAACAAGTAGGACATTGTCAAGGTTAGGGACTCCAGGGCAGTTTAGCTTTCCAATCCCCTTGATTTCACCCTTTGCTCCATCACCAAAGGTTACATAGCTGGTGGCATGAGGATGAAGATCAATTAGCAGGTTTTTGCTTCCAGTCACGTGTCTGGAGCATCCACTGTCAAAATACCAGTCTTCTTTGGCTGGAACTCTGAAGGAAGTGTGAGCTATCAGGTTAGTAACACCAGTCCTAGGAACCCATTGTTTTCTGTTGACAGGGATGTGATGTTTGGGTCTAGGTTGATGATGAGAAGGACTAGGATAGCCATACAACTTATAGAAGGATGGTTTTATGTGGCCAAATTTTCCACAGTAATGACATCTCCATCTTTGGTGTTTTCCTTTATGTTGTCTTCCCTTATAATGTTGTGACACATGATGTGACATCTTTGGTTTGCTACCAGTGTGACTACACTCAGGTTTGGATTCATTGAACCCAAGGCCAGACTTGTCTCCTGCCATTTTTCCAGTCTGAAGAATTTTGTCTAAGGTGTCAGATCCATTGTTTAGCATTCTGACATACTTTGTCATCTCATCCAGTTTGGAGTTCAAGAACACTGCTTCAGTCTTCAACTTATAGATGGTTTCCAAGTGTTCTGTCTTCTCATTCTCCAGTTGTGTTATCACTTTCTTCTGACTTTCCACTTGTTGACACACTTCTTCACTTCTGTGACACAACTTTCTGTAGGTAGTGGCTAACTCATCAAAGGTTACTTCATCATCACTTGAGTCTTCATCAGAACCCCATCTTCCAGTCAAGGCAGTCAGAAGATTTGCAGACTCCTTCTGTTTCACTTTCATCAGACCAGGTAGCAGCAAGACTTTTCTTCTGTTTCTTGAGGTAGGTCCCACATTCAGCTCTAATGTGTCCATACCCATCACATTCATGGCAATGAACTTCTTTTCCTTCTTTGGACTTTTCATCAGATCTTGTTTTTCTTCCAGCATTATTGGACCTACTGATGTCAGATGAGATGTTCTTGACATTAGACTTAGACCTTACATCCATCTTTTTCAAAAGTTTGTTGAACTGTCTTCCCAGTAATGCTACATCATTTGCCAGATCTTCATCAGTATCTTGACCACTTTCTTCCGCTTTCTCTTCAGTGTTTGACATGAAGGCTATGCTTTTGACTTTCTTTTAAGATCCATCACACATTCCCAACTCAAATTTTTGGAGGGATCCAATTAGCTCATCCACTCTCATATTGCAAATGTCTTGAGACTCTTCTATGGCTGTCACTTTCATGGCAAATCTCTTAGGAAGTGACCTGATTATTTTCCTCACTAGTTTTTCATCTGACATCTTCTCACCCAGGGCTCCTGAGGCGTTAGAAATTTCAAGGATGTTCATATGAAAGTCATGAATATTCTGATCTTCTTTCATCCTCAAATTTTCAAACTTGGTAGTGAGAAGATGCAATCTAGACATCTTCACTCTAGAGGTGCCTTCATGAGTGGTTTTGAGAATATTCCAAGCATCTTTAGCCACCTCACAGTTGTTCACCAATATGAAAATGTTCTTATCAACCCCATTGAATATAGCATTCAATGCTTTAGAGTTTCCAAGGGCTAGATCCTCCTCCTCCTTGGTCCATTATTCCTCAGCCTTCTTATCAGTTGTAGCTTCTCCTTCCTTAGTAATATTTGGATGTTCCCAGCCTGTTAAAACAACCTTCCAAGCCTTATTATCCAAAGATTTCAGGAAGGCTACCATTCAAGGTTTCCAGTAGTCATAGTTGGATCCATCCAGAATAGGTGGTCTATGAACAGATCCTCCGTCTCTATCCATAGTACCAAAAAGTAACGTCTCTAGATCTCACCCAGAACCAGAGCGTGATGCCTGCTCTGATACCAATTGAAATTCTGGTATCAGATATGAGATGTCGAAGGTAATGTCACGACACTAATATCTGAACAATATAAACAGGATAAAAGATAAAGAACAGTAATACAAGTGACGCAAGCAATTGTTAACCCAGTTCGGTGCAAACTCACCTACGTCTGGGGGCTACCAAGCCAGGAAGGAAATCCACTAAACAGAATTAGTTCAAAGACTCTTAGTAAACAACTTCAAGTTACAGTCTTTTCACCTAATCTCTACCCGTGTGACTTCTATCTAAGAACTCCTAGATATGAGATCCTACTCATTCCCCCTCAATCACAGCAGTGATGTAAAAACAAATATTATAATGAAAAGAAGACACTCTTCAAGAACACATACTTGATCTTACTTAAAAGCTTCAATCAAGTAAACACACACTCATGCTTCAAAGCTTAGAATGGATAAATTACAACTCAAAAGTCAGTCCAATTCAATCATCTATGGATGAATGAATGGCTCACAATACACACGACCACAAAAGACTAAAACCCTTATTCTCTCTCAATATTTCGTTCGTTATTTCTTGTGTGTAAAACCAGGTTTTCCATGCCCTATTTATAGAATCGTTTGGCTGGACTTGGACATCATAAAACCCTAAAACTATTTTCCACTCATATCTTCTCATGACAACTGATTATATCTCGTTGGAAAATAAGTCAATCTGGTTGTAATTACTGATTGAATGAAGCGTTCAATCATCACATCAATCACACAGAGATTAGCATAAAAAATGCAATCACACAATACATAACATTCAGACTGAA
Source organism: Lathyrus oleraceus (assembly GCF_024323335.1). Taxonomy (NCBI): domain Eukaryota; kingdom Viridiplantae; phylum Streptophyta; class Magnoliopsida; order Fabales; family Fabaceae; genus Lathyrus; species Lathyrus oleraceus. The sequence goes on along the minus strand of NC_066583.1, from coordinate 366,734,800 downwards.
TATTCTGCACACAGATGTCATGACATCGGGTCTGACATCTCAGTAAAATCCTGCACATTCATATTTTAAACACCTTGCAGGAACATGTTATCTTATGTCAAGACAACACTTGTGACAACTTGTGAACACTCTAGGTTTTACCAAAATTGTTGCCAACACATAGAACCAACAGTAGTGTTGGGCCTGATCAATCTAATTCTATGTGCGTGGCAGGTAGGATCATGGTTGAGTGACCACGAGGAGTCCGAAGTGTTGGTGGAACTTGTGCTTTGAGGGTAGGATCAAGACAAGAGTTAGAAAGTAAGGAGAACCAGATGGCTCAGTTGAAGTTTCAATAAGAGATGTGATTCAGGTAATGTAGAATTGAAGGGTAGTTCATGGTTCAAGCAATCCTGTAGTGCTGATGCAGTCGGGAAGTTGAGGATTTCTATTGGATAAATTGTCAGAGCTTTGAGAAAGACGTGAATTTTCTAGTGAAATAATATTTATCCACTGATATGGAATAAGTATTGTATAATTCTATGTGGTGAAGGAGAAAGTATGGTTATGATGCTAACATGTCGCAAGGTCTGGAAGTGAAGTAATGTATCGATGTTTTAGCTCCTAAGGTCACCAAAACATTTTTGAAAGAACGTGTAGCGGTAAATTCATGACCATTAAGCTATGGATAAACTTAACGTCAATAAAACCAGAGTCGCCACCGCACTTTTATTGTTTCCAAAGGAAAAGGGAAGAGTACGAACAAAATCCAAAGATAAGAAGTTTTCAAATCAAAACTAATAAAATGCCAGAGATTACAGGTAAGGGGGTTGGTTACACAGAGGGAAGGTGTTACCACCCAAAGTATCATAGGTACTCCTAGGGAGCCCTTTTTCTATGTGTGTATGTGTTTTGGTATAAAAGATGTTTGTAATAAATAGAGTGTGGGGATGAGAAAAGAATTCATTAAATATATTTTTGTGTTTGACAAGACCTTCGGACTTGTGCCTACGTACCAACATAAAAATGAGGGATCAAAACCTCGTAGTTCGTGGTTACAATTTCAAAGTGAGTGAATTGCTTTTAACAAAAAATTAAATTTTAAAGAGGCACAAAGGGCATAAAAGATTTTGAATGAGTGTTAGTTCTTTTTGTCTTTTGAAATTTAAAGTCAATATGGTTAGATTCATTTACAATTTTGATTTAAGAAAAGAGTTTAAAAATGAAATGGCATAAGGACAAAGTTTCTAATTTGTAATAAAGTATAAGTTTAGAAATCAGAAGCAAATAAGGTTTTTGAAAAGTGGGAGAGATTTGAAATTTAAGAGGATGGGAGAAGATGAAGAGGCTTTTCTAAGCATAAAATTTAAAAGTTAAGAGTTGAAAAGATCTGACCAATGGGATGCAACACAATAGACAAGAATGTCATATAGAAACCCATTTTTTTCTTTGGACTTTAGAATCAAGCAATATCAATAAACAAGTAGCAAGATAAAGAGTAAGGCATCAAATAAAGATAGTCACATCCAAGCAAGCAACTTCACAGTCTTCTTCTTAATCTTCCAATGTATCAAATGAACTACTCCTTAATTGGCTCAGAATAAGGTATTATGCACAGGTTCAAAGTAACATTTGCATCAAGACCATGTAGCAGATAAATTCATGTGGATCCCCATAATTGCATAGATGGAAGCTCAACATACAATAACTTGGTTTCAGAAAAGTTGGCATTGGCCAAGTCCTTTTGCATAGGGAATGTTGCCTAATTCTAAGTCCAAAGCTCAGATCAAATCCAACAGACCACATAAACATTTTTTAGGGGTTTTTCTATTTACTAAGTATTTTAAGGTCCTAAGACCACAAACACAAACAAGATACACAAACAAATATATACAACCACAATATGTGGCTCAAATGAGCAAAGTAAAAAAAAGGCATAAACATAAACAAATTAATGATATGTAAATGACAAATGAAATGGTAAATGGCTTGAATTTAAATTATATAAAGTAAATGAATTTAAAATAAAATCAATATTAATATAAGTTAGTCAAATGTTAGTTGATTAGATGTTAGTGATATTTTGCTTTTCAATTGATTAAGTCATTCTTTGGAGAACACTCAACCCTCTATTCACAAGCATGGATCCTTGAACCAAGACATCTTCCAAAGGAAGGAAAAAAGCCCAAGTTTCCATACAATACCATGAAAGGGGGGAGACTTACAATCTCACTTACTAGAATGCTATGCCTTTGGATCAAAATTTAGTGCTATGTTAAGAAATCGTAATTGGACTTATGTAGACGTCACAAATATGTGAGGCCGGGAAATATTTTTTTTGGTGTTAATGCATGTTAGAGATATGGTATAATGAATCATACTCCTAAAACATACCACACACAAAAATAAAATGATCAAAGGATGGACCTAATCTCAATCATACTTGTATTGATTCATCTAACACAAAGTTATTGATGAACCAATTAGCCTTAGGATATTGAGACATCATTGATCAATGAAAGCGATGGAATAGAATGGGATTTAAGATGAAAAGGGAGGGGAAATGAGAGAAACACAAATGGGTCATGAGAGGAATTTTATCAAATTAAAATCAATCATTCATCTTGGGAAATGAAATATACATTTCATCAATCCCCTAAATCCAATGATTTTAATCCAACAAAAGTCAAATCAACCTTGACCAAGGCCCAAACACATAGTCAAACTTCACAAGTCAATAAAAATGGCTCAACATAATTTCTTCACAATTAATCAATTAAAAATCAAATTAAAATGCATTTAAATTAAATTATGTTTGATTAAAAACCTAAAACCTCTTCAAAACACCAAATAAATGGTCAAGAGATTTATCCTAGGTCAAACAAGGTCAAAGGACCTTAGACAAAAAATTTAATTATTTTTGAAAAGTCATAAGTATTTTTAAATAATTAAAAATATGCACAAAAACAATTAAATCATGAAAAATATCAAAATTTATCCTAAAAATAAATTTAATTCAGAAAATGAAAGAGGAAAATATTTGATTTTTTTTGGTTAAAGTCCCATATTTTTTGGATTAAAAATGAAATTAATATGAATTAATAAAAAATAAGGGATTAAATGAATTGAGGAAAATCACTTGTTCAATGGTATTGGCCCAAAATGACCTATAATGTTTCCTCTTGGAATATGCATTTGCAAGTTGAATATGAAATTCCTACAAACATAAAAGTTGAAGTAGACATCTTGAATTTTACTATGGAATTTTAATGGCCTTCATCTCATAAAAATTGAGCAAGTTATGGTCTTGGGAAGTTGACCTCCAAACTAGGGTTCAGACAAAATGACCTATAATCTTTCATCATAAAAAATGACTTTCCAAGAAAAACTAGCTCTTGACTTAAACATGAAAGTTGTTTGAAATGTCATTTTGAGTAACATTTCTCTTGGGATCATTTTCATATGACACAAATTATAGGAGATAGGGTCTAGGGAACCCCAGTTTTGACTAGTTGACTTTCTCTGGTCAACCACCATGAACCATATTGCTAACTTGACATTCTCTTGATTTTTGGGAATCATGGAGGAAAACATATGCATAAGATGATTAAACATGAAGTATCCCTTGAAATATTTGATCAATTGTTGAAGAAACTTGTTGAAGAAGTCACGCAAGATACCCAGATGAATTAGGGTTTCCAAGGCAAACAAACTCCAAACTCTTAATGATTTCTTGATCAAAATAACATGTGAAGATCATGTGGATCTATATATGATACTTATAGTCAGTGTGAACCATTTCTTGATTGCACTCCTTGCATTAAGGGTCTTAAACCCTAGATATGAGCTTGATAAAGCATGGGTGAGCATACACACTACCTACAAAAGCAACAAACTATACATTGACACATTTTTGGTATTTTGGTTAGTAGACAAAGAAAAAAATGAAGTATGATACAATCAAATATGGTTGGTGATCTCTCCCAATGCAAACCTAATGGATGAGGGGCAAGGAGGATGCCAAGGTGTGATCCCAATGCCAATGCATATGATGAGATATCATGAGGGATCTTAGGGTCAAAATTGGGGTCTTACAGCTGCCCCTATTTAAGGACGTTCTAGCTGAGGAGATGAAGGTTAAAATCTTCGTATTGACTCAGCAAAATGGACTTAAATAACAACAGTAGAAACAAATTTTGGTCCCTAAGAGACCTCATGATGCATATGATATGAAATGTTAAAAATAATCTCTATGGGGAAAATATTGTCACAAAGGAAAAGAATCCGGAGAGGCTAACAGTCCGCAGGAGCTTAATGCATTCCATAAGGAAAACTCACTAGGGAGACAAAGACTCTAGGGGATAAAAAGTTGTGCGTAGGCCAGGCTACGACTTAAAACTGCTGGAGACACGAGAGGAATTCCATGAAAATAAATCAATGGAAAGACTCAGCCAGGGATAAAGGGGAAACGGGTAAATCAGGACAAAACTGAAATACTCAAACCAAACAGGAAATGGCGATTTCACTGAGGAAATACGCACTCAAACTCAACTGGGGAAGAAATGAACTTCAACACAGGAGTAAAAGAAGTATATTATCCATCATCGGTTACTGGGTAAGGAGATAAAATAATCTGACAAAGAGGACATACGTTACCGGTTAGGGTAAACATATCAAGGATGACTCGCTGAAGAATACAAGAGGTGTATTCATTACCGGTTACTGGATAAGAACAACCTGCTAAGGAAAAGCCAAATAGGATTTACAACTACCGGTTACTGGGCAGAAGACCAAAGAGAGAGAATATTCGTCACTGGTTAAAGTGAACATATCAAGGATAAACTCAAAGGGAATAATATATGTCATCGGTTTAGATAAACATATCAAGGATAGACTGCCGGGGAGAAGTAGGAATTACATCTATCAGTTACTGGATAGAACACCAAAAAGAGAATATCTGTCACCAGTCAAGATGAACATATCAAGGATAAACTCAGAGGGGATAAATAGGAATTATATCTATTCGTTACTGGATAGAATACCAAAAAAGAGAATACCCATCACCGGTCAAGATAAGCATATCAAGGATAGACTCAACAAAAGGGGGAAGCAGGATTTTATAACTATCGGTTACTGGGCAGAAGACCGCAAAGAGGAGGAAATCAGTCACCAATTAAGCTGAACATATCAAGGATTAACCCTATAGGGAGTGGAAAATAGGGATTACAAATACCTTTTTACTGGGTAGAAAACCACAAAGAGAATATCCGTCATCGGTTAGGATGAACATATCAAGGATAAACTCAAAAGGAAAGAATATTCGTCCTTGGTTAAGATGAACATATCAAGGATAGACTACCCGAGGAAACGTAAAACGAATATGCTGAAAAAAACAAGAGGAAATAGATTACTTCTACCGGGTATTGGGTAAGAGTAAGATACTCGCAAACGAGAAGACTATTACCAGTTACTGGGTAATATACTCTCACGGGACCAAAAGCATCTATCTAGGTAAGAGCTAGAAAGAAACGGTCAATCAAAGACTCAACTCGGTGAGGATATAACTCAATGGGAGTGGTTCTATCCAGATAATCGACTGGGGAGGAAGCTAAAATAATAATCATCCATGAGGAAACAACTCAGTGGGGAATGAGAAAGGCTAAATTCTTTCTGCTTAAGGGGATGATACTCTACAATTGAGGAAGGACAGACACACCAAATTTGCATGGGGGAAAGGATACCACCATAGCAGAGGATCAAAGTGCAATGAAATCTATGAATGTATATGTATATGATGGTTATGTTGACAAAGTGCAATGAAATCTATGAATGTATATATATGCATATGTATATGATGATTATGCTGACAAAGCAATCACAAAGGATACAAATGTCACTGATATGAGTCATTGCTACAACACTGGGCTAATCTCGACAGGATGAAGGCATTAGCTGGAGAAAAGAGTTGGGGATGGATATAAACCATCCATCTCAGAGGTTCGACCCTGGATGAGGAAAGGGAACAAATCTACTGAGGATTTGAATCATCAACTCTGCGGGGAATTTTAGGTCAACACCATATCAAATGGGAGACAACCTCGCAGGGGATACTACCAAAAATGCTCAAGAATCAGTGCTGAAGGGGGATTAGGAGTGAAATCCGCTGGCGAAATGAGGGGAAATGAAATCTTGCACTGGAACTATGAAAACTGCTGAGAATAAATTCTTACAAATCGGCTAGGGAAACGATCTCAAACTCAGCTGGGGAAACAAACTCGCTGAACCGACTGCTTGGGGAAGACCAACAATGCTTCGCATTTTGGGACCCACCTGTTCTCAGACTGTTGTTGATATTCCTTACTGAAATTGATTGATTAAAAATAATTTCTTTTATTTTAAGAAAAATGATTTTGATTTTAAATTCAATTTCAAAATGATCATCATAAAATTTAAATCTATTTGGCTGAAAGATAAATAAGAGTAGAAACAATTGGATAAAAAGCTCAACTTTATTTAATAGAATGGTAGTCTGTAAATGACAAGACTCCATAGATCTTTACAAAAGTTGAAAAATGGTAATTTACATGGAAAAGGGCTACATTTAATACAATGATCACTAAATATTCTACCAACTTCAATCTCCATTGTGCTCTTGGCTTCGGTTGAGAGTGACAAATCAGAACCAAATGACGTTCTCAAGAATGTCTTCAAGACTGAAGATCAGCCGAATGCAGTTACTTTCCATAATCCCTAATTTTTGCATAAATTGCCCCGATGTGGGGTACTCAATTTATTGGGATAAATTGCCTATTTTGTGTCTCTAACTTTTGCCTGGATCGCCCTTTCGGGTTTTCAATCCACCGAGACGCTCATTTTTGCCTAAGCCGCCCTTTCAGATTTTCAACTTAGCGAGCCGTTCTTTTCTTTATTTTTTAGGAGAAATATTTCTTGACTGCATCGACATTCACAGGACGAGTGAACTCTTCACTATCCATAGTTGTAAGATTCAAAGCACCGCCTGAAAAGGCTCTCTTTACAACATATTGGCCTTCATAATTATGAGCCCATTTGCCCCTAGAATCTGGTTTGAAAGATAGAATCTTCTTGAGCACAAGGTCACCTTCTCGAAACACACGAGGCCTGACCTTCTTATCAAAATCTTTTTTCATTCTCTGCTGATATAAATGACTATGACACATGGCAGTCAATCTCTTCTCTTCAATCAAATTCAGCTGGTCATACCTGGTCTGACACCATTCAGCTTCAGTCAACTTGGCTTCCATCAAAACACGCAATGATGGGATCTCAACCTCTACTGGGAGCACAACTTCCATACCATAAACAAGTGAGAAATGGGTTGCCCCTGTTGAAGTGCGGATGGATGTACAGTACCCGTGCAAAGCAAATGGGAGCATCTCATGCCAATCCTTGTACATCACAACCATTTTCTGAATGATCTTCTTGATGTTCTTATTTCCAGCTTCAACAGCCCCATTCATCTTGGGTATGTAGGGAGAAGAATTATGATGTGCAATCTTTAAGTCTTTGCAAATAGATTCCACCATATTATTATTCAAGTTAGATCCATTATCAGTAATGATCTTACTTGACACATCATACCGACATATAATCTGATTCTTGATAAACCTCACAACAACTTGCTTAGTTATATTTGCATACGATGCCGCTTCAACCTACTTTGTGAAGTAGGCAATAGCCACCAGAATGAAACGATGTCCTTTCGAAGCTTTGGGCTTAATCATACCAATCATATCAATTCCCCACATGGAGAAGGGCCTTGGAAAGGAAATGATGTTTAACAGTGTCAGGGGAGCATGAATCTTATCTGCATAAATTTGGCACTTATGGCATTTCTTCACAAACTTACAACAGTCAGATTCCATTGTCAGCCAATGGTAACCTGCTCTTAACATCTTCTTAGCCATAGTATGTCCATTGGAATGAGTACCAAAGGAACCTTCATGGACTTGAGTCATCAATAAGTCTGCTTTGTGTCTATCTACGCACCTGAGCAGAACCATATCGAAGTTTCTCTTGTAAAGCACATCACCATTCAGGTAGAAGTTGTCGGCTAATCTCCTCAAAGTCTTCTTATCTTTCAAAGATGCCGCAGACGGGTAAATCTGACTTTAGAGAAGACACTTGATATCAAAATACCACTACTTTTCATCTCTGACCTTTTCAATAGCAAACACATGAGCTGTCATATCAAGATGCATCACAGTAAGATTGGGAACTTCATTCCAAAACTTCACCATAATCATTGAAGCCAACGTTGCAAGAGCATCTGCCATCCGGTTTTCATCTCGAGAGATATGATGAAATTCAACCTTTGTAAAGAAAGTTGAAATCCTCCTCGCATAATCTCTATATGGTATCAGACCGGGTTGATTTGTCTCCCATTCACCTTTGATCTGATTCACAACCAAAGTTGAATCTCCATAAACGTCCAAATACTCGATTCTGAGATCAATGGCCTCTTCAATCCCCATAATGCAAGCTTCATACCTAGTGATATTATTTGTACACTTGAAAGTCAATCTAGCTGTAAACAGAAAATGTGTACCTTGAGGAGTAATAATTACTGCCATAATGCCATTACAATACTGATTAACAGCTCCATCAAATACCATGCCCCAATGGGAACCAGGTTCTGGCCCTTCTTCAAGAAACAATTCATCACAATATTTCATTTTCAACTACAATATCTCTTCATCGGGAAAATCACACTGCACTGACTGATAGTCTTCAATCGGTTGGTGAGCCAAATGGTCAGCCAAGACACTACCTTTAATTGCTTTTTGAGATCAGTATTCAATATCATACTCGGATAACAACATATGCCAACGGACAATCCTCCCAGTTAAAATAGGCTTCTCAAAAATGTACTTGATTGGATCCATTTTGGATATCAACCAAGTAGTATGATTCAACATATACTGGCGCAGACGCTTAGCAGCCCAAGCCAATGCGAAATAATTCTTTTCTAGCATAGAATACCGAGTCTAACAGTCGATGAACTTCTTACTGAGGTAGTAAATAGCATATTCTCTCTTTCCAGACTCGTCTTGCTGACCAAGAACACAACCCATACTTTCATCGAGCACAGTCAAATACATGATCAAGGGTCTTCCTTCAACAGGTAGAGACAGAATCAGAGGCTCAAGCAGATATTCTTTGATACTATCGAAAGCTTTCTTTGGCCCAATCAGATATTCTTTGATACTATCGAAATCTTTCTTTGGCCCAATCACAAGACTGATCTTTCCGAAGAAGCATGAATATAGGCGCACACGTGGCAGTCATATGCGATATGAATCTTGAGATATAATTCAAGCGGCCGATAAAACCTCTGACTTGCTTCTCTATTTTGGGTGCAGGCATCTCTTGTATGTCTTTGACCTTGGCGGGATCAACTTCAATGCCTTTCTCATTGATGATAAAGCCCAACAACTTACCAGAACGAACACCAAATGTACACTTATTGGGATTCAAGCGGAGTTTATACTTCCTCAAACGCTGGAATAACTTCAACAAATGCTCGACATGTTCTTCTTCATCACTGGATTTAGCAATCATATCATCAACATAGACTTCGATCTCTTTATGCATCATATCATGAAAAAGAGTGGTCATAGCTCTCTGGTATGTTGCACCAACATTCTTTAAATCGAAATGCATCACTCTATAACAGAATGTTCCCCAAGGTGTAATGAATGTGGTCTTCTCCATATCTTCGGGTGCCATTTTGATCTGATTATAACCGGAAAATCTGTCCATAAATGAAAAGACTTTGAATTTAGCTGTATTGTCTACCAACATATCAATGTGTGGCAGAGGGAAATCATCTTTCGGACTAGCTTTATTCAAATCTCTATAATCGACGCACATACAGACTTTTCCATCCTTCTTTAGAACAGGCACAATATTGGCCACCCACTGCGGATACTCAGCGGTAACAAGGAAACCGACATCGATCTTCTTTTTCACTTCTTCTTTGATCTTCACTTCCATATCAGGATGAGTCCTCCTCAACTTTTGCTTGACTGGCGGGCATTCTGGCTTTAACGGAAATCTATGCTCCACAATCTCATAATCCAAACCAGTCATGTCTTAATAGGACCAAGCAAACACATCTGAATACTCTCAGAGAAGATCAATTAACTTCTTCTTAGCCTCTAGATACAATTGAGACCCAATCTTGACTTCCTTCACATCATCTTTAGAACCCAAGTTGACTAGCTCAATCTGCTCTTCAAATGGATGAATGGCTTTTTCCCCATGCTCAAGTAGACGAGATAATTCATCAGATACTTCTTCATCAATCTCTTCCTCAACCTTAAACATAGGGAAATCAAAGTTTCGAGAAGAAGTAGGATCATTGTACTCAATGGGTTTAGAAACCAACCTGCATAACGATTTGATATTTTGATTTTAGAGAAATGAATTATGACCAAATATTATGTAGATGGACAATTATTTATTTATGTTTTTTGTGATTACCAATATCAGAAGAGCAAAATGTAAAAATAAAACATCATAGATGTGGATGAATAGAATTTCATTTTATTGATGATAACTTGAAAAATACCCAACAATGTTCACTTCTCCCTTACGCATAGGAGAAATATTTTTTCTAAAATATTGGAAAAGCAAATTACTTAGAATGATGGACAGTAACAGGAACATCTACAGCAACCTAATTGTTGCAAATATTGCCATGCGTCACAAAGTTGGCGCAGTCTTCAGCTTCATCTCCCTCGATCACAACAGTTGAGTGTTGTTCATTACCATGGATGAACCCTCCGTTACGGAAACTCGGTTGCACTTCTTCAGCTTTGGCATTAGAAGGCCCTTGATGGAATCCCAATCCGACTCTATTCTTATTCTCGGGGACCTCTACCATACGGCCCCACCGATCTGTACTACCATCTTCAATAATTTTATGCGCGTCTTTGAAAGAATACATGGGTTTCCCAATTTTCTTTACTTCAGCAATATATAGAGCTTGGAACTGAGTTCCTACCTCTTCCTCAGCTTCCACATATGAGAAGGACGAAAGATGGCTCACCAAAAGCGCCTTCTCTCCACCAACAATGACAAGCTTGCCATTCTTCACAAATTTCAATTTCTGTTGCAGAATAGATGTTACATCTCCAGCCTCATGAATCCATGGCCTTCCCAATAAATAGCTATAGGCCGGGTGAATATCCATTACTTAAAAAGTAATTTGAAAATCACTCAGACCTATCTTCACTGGAAGGTCCACTTCTCCTATAACAGTCTTGCGAGAACCATCAAATGTTTTGACGATCATGCCACTGTATCTCATCGGGGCGCCTTGGTAGGATAATCTGGACAAAGTTGATTTTGGAAGTACATTCAGGGAAGAACCAGTATCAACTAGGACGTTTGACAATGCATCCTCCTTGCAATTCATTGATACATGTAGTGCCAGATTCTGATTTCTGCCTTCCTCGGGAAGTTCTTCATCACAAAAACTCAGATTGTTACAAGAAGTCATGTTAGCCACAATGTGGTCAAACTGATCCACAATAACGTCGTGCTCAATGTAGGATTGCTCCAACACTCTTTGCAATGCTTCTCTGTGTGCTTCAGAATTCATTAGTAGAGACAACACTAAAATCTTCGAAGGAGTTTGGAGCAGCTGCTCCATAACATTAAATTCACTTTTCTTGATTAATCGTAGTACCTCATCATCATCATTAGGCTTCAATCTGCTGGATTCACCAGATTGACAAATTAGAGCACTAACTGGGTTTACTGCAGGTACATCAACCTTCTTACCAACTGAAACTTCTTCAATCACTTATTTCAGGAAAACGGGATCGAAAACACGACCTCTACGGGTCACCTTTGCGATATCTGCAATATTCACAACATAATTGGTCATGGGCAACGGAACCTCTTGACCATTCTCCACCATCGTGGCATTATAACGATACGGAACAACTCTATCAGATGCATACGGGACGGGGCCCTTTAAAAGTATCACTAACGGCGATACCGATATGTTGACGTTATTGTTGCTGCTACTATCAAACTGAATTACTACTCGCTTAGGGGTCTTCAACACTGGAACAATCACATCACATATATCTCTAGACTGTTGAATCTGGATTACATTCTCATCCATCAACTTCTAGATATCTATCTTGACAATCAAACACCCACGAGAGTTTACACTACAAATTGCACAACCATCATGGTCGTGCTCACAATCACTAATGGTACACAGGGTCATATGCATCTCCACCAAGGACCGACGAATACGTCGCACATCGAAGACTCGGAAATTTCCTAGACAACCATCTACCATATTGATAGAGGAATTACCATGAGAGGGCAATAAATTGGCTTTCACATTCGGCGCACGGTCCTCAAAGGACACCATCCCACTCTTCACTAGTTTCTGGACCTGATACTTCAATGGGTAACAGTTCTCGATATCATGGTCGGGAGCTCCTTGATGAAAGGCACAGCGGAGTTTGGGCTTATACCACCATGGAAGTGGTTCTGGAATTTGAGGCGGATTTCTTTGCTGGAGTAGATTCTTGAGGACCAAAGATGGGTAGAGTTCGGCGTATGACATAGGAATAGGGTCAAAAGAGACATTCTTCCTCTCGAAACTTTGTTGTTGTTGATTATTGTTGGTATTGTAGTTATTGGTTCTTTGTTGCGGCTGTAGTTGACGTTGTTGTTGAACTGGCCTTGGTTGATTGTTTGAATTGTTTAAAAATACTGGAATAACTGATGAAACGTGATGATGATGCTGACGTGGTTGCGGATTTCTTTTGACACGAGGTCTCCTCTGCCTCCCTATTGATACTGCATTGGTTTCCCCTTCCTTGTTTCTGGTGAAACTGCTTCCATATTTCTTGCTTGATGACACCTCTTTTTTAGACAAACGTCCTTCTAGAACTCCTTCCTCTAACCTCATCCCCATGTTTATCATCTCGGGAAAGTCATTGGGGGCACTGGAAATCATTCGTTCCTAAAAATAAAACGAACTCAGGGTCTTAAGGAAAATCTTGGTCATCTCCTTCTCTTCCAACGGAGGATTAATCTGAGCAGCAGGCTCTCTCCACCTCTGGGCGTACTCTTTGAATGTCTCTTTGTCCTTCTAAGACATAGACCTCAGCTTGTCTCTATCAGACACTATGTCCATATTATACTTATACTACTTCATAATGGCTTCACCTAAATCATTAAACGTGTGAATACTTGCACTGTCTAGCCCCATGTACCATCTCAAAGCGGCACCAGTCAGTCTGTCTTGGAAGTAGTGAATTAATAACTGATCATTATCAGTTTGAGTTGATATTTTCCTAGCATACATAACAAGGTGGCTAAGCGGACAAGTATTTCCCTTATACTTTTCAAAGTCGGGTACTTTGAACTTCATCGGGATCTTAACGTTTGGCACTAAGCAAAGTTCAGCATCACTTTTACCAAACAAATCTTTCCCTCTCAATGTTTTCAACTCCTTGCGTAGCTCAAGGAATTGATCCTTCATCTCATCCATCTTCTCATAAATATCAGGGCCCTCAGACGACTCATAATGGTAGATGGTGTCCTCAACACGAGGCAAGGTATGAACAACTAGAGGCGGCACATACATGACCGGACTAGATGCCGGCATACAAGCAAATATGGGTGCAAACCCTTCAGGTACAAAGTTCGGTGGCATTCCCCACAGGAATTCAGCAGGCATAGTTGGACCGGACTGAGTAGCAGCAATAGGGACAGTTGAGGTAGCAACCTCTGAGATAACTGTCCTCTGAGGAGGAGGAGTTACAGGAGTTGGAGAAGACTGATTCTAAGCAACTAGAACAGGCTCCATCATAGCAGTTAGACGAGCAATCTCATCCTTTAGTTCTCGATTATCTTTCTCTAAGTGCTCCATGATTCTTGGTCGATTGGCACGAGTGTTGTATCAGTGAGTCAGCTTGGCTGAAGCACAGAAGAATAATCGATAAGACATCTGGTGGAAAAAAACCTGTTATGCAAATGACGCATGAAATGCAATGTTTTGTTTATTTTCATTTTCAAGGAACATACTGTTTTATTTGCAAATATATAATAACAATAGTAACAATTTTATTGACCATAAAATCTCTTTTATTCATATAATTTAGAAGGATTACACTGAGTACAATTTCAGAAACCAAAATACAAATACAAGAGAAAAGGAAACTAATCATCCTAAGGATCCCCTAACAACAGTGTCAGACGATCTAGCTGCAGCCGTGTACTTCCTCAGATGTGTCGAATCTCGGTCTCAAAAGATGTCTTTATCTGAGCCTTCTCAAGGACAAGCTGATCAACAATCTTCTTCCAAGCCCCGGAAGGCTGAGGCATACTAGAGGAAGATGGACCCTCTGGTTCTCTCTGTCTCTTCACTGCTCGGTCTTCAAGAAGTTCAATAAGTGCATCTTTGTCCTTCTACTCAAGTCATAACTCCTCATACTTTCGGCTCAAAGCATGGAACCGCTTTTTCCACATATCCTTCTCTTGCTTCATCTTGGTGAGTGCGCCTTCCAACTCCTCTACATCCTGGTTAGGGAGAGTTAATGGCTCAACCACAACCATAGACATATGTCTCTCACAAGCATATGACATTTTCAACTCCAAATCTCTCTTCTTCACCCAAGTAGTGTAAGCTTCCAAAGCTACACAGTTGCACGGACTGTAGCGGTAAATTCATGATCATCAAGCTATGGGTAAGCTAGACATCAAATAACAAGAGTCGCCACCACGCTTTTATTGTTTCCAAGGGAAAAGGGAAAAGTACAAACAAAACCCAAAAGTAAGAAGTTTTCAAATCAAAACTAATAAAATGTCAGAGATTACAGGTAAGGGAGTTGGTTACAGAGAGGGAAGGTGTTAGCACCCAAAGTGTCCTAGGTACTCCTAGGGAGCCCTTTTTTGTGTGCATATGTGTTTTGTAATGATGTTTATAAACAAATAGAATGAGGGGATGATAAAATAATTCATTACTTATATTTTTGTGTTTGACAAGCCCTTAGGACTCGTGCCTACGTACCAACATAAAAATGAGGGATCAAAACCTCGTAGTTTGTGATACAAATTTCAAAGTGAGTGAATTGTTTTTAACAAAAATTAAGTTTGAAACGCACAAAGGCTCAAAGATGGTTTGAATGAGTTAGTTCTTCTTTGGCTTTTTGATTTAAGAAAATAAGTTTGAAAATTCAATGGCGTAAGGCCAAAGTTTCTATATTTTGCAAATTGGTCAAAGTTTGGAACAAAATAAGTTCAATCAAAGAAGTTTCAAATGATCATGTTGCAAATAAGCTCAAAGGGATCTTGAATGATGTATCAGATGAAGTTTCAAATTGCAAGCACTTGGTTTCAAAAAAGTTGGCATTGGCCAAGTCCTCTAGCATAGGAATGTTGTCTAAATTCTAAGTCCATTTGTCCAAGATCAAGTCAACATTTAACACAAAAGTTTTTTAGGATTTTTGTTGTTATTATGTACATTAATGGTCAAAGACCACACAAACAAACAAAGTATACACAAAATGGAATATATCACACATTATGGTCCAAGTGGACAAAGTGAAAATTGCATTATCATAAACAATTATAATGGTATGAATAATGGCAAATGAATAAAGACTAAAATTTAAATGAAATTAAAGTAAATGGCTTGAAATTAAAAGTTAATTGTTAATGAGTTAGAAGTTAGTATTGTTTTGCTTTTGTTGTTCATTTTTAAGTCATTCTTTGGAGAACACTCAACCCACTTATCACAAGCATGAATCCTTGAGCCAAGACATCTTCCAAGGGAAGGAAAAAAGGCCAAGTTTCCACACAATACCATGAAAGAGGGGAGACTTACAATCTCACTAACTAGAATGCTATGCCTTTTGTGTCACAAATTTAGCACTACGTTAAGCAATCGTAATTGGACTTATGTAGAAGTCACAACTATTTGAGGTCGGGCAATAGAATTTTGGTGTTAATGCATGTTAGAGACATAATATAATGGACTATGCTCATGAAACATACCACACACAAAAAGAATATGCAAAAGAGGTGGTCTAATCTCATCCATACTTATGTTGATTTTTCAATCAACTAGCCTTAGGATTTTGAGATATCATAGGCCAAATGAGATGAATGCATAAAGAATGGGAATGAGATGAAGAGGGAGGGGAATGGATCAAAACTTAAATTGGTCAAAGGAGGACTTTTACCAAATTAATATCATCCATTCATTTTGGGAGATGGAATGTAAATTCCATCAATCCCCTAAATCCAATGATATTAACTTGGCAAAGTCAAATCAACCTTGACCAAGGCCCAACAACAAGAGTCAAACTCAAACAAATCATCACAATTGGTCAACACAATTAATTGGCATTTATTCAAATTTAAAAGACTAAAATAATACATTTAAATTAAAAATGGTTTGTCAAATTCCTAAAACCTCATCAAAACACCAAAGAAATGGCCATGAGATTTATCATAGGTCAAACAAGGTCAAAGGACCTTGGAGAAAAAAATTTAGAATTTTTAAAGACTTAAAAGTATTTTTAAACAATTGAAAACAAATACAAAATCAATTAAATCATAAAAAATATTAATAATGATCCAAAAAATAGCTTTAATTCAAAATATGAAAGAGGAAATTATTTCAAATTTTTTGGTGAAACTCTCATATTTTTTGGATCAATATTAAAATTAATATGAATTAATGAAAATAAAAGGATTAAAATGAAAATCAGAAAATAGCAAAAAACGTGGACCACTTGATCTCCCTCATTAATTGAGGTGGCAGATCAAGTGGTCCTCAGCGCGCGTTCCATAATAGACGCCAGTCAATGCGCTACAGGGATGGTATTTACAACTAACGCGGGAGATTAAAACGTTTTGCAAGGATCCTATGGTTTTAGATGTGCCAACACACGACCGGAGTTGTAGCTCCGGTCTTCTTCTCCGGTGGACCTCACTGGACTGGTCCACCCTTAACCATCACCAAAATAAAAAAGAAGGACATGATCTGAAATGAAAAATGGCGAAGAGCACGAATATGACCTAAATTTTAACTAACTCCACATATATAGAAAGATATTAGGAGTTTAATTTTGAGGTGTGTCAACTGAGTTGCTTCGATTTGACCTCTAATTAACTTAATCTTCTTGCCTACATTGGTAAGACTTCAGACAACCAAAGATCCAAGAGAATTGAGTAGAATTGAGTGAAAATCGGTGAGATGAAGTTTTCTGAAAATTACCTTCAATGTTATGCAGTTCTTGATGTTGCTTGCTTCAAACACGATCTAATCACACTTGAGAAGCTAATAGGAAGTGATTGGAGAGGTTGTAATGTTGTGGATCTTAGAGTTCTTGAATCTCCAACAATTGAGATTCAAACTCAAATTTCAAATTGAAATTTCTCAGGTTTTCCTTTAGAATGAGAGGGTTTCAATGGGGGGCAAAGCCGGCGCGCAAAGTGTGATTCAAATGAGCTCATAAGCCTTCTATTTATAGCCAAAGGGAGTGATATTTGCCCAGTTCAAAATCTGTCCAAAATTGGCAATGTGGATGGCACGAGTGCATGGGCATGTACAGGCCCATGATGCAATGTGTTATGGTCCAAAAATGATTCAAATTGAAGTCTGAATGAAGCTTGAATGGCAAGGCATTGTGAACTGAAGTTTGTACAATTGATTCTTTCCAATGATGCAGCCATGTTAAAGCCATGCGTAGACCTAGCAATCTTTGTCCAAAATGCATGAACTTGGGTTCTTTGGAAAGCTTGGATCAAGGGGAACAAGTTTGATGTTGAACACTTTTTCATTTGTAGCTTGGAACATGGATAATTTTAAGGTGGAAGTTTGGAAATTTCAACATATTGAATTTTTTTCTAAGTGTCAAGCCATATATCTCAATATTCCACCTTGCTTAACTTTTTATGTGAGCTTCAAATGAGAAACGTGTCTTCATCAAAGTTATATCTCTTTCAAAGATCTTAAAAATGGTCACCAATTTCATGTCATTTGGATTTATAATGATAGAGTTATGCATTTTTGAAATTGAGAAAAATCACTTGTTCAATGGTATAGGTCAAAAATGACCTATAATGTATCCTCATATAACATGCTCATAAAAGTTGAATTTTCTTTCACTCCAAACATAAAAGTTGAAGTATACATCTTGAATTTGATAGTGCAACTTGGAAATATTTCATCTCATAAAACTTGAGGAAGTTATGTCCTTGGGAAGTTGACTTTCAAAGTAGGATTTAGACAAAATGACCTATAATGTTTCAACATAGAAAATGATTTTCCATGAAAAAATAACTCTAGGTCTAAACATGAAAGTTGTTTGGAATATCATTTAGAGTAACGTTTCTCTTGGAATCATTTTCATATGGTGAAAATTGTAGGAGATAGGGTCTAGGGAGACCCAGTTTTGATTAGATGAATTCATCTGGCCAACCACCATCAATCAACTTGCTAACCTTAAATTATCTTGACTTTCTTGGCTCATGGTAGATCATATATGCATAAGATGATGAATTTTGAGGTGTCCCTTGAGAAATTTGATCAATTGGTGAGATAGCTTGTTGGAGAAGTTACTCAAGATATTTAGTCAAACTAGGGGTTTCAAGGCAAATCACCCTCAAACTCTTGAAGAAAACTTGACCAATATAACATGTAGGAATCAATGGAACTCATATATGATGATCATAACCATTCTTGGATCAATTCATGGTTATGCTCTTTGTCATGAGGGTCTCAAACCCTGGATATGAACTTGATAAATCAATGGTGATCATGCCCTACCTACAAAAGAATTAGGCAAATACAAAGATATATTTTTGGTATTTTGGTTAGTAAAATGATAATATACAAGTATGATACGACTACATAGTGCTTGGTGATCTCTCCCAAAACAAACCCAATGAAAGAGGGGTAAGGAGGATGCCAAGGTATGATCCTAATGCTAATGCTTGTGATGAAATTGCATGAGGGATCTTAGGGTCAAAATTGGGGTCTTACAGCTACCCCTATTTAAGGACATTCTAACTGAGGAGGTGAAGGTTAAAATCTTCGGCTCGACTCAGTAGAATGGATTTAAATAACAACATAGAAACAAATTTTGATCCCTAAGAGACCTCATGATGCTTATGTTATGAATGTAAAAGTTAATTCTCTATGGGGAAATATTGCCATAGAGGAAAAGAAAATCATAGAAACCGAAAATTTGTAGGAGCATGATGCATTCCATAAGGAAAACTCATTGGGGAGACAGAGACTCTGGGGGAAAAGGAGTTACGCGTAGGCCAAGCTACAACTTAAAACAGCTGGGGGACTAGAGGAATTCCATACAAAATGGAAAGACTCAGCTAGAGAACAACAACATCTATAGGGGATACGAGTAAGTCAGGATAAAACTGAAGTACTTGAATCATGCAGGAAAAAAGATTTCACTAAGGAAATGCACACTCAACTCGTCTGGGGAAGAAATAAATTTCAACACAGGAGGAGCAGAAATCTATTATCTACTTCCTATTAGTGGGTGAGGAGATAATAAAGATCTGACAGAGAGGACACCCGTCATCGGTTAGGATGAACATATCAAGGATGACTCACTGAGAATTTCTAGGAGGGAGTATTCATTACCGGTTACTGGGTAAGAATAGCCTTGCTGGGGAAAATTGCAGAAAATAGGATTTACAACTACCGGTTACTGGGCAGAAGACCAAAGGTGAGAATATCCGTCATCTGTTAGGATGAACATATTAAGGATAGACTCAACAGGGAAGAAGATCTGTCATCAGTAAAGATGAACATATCAAGGATAAACTTGCCTGGGACTGTCAAGGAGGATACCCGTCATCGGTTAGGATGAACATATCAAGGATATACCCACTGAAAAACAAGGTAAGAATTACACCTATCGATTGCTGGATAGAAGACCATCAAAGAGAAAATTTGTCACCGGTTAGGATGAACATATCAAGGATAGACTCGGTGAGGGGAGAAAATTAGAATTACATCTATTAGTTACTGGATAGAATACCACAGGAGAGTACCCGTCAGTGGTTAAAGTGAACATATCAAGGATAGACTCTGCGGGAAAAAGTAGGGTTTACAACTACCAGTTACTGGGTAGAATACCACAAAGAGAAGGAAACCCGTCAACGATTAGGATGAGCTTATCAAAGATTAACTCTCTGGAGAACATAATAGGGATTACAACTACCTTTTTACTGGGTAGAATACCAAGGATGAGAGTATCCGTCATCAGTTAAGATGAACATATCAAGGATAGACTCAGGCAGGGGAAATAAATATATCCGTCACTGGTTAGGATGAACATATAAAGGATATACTTCCTGGGGAATCAGAAACAAATGAATCCACTCGGAACTCCACTGCTGGGAAAATAGGGGTACTTATGCCGGGTATTGGGAAAGAGGTAACAAACTGCACACTAAGAAGAATATTACCAGTTACTGGGTAATAAGCTCTTAGGAGACTTAAAGCATCTATCTAGGCATGATCTAGAAAGAAAAAGTCAATCAAGACTCAACCCAATGAGGATATAACTCAAGGTGAGTGATTCCATCCAGATAAACAACTGGGGAGGAAACTGAAGTAATAATCATCCACGAGGAAATAACTCGGTGAGGAAGAGGAGAAAGGTTAAAGTATTTCTGCCTAAGGGGCTGACGCTCTACAATTGAGGGAGGACAGACACCGAGGTTCGTATGGGGATAAAGTACCGCCATAACAGAGAATGAGAATCTCAAATCAACAAGTTAATCGGATATGATGATGCAAATATGTAGTTATGAAATTATATGAATGTATATGTATATGTATATATATGATGATTATGCTGACAAAATGATCACAAAGGATACAAAGGTGTCACAATGAATTTGAATCATCAGTACAATCCTCGGTCAATCCGCAAAAAGAGGGAGAAAACTGCTGGAGAACAGAGAGATCAACAACCCAAAGGCTCAAATCTAGCTGAGGGAAGAGGAGATCTGCTATCGAGTCTGTAGGGAATTTTAAGTCAACGCCATATCAAATGGGAGACAACCATACAGAAGATAAACACAAAATAGATGCTCAGAACCAGGAGGAAACTCTGACTGGGAGCGATTCGGATGGCGACTGGTGGGGGGAACCAACACAATCTACTGGGGAAAACACCTTACTCTGTTGAAGATCAACCCTGCCGAGGAAACACAAACTCCGTTGGGGAACAGAGAGACTTTGCCGGGAAAAAACACGTCGCAAGGTACTGAATCAACCAACTCAGTTGGGGAAAAGAATCGGAACTCCGCTAAGGAACAAACATTCCATAGGGGAACTGAATCATCACAAACTACTAGGGATACCCGAAGGGTTAACTGCTTGGGGAACCTCTGATGCTTAGCACTTAAGGACTTGCTGCTCTTTGAAATGCTGTTGATACTTCCTTTAAATTGCTTTGAAAAATTCTTATTTTTATGTTTTAAGAAAAAAAGATTTTGATTAAAAAAATTTAAATTTCCAAAATGATCATAATAAAATTTAAACTATTGGCTGAAGTAAATAAGAGTAGAAACAATTGGACAAAAGATCAACTTTATTTAATGGGATGGTAGTCTGTAAATGACAAGACTCCATAGATTTTTACAAAGTTGAAAATGGTAATTTACATGGAAAAGGGTTACATTGAATACAAATGATCCTTAATCCTTCTACCAACTCTTGATATCCACTGTGCTCTTGACCGCTATTGGGATGATGAATCGACGTTAACCTTTGTACTCAACTAAGGTCTTTCCGATACTAGACGATCAGCAGACTGCAGTTACTTGCCATGATCCCTAATTTTTGCATAAGTTGCCCCAAGGTGGGCTACTCAACTTATCGGGAAATTCTTTATGTTTTTATGTCTCTAATTTTTGTCTGGATCGCCCTTTCAAGTTTTCAATCCACCGAGAAGCTCTTTTTTGCCTAAGCAGCCCTTTCGGGTTTTCAACTTAGCGAGTTGTTCTTTTCTTTTTTTAGGTGAAGTATTTCTTGATTGCACCTGCATTCACAAGACGAGTAAACTCTTCATCATCCATAGTTGTAAGAATCAAAGCACCGCCTGAAAAGGCTCTCTTAACAACATATGGGCCTTCATAATTAGGAGTCTAGTTTCCCCTAGAATCTGATTTAAACGACAAGATCTTCTTGAGCACAAGGTCACCTTCTCTGGATACCCGAGGTCTGACCTTCTTATCAAAATCTTTCTTCATCCTCTGCTGATATAATTGACCATGACACATGGCAGTTAATCTTTTCTCTTCAATTAAATTCAGCTGGTCATACCTGGTCTGACACCATTCAGCCTCAGTCAACTTGGCTTCCATGAGCACACGTAATGAAGGAATCTCAACCTCTACGGGGAGCACTGCTTCCATACCATATACAAGAGAAAAAAGGGGTTGCCCCTATTGAAGTGCGGATGGATGTACGATACCCGTGCAAAGCAAATAAGAGCATCTCATGCCAATCCTTATACATGACAATCATCTTCTGAATAATCTTCTTAATATTCTTATTTGCAGCTTCAACGGCCCCATTCATCTTGGGTCTGTAGGGAGAAGAATTATGATGTGCAATCTTAAAGTCTTTGCAAAGAGCTTCCACCATATTGTTATTCAAGTTCGATCCATTGTCAGTAATGATCTTACTTGGAACACCATAACGATATATGATCTGATTCTTGATAAACCTTACAACAACTTGCTTGGTTACAATTGCATACGATGCCGCTTCAACCCATTTTGTGAAGTAGTTGATCGCCACCAAAATGAAACGATGTCCATTCGAAGCGTTGGGCTTAATCATCCCAATCATATCAATTCCCCACATGGAGAAGGGCCATGGGGAAGAAATAACATTCAATACTGTCGGAGGAACATGAATCTTATCAGCATAAATTTGACACTTGTGGCATTTCTTCACAAATTTGCAACAATCAGATTCCATTGTCAGCCAATAGTAACCTGCTCGCAACATCTTCTTTTCCATTGCATGTCTATTGCAATGAGTACCAAAGGAACCTTCATGCATTTCAGTCATCAACAAGTTTGCTTCGTGTCTATCCACGCATCTGAGCAACACCATGTCTAAGTTTCTCTTGTACAGTATATCACCATTCAAGTAGAAATTGCCGGCTAATCTTCTCAAAGTCTTCTTATCTTTCAAAGATGCCTCAGACGGGTAAATCTGACTTTGGAGGAAACATTTGATGTCGTAATACCACGAGTTATTTTCTATGACTTCTTCAATAGCGAACACATGAGCTGGTCTATTAAGACGCATCACCGACAAATTGGGAACCTCGTTCCAATACTTCACCATAATCATTGACGCCAACGTTGCAAGAGCATCTGCCATCCGGTTCTCATCTCGAGGAATATGATGAAACTTAACTTTTGTAAAGAAAGTTGAAATCCTCCTCGCATAATATCTATATGGCACCAAACCAGGTTGGTTCGTCTCCTAATCGCCTTTGATTTGATTTACAACCAAAGCGGAATCTCCAAAGACATCTAAATACTTGATTCTGAGATTCATGGCCTCTTCAAGCCCCATAATGCAAGCTTCATATTCTGCCATATTGTTTGTACACTTGAAAGTCAATCTAGCTGTAAATGGTAGATGTGTGCCTTGAGGAGTAATGATCACTGCCCCAATACCATTACCATATTTATTAACAGGTCCATCAAATACCATGCCCCAACGGGAACCTGGCTCTGGCCCTTCTTCAAGAAATGGTTCATCACAATCTTTCATTTTCAAGTACAAAATCTCTTCATCAGGAAAATCATATTGCACTAACTGATAATCTTCAATTGGTTGGTGAGCCAAATGGTCGGCCAAGATACTACCTTTGATCGCTTTCTGAGATCGGTATTCGATATCATACTCTGATAACAACATCTGTCAACGGGAAATCCTTCCATTTAAAGCAGGCTTCTCAAATATATACTTTATTGGATCCATTTTGGATATCAACCAAGTGGTATGATTCAACATATACAGACGCAGGCACTAGGCAGCCCAAGCCAATCCACAACAAGTCTTCTCAAGCATAGAATACCGAGTCTCACAATCGGTGAACTTCTTAGTGAGGTAGTAAATTGCAAATTCTCTCTTTCCAGTCTCATCTTGTTGACCAAGAACACAACCCATACTTTCATCAAGCACAGTCAAATACATGACAAACGGTTTTCCTTCAACAGGCGGAGACAAAATCGGAGGTTCCAGCAAATACTCTTTAATACTATCGAAAGCTTTCTGACAATCTTCGGTCCAATCACAAGACTGATCTTTCTGAAGAAGCTTGAATATAGGCGCACATGTGGAAGTCATGTGGGAAATGAATCTGGAAATATAATTCAAGCGGCCGAGAAAACCTCTGACTTGCTTCTCAGTTTTGGGCGCATGCATCTCTTGTATTGCTTTGACCTTTGCAGGATCAACTTCAATACCCTTCTCACTGACAATAAAGCCCAACAACTTACCAGAACGAACACCCAAAGTACACTTATTGGGATTCAAGTGGAGTTTATATTTCCTCAAACGCTGGAATAGCTTCAATAAATGCTCAACATGTTCCTCTTCATCAATCGATTTAGCAATCATGTCATCGACATAAACTTCAATCTCTTTATGCATCATATCATGAAAAAGAGTAGTCATTGATTTTTTGTAAGTTGCACCAGCATTCTTTAGACCGAAAGGCATCACTCTATAACAGAATGCTCCCCGAGGTGTAACGAATATGGTCTTCTCCATATCTTCGGGTGCCATCTTGATCTGATTATATCTGGAAAATCCATCCATAAATAAAAAGACTTTGAATTTAGCAGTATTGTCTACCAACATATCAATGTGTGGCAGAGGGAAATCATCTTTCAGACTGACTTTATTCAAATCCTGATAGTCGACACACATGCAGACTTTTCCATCTTTCTTCGGCACATGCACAATATTGGCCACCCATTACGGATACTCAACGGTTATAAGGAAATCGGTGTCAATCTGCTTCTGCACTTCCTCTTTGATCTTCACAACCATATCAAGATGCGTTCTTCTCAACTTCTGCTTGACTGGCGGGCATTCTGGCTCAACGACAATCTATGCTCCACAATCTCAGAATCCAAACCAGGCATGTCTTGATATGACCAAGCAAACACATCTGAATACTCTCGAAGAAGATCAATCAACCCCTCATTGACATCTGGATACAGACGAGACCCAATCTTGACTTCCTTCACGTCATCCTCAGAACCCAAGTTGACTAGCTCAATCTGCTCTTCAAACGGCTGAATGATCTTTTCATCTTGCTCAAGAAGACGCGATAATTCATCACTCACTTCTTCGTCACTTTCCTCCTCGGACTCAAACACAGGGAATTCAAAATTTGGAGAAGGAGAAGGATCATTGTATTCAATGGGGTTAGGAACCAACCTGCATAATGATTTGATATTTTGATTTTAGAGAAGTGGATTTGTGACCAAATTTTAGGAAGATGGACAATTATATTGTTTATTTATGTTTATTCGTGATTACCATTTTCAGAATAAAGCAAAAAGTAAAAACAAAACATCATAGATGTGGATGAATAGAATTAATTTTATTAATGATCAATTTGAAAATGCCCAAACAATGTTCTCTTCTCCCTTAGGCATAGGAGAAGGATTTTGAAAACATATAAAAGCAATTACTTAGATTGATGCAAAATAACAAGAATATCAACAGCAGCCCAATTGTTGCAAGCCTTTCCATGCGTCACAAAATTGGTGTAGTCTTCCTCTTCGTCATCTTCTAGCACAACAGCTAAGTGTGGTCATTGCCATGAATGAACCCTCCTCTACGAAAGCTAAGTTGCATATCTTCAGGCCTTGCAGTTGATGAACCTTTCTGGAACCCCAAACCGGTTCTGCCTTTATTGTCGGAGACCTCTACCATGCGCCCCCACTGATCAGCATTGCCTTTTTCAACAATCTTCTTGGCATCTTTCAATGAGGACACATGTGCCCCAACTCTCTTTTCAGCAGTAATAGATAAGACCTGGAATGGAGTTCCAACCTCATCCTCAGCTTCAACATAAGAGAAAGATGACAGGTGGCTAACCAACAGTGCCTTCTCCCCACCAACAATCACAAGCTTCCCATTTTTCACAAATTTGAGTTTCTGATGCAAAGTGGAGGTAACAGCTCCTGCCTCATGGATCCCCCGCCTTCCCAACAAGCAACTGTAGGCCGGGTGGATATCCATTACTTGAAAAGTAATTTGAAAATCACTCGAACCTATCTTAACTAGAAGGTCCACTTCACCAATAACCGTTTTGCGTGAACCGCCAAAAGCTTTGACGATTACACCACTATACCTCATAGGCGCTCCTTGGTATGATAGCTTGGACAGAGTTGACTTCGGTAGCACATTCAATGACGACCCAGTGTCAACAAGCACATTTGACAAAGCATCTTCTTTGCAATTCATAGAAATGTGCAAAGCCAGATTATGATTTCTACCCTCCTCAGGGAGTTCTTCATCACAAAAGCTAAGATTATTGCAAGAAGTGATGTTAGCCATGATATGATCGAATTGATCCAATGTAACATCATGTTCTACAAATGCTTGTTCCAAAACTTTCTGTAGTACTTCTCTGTGCGCTTCAGAATTCATGAGCAGAGACAACACTAAGATTTTTGAGGGGGTTTGGAGCAGCTGCTCCACCACATTAAGCTCATTCCTTTTGATTAACCGAAGTACTTCATCATCATCGTTAGCCTTCAAGTCGCTGGATTCACCAGACTTACCCTTTGAAGTACCAATTGGATCTACAACAGGCACTTCCACCTTCTTTCCAACAACTGATTCTTCCTTATCCTTTGAGAACACCGGCCCAAACACTCGACCACTGCGGGCCACCTTGGTAACATCAGCAATGATCACCATAGACCTAGTCGTAGGCAACGGGACCTCTTTACCACCTTCTATCATTGTAGCATTATACTGATACGACACAGCTTTATCAGATGAATACGGGACTGGGTCCGCTAACCGTATAACCAACGGCGATACTGATCTATTGTTGACATTGTTACTGTTGTTGCTGTCGTACTGAATTACCAATTTCTCTAGCTGCTTGAAAAGGGCACTATGGCATTTACATCATCATCTACATGACGGGATTGAACAATTTGAATCATGCTTTCATCCATCAGTCGCTGGATGTCCCTTTTCACAACTTCGCAACCCCTTGAATTAATACTGCAAACATCACAAACATCGTGGTCATGCTCACAATCACTCACCATACAAATGTCCTTATGCATCTGCACCAAGGATCTCCGGATAAAACGCACATCAAAAACCTTTAACTCGACAAGACAACCATCCACCGTATTCACAGAAGAGTTCCCATGAGCGGGCAATGGATTTGCTTTCACATTCGGCGCACGGTCCTCGAAGGACACCATTCCACTCTTCATCAGCTTCTAAACCTTATACTTGAGCAGATAACAATTCTCTATATCATGTCCGGGTGCTCCTTGATGAAAAGCACAACGGAGCTCAGGCTTGTACCACCATGGAAGTGGTTCTAGAATTTGCGGCGGGTTTCTTGGTTGGATTAGGTTCTTCAGAACCAAAGACGGGTATAATTCTGCATAAGACATAGGAATCGGGTCGAAAGAGACCTTTTTCCTCTCGAAGTTTTGTTGATGATGATTGTTGTTGGTATTGTTGTTGTTGTAAGTGTTTGCTCGTTGTTGCGGTTGTTGTTGTTGACGTTGTTGTTGTTGAACTGGTGTTGATTATTGATTAGAAAATACAGGGATAACTGAAGATACTTGATGGTGATGTTGACAGGATGGTTGATTCCTTCTGATCTGAGGCCTCCTCTTCCCCCCACTGCTTATTGCATTCGCTTCATTGTCCTTTTTCTTCCCAAAATTGTTGCCATACCTCTTAGTTGACGATGCTTCTTCTTTCGACAAACATCCTTCTCGGACTCCTTCCTCAAGCCTCATCCCCATGTTTACCATTTCGGTAAAGTCACTGGGGGCACTAGCAATCATTCATTCATAATAAAATGAACTCAGAGTTTTCAAAAAGATCTTGGTCATCTCTTTTTCCTCCAAAGGAGGAGTGATCTGGGCAACCAATTCCTTCTGAGACATAGACCTCAACTGGTCTCTATCAGGCGCCATGTCCATGTTGTACTTATATTGCTTGATAGAATCCTCTCTCAAGTCATTGAAAGTACGAACGCTTGCACTGTCTAATCCCATATACCATCTGAGTGCAACACCGGTCAGACTGTCTTGGAAGTAGTGAATCAACAATTGATCATTGTCAGTTTGAGTAGACATCTTGCGAGCATACATCAGTAGATAACTGAGTGGACATGTGTTCCCTTTATACTTTTCAAAGTCAGGCACTTTGAACTTCACTAGAATCTTGACGTTGGGCACTAAACACAACTCAGCAGCACTCTTTCCAAACAAGTCTTTTCCCCTTAGCGTCTTCAATTCCTTGCGCAGCTCAAGAAACTGATGTTTCATTTCGTCCATTTTCTCGTAAACATCCGGACCCTCAGACGGCTCGGAGTGATAAATGGTGTCCTTTACACGAGGTAAGGTGTGCACAACGGGAGGTGGCACAGACATGACCGGGCTAGATGTCGGCATCGAAGCAAATGTAGGCGCAAAGCCTTCAGGCATAAAGTTCGACGACATTCCCCACGAGAATCCGGCAGGCATAGTGGATGCAAAATGAGCGGTAGCAAAAAGCATGGTAGAGGTAGCCATTTCTGAAATAACAGACCTTTGAGGAGGAGGAGTGGCGGGTGTTGTAGAAGACTGGCTCTGAGCAGCAAGGACTGACTCCATCATGGAAGTCAGGCGGGTGATCTCGTCTTTCAGCTCTCTGTTCTCTTGCTCTAGATGCTCCATAATTTTCAGATGATTGGCGCGGATATTGTATCGATGAGTCAGCTTGGCTAAAGCAGAGAAGAAAGACCAATGAGACATCTGGCGAAAGAGAAACCTGCTTAGGCAAATGATGCATGAAACACAATGCTTGTTTATTTATTTTTTTATTTTCAAGGAACTTTCTATATCATTTGCAAATACATATATATATCAACAATTGCAATAATTTTTATATGACCAAAAATCTCTTTTCATTTATAATTGGAAGGATTACACTAAGTACAATTTCAGAAACCAAATGGAAAATACAAGAGAAAGGGATACTAGTCATCCTAGGGATCCCTAACAACAATGTCAAAAGACCTAGCTGAAGGCGCGTACTTCCTTCAAATGCGACGGATCTCGGCCTCAAAAGAAGTCTTCATCTGAGTCTTCTCGAGGACAAGCTGATCAACAATCTTCTTCCAAGCAACAGAAGGCTGAGGTATGCTAGAATATGAAACCTCTGGCTCTCTCTGTCTATTTTTCACTCGGTCTTCAAGTAGCTCAATAAATTCATCTTTGTCCCTAGAGTCCAATTGCAACTCTTCATGCTTCTTGCTCAAAGCACGGAAATGTTCTTCCCACATATCTTTCTCTTGCTTCCTCTTGGAGAGCGCGTCTTCCAACTCTTCTACATCTTGGTTAGGGATAGTTAATGGCTCAACCACAACCATAGACATAGGTCTTTCACAAGGATAAGGCATCTTCAACTCCAAAGCTCTCTTCTTCACCCAAAGAGTGTAAGCTTCCAAAGCTACACAATTGCACGGACCAAGCTCGGATCTTCCTTTCTTATGCATATTATGCCAAACATGCACAATCTTCTGCTTCAAATGTTGGGGATCTTTACCCTCTTGATAGAAAAGACCTTCTAACAACGTGTTATTAGGTTTGTCTCTCAAGGGGAACCCAAGTTGACGACGAGCCAAAGCAGGGTTGTAGTTAATTCCTCCTTGTGTACCAATGAGAGGCACATTAGAGAATTCACCACAACTATCAATAATGTCCAAACTTCTCAAAGAGGGATCATACCAAACTATATCATCATTACTGAGAGACATAAGTCTCTGAGAC
Organism: Lathyrus oleraceus; assembly: GCF_024323335.1. Classification (NCBI taxonomy): domain Eukaryota; kingdom Viridiplantae; phylum Streptophyta; class Magnoliopsida; order Fabales; family Fabaceae; genus Lathyrus; species Lathyrus oleraceus. The sequence continues at coordinate 366,704,686 of NC_066583.1, read as the reverse complement.
CACAGTAGACATTGTTTGTTCTCCATAAAAGCAGGTGTCTGAGGCAAGTGCAAAATAAACCACTTGTACGGAAGAGAAATGCAACCGACAATAGTTCCACCACCCTTAGAATTCCTTAGATGCAAAGAGAAATACATATCACCCAACAGAGTAGGCACATGATTCCCAATCAAGAAAATTCTAATGGCGTTAACATCAATAAAACCGTCAATGTTAGGGAACAAATCTAATCCATAAATGAGCAACATAAAGATATCTTCAAAAGCATCCACACTTCCGGCTTGAGCAAAAGCAGTAGCTTTCTTGATGAGGAAATCAGATGGCAACCCAAATAATCCTCCTTTCTTCACCCAATGAGCCTTTATCTCAGACTTCTTCAAGTGAAGAGCTTCAGTAATAAGACTAGATCGGGGAATCTCCTCCAATCCACTAAAAGGAACTCTACTAGAAATAGGTATCCCCAAAATATGAGAATACTCCTCCAATGTAGGCACAAGTTGAAAATCTGGGAAAGTGAAACAACGGTAGAGAGGATCATAGAACTGCACTAGCACACTCAAAAGTCCTTCAACCACATCGGCAGACAAGATGAACAGAATCTTCCCATGACGTTGTTTGAAGTCCAAGGGATCTAATACAAAAGATGCTAGCTTCCTTAACTCTTTCAAGTCGGGACATCTGAAACTGTACTTCTTAGTGTTCCTTCGTCCACAATCCATGGTGTGATACGGTGAACTGACTTTGTGTTTTTGCTTTGAAAAGCAATGTTGCGGATAGCAAGAGTCGCCATCAAATTTTCTTTTATCCAATAAGGAAAGGCGGTGGCGACTCTTGCTATCCTCAACATTGCTTTTCAAAGCAAAAACACAAAGTTAGTTCACCGTATCACAGAACTGGCGACTCTGCTAGGGATATTTGATTCCTGTCTGATGGCAGAAATATTCAATAGAACCTGACTGGGGATAACAAAGATGACTAGTCTGTCTAGTAGTGCCAATTTCTTCTGGGAATGACTGGTTTTGCTGGGGAATAGGATTTGCAACCGGATTTGTTGGAAAGCATGGTTAGACCTTATCCTCGATCCTAAAGTCTTTTAGTAATTTCTATTTCTATTTTATGCATGTTTTTTTCGGCAAACATCAATCATATTCAAATGCATATATTAATTCGAATTAAATCAATGGACGTTTATGCAAACAAAACGGAGAAAGTAAAACAAAAGTATCTTTTTGGAAATAAAATTGTATTGATTTTGAAAGAGGGCCTATAAACAGGAAATTTTAATACAAGGAGACATAAATCCTAGTAAGAGGAAATTGTCAAGAAAGCAAAGAAAAAAAAACAGCTATGAGAAAAAGTCCTATTGATTTAAATTCTGCTACTGCTATTATGCCTTCAAGCATCTCATCCCTTGCTATCGGATGGAATTGATTGGCTTGCTCAGTCCCTTTGACTTTGGTGAGGCTGATCGAGAACGGGACATAGTCATACACTTTTATCCCTAATTTTTTCCTGGACCGCCTTTTCAGGTTTTCAGTCCACCAGGATACCCTTTTTTGCCCAAGGCGCCTTTTCAGGTTTTCGACTTGCCGGGTGTATATTTTTATATGTTTATCCCTACTTTTTTCCCGAACCCTTTTGGTTCGCCGGGATGCCCTTACTTTTGCCTAGATATGTCAACCTAGCGGGTCTCTTTTATGCATAGTATTTTTTAACTATGTCCGCGTTCACCGGATGCGGGAAATCTTCGCCATCCATCGTAGCAAGCATCATGGCTCCACCAAAGAATACCTTCTTAACTACAAATGGCCCTTCGTATGTGGGAGTCCATTTTCCTCTAGGATCACCTTGTGGTAGAATGATACGCTTTATCACCAAGTCGCCCATTTGATACACCTGTCTCTTGACTTTTTTATTAAATACCTGGGTCATGCGCTTCTGATATATCTGTCCATGACAAACAGCCGCAAGTCTCTTTTCATCAATCAAATTTATCTGATCGAGTCGAGTCTGAATCCATTCATCTTCATCTAAGCCTGCATCTTTCATAATTCTTAGAGAGGGAATCTGAACTTCCACTGGTAAAACGGCTTCCATTCCGTAGACTAAAGAGAAAGGGGTTGCCCCTGTCGAAGTGCGTACTGAAGTGCGATAACCATGAAGAGCAAATGGTAACATCTCATGCCAGTCTTTGTATGTTACTGTCATCTTTTGTATAATCTTCTTAATATTCTTATTAGCAGCTTCTACGACGCCATTCATCTTTGGCCGGTACGGAGAAGAGTTATGGTGTTTTATTTTGAACTGCGTGCAGAGTTCAGTAATCATCTTGTTGTTCAAATTAGTACCATTATCAGTGATAACTCTTTCAGGGATGCCATACCGACAAATAAGACTATTCTTGATGAACCGTGCCACCACATTCTTGGTGACAAAAGCAAATGAGGCTGCCTCTACCCACTTCGTAAAGTAATCAATAGCAACAAGAATGAAACGATGTCCATTAGAAGCATTAGGTTTAATCTCTCCAATCATATCAATGCCCCACATTGCAAAGGGCCAAGGGGCTGTCAACACGTTCAATGGAGCAGGAGGTATATGTACTTTGTCCGCATAGATCTGGCACTTGTGACAAGTTTTGGAGTGATGGTGGCAATCAACTTCCATGGTAGACCAATAATACCATGATCTCAGAATCTTCTTGGCCATCGTATGTCCACTAGAATGAGTCCCAAAAATACCGTCATGCATGTCTTCCATAATCTTTTCTGCTTCCTTTTTATCCACACAGCGAAGCAAAGTCGAATCATGATTACGTTTGTATAATACTCCATTACTCAAAAAGAATTTAGCGGAGAACTTCCTCAGAAATTTTCTGTCATTGATGGATGCCCCTTCAGGGTATTCCTGAGTTTCTAAATATCTTTTTACTTCGTGGAACCAAGGTTTCTCTTCTACTTCATCAACATTAAGTTCATAACAATATGCTGGTTCATCTAATCGTTCAATGGTGATCATGGGAGCTTCACTGTCCCATCTGGCTCTGAACATAGATGACATGGTAGCCAATGCGTCTGCCAACTGATTCTCTTCTCGTGGAATATGTTTGAATGTAATCTCTTCAAAGTATGGGATTAATGTCAACACCCGCTCTCGATAAGGGATGAGATTCGGATGTTTAGTGTCCCATTCTCCTTTGATCTGACTGATTACTAAGGCTGAGTCTCCGTACACACTCAAAAACCTGATTCTCAGGTCTATAGAAGCTCTGAGTCCCAAAATACATGCTTCATACTCAGCCATATTATTGGTACAATCAAAACATAGTCTAGCAGTGAAAGGCGTATGGCAACCCTTGGGAGAAATAATTACAACACCAACACCATTGCCCAATGCATTAGAAGATCCATCAAAAACCATAGTCCATCGGGATCCCAGTTCGGGTCCTTCATCCGGTCCAGGTTCTTCATAATCAGTAACAAGCATAACATCCTCATCAGGGAACTCAAAATTCATAGATTGGTAATCATCAACTGCTTGATGAGCCAAATGATCAGCTAACACGCTTCCTTTGATTGCTTTCTGGGTAGTATACTGGATATCATACTCTGTTAAAATCATCTTCCATCTTGCTATTCTTCCGGAGAGAGCAGGTTTCTCAAATATATATTTGATAGGATCCATCTTAGAAATCAATAAAGTGGTATGATTCAACATATACTGTCTTAGTCGGCGAGCAGCCCAAGCCAAAGCGCAACAAGTTTTCTCAAGCAGTGAGTATCTTGTTTCATAGTCGGTAAACTTTTTGCTAAGGTAGTATATTGCATGCTCTTTTCGACCAGACTCGTCATGTTGCCCCAGCACACACCCCATTGAATTTTCTAACACGGTCAAATACAGGATTAGAGGTCTTCCTTCAACTGGTGGCATCAGAATTGGTGGTTCTTGGAGATACTTCTTGATTTTGTCAAAAGCTTCTTGACATTCATCATTCCATATTATCTCTTGATTTTTCCTCAGTAATTTGAAGATGGGTTTGCAAGTAGCAGTCAAATGGGAGATAAATCGGGCAATGTAATTCAAGCGTCCCAAGAAACCTCTGACTTCTTTATCTGTACGGGGAACTGGCATTTCTTGAATAGCTCTCACCTTAGCCGGGTCAACCTCAATTCCTTTACCACTGACAATAAAGCCCAGGAGTTTACCGGATCTTACTCCAAATATGCATTTGTTCGGGTTCAATCTCAACTTGTATTTCTTCAACCTCTCAAACAGTTTGTATACTCCAAAGGTGCCATTTTCCTGATTGGAGGAAAACCGTGAGAACATTGATCCTTTTAGAGTACCTGTTATGCAATGTTATGTTATGCTATGCAATGTATGAAATGTTTTCAAGGACTTTTGGAATTTAACTTTGCGTAAACCACCAAAAAGGGGAACTTTTATTAATAATTTCTTTAATCAATGTTCATTACAAGAAAAAATGAAAGCTCAAGTCTCCCAGGGGCGGCTTCTTTTTGGACGGAGATATGCATTGAGACTTCGTTCCTCCTTAAGCTGGCTGATGAGCTCTAATACTTTCTTCCTTTCATCACAGAACTGAGCTTCAAAAGTATCCCTTTCTTCTCTCAACTGGATCCAAGATTTCTTCAATTCTTCAACATTGGTAGGCATATCTGGATAAGGAATGATCTGAGGGGTACCTCCTTCAACTTTTGGTTCAACAATCAGAGGTCCGATTGCAAGATATGGCATGATAAGCTCACGAGCTCTGGCGCGTACCCATCTGAGATAAGGTTCCATAGGAATAGAGTTTTTCTGTCCTAAAGTACTTCTTTTCACCATGCCCCAAGCTCGTACAAACCTTTGACGGAGACCTTGAGAATCGTTGTCATAGTCAAACACAGTGCCTTGGATAACTATTTCATGTGGACCATCTCTTCGAGCATAACCAAACTGACGTAGGGCTAAAGCAGGATTATAAGTAATACCTCCTCTTATCCCCAGGAGTGGTACGTTAGAGAATTCTCCACAACGGTCAATGATGATAACATTTTCTTTGGGTTGGGGACACCAATGGATGTCTGAATGGGAGAGCGACATTATCCTTTGAGACCATTTCAAGTTTTGCTCATTCTTCAAGACCGATTGAGGAAGGTGCGAAATAAACCACCTAGATAATAAAGGTACGCAGCACATGAGAGTCCCTTGCCTTTTCATAGTACGAGTGTGAAGGGAATGCAAAATGTCTCCAAGCAAGGTGGGCACAGGGTTATGAGTGAGAAATATCTTAACAGCATTCATGTCTATGAATTGATCCGGATTAGGAAATAGCACCAAACCATAGATTAGTAAGGCTAGAACATATTCGAAAGCGTGGACATTCCTAGCTTTTAGGAATTCTCGGGCCTTATTTATCAGAAATTTGGCAAGTAGACCCTTAACTTCACTTCTTGTTACCCAATTAGTTTCAATGTCGGACTTTGTCATGTGTAAAGACGCGGAAACCTCTTCAGACCTCGGAATCTTTTCTAAACCACTGAAAGGTGTTTGATCAAGGATAGGTGTCCCGAGCAACTTGGAAAATTCTTCTAATGTGGGTACCAACTGATAATCTGGGAAGGTGAAGCAATGATGTTTAGGATCGAAGAACTAGAATAAAACTCTCATCATATCTTCCTTGAACCCGGTGGTAACCAATTTGAGGAGATGGCCATGTTTCTGGATGAACCGAGCATGATCAGAAAGTTCCGACACTAAATCCTTGAGTTGAGGAGAGATCGCTACAAAATTGATCCGGATGGTCTCCCTGGAAGCCATAGTCTGATTAAACAGAACAAAGTTAAATCCCTAAGTCCTCGAAATGGTTATTACAATGCCATGATGTCATGATGTCATGATGTTATGATGTCATGATGTTATGGTGTTAAGTAAGTAACAAACACAAACAAGTCACACCGCAATTATTCCTAGGTTTTAAGGCTTGCATGAGTTCTATAGGTAAGTACCCTCCCCACTGAAGTTTGGTTGGTTCAACCTGTCCTAGAATAGTAACCGGGTTCTAGAAGGATCTCCAATCATTGACCTTCCCTTAAGTCCACTTCAGTGCAACACCAAGCGGTTGACCAAAGTTTCCCTAAAGTCCAATCTCAAAGAGTGTAGTATCGAGTATCAACCAACCCCAGTCGAAACCGAAGTCAGTTATCTCACTACTTTCTAATGGCTAGGATGAGTCAATTAGGGTTCTAAAGGTCTGGTTAATGCTTTGATGACACCACGCAGACGCCAAATTTCTCCTCAAGTAAACATGAGGAACATCAGGACATCCAAAGTGTCACATTAACCGTAGCTATCATTTTAACCATTCCAGTATACGCCGGACAGTCGCGATGATCTCTTGCTACTTACCTAAGGTACACTAGATCCGGGTGTAGGATCTTTCACTCAAGCATAGAATACCCAAACAATCCCTTAAAATTAAATCAGGCAAGGAAACCATTCGAAAACATAAGTGATCTTGTCTTTAAGGTAACCTCTCTTTTTAAGATTCCCCAGCAGAGTCGCCAGTTCTGTGATACGGTGAACTGACTTTGTGTTTTTGCTTTGAAAAGCAATGTTGCGGATAGCAAGAGTCGCCACCGACTTTTCTTTTATCCAATAAGGAAAGGCGGAAAATAATAGGAAAGACCTTGATTAGAGTTTGAGTTCGGGAGGTACATTATACAAAGGGAATGTGTTAGCACCCTTTGTATCCATGGTTATCCACGGGCTCTTAATTGCTTAACTCACTTATGTTTTCCTTGTTTGAGAAAGTGTTTGAGAAATGTGGTGTGTTTAGAAAATATTTTGAAAGGAGAGTTTAACTTTGTAATGATTCTTGTACGAATGTATACAAAGTGTTTATCTCGTTTGATTTTGAAAGATGTTTAGAAAAATATAACTCGGCGATGATTCTGGTGCGAATGTATACCAAGTGGTGATTTGCTAAAAGATGTTTTGAAAAGTGTGAGGTGTGAAAAGTATTTTAAGCTGTGAGCAAGCATTTAAGAGTTATACCTAACCAAGGTCTTTATAGGTATTTCCTATCCTTAGGAGGGTAAAATTGTCCTTACTATTGAGAAGTAAGTAGTGTTATCCTTTGGATGTAAAGGGACATCGTGGGGTCGTCGATTGGCCATTGAAGGCAACATTTGTAAGGATACCTTAGCATTCGAAGGGACGGTCATCATTTAATCGTAGGCTACAACGAAGGGTCATCGAGGGACAAAGTCATATATTCGAAGGCAACGTTCGAGGGACAAGGTCATATATTCGAAGGCAACGTTCGAGGGACTATGATTTATCTTGTAGGGACATTGACCTTTTGATCGAAGGGACTATGACTTATCTGTTTAGGGATGATGATGATTTAATCGAAAGGGTCTTTACTAAGGGTATCCCCACATTCGCGGGGCATGACCGTAGTATCGTAAGGCAACATAGAGAGGGACAAGATCATATATTCGAAGGCAATGTAATCAGCCAAGTAATCAGAATAAATCTTCACAATGGTATCCCAATAATAAAGTGGAATACCGAGCTATCTCTTCAAGAATCATGGGAGCCCTTACAACAACTCAACAAACATGTTAGAATAACGGGATGGGGTGCAATCAAGAGTTGCACCGAACAAAAGAATCATAGCAATAATAATGTCAGGCAAACAATGTGTAAACGCAATAGAAAACATGTCAAACAAATACAAAACAGATCAGAATGCAAACAGAAAAAAAATCAACTACTGTCATGTTCGCTACTGCCTCGCCTAGCGAGGCCCGGCGAACCCTCGCTACAGGTTCGCTTAGCGAGGTGCTAGCGAACGGTTGCGGGTTCTGGGTTCTTCTTTGATACTGGTGCGATTTCGGAAACCCCAAACCCTATGGCATCCATTACGGAAATTACATGATCGAATATTCAAAGTATTGTTTTACACATTTATGCGCACCTAAACCCACATGCAAAACCTGACGATATTCGCCTTTTCAAATTCAACCATAATGCCTCATACATTTAGAAATTTCAAATTGGGAGCATAGAGTAGTGGGAATAGGGCAAACCTGATTGGAGGGATCGAACGAAGTTGAGTTACACCATTGGGTTTGCAGAGAAATCTTAGGGTTTATGCCTGATAGGGTTGGCGGAGGTGACCTTTGTGCCGATGAGTTCTCTGAATTAGCTTCTAGGGTTTTCCCCGTTGTTTTTCTGATCTCCAGGGTTTTCTCCTCCCCTTTTTTCAAATGAAGTCTTGGAATTTATAGCTGATTTTTTGTGTCTGGGTGGGCTCAGACCAAAGGCAATTCAGGCCCAGAATTTTTGTATATCCGCAAGCTTCGCTAGGCGAGTGAGCTAGCGAAGGGTTCGCTAGGCGAACACTCAGCGAGTGTTCCAGCGAATACTCCCAGACATGGATAAAAGTACAACTAGTACATACTCGCTAGGCGAGCAGCTAGCGAGCAGGTAGCGAGCATTCCAGTAGCAAAATCAACAAGGTTCGCTGGAGCGAAGGAGAAGGCGTGGGCTTCGCCTAGCGAGCATGACAGTTCAGGTCATCTTCTGGATTTGGTGGCCTGTGCGCTGGGTCTTTGTTCCTTTGAGATTAATGTTTTGAAAAATGAATAGACCTCATTGGAACCTGTTGAAAGTATCATAAAAATAACGGGCAAATTTTGGGGTATGACACATGGTCTGAAAATATTTACAAACAATACCTCAGTTCCTTGAAATTTTCATGTGATGAATGTTATGACGCGCATGAATGCAACAATGACAGATAAGGGATCACACATAAGGCAAACAAACAAAGGTTAAGAGATGAATCAAGTCATGGTCAAGATCAATCATCCATTCTGGTGGATTATGGTTTACCCCTTATCAACACCCAAGTTCCATTGATATTGACAAGACTTGATTTGATCAACCAAGAATCAAGGGTTTGTTGTAAGTCACGAGCATGGAGTCTGGGTAAGAACCATCCCAAAGGAGTGAACTAAGGATAAAAACCTGTAGATCATGTTCTAAAAAGTTCCCAGAGTCTTAATTCCATCTATTGTATATTATAGGTTAAGATGACTGACTCATCGACCCATAATATTCTCAAGAGAAACTCGTCTGAGTGTAGTATCGCGTAACAACTGTTATCAAGTTTACACTTGAACAGTCTCCGCACTACATCCTAAATAGGCAAAGAGGGGTAAATGTTATACGGTCCTCAACTTCTCGGACCCAAATTAGAGATAGTAATGTCTAACCATAAATACTTGTGTGACATTTCTAAATCCAAAAGGGTCTCCACTGAGCAGATGGATCTCAAGCCAACTTGTTAAGGACTCCTTCACAAAATTCGAACATGACTATACCATCCTCCTATCTTAATTGCACTCAAGTTCGGGTTAGAACTTATCTCACCACTCAGAGATCATCAAGCCCAACAAGCAGATTATATCACACATACATATACACAAACATCACATATATACAATTGTATACACACAAAAAAGTAGGCTAAACCCACTGGAGTCTATTCCCCAGCAGATTCACCACTTAATTTCTGTAGCGGTAAATTCATGATCATCAAGCTATGGATAAGCTAGATATCAAATAACAAGAGTCGCCACCGCGCTTTAATTGTTTCCAAGGGAAAAGGGAAAAGTACGAACAAAACCCAAAAGTAAGAAGTTTTCAAATCAAAACTAATAAAATGTCAGAGATTACAGGTAAGGGGGTTGGTTACATAGAGGGAAGGTGTTAGCACCCAAAGTGTCATAGGTACTCCTAGGGAGCCCTTTTTTGTGTGCATATATGTTTTGTACAAAACGATGTTTACAAAAAAATAGAATGGGGGGATGAGAAAAGAATTTATTAATTATATTTTTATGTTTTACAAGCCCTTTGGACTTGTGCCTACGCACCAACATAAAAATAAGGGATCTAAACCTCGTAGTCCGTGATACAAATTTCAAAGTGAGTGAATTGTTTTTAACAAAAATTAAGTTTGAAAGGCACAAAGGCCCAAAGATGGTTTGAATGAGTTAGTTCTTTTTTGGCTTTTTGAAAGTTTAAGTCAAGTATAATTAAGTCTCTTTACAAGTTTGATTTAAGAAATGAAGTTTGAAAATGCAATGGTATAAGGCCAAAGTTTCTATCTTTTGCAAAGTGGTCAAAGTTTGGAACAAAATAAGTTCAATCAAAGAAGATTTTAAAAGGAGAGAGAGATTTTGAAATTTAATAAATGGGGAGAAGATGAAGAGACTAATCCTATGCACAAAATTAAAAGTTAAGGGTTGAAAAGATATGACCAATGGGTAGCAATCCAATAGACAAGAATGCCAATAGAAACCCTAATTCCCTTGGACATTTATAATCAAGCAACACACAAATGCACAATTATATCAATCTTGAAGAGCAAGGCATCAAATAAAGATAGCCACATCCAAGCTTAGCCACTCCATGATCTTCTTCAAATTAGCCCATGTAACAGATGAATTCCACAAGTCACAGGTTCAAAATAATAGCTTTATAATGATCATGTTGCAGATGAACTCAAAGGGATCTTGAATGATGTATCAGATGAAGTTTCAAATTGCAAGCACTTGGTTTCACAAAAGTTGGCATTGGCCAAGTTCTTTAGCATAGGAATGTTGCCTAAATTCTAAGTCCATTTGTCCAAGATCAAGTTAACAGTCCACACAATTTTTTTTAAGGATTTTTGTTGTTATTATGTACATTAATGGTCAAAGATCACACAAACAAACAAAGTATACATAAAATGGAATATATCACACAATATGGTCCAAGTGGACAAAGTGAAAATTGAATTATCATAAACAATTAGAATGGTATGAATAATGGCAAATGAATAAAGACTAAAATTTAAATGACATTAAAGTAAATGGCTTGAAATTAAAAGTTAATTGTTAATGAGTTAGAAGTTAGTATTGTTTTGCATTCTTTGGAGAGCACTCAAACCACTTATCACAAGCATGGATCCTTGAGTCAAGACATCTTCCAAGGGAAGGAAAAAAGGTCAAGTTTCCACACAATACCATGAAAGAGGGGAGACTTACAATCTCACTAACGAGAATGAGATGAATGCATAAAGAATGGAAATGAAATGAAGAGGGAGGGGAATGGATCAAAACTCAAATTGATCAAAGGAGGACTTTTACCAAATTAAAATCATCCATTCATTTTGGGAGATGGAATGTACATTCCATCAATCCCCAAAATCCAATGATATTTACTTGACAAAGTCAAATCAACATTGACCAAGACAAAACAACAAGAGTCAAACTCAAACAAATCATCACAATTGGTCAACACAATTAATTGGCATTTATTCAAATTAAAGAGACTAAAATAATACATTTAAATTAAAAATGGTTTGTCAAATTCCTAAAACCTCATCAAAACACCAAAGAAATGGCCATGATATTTATCATAGGTCAAACAAGGTCAAAGGACCTTGGAGAAAAAATTTCAGAATTTTTAAAGATCTAAAAGTATTTTTAAACAATTAAAAACAAATACAAAATCAATTAAATCATGAAAAATATTAATAATGATCCAAAAAATAATTTTAATTCAAAATATGAAAGAGGAAATTATTTGAATTTTTTTGGTGAAACTCTCATATTTTTTGGATCAATATTAAAATTAATATGAATTAATGAAAATAAAATGATTAAAATGAAAATTAGAAAATAATAAAAAACACGGACCACTTGATCTCCCTCATTAATTGAGGTGGCAGATCAATTGGTCCTCAGCGCGCGTTCCACAATAGACACTAGTCAATGCGCTGCAGGGATGGTATTTAAAACCAACGCACGAGATTAAAACGTTTTGCAAGGATCCTATGGTTTGAGACGTGCCAACACACAGTCAAAGCTGTAACTCCGGTCTTCTTCTCCGGTGGACCTCACCAAACTAGTCCACCCTCAACCATCACCAAAATAAAAAAGGCGGACATGATCTGAAAGAAGAAATGGCGTAGAGCACGAATCTGACCTCAATTTTAACTAACTCCACATATATAGAAAGATATGAGGATTTGAATTTTGAGGTGTGTCAATTAAGTTGATTCGGTTTGACCTCTAAGCAACTCAATCTTCTTGCCTACATTGGTAGGACTTCAGACAACCAAAGATCCAAGAGAATTGAGTAGAATTGAGTGAGAATCGATGAGATGAAGTTTTCTGAAAATTACCTTCAATGTTATGCAGTTCTTGATGTTGCTTGCTTTAAACACGATCTGATCACACTTGAGAAGCTAATAGGAAGGGATTGGAGAGGTTGCAAGGCTATGGATCCTGGAGTTCTTGAATCTCCAACAGTTTAGATTCAAACTCAAATTTCAAATTGAAATTTCTTAGGTTTTCCTTTAGAATGAGAGGATTTCAATGGGGGGCAAAGCTGGCGCACAAAGTGTGATTCAAATGAGCTCACAAGCCTTCTATTCATAGCCAAAGGGAATGATATTTGCACACTTCAAAATCTGTCCAAAATTGGCAATGTTGATGGAACGAGTGCATGGACATGTACAAGCCCATGATGCAATGCGTTATGGTCCAAAAATGATTCAAATTGAAGTCTGAATGAAGCTTGAATGGCAAGGCATTATGAACTGAAGTTTGTACAATTGATTCTTTCCAATGATGCATCCCTGTTAAAGCCATGCACAAACCTAGCAAACTTTGTCCAAAATGCATGAACTTGGGTTCTTTGGAAATCTTGGACCAAGGGGAACAAGTTTGATGTTGAACACTTTTTCATTTGAAGCTTGGAACATGGAGAATTATGACGTGGAAGTTTGGAAATTTCAACATGTTGAAATTTTTCTAAGTGTTAAGCCATATATCTCAATATTCTACCTTGCTTAACTTTTTATGTGAGCTTCAAATGAGAAAAGTGTCTTCATCAAAGTTGTAGCTCTTTCAAAGACCTTAAACATGGTCACCAATTTAATGTCATTTGGATTTATAATGATAGAGTTATTCATTTTTGAAGTTTAGAAAAATCACTTGTTCAATGGTATAGGTCACAAAATGACCTATAATGTATCCTCATATCACATGCTCATAAAAGTTGAATTTTCTTTCACTCAAAACATCAAAGTTTAAGTAGACATCTTGAATTTAATAGTTCCACTTGGAAATCTTTCATATCATAAAAATTGAGCAAGTTATGGCCTTGGGAAGTTGACTTTCAAATTAGGGTTTAGACAAAATGACCTATAATGTTTCAACATAGAATATAATTTTCCATGAAAACCTAGATCTAGGTCTCAACATGAAAGTTGTTTGGAATATCATTTAGATTAAAGTTGCTCTTGGAATCATTTTCATATGGTGAAAATTGTAGGAGATAGGGTCTAGGGAGACCCAGTTTTGATCAGATGAGTTCATTAGGCCAACCACCATCAACCAACTTGCTAACCATCAATTCTATTGACTTTATTAGCTCATGGTAGATCATATATTCATAATATGATGAATTTTGAAGTGTCCTTTGATAAATTTTATCAATTGGTGAGATAGCTTGTTGGAGAAGTTACTTAAGATACACAGTCAAACTAGGGTTTCCAAGGCAAATCACCCTCAAACTCTTGAAGAAAACTTGATTAATATGACATGTAGAGAACATTGGGACTCATATATGATGCTCATAGCCATTCTTAGATCAATTCATGGTTATGCTCTTTGTTCATGAGGGTCTCAAACCCTAGATGTGAACTTAATAGATCAATGGAGATCATGCCCTTCCTACAAAAGAGTTAGGCAAATGCAAAGACATATTTTTTGATATTTTCGTTAGTGAAATGATAAAATACAAGTATGATATAATCACAAAGTGCTTGGTGATCTCTCCCAAAACAAACCCAATGAAAGAGGGGTAAGGAGGATGCCAAGGTATGATCCCAATGCTAATGCTTATGATGAAATTACATGAGCGATCTTAGGGTCAAAATTGGGGTCTTACACGGACCAAGCTCGGATCTTCCTTTCCTATGCACATTATGCTAAGCACGTATAATCTTTTGCTTCAAATGTTGGGGATCTTTACCCTCTTGATAGAAAATACCCTCTAACTGAGTGTTATTAGGTTTGTCTCTCAAGGAGAACCCAAGTTGACGAAGAGCCAAAGCGGGGTTGTAGTTGATTCCTCCTTGAGTACCAATGAGAGGCAGATTAGAGAATTCACCACAACTGTCGATAATTTCCAAGCTACTCAATGTAGAATCATACCAAATAATATCATCATTAGTAATAGACATAAGTCTCTGAGACCACCGTAGACATTGTTTGTTCTCCACAAAATCAGGCGTCTGAGGCAAGTGCGAAATAAACCACTTGTATAGAAGAGGAACACAACACACGATAGTCTCACCACCTTTAGAATTTCTCAAATGTAAAGTGATGTACATATCACCCAACAGAGTAGGCACAAGATTCCCAATCAAGAAGATTCTAATGGCGTTAACATCAACAAAACCGTCAATGTTAGGGAACAAAGCTAAACCATAAATGAGAAACACAAAGATGGCTTCAAAAGCGTCCACACTACCGGCTTGAGCAAAAGCAGTAGCTTTCCCAATAAGGAACTCAGAAGTCAACCCAAACATTCCTCCTTTCTTCACCCAATGAGCCTCAATCTCAGACTTCTTCAGATGAAGAGCTTCAGCTATAATATGAGATCTGGGAATCTCCTCCATTCCATTAAAATGCACTTTGTCAAAAACGAGTATTCCCAAGAGATGGGCATACTCCTCTAACATAGGCATAAGTTGATAATCGGGAAAAGTGAAGCAACGGTAGAGAGGGTTATAAAACTGAACCAACACACTCAAGAGTCCTTCCACTACATCAGCCGATAACACAGACAGAAGCTTCCCATGACGTTGCTTGAATTCCAAGGGATCTAATACAAAATATGATAACTTCCTTAACTCTTTTAATTCGGGACATCTGAAAATGTACTTCTTAGCGTTCCTTCGTCCACACTCCATGGTCTTGAAATATTTGCAAATAAAACCTCAGTTCCTTGAAGTTATTTTTTTGTGTGATGGATGTCATGATGCACATGTAGGCATGAATGCAACAATCACAAATAAGGGATCACACACAAGGCAAACAAACAAAGGTCAAGGGATGAATCAAGTCATGGTCAAGATCAATCATCCATTTTGGTGGATTATGGTTTTCACCTTATCAACACCTAAGTTCCATTGATATTGACAAGACTTGATTGGATCAACCAAGAATCAAGGGTTTATTGTGAGTCATGAGCATGGAGTCAGGCTAAGAACCATCCCAAAGGAATGTACTAAGGATAAAAACATATAGATCATGTTCTTAAAAAATTCCCAGCGTCTTAATTCCATCTATCGGATATTACAGGTTAGGATGACTGACTCATCAACCCATAATATTCTCAAGAGAAACTCGTCTGAGTATAGTATCGTGTAACAACTGTTATCAAGTCTACACCTGAACAATCTCCACACTACGTCCTAAATAGGCCAAGTTGGGTTCAATGTTCTACGGTCATCAGCTTCTCGGACCCCAAATCAGAGAAACTAATGCCTAACCACAAATAACTTATGTGACATCAATGACTCCAAAAGGGTCTCCGCTTAGTAGATGGGTCTCAAGCCAACTTATTAAGGACTACTCCACACAATTAGAACATGACTATATCATCCTCCTATCTTAATTTCCCTCAAGTTCGGGTTAGAACTTATCTCACCACTCAGAGATCACCAAGCACAACAAGAAGATTATATCACACAAACAGGTATACAAACATCAAATATACAATTCGATACACATAAAAATAGTAGGCTAAACCCACTAGAGACTACTCCCCAACAGATTCACCACTTAATTTTTTTAGCGGTAAATTCATGACCATTAAGCTATGGATAAACTTAACGTCAATAAAACCAGACTCGCCGCCGCGCTTTTATTGTTTCCAAAGGAAAAGGGAAAAGTACGAACAAAACCCAAAGATAAGAAGTTTTCAAATCAATATTAATAAAATGCCATAGATTACAGGTAAGGGGGTTGGTTACACATAGGGAAGGTGTTAGCACCTAAAGTGTCATGGGTACTCTTAGGGAGCCCTTTTTTATGTCTGTATGTATTTTGGTATAAAAGATGTTTGAAATAAATAGAATGTGGGGATGAGAAAAGAATACATTAGTTATATTTTTGTGTTTGACAAGACCTTCAGACTTGTGCCTACGTACCAACATAAAAATGAGGGATCAAAACCTCGTAGTTCGTGGTAACAATTTCAAAGTGAGTAAATTGCTTTTAACAAAAATTTAAATTTTAAAGAGGCACAAAGGGCCTAAAAGAATTTAAATGAGTGTTAGTTCTTTTTGTCTTTTGAAATTTTAAGTCAATATGGTTAGATTCATTTACAAGTTTGATTTAACAAAAGAGTTTAAAAAATGCAATGGCATAAGGCCAAAGTTTCTAATTTGCAATAAAGTCTAAGTTTAGAAATCACAAACAAAGAAGGTTTTTGAAAAGGGGGAGAGATTTGAAATTTAAGAGGATGGGAGGAGATGAAGAGGCTATCCTAAGCATAAAATTTAAAAGTTTAGAGTTGAAAAGGTCTGACCAATGGGATGCAATCCAATAGATAAGAATGTCATATAGAAACCCACTTTTCCTTTGGACTTTAGAATCAAGCAATATCAGTAAACAAGTAGCAAGATGAAGAGCAAGGCATCAAATAAAGATACGACATCCAAGTAAGCAATTTCGCTGTCTTCTTCCTAATCTTCCCATGTATCAGATGAACTAATCCTTGATTGGCTCAGAATAAGGCATTAGGCACAAGTTCAAAGTAACATTTGCATCAAGACCATGTAGCAGATGAATTCATGTGGATCCCCATACTTGTATCATATGGAAGCTCAACACACAATAACTTGGATTCAGAAAAGTTGGCATTGGCCAAGTCCTTTTGCATAGGGAATATTGCCTAATTTTAAGTCCAAAGCTCAGATCAAATCCATCAGTCCACACAAACATTTTTTAGGGTTTTTTATGTTTATTAAGTATTTTAAGGTCCTAAGACCACAAACACAAACAAAATACACAAACAAATATATACAACCACAATACACGGCTCAAGTGAGAAAAGTATAAAAATGGCATAAACATAAACAAGTTAAATGATATGTAAATGACAAATGAAATGGTAAATTGCTTGAATTTAAATTGCATAAAGTAAATGACTTGAAAATAAAAGCAAGATTAATAAAACTTAGTCAAATGTTAGTTGATTAGATGTTAGTGATATTTTGCTTTTCAATTGATTAAGTCATTTTTTGGAGAACACTCAACCCTCTATTCACAAGCATGGATCCTTGAACCAAGACATCTTCCAAAGGAAGGAAAAAATGCCAAGTTTCCACACAATACCATGAAAGGGGGGAGACTTACAATCTCACTTACTAGAATGTTATGCCTTTGGGTCAAAATTTAGCGCTATGTTAAGCAATCGTAATTGGACTTATGTAGAAGTCACAACTATCTAAGGTCGGGCAATAAATTTTTTGGTGTTAATGCATGTTAGAGATATGGTATAATGAACCATACTCCTAAAATGCACCATACACAAAAAGAAAATGATTAAAGGATGGACCTAATCTCATTCATACTTGTATTGATTCATCTAACACAAAGTTATTGATGAACCAATTAGCCTTAGAATATTGAGACTTCATTGGTCAATGAAAGGGATGGGATAAAATGAGATTGAAGATGAAGAGGGAGGGGAAATGAGAGAAACATAAATTGGTCCTAGGAGGAATTTTATCAAATTAAAATCATTCATTCATCTTGGGAGATGAAATGTACATTTCATCAATCCCCTAAATCCAATGATTTTAATCCAATAAGAGTCAAATCAACCTTGACCAAGGCCCAAACACATAGTCAAACTTCACAAGTCAATAAAAATGGCTCAACATAATTTTTACACAATTAATCAATTAAAAATCAAATTAAAATGCATTTAAATTAAATTATGTTTGATCAAAAAAATTTGATTTGGTTTTTGATGTTTTTGAAGAGGTTTTGGCCAAGAGATTTATCCTAGGTCAAACAAGGTCAAAGGACCTTAGACAAAAAATTTCATTATTTTTGAAAAGTCAGAAGTATTTTTAAATAATTAAAAATATGCACAAAAACAATTAAATCATGAAAAATATCAAAATTAATCCAAAAAATAATTTTAATTTAGAAAATGAAAGAGGAAAATATTTGAATTTTTTTGGTGAAAGTCCCATATTTTGTGGATTAAAAATGAAATTAATATGAATTAATAAAAAATAAAGGATTAAATGAAATACTTAGGAAATCAAAAAAATAAGAACCATTTGATCTCCCTCGTTAATTGAGGTGGCAGATCAGATGGCTGGAAATGCGCGCTCCACATGCACACGAGTCAAACACGCTGCAGGCATGGTAATCTGTTTGGACACATGAGATTAAAACAATTCAAATGGATCAGATGGCCGGGATTGATCCAGCGCACCACCGGAGCCCTAACTCCGGTCATCTTCTCCGGTGAGGACCACCAGACTGCTCCAACCAAAACCTTATGGAAAATGAAAAGTGAATACACTAATTTGAAGGAAAAATGCTCAGGAGCACGAATCTAGCCTTAATTTTGTCCAATTCCAAGTATATAAAAAGATATTGGGATTTGAATTTTAAGGATCATGAACTGAGTTGCTTCGATTTAACCTCAAAGTAACTCAATCTTCTTGCCTACATTTATAGGACTTCATATAGATATTTTTGATTGGCTGCATTTTGTGTTAAAACACTAACTGTACTCTGATGTCTTGATTGATGTCATGACATGCTTGAGTAATATGTTGCAGGATTAGCTAATACAGGATTTACTTGATGTCAAACTGGATGTTATGACATTCATCCATGACAGCAGATACTGAACTATAGAATAGTTGGTTTTTCTGTTATAGCTCAGTATTTATTTCAGTTTGTTTTTCAGGAGAATAACAGACCTGGCATATGGCCTATTGTCTAAATGTCAAACTAAATGTTATGACATTTATCTCTGACAGCAGATACTGAATTACAGACTGGTTGGTCTTTCTGTTACAGTTCAGTATTTATTTCAGTCTGTTTTTCAGGAGAATAAAAGCCCTAGCATATGGCCTATGTTCTGGACGTCAAACTGAATGTTATGACATTCATTCCTGACAGCATATGCTAAAGTGTAGGCTAGTTAGTTTTTCTGTTTCAGTGTTTTTCTCAGGCTATTTTTCAGGAATCTAACAGCTGAGCTAAAATCCAGGAAACTAACAACTGAGCTACAATTAATAGACCTAACAAATAGCCTATTTGTTAGCACCCTAATATGTGGAAATTAGGTTAACTTGCTTAACCTTAATTTTAGGAAATACAAGTACAAGGCCCAAGTGCTGCATTATAAAAGGATGGCAATCCTACTTTCAGCAACTCAGGGATTTCGAAGTGTGAAGCATTAAATACATCATTGTATTTCATAGCTGTATTTTTAACTGTGTCTTGTATTAGGTTGTACTTGTGAGCCAAGCAATTATCACCTAGATGATTGCATTGGACTAGGGTGTTCATTGAGTTGTAAGTGTTATGTCACTCTAAGCTTTTAAGTGAGAGTGCTGTGTTTCTTGATTAAAGCATGTAAGCACAATCAAGAGTTGTTTGAAGTATAACTTCGCCATTAACTTTAAACTAATTAAAGTTTGTAATCACTGTGGTGATTGAGGAGGAGTGAGTAGGAACTCTGGTCTTAGTTTAAGATTGAAATTGCATTGGGTAGGTCTTAAGTGATAGGATTAAACAGTTGGTTTAAGTCTTGAATTAATACTACTTATAGTGGATTTCCTCCCTGGCTTGGTAGCCCTCAGACGTAGGTGTGTTTGTCACTGAACTAGGTAAACAATTGTCTACGTGATTTACTGTCCTTTACATTTACGTTCTGCATCATTCTTGTCTGCGCAGAATTGGATGTCATAACATCCAGTGTGACATCGAAAGTCTATTACTAGAATTTCAATTGGTATCAGAGCAGGCACCCTGCCTGTTAATTTCTGGGTGAGATCTAGGGACGTTACTTTCTAGTACCATGGACAAGGATGTAGGATTCTCAAATAGACCACCCTTTGCTGGATGGTTCTAACTATGATGACTGGAAACCTCATATGATAGCCTTCTTGAGGTCTCTGGATAGCAAGGTCTGGAGAGCTATCAACAAAGGATGGGAACATCCAACGAAGACAGGTAAAGATGGAATCATTATGCAAGTTCCTAAAGAAGAGTGGGACAAAGAGCAAGAGGCATTAGCCCTTGGAAACTCTAAGGACTTGAATGCACTGTTCAATGGGATAAATAAGAACATCTTCAGACTGGTGCATCACTGTGAGCTGGCTAAAGAAGTTTGGGATACTCTCAAAACAACTCATGAAGGTACCTCCAAGGTGAGGATGTCTAAACTTCAGATGCTGACTACCAAGTTTGAAAATCTGAGGATGAAAGAGGATGAGACTATTCATGACTTCCACATGAATATTCTTGAAATTGCCAACACTTATAGTGGCTTAGGAGAGAAAATGTATGAATAAAAACTTGTGAGAAAGATTCTCAGATCATTGCCCAAGAGATTTGCCATGAAGGTCACTGCTATAGAAGAGGCTCAAGATATATGCAACATGAAGGTTGATGAGCTTATTGGCTCTCTCCAAACCTTTGAAATGGGCCTGTGTAAGAATTTTGAAAAGAAAAACAAAAGCATAGCTTTCATATCAAATACTGAAGAGGATTCAGAAGAAGGAAGTATTGGAGGTGATGAAAGCATATCAGAAGCTATAGCCATGCTTGGGAGACAGTTCAACAAGTTCATAAAGAAGATTGATCAAAAAGGGAGACCAAATTTCAAGAACATTTCGTCTGACTTTAGTAAAAGATCAACATCTGAAGAAAAGTTCAACCAAGGCAAGGGAATCCAGTGTCATGGATGTGAAGGTTTTGGACACATTAGAGCTGAATGTCCTACGTACCTCAAGATGCAAAAGAAGGGACTATCTGTCACCTGGTCTGAAGGAGACTCTGAGAGTGAATCTGAAGGAGAATCTGCTAAACATGTCACTGCACTAACGAGTGTCTGTGCCTCTGATGATGACTTAAGTGGAGATGAACTTACCTTTGATGAACTTGCTGCTTCATATAAAGAGCTATGTGTCAAAAGTGCAGAAGTGTGTATACAAGGAGAAAAGCAGAAGACACTCATCAAGGAGCTGGAAGATGAGAAGAAGAAGCATCTGACAGTCATAGATGGTCTAAATGGTGAGATAATCTTGCTGACCTCTAAGCTAGATCAAATGACAAAATCCATCAGAATGCTGAATAAAGGAACTGACACTTTGGAAGAGATTCTAAAGGTGGGACAAAAATCAGGAACCATGTCTGGTTTAGGCTTTGCTAAGAAATCCTCAACTGAACACAAAAGCTCAAAGGCTGAAGTTCAAAAAATCAAGCAGAAGTCACAACCAATGTCACAACATCGGGGAAACAGGAGGATTAACCATAAGAAGAAGAAATTTCAAAGATGGAGATGTCACTACTGTGGTAGATTTGGTCACATAAAACCCTTCTGTTACAGGTTGCATGGTTATCCTAACCAGACCCCTCAAATCAGACCTAAGCAGAAGGCATCTAAGCATAATGCCCCCATCAAGAAATAACAATGGGTTGCTAGATTATCTCACACAGCCTTAAGGGCATCTACCAGAGAAGACTGGTATTTTGATAGTGACTGCTCAAGACATATGACTGGTATGGAGAACTTATTGGTGGATATACAACCTCATACTACCAGTTATGTGACCTTTGGTGATGGTGCTAAAGGAAAAATCAAAGGTGTTGGTAAGCTGGACAGTTCTGGAGTTCCAGAACTGAATAATGTGTTGTTAGTAAAAGGACCAACTGCTATTCTCATCAGCATAAGCCAGCTATGTGATCAAGGTTTCTATGTTCAGTTCACTAAGGAATTATGTGTTGTGACGAATGGAGATAATCAGGAAGTTATGAGAGGATCCAGATCCAAAGATAACTGCTATCTATGGGAACCTAAAGTCTCAAACTACTCCTCAATTTGCTCCTCAGCCAAGGAAGAACAGGAGGTGAAGTTGTGGCATAGACGACTTGGACATCTTCATTTAAGAGGAATGAAAAAGATCATATCCAAGGAAGCAGTTAGAGGAATCCCAAAGCTGCTTATTGATGTAGGAAGAGTCTGTGGAGAATGCCAGATTGGCAAGCAAACCAAGATGTCACATCCTAAGCTGGGACATCCTACAACATCCAAAACCTTGGAACTTTTGCACATGGACTTAATGGGACCTATGCAGGTTGAAAGTCTTGGTGGGAAGAGATATGCTTATGTGGTTGTCGATGACCATTCCAGATACACATGGATAAGCTTCATCAGAGAAAAATCAGATGCATTTGATGTCTTCAAATATCTGTGCATCAGACTCCAAAGGGAAAAGGATAGTTGTGTTATCCGAATTAGGAGTCACCATGGGACGGAGTTTAAAAATTCCAAGTTTGACGAGTTCTGCTCATCTGAAGGTATAAGTCATGAGTTTTCCTCACCTATTACTCCTCAGCAAAATGGAATAGTTGAAAGGAAAAACAGAACTATTCAAGAATCTGCTAGAGCTATGATTCACGCAAAGAAGCTTCCTATGCACTTTTGGGCTGAAACTATGAATACAGCGTGCTATGTTCACAATAGAGTTACCTTGAGAAAGGGAACCTCTTCCACTTTGTATGAAATATGGAAAGGTAGAAAACCTACTTTGAAGTACTTTCATATCTTTGGAAGCAAATGTTACATTCTCACAGATCGTGAACAGGAGAGGAAAATGGACCCCAAATGTGATGAGGGTATATTCCTGGGATACTCTACTAACAACAGAGCTTACAGAGTTTTCAACTCCAGAACCAATGTTCTAATGGAATCCATAAATGTGATTGTGGATGATAAAGATGAAGGATCCAATGTCATAGAAGATGTTGGAACATTCCTTGAGACCTCAACAGACATTCCAGTCAACACTGAAGAGGTACAGGATACTCCTCCTGAATTTGAGGGAGATGCATCCAACAAGGTGCCTTCTATCAGAATTCAGAAAGACCACCCTAAGGATCTTATCATAGGGGATCCCAATAGTGGCGTGACTACCAGATCAAGGGAGAATAGCTCAAATTTCTGCTTTGTATCCAAGGTTGAACCAAAAAATGTGAAAGAAGCCCTGACTGATGAATATTGGATCAATGCTATACAAGATGAACTGGAGCAGCTTAAAAGGAATGAAGTTTGGGAGTTAGTTTCACGACCTGAAGGGACTAACATCATTGGTACCAAGTGGATTTACAAGAACAAGTCTGATGAGAAAGGAGTAATCACTAGGAATAAAGCAAGACTAGTGGCACAAGGATATACTTAAGTTGAAGGGGTTGATTTTGATGAGACTTTTGCACCTGTTGCAAGGCTTAAATCAATAAGATTGCTGTTAGGTGTTGCCTGCATTCTAAAGTTCAAATTGTTCCAAATGGATGTGAAGAGTGCCTTTCTAAATGGCTACTTGAATGAAGAAGTCTATGTGGAACAACCTAAAGGGGTTTGTGATCCTAACCTACCAAAACATGTGTACAAGTTGAGGAAAGCCTTGTATGGGTTGAAGCAAGCTCCTAGAGCTTGGTATGAGAGGTTGACTGAATTTCTGACTTCTAATGGATACAGAAAAGGAGGAATAGATAAGACTTTGTTTGTGAAGGATGAAGATGGCAAAATCATGATTGCCCAAATTTATGTGGATGATATTGTCTTTGGTGGAATGTCAGATAAAATGGTGAAACATTTTGTTAACCAGATGCAATCTGAATTTGAAATGAGTTTGGTTGGGGAATTGACTTATTTTCTTGGACTGCAAGTTAACCAAATGGAGGATTCTATGTTTCTCTCCCAAAGCAAATATGCCAAGAACATAGTTAAGAAGTTTGGTCTGGATAATGCTAGTCACAAAAGAACTCCTGCACCTACTCATTTAAAATTAACTAAGGATGAAGGAGGTTCTAGTGTTGATCAATGCTTGTATAGAAGCATGATAGGTAGTCTGCTATATCTAACTGCCAGTAGACCTGATATTGCCCATGCAGTTGGTGTGTGTGCTAGATACCAAGCAGAACCCAAAGTGAGTCACTTAAATCAAGTCAAGAGAATTCTCAAGTATATCAATGGGACTTGTGACTACGGTATGCTATACTCTCATGGCTCTGAGCCTATCTTATCTGGGTATTGTGATGCTGATTGGGCTGGGAGTGCTGATGATAGAAAAAGCACATCAGGAGGATGTTTCTTCTTGGGAAACAATCTCATATCGTGGTTCAGCAAGAAACAGAATTGTGTATCATTGTCCACTGCAGAGGTTGAGTACATAGCAGCTGGAAGCAGTTGTTCCCAACTGGTATGGATGAAACAGATGCTGACTGAGTACAATGTCTCTCAGAATGTCATGACATTGTTCTGTGACAATCTCAGTTCCATCAATATTTCAAAGAATCCTATCCAACACAGCAGGACCAAACATATTGACATTAGACATCACTTCATCAGAGATCTGGTGGAAGACAAAGTGATTACCCTGGAACATGTAGCAACTGAACTACAACTTGCTGACATATTTACAAAGGCTTTGGATGCTACTCAGTTTGAAAATTTAAGGGGCAAATTAGGAATATGCTTTTCTGAGGAATTATAGCAACTAAGGATGTTAGGAATGTATTGTTTAATATTTCAAACTATTAAACAATTGAAAGTATGCTCTGACTGGTCAACAGATCATAGCTATTTCTCTTGTAACAAGTGTGTTAACAAGATGTTAGGGGGATGTCTTCATATGAGACATCCTATGTACTTGCTGGAGTACCAGAACATGCAGGAGTGTTTCAAGATGTCATACACTACGTCATGGCATCTGATGTGAGTGTACCTGCTGTGAAGCAAGAATGTGTGTCTACTTGATCAAAGCTGTGAAGCAAGATCAAGAGTGTGCCGTCTTGATTGAAACTGTGAAGTAAAATAAAGATTGTGTTTTTGCTGCTTGGGTGTGTTTTTTGCTGTTGGTCTGTAATATTAAGTGTTGCTTTGGCAACATTTTTGACAAAAAGGGGGAGTAACACCTGTACCCCAGGACAACAGATTTGTTTGAACAGATGTGTTTGAACAGCTTTATTTGAAGTTGAAGGTCCTCTACTAGAGGTTGTGCTGCTGTTTGAAGTTTTTAACTTCTATGTGTGCTGAATGTATTAGCTAAGTTAATTCTCTGCTTGGATGTGTGTTTTCCGCTGCTGTGAACTCAGTTGTGATGCCAAGTTGTTTTAGCCAAAAAATTGCCAAAGGGGGAGTTTGTAGATGTTTTTGATTGGCTGCATTTTGTGTTAAAACACTAACTGTACTCTGATGTCTTGACTGATGTCATGACATGCTTGAGTAGTATGCTGCAGGATTAGCTAATACAGGATTTACTGAATGTCAAACTGGATGTTATGACATTCATCCATGACAACAGAAACTGAACTATAGAATAGTTGGTTTTTCTGTTATAGCTCAGTATTTATTTCAGTCTGTTTTTCAGGAGAATAACAGACCTGGCATATGGCCTATTGTCTAAATGTCAAACTGAATGTTATGACATTTATCTCTGACAGCAGATACTGAATTATAGACTGGTTGGTCTTTCTGTTACTATTCAGTATTTATTTCAGTCTGTTTTTCAAGAGAATAACAGACCTAGCATATGGCCTATGTTCTGGACGTCAAACTGAATGTTATGACATTCATTCCTGACAGCATATGCTAAAGTGTAGGCTAGTTAGTTTTTCTGTTTCAGTATTTTTCTCAGGCTATTTTTCAGGAATCTAACAGCTGAGCTAAAATCCAGGAAACTAACAACTGAGCTACAATTAATAGACCTAACAAATAGCCTATTTGTTAGCACCCTAATATGTGGAAATTAGGTTAACTTCTTTAACCTTAATTTTAGGAAATACAAGTACAAGGCCCAAGTGCTGCATTATAAAAGGATGGCAATCCTACTTTCAGCAACTCAGGGATTTTGAAGTGTGAAGCATTAAATACACCATTGTATTTCATAACTGTATTTTTAACTGTGTCTTGTATTAGGTTGTACTTGTGAGCCAAACAATTATCACCTATATGATTGCATTGGACTAGGGTGTTCATTGAGTTGTAAGTGTTGTGTCACTCTAAGCTTTTAAGTGAGAGTGTTGTGTTTCTTGATTAAAGCTTGTAAGCACAATCAAGAGTTGTTTGAAGTATAAATTTGCCATTAACTTTAAACTAATTAAAGGTTGTAATCACTGTGGTGATTGAGGGGGAGTGAGTAGGAACTCTGGTCTTAGTTTAAGATTGAAATTGCATTGGGTAGGTCTTAAGTGATAGGATTAAATAGTTGGTTTAAGTCCTGAATTAATACTACTTATAGTGGATTTCCTCCCTGGCTTGGTAGCCCCCAGACGTAGGTGTGTTTGTCACCGAACTAGGTAAACAATTGTCTGTGTTATTTACTATCCTTTACATTTACGTTCTGCATCATTCTTGTCTGCGCAGAATTGGATGTCATAACATCCAGTGTGACATCGAAAGTCTATTACTAGAATTTCACTTCAGACTACCAAAAATTAACAAGAATGGTGAAGAATTGAGGGAGAATCGAAGAGATGAAAATTCTGAAAGTTCACCTTCAATGGAGCTTCAGATTGGCATGATCTTGCTTTCAATTATGATTGGCCTTGCTTCAGATGCTTAATGGAGGTGAAATGGATCAAGGAGAAGTATGGACTCTTGGAGTTTCATTCTCAAAACAGATGGAGAATTGAAACTCGGTTTTCAAAGAAAATCCTCAAGTTTATCCTTTAATGGTGAGGGTTTGGGGTTGCAGGTTCAAAGCTTGGGCATGAGGTCTCTAATTCTGAGCAATGAGGGTCTTATTTATAGCCAAGGATATTGATTTCTACACACTTCCAATTTTGGCAAAATCTGAAAATTCCCTTTGTATGGTTGCATGGGTGTGTGCTAGGCCCATGAAATGATGTGATCTGATCCATAATTGAGTGTGCATCATGCTGAATTCATTTTCGAAGGCCATGCACATGTGTATTAAAAGTGGAAGTGGAAAACATCCAAATGGTTCTTCAACTTACACCCATGCGTAAGTCCTTCATACTTTGGCCAAATGAGATGATCTTGGACTTTTTGGAAAGGTGAGATAAAGGGGAACAACTTTTATGTTGAACACTTTTTCATTTGAATCTTGGATTATGATTAATTTTGAGGTGCAAGTTTGGGAAATCAAACATATTTGAGAATTTTTTAAGTCACAAGTCAAATGTTCACTCCTTCCACCTTGAATATCTTTTTCTATGGACCTCAAATGAGAAACAATCCTTCATTAAAGTTGTATCTCTTTCAATCCTCTTAAATTTGGTCACAAATTTGACATCATTTGGTTTTGGCATGAAGAAGTTATGCATTTTAGAAGTTGAGGAAAATCACTTGTTCAATGGTGTTGACCCAAAATGACCTATAATGTTTCCTCTTGGAACATGCATTTGAAAGTTGAATATGAACTTCCTACAAACATAAAATTTGAAGTAGGCATCTTGAATTTGATCATGGAATTTGAATGGATTTCATATTATAAAAATTGAGCAAGTTATGGTCTTGGGAAGTTGACCTCCAAACTAGGGTTCAAACAAAATGACCTATAATCTTTCATCATAAAAAATGACTTTCAAGCAAAAATAGATCTTGACTTCAACATTAAAGTTGTTTGGAATGTAATTTTGAGTAACTTTGATCTTGGGATCATTTTCATATGACAAAAATTGTAGTAGATAGGGTCTAGGGAACCCCATTTTGACTAGTTGACTTTCTCAGGTCAACCACCATGAACCATCTTGCTAGCTTGACATTATCTTGATTTTTGGGACTTATGGAGGATCAAATATGCATAAGATGATGAAACATGAAGTATACCTTGAAATATTTGATCAATTGTTGAAGAAACTTGTTGAAGAAGTCACACAAGATACCCAGATGAATTAGGGTTTCCAAGGCAAACAAACTCCAAACTCTTGGTGATTTCCTGATCAAAATAACATGTGAAGATCATGGGGATCCATATATGATACTTAAAGTTAATGTGAACCATTTCTTTATTGCACTCCTTGCATTGAGGGTCTTAAACCCTAAATATGAGCTTGATAAAGCATGGGTGAGCATACACACTACCTACAAAAACAACAAACTATACATTGACATATTTTTGGTATTTTAAATGAAGTATGATACAATCAAATGTGCTTGGTGATCTCTCCCAATGCAAACCTAATGGATGAGGGGCAAGGAGGATGCCAAGGTGTGATCCCAATGCCAATGCATATGATGAGATAGCATGAGGGATCTTAGGGTTAAAATTGGGGTCTTACAGAACAAGAGTACTTCATGGAGTATATTTGGAATGGTACCTTCCGAGAAGTTAAGAGCTTGATAGATGATGATGTTCAATTTTTGTTGGGATCCTAAGGTAGTGGCGAAGTCTGAGGAGAAACTTGAGGACATGGCCACCTATTCCACGTGAAACTGGTTGTAAGAACAAAAATAGTTCTACAATAGATTCCATGATTTTGATGATAACAAAGGATGAAACCAAAAAATGGCACCCTAACGAAAAGTTTCTAAGTGTGCAGGGTTCTAAAGAAAGAAGAAATAAATCTGATGATGTCATCAGATGCACAACAAGATCAGATGCAAAATCTCAAGTATCAGAAGCATCTAAAGTGAAATCTCGTTTCAAGAAGCTCTGACTCTGGACAAAACTGCAAAGTATCAGAAGCATCTGAACATAAAGTAAAGTCTAGAAGCTCTGACTCTGAACTAATGCCCTCTGTAAACTCTGGAAGTTATCAGCGCCATCTGAACTTTCAAGAGATAACATCAGAAGCCAGTTTCTCCAGATACACGAAGACTCTAATCAGAATTGTTAATCATGATGAAGTAACGTTTAAGCCAAGTTAAAGTTCTGCAAATGGATTTCCTCAATTAGAAAGAGACGTTAATCTCCACTTCCAAGAGAGAAGATACTAATTGTGGTAAGTAGTCACTTCTAAGAGAAAAAGTCTACTGCAGAAGCTATTAATGGAATGGCGTAACTACATCTCAATATCCAACAGATTCAACGCTACTTCAAATCTACTTCAACTCCTATAAATAAGAGAAGAAATCAACATTCAGGAACAAGAAATCACTAGCCAAAACTATACTGAAATCATATCACGCTCAAGAAAAACATCCTTGTTCTTCAAAGTTCTTCACTAAGCTTTTGCTTATCAAGTGAAAAATTTGTTCTTAAGTTTGTAATATTTGCTTTCTTAGAAGCACTCTAGATTACACATCTTGTATCTAATTCTTATTTGATTTCCTCAAGTGACTCTTTGTAGTCTGTAGACTTGAGAGGACTAAGAGATTTTCTTCTATCTTAGGGGTTGTTTGTAATCTTTCAAGATTAGTGGATTAAGTCCTTGTTGAAGGCGAAATCACCTTGGCTGGGTGGACTGGAGTAGCTTTGTGTTATAAGCGAACCAGTATAAAATCATTGTGTGATTTCATTTTGCAAAAGCGCTTATTTTTCAAACAATTCAAACCCCCCCTTTCTTGTTTTTCTCACCTTCAATTGGTATCAGAGCTCCGGCTCTGTTATTGATTTTCAAATCAAACACTTAACCGTGTAGAGAGATCCAGTGCGAGAAAAACAAATGGCCCACTCAAATGAGAAAGATTCTTACAATGCCAAGCCTCCTGTTTTTGATGGAGAAAAGTTTGATTACTGGAAAGATAGAATCGAAAGTTTCTTTCTTGGTTATGATGCTGACCTCTGGGACATTGTCACAGATGGATACAAACCTCCAACCTTAAATGGAGCTGAAGTTCCCAGAAGCAAAATGTCAGAAGATCAGAAACGTGAGTTCAAAAATCATCACAAGGCCAGAACAATACTTCTAAATGCTATATCATACAACGAATACGAAAAGATCACCAACAGAGAGACGGCTAAAGATATACTTGACTCTCTGAAAATGACCCATGAAGGAAACTCCCAAGTCAAGGAGACGAAGGCTCTGGCGTTGATCCAGAAATATGAAGCCTTCAAGATGGAAGATGACGAAGCTATAGAAGCTATGTTTTCCAGATTCCAAACTCTTATTGCAGGTCTTAAAGTGCTAGACAAAGGATACACGACTGCAGATCATGTTAAGAAGATAGTCAGAAGTCTGCCAAAGAAATGGAGACCAATGGTTACTGCTCTGAAGTTATCAAAGGATCTGAACAATATCAGCCTTGAAGAACTTGTTAGTTCTCTCAGAAGCCATGAGATAGAACTAGAGGAGGATGAGCCTCAGAAAAGGAACAAGTCAGTGGCGCTGAAGTCCAGACCTGAAAGACGGAAGTCAGACAGAACCAAGGCTCTTCAAGCAGAAACTGCAGACACTGATGACTCTGAACCTGAAGACTCTGATGATGAAGAAGAGCTGTCCCTACTAACCAGAAGAGTTAAGCAACTCTGGAAAAGAAGGAACAACAACAACTTCAGAAGATCAAGACCCAGAGGGGATAGATCAGAGTCAACTTCAAAAGGTAAACCTAATAAAGATATTACCTGTTTTGAATGTAAAGAAACAGGTCATTATAGAAATGAATGCCCCAAGCTGAAGAAAGATAACTCTAAGAAAGAAAGCTTCAAGAAAAATGCCTTCAGAACAAAGAAGGGATTAATGGCCACCTGGGACGATAGTGAATCAGGATCATCAGAATCTGACTCTGATGAACAAGCCAACGTAGCATTCATGGCTACCACATCCAGCAGCTCAGATGAAGAATCTGAAGAGGTATTTTCTGAACTTTCTAGATCTGACTTAGAATCATGTTTATCAGAAACTCTTACCTCTCTTCAGAAATTAAAACAAAAAGTTAAAAGCATTAAAGGCCTTCTTAAAGCAAAATCTGAAGAATGTAGTGAACTTGAGACAACAATTCTAGCACATGAAGATACAATCAAATCTTTAACGTTAGAAAGAGATGAAGCTAAAACAAAAAGCTTAAAATTAGAAGAAGCGTTGTCTCAAGCACCACAAACTTCAAATGAAATTATTTATAAATATGAAGAAGCCTTTCAGAAGTTTCTGAAGAGTGGAATAGATAGGAGTATTATGGCATCCATGATTTATGGAGTAAGTCAGAATAATAAAAGGGGAATTGGGTATGATTCTGATTCTGATAAAACTTCTACCAGTAACCAAATTAAATCACCTTTTTCATACCACTATACACACACACAAGAACACAAATTTAAAAATGCTAGAAGACCCAAAGTTGTAAGAAACTCTGGGAAGACTAATCTAAAAGGACCCAAGAGATTCTGGGTACCGAAAGATAAGATTATCTATGTTGCAGATATCCTATGCAGCAAAGTTCAGACACCAGTCATGGTACCTGGACTCTGGATGCTCGCGACATATGACGGGAAGAAAGTCTATGTTCCAAAGCCTGGAACTTAAACACGCTGGCTTCGTAGGCTTTGGAGGAGATCAGAAAGGAAGGATCAGAGGCTCCGGAACTATTGGTAACGGTACTCTTCCCTCTATATCTGATGTTCTTTATGTAGAAGGATTAATGCATAATTTGTTATCCATAAGTCAATTAAGTGATAACGGTTATGATGTAATCTTTAATCAAAAAACGTGTAAAGCCATTAATCAGAACGATGGCTCTGTCCTTTTCACAGGCAAGAGGAAAAACAACATTTATAAAATAAATCTTTCTGATTTAAAAGATCAAAATGTTAAATGTTTAATGTCAGTTCACGAAGAGCAATGGGTATGGCATAGACGCTTAGGCCACATTAGCATGAGAAAACTTTCTCAGCTAACTAAACTTGAGTTAGTCAGAGGCCTGCCTAAACTGAAGTTTTCTTCAGATGCTCTGTGTGAAGCTTGTCAGAAAGGAAAGTTTTCAAAAACATCTTTTAAAAAGAAAAATGTTGTTTCTACCTCTAAGCCTCTGGAGCTTCTTCACATTGACTTGTTTGGTCCTGTAAAAACAGCATCAGTCAATGGAAAGAAGTATGGACTTGTAATCGTTGATGATTACAGCCGCTGGACATGGGTAAAATTCCTAAAGCACAAGAGTGAGTCTCACTCTGTATTCACCAGTTTCTGTTCTAAAGTGCAAAAAGAATTTGACTCTAAAATTATTAGAGTCAGAAGTGATCATGGTGGAGAATTTGAAAATAAAGATTTTGAAGAATTATTTGATTCTAATGGAATATCCCATGATTTCTCCTGCCCTAGAACTCCACAACAAAATGGAGTTGTAGAGAGGAAGAATAGGACACTCCAAGAAATGGCCAGAACCATGATCAATGAAACAAATGTAGCAAAGCACTTTTGGGCAGAAGCTGTAAATACAGCGTGTTATATTCAGAATAGAATCTCTATTAGACCTATTCTGGATAAGACTCCCTATGAACTGTGTAAGGGAAGAAAACCCAACATTTCTTATTTTCATCCTTTTGGATGCATTTGCTTTATATTAAATACTAAAGAACATCTAAACAAGTTTGATTCCAAAGCACAGAAAGGTATTATGTTAGGATACTCAGAACGCTCTAAAGGCTACAGAGTATACAACACAGAAACCAAAATTGTGGAGGAATCAATTCATGTTAGATTTGATGATAAGCTTGACCCTGAAAAGTCAAAGCTAGTTGAAAAGTTTGCAGATTTAGAGATCACTCTGGTAGAATCTGAGAAAACTCCAGAAGCAACTGTCACTCCAGACTCTGAAGAAATTAAATCTCCAGAAATTCCAAGGAAAGTCAAGAGTCGTAGCAACGTATCTGAAGATTTGATTTTGGGAAACAAAGATGAACCTGTTAGAACCAGATCTACCTTCAGAACTTCTGAAGATATTCCTCTGGGACTAGTGTCTCTGATTGAGCCTACGTCCTGTGAAGAAGCTCTTCAAGATAATGATTGGGTGGCAGCTATGCAAGAAGAGTTAGATCAATTCTCCAAGAATGATGTCTGGGATCTTGTTCCTAAACCCAGAGGCACTCATGTCATTGGAACCAGATGGGTTTTCAGAAACAAGCTGAACGAGAAAGGAGAAGTTGTCAGAAACAAAGCTCGACTGGTAGCTCAAGGTTATAGTCAACAAGAAGGTATTGATTATAATGAGACTTTTGCTCCAGTCGCAAGGTTAGAGTCTATTCGTCTTCTTGTATCATTTGCTATTAATCACTCTATAAAATTATACCAAATGGATGTCAAGAGTGCATTTCTTAATGGTTATATCTCAGAAGAAGTGTATGTCAATCAACCTCCTGGTTTTGAAAATTCAAACTTTCCAGAACATGTTTTCAAACTTAAAAAATCTCTATATGGACTTAAACAAGCTCCCAGAGCTTGGTATGAACGTCTGAGCAATTTTCTTCTGGAACAAAATTTTATCAGAGGGAAAGTTGATTCTACACTCTTCTGTAAAAACCATAAAAATGATCTCGTGATATGCCAGATTTATGTTGATGACATTATTTTTGGTTCTGCTAATATCTCTGTTTGCCAAGAATTTTCTAAGTTAATGCAGGCAGAATTTGAAATGAGTCTAATGCAAGAACTAAAGTTCTTTCTGGGAATTCAAATTAATCAAACTCCAGAAGTCACATACATTCATCAAAGCAAGTACATTAAAGATGTTCTGAAGAAGTTTGACATGACTGAATGCAACTCTGCAAAGACTCCTATGCACCCAACTTGCATTCTGGAAAAGGAAGAGGTAAGCAACAAGGTTTGTCAGAAGCTCTATCGAGGTATGATAGGCTCTCTTCTCTATCTGACTGCTACTCGTCCTGATATTCTCTTTAGTGTCTGTCTCTGTGCCAGATTCCAATCAGATCCTAGAGAATCT
Source organism: Lathyrus oleraceus (assembly GCF_024323335.1). Taxonomy (NCBI): domain Eukaryota; kingdom Viridiplantae; phylum Streptophyta; class Magnoliopsida; order Fabales; family Fabaceae; genus Lathyrus; species Lathyrus oleraceus. The sequence goes on along the minus strand of NC_066583.1, from coordinate 366,670,507 downwards.
CATTTAACAGCTGTTAAGAGAATTCTTAAGTATCTGAAAGGAACTCCTAACCTGGGCCTGATGTATGAGAAAACATCAGAGTATAGGCTTTCTGGTTATTGTGATGCAGATTATGCAGGAGATAGAATAGAACGAAAAAGCACATCTGGAAATTGCCAGCTTCTGGGAAACAATCTAATCTCCTGGGCTAGCAAAAGACAGTCAACTATCGCTCTATCAACTGCAGAAGCAGAATATATCTCAGCATCACTGTGCACAACTCAGATGCTCTGGATGAAACATCAGCTAGAAGATCTACAAATCTTTGAGAGTAACATTCCTATCTTTTGTGATAATACTGCTGCTATTTGTTTAAGTAAGAATCCCATTCTACATTCCAGAGCCAAACACATAGAAATAAAACATCATTTTATTAGAGACTATGTTCAGAAAGGGATAGTAACGCTGAAGTTCATTGATACAGAACATCAATGGGCAGATATCTTTACTAAGCCTCTAGCTGAAGATAGATTTCTTTTCATCTTAGAAAATCTGAACATTAAAAATTGTCCTGAGTAAAATTTGGCTCTGAACATGTAAAATGAGACTCTGATAAAAACAAATACACTTCTGCCTCTGACTCTGATACTTCTACCAAGTTAAGAAGATATCTGAGTTAGAAATCTTCAGAAATCCTTTGGTATTCCTGAAGATCAGAAACATCAACACGTGGGGAACATGCGTCTAACCCTAGAACTTCTAGACAGCTGTCAAAAGAAATCAAAGGTCAGAACGCTTGAAATCTCCTCGAGCAGTGTGCTTACTGTTGGGATTAGACATTCATTTATTAGCTATAATCATTTTTCCTCCCCTAGCGTGCAATTCTTGTGTTCTGTTCCAACGCAATTAAATGTGTCGTTTTGCATGTGTTTTTACCCTTAGGTATATAAACACTTTTCTCACATTTCACACACTTATCACTCTTCACTCACTCTTAAACCCTAAACCCTCTCTCGAAGTTTTCTCTGCAACCTTCTCAGTTCTTCATCTTCTTCATCAATCTTAGTCATGAATCCTCAAGAGCAAGAAGTTTTTAACTTCTCCCAACAAATGGAAGCCGCTTCTAACCCCCAAACCTCAAACACTCAAACACCCATGGTTGTAGACGTTACCACAACCCCAGTCTACAAAGAACCTCACATTCTTGAACGTGAACAACACATAAACCTTTCAACTCCCTTTGAAGGTTTGGATGTACTGTGTGAATCACTGGTGGATTTTGAGAACTTAAGAAGAAACGGTGTTGATCTTACTGAAGATCTTCACAAGCAAGGTTGGGAAACCTACTTCAACAGATTGTATGGTCCAATCTATCCTCTTCTGGTGAAGGAATTCTGGAGATGTGCAGATGCTGATGACGAGTTCATTGTTTCTTTTGTTCTGGGAGTGAAGATCATTATCACAGAAGCGTCTATTGCTTCTTTGCTGAATATGGAGAAAGCTGGAGGTAAGAGGATTTACAACATTCCTCCAAGGTCCAAGCGCATCACAGAAGTCATTAACCCTACAATCTTCAAAGCAAACGCAGAAGGAAACCCCTCTAAGAACAAGGAGCTTCATCAGAACCTCCGAGTTTGGCTGAAGATTATTCTGGGAACAATCCATCATCGTCCAGCCTCCAACTCTTCAGATTACATAAATGCTGATCAGAAATGCATCCTCTACTGTATTCAGAAGGGTATCCCGATCAACCTCCCTGTTCTCCTCTTCAGATATCTGAGGGATTCAGTCAGAGAAACGAGGAATAACATGAAGCCCAGATCCTACATTCCTCTGGGTAGATTGCTCTCTGACATCTTCATTGAGCATGGGCTGGTAGATGCTCTGGAGAAGACCAGATGTATGGATGATCTGGCAATTGATGTGGGAAAGCCTCTGAATGCCAAAAATCTGAGGAGTATGGGAATCATCAAAGACATCAGAGTCAAGCCCACTATGAATGTGACCTGGGAAGCTCTGAAGGATCAGAGGAAGATGCCTCATGGCCTTGAAAGGTTCTTCAAGAACGAACCCAGAGATGCCATTGCTATCTACCTTCAGGATCGTCTGGATGAAGGCATTGATATTTCTGATTTCCGCCTTGAAGACTGTCTGGACTCTGTAGAAGATTTGGTCAGATACAAAAGAGGTCTTTCTGAGAAGAAGATAGCTGAGGAAGCAAGGAAGGCAAAGAAAGCCAGACTTGGAGAAACCTCTGGAACCAAATCTCCAGCTCCTCTGCAAACTTCTTCTTCTGGTAAGTCCCTTCCTCCTGTTACTTCTGTACCTGTAATGGCTTCTTCTACTCCTCTCCCAACACCTCCCATATTCACTACCTCTGAAATCCCTTCTTCAACCATCAGAACCTCTCAACCTCCACCTGTTCTAAAAATTGCTCGAAATTTCACAACAACCTCTGACCCTAATCAACTATATCACCACAGCTCTTCCTCATCCTCTGAATATGAATCACCCCCTTACCTTTCCCCTTCTTCTGACCAAGAGTTATCTGATCAAGAGTCCTCTGATCAAGAACACTCTGACCCAAACTCCCCAACCATAGCAACACTCTATGCCCATAGACTTGCTTCACAACGAACACAAACCACAGAACCTGAAATAACTTCACCACTCCAAACTTCACTTCCACCACAACAAACAACAACTCTCCCCTCTGAAACTCAAACATCTGATCCCTTCACCTCTAATATCACTCCACCATTTATTCCCGCTGTACCTGGCCCAGACTCTGACCCATTAGACCTAAATCCACTATATGCTTCATCCCCTAGTCTTCAACCAGACGCAGATTCTGAACTTCAAGCAGAATCTGAACCTCAACAAACTGAACCTCAACCTCTAAATCTCAGCCCTCAAAACTCTCCACCTCAGTCACCTGAACCTGAACCTGAACTTACCATACCTACCCTTGAGGAGGCCATTATACAGGTTGCAGAAGCTTCAGTCCAGAAGATCAAGTCTCTGGCTAAAAACTCTGAAGTTAGTGATGATCCTAAATCTGTTAGGACACACTGGAACAGAGTCATTAGTTGGATGACCTCTGAGTCTTATAGGCTGAAGGGTATCTCTGAACAAGTCAGAAATGGCTACATCAGAGATGCTGAGGAAAGGCTCCAAGAGAGACTGGCTAGAGAAGCTGAGGCCAAGAGATTAGAAGAAGAAAGATTGGCTAGGGAAGCTGAAGAAGAAGCTAAGAGGTTGGAAGAAGAACGCCTGGCAAAGGAAGCAGAACTTCTAAGGATTCAGGAAGCTGAAGCCAAGGCTAAGGCAGATGCAGAAGCCCAAGCTGCTGCTGAAGCTGAAGCTCAGCAAGCTCTGATTCAGGGGGAGTCTTCCTCTGCGATCCCTCTGATTCTTAACACTCTGAAGGAGATCAAGCAAGATCAGCAAGAGATCAAGAAAGATCAGAATGAGCTTCGTGCCAGGATGGACAAGCAAGATGCTCTGAATGAAAACATCCAGAACATGTTTGCCATGCTGCTTCAGAGACTTCCTCAACCTCCAAACCCTTAAGCACTTAGGATTCATTTTTATTTGCTTGCCTAATGTTTTTGCTTCTGTCTTCTTTTTAGCTCTGATATTCGTCCTTGAATCTGATGTTTTGACTGTTGTTTGCCTTTGTGCTTTTTAATGAAGTGTTTTTCTCTTTATTATTCTCTTTATTTTTTATGCCTTTTTGATTATGCCAAAAAGGGGGAGAAATTATTAAATAGCTCTGATGAAAATTATGTCTAAAACCTTAAGCATTCTGCAACAATTATAGAAATAGCTCTGATAAAAATAGCTCTGATTAATTAATAGCTCTGATTAAATAACTCTAACATTAAAATTAAGAAATTGCAGAAAGTTTTCAGAAATCTCATTGCTTGGAAAGCTCTGGTAAGAACTTCTGAACTCCCTAGTACTAACTCAGGGGGAGCTTTTGTTTATCTGATCTAATATTTTTCATGTTTCATCTGATAATTTTATTTGTTTTGTCATCATCAAAAAGGGGGAGATTGTAAGAACAAAAATAGTTCTACAATAGATTCCATGATTTTGATGATAACAAAGGATGAAACCAAAAAATGGCACCCTAACGAAAAGTTTCTAAGTGTGCAGGGTTCTAAAGAAAGAAGAAATAAATCTGATGATGTCATCAGATGCACAACAAGATCAGATGCAAAATCTCAAGTATCAGAAGCATCTAAAGTGAAATCTCGTTTCAAGAAGCTCTGACTCTGGACAAAACTGCAAAGTATCAGAAGCATCTGAACATAAAGTAAAGTCTAGAAGCTCTGACTCTGAACTAATGCCCTCTGTAAACTCTGGAAGTTATCAGCGCCATCTGAACTTTCAAGAGATAACATCAGAAGCCAGTTTCTCCAGATACACGAAGACTCTAATCAGAATTGTTAATCATGATGAAGTAACGTTTAAGCCAAGTTAAAGTTCTGCAAATGGATTTCCTCAATTAGAAAGAGACGTTAATCTCTACTTCCAAGAGAGAAGATACTAATTGTGGTAAGTAGTCACTTCTAAGAGAAAAAGTCTACTGCAGAAGCTATTAATGGAATGGCGTAACTACATCTCAATATCCAACAGATTCAACGCTACTTCAAATCTACTTCAACTCCTATAAATAAGAGAAGAAATCAACATTCAGGAACAAGAAATCACTAGCCAAAACTATACTGAAATCATATCACGCTCAAGAAAAACATCCTTGTTCTTCAAAGTTCTTCACTAAGCTTTTGCTTATCAAGTGAAAAATTTGTTCTTAAGTTTGTAATATTTGCTTTCTTAGAAGCACTCTAGATTACACATCTTGTATCTAATTCTTATTTGATTTCCTCAAGTGACTCTTTGTAGTCTGTAGACTTGAGAGGACTAAGAGATTTTCTTCTCTCTTAGGGGTTGTTTGTAATCTTTCAAGATTAGTGGATTAAGTCCTTGTTGAAGGCGAAATCACCTTGGCTGGGTGGACTGGAGTAGCTTTGTGTTATAAGCGAACCAGTATAAAATCATTGTGTGATTTCATTTTGCAAAAGCGCTTATTTTTCAAACAATTCAAACCCCCCCTTTCTTGTTTTTCTCACCTTCACTGGTATGCACCAAATGAAGGGTAGAAGATAAATCAAGTATATTCAGACATAAAAAGGGATATCAGGTTCAATACAGTTCGTCAAGGATTAAATTTTAGTAAGATACCATTATGGAATGTTGAGTTACCTAAGGATCAATTATAAGAGTTTGTGTTGAAGAGAGATCACACATTACATAGTAATGGATGCTCCAGTGGGTTTTGGTTATAAGAGATCTGGTTGAGGAAAAGAATAAGTAATTGGATTTAAGGAATTCTAGTAGAATGGTTATGTAATTGAAGATGATAGAATTACCATAGGAAGACAAGTGAACACCGAGTGTGGAAGTAGTGTGGATGTTGCAATACAACTGTCGAAATGGGGTACATTTTAGATAAAGGCACAATGGGATCAACAAGATTCATTAAGGCTGAGTTATGGACGTGTAGCTAATGTTTGTTCACATCAAAGTTTTCTAGAGTATGAAATGGAGTGGAGGAAGTTATACCTTGGTATTATGAAGTATGTTGTAGTAGCATTATGGTCACACGTATGTGAAATTGACTATTCTTCCTTGGGATGGTTGTGGATTATCACATTCCTTATTTTAGTTTGAGCAGTGAATTTTGTGTTTTGAGGTGTTGGAGTTATGGTAAGAAACATAAGACAAAACAAGCTTGAGTACGGAGCTAAGTATGGAACGTGAGACAGACTATGTCATATGGACTCATAAGGAAGCGATAAGGTTGTCAGTAGCAGGTCGTCTAGATAAGTAGCTTATGTGTGGTAAAGTGTTCAATGGATATTGGTTTGGAGGAGAATCCAAGTCAATAAGTATGTGATAATGTCGAGCTCCACCTTAAATGCGTATTATGTGGTTTGCAAGGGTAAGAGTGGGTCTCTGAAAGCTGGGTTATTATTCATCTTCCTGAGTAATGCTTGGATTGGTTGATCACAAAGTATGAGAATCACGCCTTGTTGGAAATAAGGCTATCTTAAATATCATAAGTGTACCGTTGTGGATGTACAAATTGGGGATGGAGTTACAAGTTACCACAAGTTAGATTGATAGTTTTGAAGTTGGGATTTTTGAAGTTGGTCATCTGTATATCGTAGAAGTCAGATGTTTTGGAAATAAACCTAGTAAACCATACTCGGTGTGAGTAAGTTTTTGGCGTATCACTATTATGGATAATGAGAACCATAAGGAATGAAGTTGGAAGAGGCTTACTAAGTGGTGATCTGGAAGAGATTAGTTCGGTGTCTTGTAAGTGTTAGTAACGTGTAAGTGGTTAGACATGTTGCTCTTATGTATGGCCTCAGAAGTAGACCTGCCATGGAAGTGGTGCAGAATATACATAATGCTACTAAACTATGTCAGCAGGATGTGTAAGTTATTCTCCCAGGAGAGAGGATGGAAATAAGATATCCATAAGTGTAAGTGTGTAACTTGGATTGTATATTCGTAAGAACACGAGCTAAGGTTCCCATGAGATGAAACATGACGACATGAAGGAATAATTATTGTCACGTAGTGTGATATCGTCTCAAGATGTGTGACTGAGTTGTATGACTCTGCGAGTATTGTGAAAGCTCACAGTTACAGTCTAGTTTTCTTAAGGTTTCTTGGAAGTGGTGTCTCGTTAATGACTTGAGGTTCCTCAATGGTGTTATTTTATTAGTGGTCGAGATCCTGTGTCAGCAGAAACCTTGAATGAATCAGAACCCTATAAGAGGATTTGATGTGGAATGTAGTAACAAGAATCAAATATTGTCAAACTAATTTTCATAAGTTCATTCGAGCACAGAATAAATCTGAATGTCGTACACTTTTATGATTGTAGTCGTGTGACTCTTGCGTATCTATCTTATGGAGGGTGTTGGTCATATTCTAAACCTTTGTATGTCAGTAAGAAATTTATTCCACTAATGGATGTTAGTGAGGTCCTAGTACTATGTCGGGAGATGGGAACTCTATAGGATAGGCGTGGTCTTCTATGTAGACTATTAGCTAACAAGTGGTTTCTGGGAATCCCAGGTGTTCCATTGATGGAAGCAGAGTAGCGCATTAGAAGGTGATGCATGAAAGAGATCAATCAATATTATGAGGACTAGAGAGATGGTTACTCATGAGAATGGGAGTAAGACAATCTCATGCTAATGGTGTTATCTTATTTGAGTAGTACGAGAGAAGACAAACAGTAGGAGTAGAGGCTTATAACATGTAGTATCAGATCAAGTGAAGTTTATGAGATTATCAATAGATGGATTACAAATTTTGTCGCATTTGTTGAAGGACTAATAACAGAAGAGTAGTAAATATTATGTGTGGTCAAGGAATCAATAAGTTTTCTTATGAAGAACTAATGAGTATTGATTACCCAAGTCAAGATAATATGTCGTAATTATGTTTTGTGTAACTTAGTGAAAGGAAGGGAAATCGTGGTTTCCGGGAGGAAAGTGACCAACTGATGTAGAGCGGTATATCAGATGAATTAAGTGGGAGAAAGTTTAAATGTTCATCCAGTATTGGGATGAGGATATGGTTAAGACCATGAAGTATTGATAGTTCACACAAGAAAGAAGTTTGCCAAGGAAAATAGGTTAGAAGAATGAATATGTCAGGGGTTTGAAATTGAAGAGAAGTCCAGTGTGGGTCTAAGACGTTGATGCAAGAATTGTTTATTTGTTGAGTGAAGGAAATTCGGGGGAGAATTTCAATTTAAGGGGGGGGGGAGAATGTAATAACCCATATTCCCTTAAATGGAAAATTGGTTCTCCGTTAAGAACAATTGGGTTCCTATGTACTCTATATTTTATCAGTTAGAACAATTAGAGCTCCTATAGAGTAACCAACGAACTCTGAAGAGATTAATTATTAATAAAAGGGACAGTCCATTATTAATAAGTACAAGAGCGGATATTTTGATAACATTAATAATTGGTCAATTGGTACTGGAAGATAAAATATCAATTGAGACATTTTTATTAATACCTAATATTATAATAGAAGAAGTGGAAGAGATAAGATTGGAGAAAGAGAGAGAGAGTTATCAGAAAGTGGGAGAAGAGAAAAGAAAAAAAGAGGAAAAGACAAAGAGGAAGAAGAGAATAAGAGGAAGGAAGGAAGAAGAAGGAAAAAGCTCATGAAGAATCATGGAAGCTCATTATCACCATTTTCAACTCATCTTTTTCACCATCTCCATGTGTTAGAGGTGAGTTCCAGATAGAACCTTTGTGATTGATAAGTTAGGGTTTGTTGAGTCATAGAGTAATTCGTAAGGATTATGATAATATGATGAGAATCCTCTTGACCATGAATGAGATGTTACTAAGTAATCCATGGTTGTTGGGTTTACATGTTTGAATATGGTTGTTGTTTTTGTTATGAGTGGGTGTTCATGACTTTGAGAAAACTATGGAATGTTTACATGTTGTTGATGATCTATATCATCTACTTTCTTGTAAGTTTGCTGGCCATGTTACTTTAAATTAAATGGATTGCTTCTTTTGATCAATCAATTGACATGAATTAATTACTTGATAAATTAAAATATGTCACCATTGGGGGTCAAACCGTGGACCTCCTTGGTATGGAACAAGCCTTACCACTAGGCTAAGCTCTTGTTGTTGAATATTTGTGCAAGGAACAAGTGTTAACCTATATTCTCGATTAAGTTAGTTTGTTAGATTATTTGAGTGTTATAACTCCATTTTGGATGCGGACGGAAGCGTTAGAAAGATAATGTAAAAGACTAACATTATTATACCATATTATAGTATATTATGTGCCTTACCAATGCTATGAATTATATTATGATGAATGTTAAACATTGTTGTTATGTTTGATTGTGAAATAACATGATTAAAAACATTACATAGATGAGTAAGGAAACCTAGATGAATAACTTGATTAATAACTTAGAAAGATAATCTACGTTATGGAAATGGGTATACGATGATGCTTGGGCGCAATGATACTGTAGTGGTAAATTCATGACCATCAAGCTATGGATAAGCTAGACGTCAATTAAACCAGAGTCGCCAGCGCGCTTTTATTCTTTCCAAGGGAAAAGGGAAAAGTACGAACAAAACCCAAAGATAAGAAGTTTTCAAATCAAAACTAATAAAATGCCAGAGGTTACAGGTAAGGGGGTTGGTTACACAGAGGAAAGGTGTTAGCACCCAAAGTGTCCTAGGTACTCCTAGGGAGCCCTTTCTTGTGTGCATATGTGTTTTTGTACAAAATTCTGTAAGCAATAAAATGGAGTGGAGGGATGAGAAAATAATTCATTAATTATATTTTTGTGTTTGACAAGATCTTTGGACTTGTGCCTACGTACCAACATAAAAATGAGGGATCAAAACCTCGTAGTTCGTGGTAACAATTTCAAAGATGAGTGCATTGCTTTTAACAAAAAATTTAACTTTAACAAAGGCCTGAAAGGGCCCAAAAGTTTGAATGGGTGTTAGTTCTTTTTGTCTTTTGATATTTTAAGTCAATATGATTAGATTTATTTACAAGTTTGATTTAAGAAAAGAATTTGAAAATTCAATGGCATAAGGGAAAAGTTTCTAATTGAAATAAGGTCAAAGTTTGAAATCACAAACAAAGAAGGTTTTTGAAAAGGGGGAGAGATTTTTGAAATTTAAGAAGTGGGAGGAGATGAAGAGACTAATCCTAAGCATAAAATTAAAAGTTAAGAGTTGAAAAGATCTCACCAAAGGGGTGCAATCCAACAGACAAGAATGTCATATTGAAACCCAAGTTTCCCTTGGACTTTAGAATCAAGCAATATCAATACACACAATAGCATGGTGAAGAGCAAGGCATCAAATAAAGATAGCCACCTCCAAGCTTAACAACTCCATTATCTTCTTCATAATCTCCCATATATCAGATAAAATCAGAGATAAGCATTAAGCACAGGTTCAAAGTAAAAGCTTCAATAAGACCATGTAGCAGATGAACTCAAATGGGATCTCAACACTTGCTTTAAATGACAATTCACTTCACAAGCACTTGGTTTCATGGAAATTGGCATTGGCCAAGTCCTTTTGCATAGGGAGTGTTGCCTAATTCTAACTCCAATGTCTCAGATCAAATCCAACAGTCCACACAAATATCTTTTAGGGTTTTTGTTGTTATTATATACATTAAGGTCAAAAGACCATAAACACAAACAAGTACATACAATCATAATATAATCACAAGATATGGCTCAAATGAGCAAAGTGAAAATGGAATTAATGTAAACAAGTTAAATGGTATGAATAATGGAAGATGAATAAAGACTTAAATTTAAAGTGCATAAAAGTAAATGGCTTGAAATTAAATGTTAGTTGTTAGTTGATTAGAAGTTAGTATTGCTTTTGCTTTTATTGTTTAAGTCATTCTTTGGAGAACACTCAACCCACTATTTACAAGCATGGATCCTTGAACCAAGACATCTTCCAAAGGAAGGAAAAAAGGCCAAGTTTCCACACAATACCATGAAAGAGGGGAAAGTTACAATCTCACTTACTAGAATGTTATGCCTTTTTGTGTCAAAAATTTAGCGCTATATTAAGATATCGTAACTAGACTTATGTAGAAGTCACAACTATCTGAGGTCGGGCAATAAATTTTTTGGTGTTAATGCATGTTAGAGATATGGTATAATGAACCATACTCCTAAAACATACCACACTTAAAAGAAAATGTAAAATGGGTGGACCTAATCTCATACACACTTATGTTGATTTTGCAATCAACTAGCCTTAGGATATTGAGATATCATAGGTCTATGAGATGAAGGAGAAGAGAATGGGATTGAGATGAAGAGGGAGGGGAAATGGAATCAACACGAATTGGTCAAAGGAGGACTTTTGTCAAATTAAAATCATTCATTCATTTTGGGACATGAGATGTACATTTCATCAATATCCTAAATCCAATGATTTTAAGACAACAAAGTCAACTCAACCTTGACCAAGGCCCAATAACACAAGTCAAACTCAAAAAGTTAATATCAAAAGCTCAACACAATTCATTTGGCAATTAAACAATTAAAATCAATTAAAAAATGCATTAAATTAAATTATGGTTGGTCAAAATCCTAAAACCTCATCAAAACACCAAATAAATGGCCATGAGATTTATCATAAGTCAAACAAGGTAAAAGGACCTTGGAGAAAAAATTTCATAATTTTTGGAAACTTAAAACTATTCTTTAACAATTAAAAGTGTTCACAAAAACAATTAAATCATGAAAAATATTAATAATGATCCAAAAAATAATTTTAATTCATAAAATGAAAGAGGAATTTATTTAAGATTTTTTGGTGAAAGTCTCATATTTTTTGGATCAATATAAAAATTAATATAAACTAATGAAAATAAGTTAATTAAATCAAAAATCTGAAAATAGCAAAAAACGTGGACCACTTGATCTGCCTCATTAATTAAGGCGGCATATCAAGTGGATGAGAGCGCGCGTTCTATGATGGACCCTGGTCAATGTGCCACACGTGTGGTAATCAGTTTGTACGCTCAAGATTAAAACAAAATGGATGGATCTTATGGTTCTGAGACATGCTAACGCATCGCCGGAGCCATAACTCCGGTCTTCTTCTCCGGTGGACCTCACCGGATTGGTCCATCTTCAACCATCAGCAAATAAAAATGGAGGACATGAATTTAAACTAAAAATGCTCAGGAGCTCGAATCTGGCCTCAATTTCTCCTAACTCCAAGTATATTGAAAGATACAGGGAGTTGAAATTTGAGGATCATGATTTGAGTTGCTTCGATTTGACCTAAAAGCAACTCAATCTTCTTGCCTACATTGGTAGGACTTCAGACAACCAAAAATCAAGAATAATTATGGATAATTGAGTGAGAATCGAAGAGATGAAAATTGAGAAATTCACCTTCACTGTAGGTCTGGATGAACACGATCTTGCTTCCAATTGCACTTGGCCTTGCTTTGGACACTTGATGGAATGAAATTGAATCAAAAAGGAAGTAGGACTATTGGAGATTTGATGCTCAAAATAGTGGAGATTAAAACTTGATTTCCAATGGAAATACTCAAGGTTATCCTTTGAATGAGAGGGTTTGGAGCTAGGAATTCAAAGATGGCGTGCAAGGGTCTCCAATTCTAAATGCAAGGGTCTCTATTTATAGCCAAGGCATTTTTAATTGCGCACTTGATTCAAGTTTTCAAAAATAGTAACTTTGCTTGCATGGATGCATGGGAATCCCAGTTGTTCCATTGATGGAATCAGAGTAGCGTATTAGAAGGTGATGGATGAAAGAGATCAATCAATATTAAGAGGATCAGAGAGATAGTTACTCATGAGAATGGGAGTAAGACACTCTCGTGCTAACGGTGTTATCTTATTTGAGTAGTACGATAGAAGAGAAACAATAGGAGTAGAGGCTCACATCATGTAGTATCAGATCAAGTGAAGTTTATGAGATTATCAATAGATGGATTACAAAGTTTGTTGCATTTGTTGAAGGAATAATAAGAGAAGAGTAGTAAATATTGTGTATGGTAAAGGAATCAATAAGTTTTCTTATGAAGAATTAATGAGTATTGATTACCCAAGTCAAGATAAGATGTCGTAATTATGTTTTGTGTAACCTAGTGCAAGGAAGGGAAATCGTGGTTTCTGGGAGGAAAGTGACCAACTGATGTAGAGCGGTATATCAGATGAATTAAGTGGGAGAAAGTTTAAATGTTAATCTAGTATTGGGATGTGGATATGGTTAAGACCATGAAGTATTGATAGTTCACACAACAAAGAAGTTTTCCAAGGAAAATAGGTTGGAAGAATGAATATGGCAGGGGTTTGAAATCGAAGAGAAGTCAAGTGTGGGTCTAAGAAGTTGATGCAAGAATTGTTTATTTGTTGAGTGGAGGAAATTCAGGGGAGAATTTCAATTTAAGGGGGGGGGGAGAATTTAATAACCCATATTCCCTTAAATGCGAAATTGGTTGTCCGTTGAGAACAATTGGGTTCCTATGTACTTTATCTTTTGTCAGTTGGAACAAGTAGAGCTCCTATGTGCTCCAAATAACAAGAGTCGCCACCGCGCTTTTGTTGTTTCCAGGGGAAAAGGGGAAAAGTACGAACAAAACCAAAAGTAAGAAGTTTTCAAATCAAAACTAATAAAATGTCAGATATTACAGGTAAGGGGGTTGGTTACATAGAGGGAATGTGTTAGAACCCAAAGTGTCCTAGGTACTCCTAGGGAGCCCTTTTTGTGGGCATATGTACTTGGTATAAAGTGATGTTTACAAACAAATAGAATAGGGGGATGAGAAAAGAATTCATTAATTATATTTTTGTGTTTGACAAGACCTTCGGTCTTGTCCCTATTTACCAACATAAAAATGAGGGATCAAAACCTCGTAGTTCATGATACAAATTTCATTGTGGATGCATTGTTTTTAACAAAAATTAAGTTTGAAAGGAACAAAGGCCTAAAAATGATTTGAATGAGTTAGTTCTTTTTTTGGCTTTTTTGAAAGTTTAGGTCAAGTATAGTTAAGTTTATTTACAAGTTTGATTTAAGAAAAGAAGTTTGAAAATGCAATGGCATAAGGCCAAAGTTTCTATCTTTTTTGCCAAAGTGGTCAAAGTTTAGAACAAAAGTAGTTCAAACAAAGAAGATTTTTAAAAAAAATGGAGGGAGGTATTTTGAAATTAAAGAAATGGGGAGAAGATGAAGAGACTATCCTATGTACAAAATTAAAAATTTAGAGTTGAAAAGATCTAACCAAATGGGTAGTAATCCAATAGACAAGAATGTCAATAGAAACCCAGAATTCCCTTGGACTTTTAGAATCAAGCAACACACAAATGCACAATTATATTATCTTGAAGAGCAAGGCATCAAATAAAGATAGCCACATCCAAGATTATCCACTCCATGATCTTCTCCAAAATAGCCCATGTAACAGATGAATTCCACAAGTCACAGGTTCAAAATGACAGCTTCATAATGATCATGTTGCAGATGAACTTAGAGAGGTTTTCAAAGATGTATCAGATGAATTTCAAATTGCAAGCACTTGGTTTCTCAACAAGTTTGCATTGGCCAAGTCCTTTAGCATAGGAAGGTTGCCTAGATTCTAAGTCCATTTGTCCAAGATCAAGCCAACAGTCCACTCAAAAAGTTTTTTAGGGTTTTTGTTGTTATTATGTACATTAATGGTCAAAGACCACACAAACAAGCAACGTATACACAAACAAAATATATCACACAATATGGTCCAAATGGGCAAAGTGAAAATTGCATTAACGTAAACAATTAGAATAATATGAACAATGGCAAATGAAATAGAGTGCTAAAAGTAAATTGCATTAAAGTAAAGGCTTGAAATTAAAAGTTAGTAGTTAATTCGTTAGAAGTTAGTATTGTTTTGCTTTTGCTTTTCATTTTAAGACATTCTTTGGAGAACACTCAACCCACTTATCACAAGCATGAATCCTTGAACCAAAACATCTTCCAAAGGAAGGAAAAAAGGCCAAGTTTCCACACAATACCATGAAAGAGGGGAGACTTACATTCTCACTAACTAGAATGCTTATGCCTTTTATGTCACAAACTTAGCGCTATGTTAAGCAATCGTAATTGGACTTACGTAGAAGTCACAACTATTTGAGGTCGGGCAATAAAATTTTGGTGTTAATGCATGTTAGAGACATAGTATAATAGACTATGCTCATGAAACATATCACACACAAAAAGAATATGCAACAGGTGTGGCCTAATCTCATCCATACTCATGTCAATTTTTCAATCAACTAGCCTAAGGATTATGAGATATCATAGGCCAAATGGAATGAATGAATGAAGAAAAGGAATAAGATGAAGTGGGAGGGGAATGGATCAAAACACAAATTGGTCAAAGGAGGACTTTTACCAAATTAATATCATCCATTCATTTTGGGAGATGGAATGTACATTCCATCCATCCCCTAAATCCAATGATATTAATTTGACAAAGTCAAATCAACCTTGACCAAGGCTCAACAACAAGAGTTAAACATAAACAAGTCATCACAATTGGTCAACAAATTTATTTGGCATTTATTCAAATTAAAAATACTAAAATAGTGCATTTAAATTAATATATGGTTTGTCCAATTCCTAAAATCTCATCAAAACACCAAAGAAATGGCCATGAGATTTATCATAGGTCAAACAAGGTCAAAGGACCTTGGAGAAAAACTTTCATAATTTTTCGCCATTTAAAAATATTTTTAAACAATTAAAAACAAATACAAAATCAATTAATTTATGAAAAATATTAATAATGATCCAAAAAATAATTTTAATTCAGAATATGAAAGAGAAAAATATTTGAAATTTTTTGGTGAAAGACCCATATTTTTTGGATCAATATTAAATTTAATATGAATTATTGAAAATAATGTAATTAAAATGAAAATTAAAATATCAGAAAAAACGTGGACCACTTGATCTCCCTCATTAATTGAGGTGGCAGATCAAGTGGCCAGAAACGCGCTATCCATGATGGACTCAAGTCAGCGCGCCATAACATTGGTAATTCAAATGCACGCTCCAGAATAAAACAAATCAAGAGGATCATGTGGCTATGAGACATGCCAGCGCCTGGCCGGAGTTGTAGCTCCGATCTTCTTCTCCGATGGACCTCACCAGACTGGTCCACCTTCAACAATCACCAAAATTAAAAACAAGGCCATGATTTCAAAGTAAAAATGGCACTGAGTTCGAATCTGGCCTCAATTCACTCTAACTCCAAGTATATTGAGAGATACATGGAGTTGAAATTTGAGGTACATGAACTGAGTTGCTTCGATTTGGCCTCAAAGCAACTCAATCGTCTTGCCTACATTGGTAAGACTTCAAACAACCAAAGAATCAATAGAATTGAGCAAGAATTTGAGAGAATCGAAGAGATCAAAATTTCTGGAAAATACCTTCAATGGAGGTTTGGATTAAATTGATCTTGATCTTGCTCGTGCTTGATCTCACTCCAAATGCTTGCAGAAGAAGGATTGAATGCTCAAAAGGCTATGGATTCCTGGAGATTTGAATTTCAAAACAGTGGAAATTCAAACTCAAATTCAAGTGAATTTCTCAGGTTTATCCTTTGCAATGTGAGGGTTAGAGTTAGGGGACCAAAGTTGGCGTGAATGTGTGTGAAATGCTAAGCATATGAGGCTCTATTTATAGCTGAATCCATTGCTTTTTGCACACTTGAATTCACTTTCCAAATTTGGTCATTGATGATGTATGGGTGCATGGGTGTGCATAGGCCCATAAAATCATTGCCATAAGTCCACAAATGAGTGTGAGATGATCTGAGTTCAGCTTGGATTGCAAGGCAAGTGTACATTTTGATTTGAAGTTTATCCCTTGCCAAGTGATAACACCATGTTCATGCCATGCGCAGCCTATGCATTCCTTGTCCAAAATGGATGAATTTGAGCTCTTTGGAAAGGTGAGATCAAGAGGAATAACTTTCATGTTCAACACATTTCCATTTGGAGTTTGTAACTTGAAGAAATTTGAGGTGGAAGTTTGGAAATTTTTGACATATCAAATTTTTTCTAAGTGTCAAGCCATATGTCTCAATATTCCACCTTACTTAACTTTTTATATGAGCTTCAAATAAGAAAAGTGTATTCATCAAAGTTATATATCTCTCAAAGAACTTCAAAATGGTCACCAATTTCATGTCATTTGGATTTGAAATGATAGAGTTATACATTTTTGAAGTTTGGAAAAATCACTTGATCAATGGTATAGGTCAAAAGTGACCTATAATGTAACATCATATCACATGCTCAAAACAGTTGAATCAGCTCCCACTCCAAACATAAAAGTTGAAGTAGATACACTTAATTTATTTTTCAACTTGTAAATCTTTCATCTCATAAATATTGAGCAAGTTATGGCCTTGGGAAGTTGACTTTCAAATTAGGTTTTAGACAAAATGACCTATAATGTTTCAACATAGAAAATAATTTTCCAAGAAAAACTAGATCTAGGTATCAACATAAAAGTTGTTTGGAATGTCATTTAGAGTAAGTTTTCTCTTGGAATCATTTTCATATAGTGAACATTGTAGTAGATAGGGTCTAGGGAGACCCAGTTTTGATTAGATGAATCCATATGGCCAACCACCATCAACCAACTTGCTAACTTCCAATTATCTTGACTTTCTTGGCTCATGGTAGATCATATATGCAAAAGATTATGAATTTTGAAGTTTCAATTGAGAAATTTGATCAATTGGTGAGATATCTTGTTGGAGAAGTTGCTTAAGATACCCAATCAAACTAGGGTTTCCAAGGCAAATCACCCTCAAACTCTTGAAGAAAACTTGATCAATATGACATGTAGAGAACATTGGGACTCATATATGATGCTCATAACCATTCTTGAATCAATTCTTAGTTATGCTCTTTGTTCATGAGGGTCTCAAACCCTAGATGTGAACTTGATAGATCAATGGAGATCATGCCCTTCCTACAAAAGAGTTAGGCAAATGCAAAGACATGTTTTTTGATATTTTGGTTAGTGAAATGATAAAATACAAGTTTGATATAATCACAAAGTACTTGGTGATCTCTCCCAAAACAAACCCAATGAAAGAGGGGTAAGGAGGATGCCAAGGTATGATCCCAATGTTAATGCTTATGATGAAATTACATGAGGGATCTTAGGGTAGAAATTGGGGTCTTACAGACATTTTGATAACATTAATAATTGGTCAATTGGTACTGGAAGATAAAATATCAATTGAGATATTTTTATTACTACCTAATATTAATATATATATATATATATATATATATATATATATATATATATATATATATATGTGTGTGTGTGTGTGTGTGTGTGTGTGTGTGTGTGTGTGTGTGTGTGTGTGTGTATGTTGTGTGGTGGTAAGAGGAGTGGAAGAGATAAGATTGGAGAAAGAGAGAGAGAGTTATCAGAAAGTGAAAGAAGAGAAAAGAAAGAAAGAGGAAAAGACAAAGAGGAAGAAGAGAAGAAGAGGAAGGAAGGAAGAAGAAGGAAAAAGCTCATCAAGAATCATGGAATCTCATTATCACCATTTTCAACTTATCTTCTTCACCATCTCCATGTGTTAGAGGTGAGTTCCAGATAGAACCTTTGTGATTGATAAGTTAGGGTTTGTTGAATCATAGAGTAATTAGTAAGGATTATGATAATATGATGAGAATACTCTTGATCATGAATGAGATGTTACTAAGTAATCCATGATTGTTGTGTTTACATGCTTGAATATGGTTGTTTTTTTTGTTATGAGTGAGTGTTCATGACTTTGAGAAAACTATGGAATGTTTACATGTTATTGATGATCTATATCATGTACTTGCTTGTAAGTTTGATGGCTATGTTGTTAGAAATGGAGTGGATTATGGAGATAAGAGAAATGCGTGTTACAGAGGAGGAAACTTTCGTGCAACCAATCGAATCGATTGTTTAAACATTCATTCAATTGTTTCTTTTGATCAATCAATTGACCTGAATTAATTCCTTGATAAATTAAAATATGTCACCAATGGGGGTCGAACCGTAGACCTCCTTGGTATGGAACAAGCCTTACCACTAGGCTAAGCTCTTGTTGTTGAATATTTGTGCTAGGAACAAGTGTTAACCTATATTCTCGATTAAGTTAGTTTATTAGATTATTTGAGTGTTATAACTCCATTTTGGACGTGGACGGATGCGTTAGAACGATAATGTAAAAGACTAACATTATTATACCATGTTATAGTATATTATGTGCCTTACCAATGCTATGAATTATATTATGATGAATGTTAAACATTGTTGTTATGTTTGAATGTGAATTAACATGATTAAAAACCTTACATAGATGAGTGAGGAAACCTAGATTAATAACTTGATTAATAACTTAGAAAGATAATATAGGTTATAGAAATGGGTATATGATGATGCGTGGGCGAAACGATATTGTAGCAGTAAATTCATGACCTTCAAGCTATGGATAAGCTAGATGTCAATTAAACCAGAGTCGCCACCGCCCAAAGATAAGAAGTTTTCAAATCAAAACTAATAAAATACCAGAGATTACAGGTAAGGGGGTGTAGCACCTCAAATTTTCCCTCCTCATTCATGCATTCATTTTTTTTAGGTCATTTATCATTCCATATTGCATTACATCTTGCAGTCAAAATTGGCATCAAGAGAATCCTTTATACAAAAGAGAAAGTCATTCCTTGAGATGAAGACCACATGATTATTATAATGAGCTTATATGAGCTAGGGTTCATTTTGAAGCAGTTTTACCAAGTGGCAGAGGCCCAAATTCATCAGTGCATTTCCAGGTCATCTGAGGACCATAAAAGTCAATTGTGCAGTCAACTGAGGGCTTTAAGTTGGGGAAGTGAGTGGAAGCATCTCATTCATGTTCATACAAGGCCTATTCATCATGTCAAACACCTACCTTGATGATTTTGAAGTCAAATCAAAAGTTTCCAAAAATGGAAAGTGACCTGTAATTCAAAGTTTCCAAAATGGCAAGTTTTTGGTTCACATTCAACTTGACTTTCCAACATCAAAGATGCTTCAAATGGATTTTTGGTGAACATGAAAGTTGAAGATCTTTCTCTCCTCTTTTCAAAAAGTCCTATATCATGATCATCTGATGATTGGTTGAGAAGTTATGGCCAAAGGATCACAAAGTGTACATGGAAGTTCAACATAGCATAACTTTGGCTTCAAAACTCCAAATTGGACCACTCTTTTTGCAAAATGCTCCTTGTCATGACCAAGGCTTTCCAAATCAATCATTGCATTGCATGAAAAAAGTTCATATGATCATGTGTTCATACATGTACATTTTGGAGGGAAATTCAAGAATTCAAATTTGGTTCAAGCTACAATCAAATTAATACCAATCCAATGTTGCTTATTGACTGATTTTAAGTGGAATTGAGGCATAACATGGCACTGTTCACGTGCACTTTAGCCATGCATAGTCACATTGGCATTTTTTGTATTCCACTTCATATTTCCTTAATCCCAATTAACCAATGCCTAATCTTAATTTCAGTGTGATTAAGGAGGAGTATATAAGGCTAATCATAACTATTTTTACAGGAGCAACAATTTCAGATCTCAAAAATTTTCATTTCCCTCCCAATTTTCTCTCTCCTCGAATTCCAAAATTCTTCACAAAAACCTTGATTTTCTTTGCATATTCTTACTCCTTGTTGGAATTTTGAGCAGGATTGAACCATTGGATTGAAGAATTGAGCAAGATCTTGAGCAGAACAAGTGCTTGAACACATTAATGGAAGCTTCAAATTGAGCTGGATCTAGGTGTTTCCAACTGGTAATTCTTGCATAAAGCTTCATTAGAGGATTGAGGAAGAAGATCTGGAGCTGGAGGAAGCTAGAACACACGAAATCAACACACTGCATCTCAAGGTAGGTGAAATTCGATCTTCATTATTTGCCTTTTCATGTACATAAACATGTAGATCTTTTGATGCTGATGATTCTGATAGCTTTAGATTTTGATTTGGTTAAGTATTGCTCAAGATATGTTGATTTAAAGTTTTGACATCAAGAATGTTTTCGCTCGATCCGGTTGATTCATGGAGAATTAGGCTAAATGATTATGATATCTGTGATCTATGTTGCAAGACGGTTCTAACCATATATAGTTTGTCCAATTCTGGAAATTTTGTTCATGTTGCTCCGCCTGTACCATCGGAGAAGACGGCTGAAATCGCCGTCCTCCGCCGTCTGCAACTGTTCCATTGGCCTAGGGTTTATGCAGCAAAACGCTGCGTTTTGGTGAGCGCTTATGACCTTGCGCGCCTCAGTTCGATACCTGGCCTTGTGCTTTGTGAATTTATTTGGATTTTCGCTTTGAACCTAGCGCGCATCAGTTCAATTCTCACCCTATGCGTTTTTGTGAATTTTATTTCATTTCATTTCCTGCCTCAGCGCATGAGTTTGATCCTTTCCTAATGCATGTTTATGGATTTTATTTGATACGCTCATGAACCTTGGACGCATGGGTTCGAATCTGACATTATGCACTTTCTGATTTTCATTCACATTTCATTTTCCACATGATTTTCATTTTATTTCATTTTGTTCATTCAATTTCCAAAAATCATAAAAAATAGAAAACATGTCCAAATTGATCCAAACTTTCTTTCACATGCTTGCGTTGATGTCTATTATTTTTTGATGTTATTTTCATGATTTGTTTGTTGCTGGATTTTAATTGTGATTGTTTGTTTGAACATGATGCCATATTGAAATGTTGCATTCATTTGGTTGTAAAATGCTCATGGTTTATCCAATTGCTTTGAAATTTGACATGCTTGATCCTAACATGTGACATGATTTTTGAGATTTGGTTTGAGATTTTTATCATTTACCATCACTGTTTTGGACACATGAACATATGGTGTGACAATTTGTGTCACATATTTGATGTTGCTTTTATGCATTTACATTCATGTACCATTTGTTGTCT
This sequence comes from Lathyrus oleraceus, assembly GCF_024323335.1. Lineage (NCBI taxonomy): Eukaryota > Viridiplantae > Streptophyta > Magnoliopsida > Fabales > Fabaceae > Lathyrus > Lathyrus oleraceus. Next base: position 366,648,865 of record NC_066583.1, on the reverse strand, counting down.
TCTGGACCTAATTTTTTACATCATGTATGTTCTTAACATGATAAGCTCACATAAAAAATTTCATGATCATTGGATGTGTTTCTGTTTTAATTTGGATTTTCTATTCTTGATGTCCAAATTTGATCACTTTGCTTGCCTTTGCGTTATCTTGATCATTTGATGGCTTTTCCATATGATTTAGTTTTGGTCCTTTGGAGGACTCTTTCTTGTTTGATTGATTGTGCTTCATGTGAAATATTGACTTCTGTTTTGGTCATTTGACTTGCCTTTGACCCTAGTCTTTGTACTAGTGGTTTGTACTCACCAATTGTGTTTTGTGTTTCAGGTATTTAGCACTAATGGTTGATGTGATCTCATTACATGAGATGCCATTTGCTTTAATCACTAACTATTGTTGTGTTGTAGGTCCATTGATGTGACGAACTCACTTGAGTGCTTGCATTTGTGACTTGCATTGTGTAGATATTGGAAAGTTCCACTATTGTTGTCTGTTGGTTTTTTCTGTTTGAGATATTGACTGTTTGGCTTTTGTACAGGTACATTAGTCGCTTTTAGATCTTGCTTGAGCTTTGCTTTGGAGTGTGGTTGATATACCACTTAGGTATCCACTCTTTTACTCCATGTAGTCTGGAAGTCCTGCCACCTTTTTGGCAGGCATTTGGCTGAAGTCCTCCTTAAGAGGCAATGATTGTGATTGTTTACATTTGTGCCAAAGACCTCCAAGTGAGGCATGTTACTTGATAAGTCCTCCTAAGTGAAGAGGAAATTGACAGATAGAAGGGATTAGCAATCAATCCCCTGTTAGTCAGTGAGTCGTTCATTATGCTCGCACTACGTGCTGATGCTCTTGAACAAGTTCCCAAGATCCTTGTATAGAGTCAGTCAAGTGGAATAGGGTCCCTCTTTCTGGATCCCCATGCTTTCTTTGATTTAAGCTCACCCAGGCCCGGGTTAAGAGCATGAGGTCTGATCCTCATTTCCGTATTTGATCAGCTTCACCCTAACTCTCAATGTTAGTGGTTAAGAGCTTCAGAACACCCCTACAGTTTTGGCTTGTTTGTCGAGGTTGATATGACCCCTCTTGACTAAAGCCCAACCATTTGTCTGAGCCTCTTGTTTGTATATAGAGTGTGATGCCTGTTCATTTATGATGATGTTTATTTGCTATTTGAGCTTACTTGCTTCCTGTGTGAGTTAGGTTCTGATTAGAGACCTCAACTTAGGGATCGTTTGCATGACAACTTTTAGGCTCGAGTCGTAGTCTCCCTATTAGTTTGTTATCTCCCTAGTCTCTGGTTAGGAGGAAGTTTCTCCCCTGTTAAGGGGAACTACGTCGCCCTGATTCTCATACTAGATGAGATACGTAGGCAGGAGATTGAGCGAGATCTCTCCGGGCACCCTTTTGTTTTTTTTTTGTGTGTGTGCTCCCTTTTTTCTTTTCTTTAGTGTGTGTTTGTTAACCTTTTTCCTTTTTGTGTGTGTTTGGAGTCGGATGTAAGGCCATCTGTTGGCATTCTTTTTCCTGTTTGTTGTTTGTTTGTTTTGAGGAGTTAGATGTAAGGCCATCTATTGGCATTCTATTTCCTGTTTGTTGTTTGTTTGTTTTTAGGAGTCGGAAGTAAGTCCATCTATTGGCATTCTGTTTCCTGTTTGCGTTTGTTTGTTTGGAGTCGGATGTAAGTCCGTTTATTGGCATTCTGTTTCCTTTTGAGCGTTTGTTTTGACGTCTCAGCTTCTCTTTTTAGCGTTTTATTTCGGCGTGCGTTAGCCGAGCTACGAGTGCTCTGATTCTTTCTCTGGATAGAGAAGATACGTATGCATAGGATGCAATGTCCTAGCGAGCATGTTCCCCATTTCCCCGAACTACGTTAACTCTGATGTTTGTTTCTAACAAACTACGTAGGCCCAGGATGCGACATCCTGCCGAGTCCCCTTCCTCCATCTTCTTTCACCTGTTTCTTATTTCAGTGCGTGTATTTCTTTGAGCAGTTTAGTAGCAACCTTATTCTATTCTTTTGAGCGTGGACCCCGTCGAGTACGACGGACGTGAGGGGTGCTAATACCTTCCCCTTGCGTAACCGACTCCCGTACCTTGCGATCTCTGGTCGTAAGACCGTTCCTTTTCCCTTTCTCAGGTTAGTCCTGCGCTTCCTTTCCGTCATAGGATGAATAACGTCGGTGGCAGCTCTGTAAATGTGTTTTTTCCCGTCGGTTGTTTTTCGCGTTGCGACAGCTGGCGACTCTGCTGGGGACGAAGTTGACCTCTTGCTGGTCCATCTTCCCTAAGCGAGTCAATCCTAGCGCTCTTTAGGATAGCTTGGGTTGCTTTTACTGCTTTATTTATGGCATTTATGATTATTATACTATGATTGTATATATTTGCATATATGTTTGCATGCATCATATTATTACTGTGCCGGATTCTGGACAGGTTTGGTTCCTTTGATTTGGGGTGGGTGTTCTGAGTGGGGCTAAAACCCAGGCCCGAGTATACACCTAGGATTAGCGTGGTCTCATGTTTCCTCACATGTTGTGATGACATAATGTTGCGACATGACATACCACAGCCGGACGAGGTTCTTTTGAGAGAGTCCTTCCGTTTGGAGTATTCCACTCTGGTTGGGTTATCTCTTTTGAGTTGTTGACTTCGGTGACCGTTCTTTCCCGGATCTTTGGTTTAGATGATCTTATGAGAGTTGCAACGGCACACCCGAAAGGGCAAACCCGTTGAGTATCTTGTCCGATTATCGAGACCATTATCCGCCTTAGGATGACCTTGTTAGAATTCACCTGTGAGGGGAGGGTTTGATTCTTACAGATACAGGTCCTGTTGGTGATTCTGTGATGGTGACTTTGGTTCAGTCGGATTTATGGATATTTATTTCTGACACGCCGGAGGTCTGTCCATGGTATTTATCAGCGGGTTCCGTTTATTTCGGATCCCCGGGTTGAATTTGGGGTTGCTTGTCCAGATGATCAGTGATTTACCTATGATGATGGTGATGTATCCTCCGATTCCGTTTATTTCGGAACCCCGAGTTGGCTTTATGGTTACTCAGTCCATCAGATGGTTGGGATCAGTTCAGAGACCGGAACTTCCGCACAGTTGATGTTCAAATGACTTGGAGGATGGCACTGTGACTTGCATTCATGCATCTGCATCATTCCCATTTCGCATTCATCTGCATCTAACTCATGTCTATCCATACTCAGGGTACATTCTCGATTGAGATTCTGATTGAGAGACATCCTGATGTCAGAATGTTGTTGTCGAATTTTTATCCGTCTCGATGAAGCCAGGGTCGAAAGACAGAATGTTCCTCATACGGATAGACATTGCATGCATGCGTGAGTCATAATAACCTGTCTTCTGTTTTGCAGGTATTGGTTTCTAACATGTTTGATTGACTTAGGAATCAGTGCTCGCGCACGCCGAGTCATTCCTCTGCACATAGCTCGTCCGCTCAGATATCTTGCCAGACTCAACAAACCCAGACTAATGGATCCACCCAACGCTGACATTCTCGAGCTGAAAGAGAAGATGAGTGAGTTGATCAACGTCATGCAAGGGTTCGCCTTGGGGCAGAAAGCAATCGCCGAGAAGGTGGAGAGGATTGAAAGCTGGCTGAGAATGGGGAAAATACAAGGAAATGCTCCGTCGTCTGGAGTAAAGAAGCCCTTTGGTAATGGTCAGCGTAGGAAGGAGGGTGAATCGAGTGATGTGTATGCCCAAAGGGGACACGGTAGGGATCGTTACCACCCGTATGCTGCTACAGTAACGATTCCTGCTGGTAATCGATCTGTACAACAGCAACAGCATTCACCTCAACAGAGAACACAGAGAGCTGGGTGCCAAGTAAGAAGAAGGATGACAGATCGTCGGTTTGATAGGCCACCCGTGACATATACCTTTCTATTTAAGAGGTTGAAGGATCTTGGGTTGGTTCAGCTAAGGACGTTGGCTCCGGTAGGACCAGATCAAAGGCTTGCAGGTTACGATGAGAACGTCAAGTGCGAGTTCCATTCTGGTGCACCCGGGCATAACATTGAGGGTTGCAAAGCTCTTAAGCATGTCGTTCAAGATTTGGTGGATTCTAAAGCCATCAATTTTGCACCGACGCCGAATGTTAATGCTAACCCCATGCCGATGCATGGTCCTATGGGGGTGAATGCAATTTCTGAGGATGCAGTCACGTCTGTGCGGTGAGTGAGGAAATTGGCAGTGACTGCGAATTCGACTCGTGGATAAAACCATGCGTACCAGGAATGGAGATCCAGAACTGGATGGCCGAAAAGATCATCACTGCCACTCTGCGTGAAGAGTAATATTTCTGTTTTTCAATTCTGTTTGTATGAAAGCCATACGTTTTGCCCGAAACGTAATGGTCCATTGTAAGGGTCACCTCATGTGTTTCATTTTGCAACATTTGCATCATTAATAAATGGATGTTTTTCGCATTAAAAGCGGTGCTCTCTGTTTTTCATTTATTTTTGCAGTTTAATAAAAACAAAAATAAAAAATGGCAATGTTTGTTTTCATCTTCCTTTTATTCTGTCTTATCCCGGTTCTAAAGCAACGCATGAATCAATATTCATGCAGATGCGATCATTCTCCGGATCTCATTGATAACAATTCTGTTACACCCCTATATGACTTCGACAATCCGATCTATCATGCCGAAGAAGAAGACGAAGAAGATTGTGAACAGCCAGGAGAATTTGCCAGATTGTTGAAACAAGAGGAGAAGGTGATTCAACCGCACGAGGAGCGAGTTGAGATCGTTAATCCAGGCACCGAGGAGGTCAGTTGGGGCCGCTTTGGAGGCAAATGCCAAGAGCAGAATGGTAGCACTGTTGAAAGAGTATGTTGATATCTTCGCCTGGTCTTATCAAGATATGCCAGGGTTGGATACCAATATTGTTGTGCACAAGCTACCATGAGAGAAGACAATCCTCCGGTGAAGCAGAAGTTGCGCAGAACTCGACCCGAGACGGCCATGAAAATCAAAGAGGAGATACAAAAGCAGTTGGATGCTGGTTTCCTAGCTGTCACTAATTATCCGCCTTGGGTCGCGAATATTGTGTCGGTGCCGAAGAAGGATGGAAAGGTGAGGATGCGTGTGGACTACCGGGATTTGAACAGAGCTAGCCCGAAAGATGATTTCCCATTACCTCACATCGATGTGTTGGTAGATAATACAGCTCAATTCTCAGTGTTTTCCTTCATGGATGGCTTTTCTGGCTATAATCAAATTAAAATGTCGCTAGATGATATGGAGAAAACAATGTTCATCACACCGTGGGGCACTTTTTGCTATAAGGTGATGCCATTCGGTCTCAAGAACGTCGGTGCCACATATCAAAGAGCTATGGTGACTTTGTTTCATGATATGATTCATCATGAAATTGAATGCTATGTTGATGACATGATAGCAAAGTCCCAAACAGAAGAGGGGCATTTGATAGACTTGGCCAAGTTGTTTGACCGGTTGAGACGATTCAAACTGAGGTTGAATCCGAATAAGTGCACTTTCGGAGTGCGATCCGGTAAGTTGTTGGGGTTTATTGTAAGCGAAACAGGACTCGTTGATCCTGCTAAAGTAAAAGCAATACAAGAAATGCCTGAACCGAGAACAGAAAAAGAGGTTCGTGGTTTCTTAGGTAGATTGAACTACATTTCACGGTTCATATCTCATCTAACAGCCACGTGTGAACCCATACTCAAGTTGTTGAGAAAAGATCAAACGGTCAGATGGAATAATGATTGCCAAGCGGCATTTGAAAAAACAAAAGAATATTTGCAGGAGCGTCCGATTCTGATGCCTCCTGTGGAGGGATGACCGTTAATCCTGTACTTGACAGTCCTCGATGGGTCTATGGGGTGTGTACTGGGGCAGCATGCCGAGTCTGGTCGAAAAGAGCATGCAATTTACTACCTTAGCAAAAAGTTTACCGACTGTGAAACAAGATATTCACTGCTCGAGAAAACTTGTTGTGCTTTGGCATGGGCTGCTCGCCGACTGAGACAGTATATGCTGGTTCATACCACTTTATTGATTTCCAAGATGGATCTGATCAAGTATATATTTGAGAAGCCAGCATTGTCCGGACGGGTTGCGAGATGGCAAATGATCTTGACTGAATACGATATTCAGTACACCTCTCAAAAAGCAATTAAGGGGAGTGTATTGTCTGATTACCTCGCCCAGCAACCCATTGAGGATTATCAACCGATGAAGTTTGAGTTCCCTGATGAGGACATCATGTTTCTCAAATTGAAAGATTGTGAGGAACCGATCCCGGAGGAGGGGCCTGACCCTGAATCCGAGTGGATTCTGATGTTTGATGGGGCCGTTAATGTGAATGGTAGTGGAGTTGATGTCGTTTTGGTTACGCCGAAGGGATCCCATGTTCCTTTTGCTGCCCGGCTAACGTTTGAATGCACCAACAACGTGGCTGAGTACGAAGCTTGTATCCTGGGTATCGAACCTCGGTGCGTACATCTATTGGGGCAACGCCTTTCTCGCTGGTGTTTGGGACGGAAGCTGTGTTACCAGTTGAGGTCCAGATCCCATCATGGAGATTCCTGATGGATGTGAGATTGGAAGAGGTTGAATGGATAAGGACTCGGTATGAAGAGTTGAGCCTAATTGAGAAAAAGGCTGGCAGCCATTTGTCATGGGCAGTTGTACCAGCAGCGAATGAAGCGTGCTTTTGACCGAAAGGTGCGACCTCGTGTATATCATGTGGGAGATATGGTGGTGAAAAGGATCCTTCCTCCTCAAAACGATCGTCGGGGAAAGTGGACACCCAATTATGAAGGTCCATTCGTGGTCAAGAAGGTTTTCTCTGGCGAAGCCTTGTTGTTGACGACCATGGATGGCGAGGATTTTCCATCCCCTATGAATGCGGATGCAGTTAAAAAATACTTCGTATAAGAGGCCCGCTGGACGAAAAGAATAAAATAGTCCAGGCAAAAAGGGGCATCCCGGCGAACCGAAAACAAAAATGAAAAAAAAGGTCCGGGCAAAAATTAGGGATAAAAAGAAAAAAAACTGTACACCCGGCAAGTCGAAAACCCCACAAGGGCGGCTTGGGCAAAAAAGGGTATCCTGGTGGACTGAAAACCCGAAAGGGCAGTCCAGGCAAAAGAGGGAATGAAACGAACAACTGCGTCCAGCATGATCGTTTGTACTTTGGTTAGGACACCTGGATAATCCCCAGCAGGGATCGATCGGAAGCGTCTTGTTCAAAAGGCAGAAAGCACGGTAACCGAGTTGGAACTCGATGAGATCACGGGTTCACATTGCCATTAGGATAGATTTTCCTTTTGTGCTCAATTACCTCTTTTCAGGGATTGCTTCCTGTGTATTGCTCAGTTATGAGCCACTTTTGTTCAACTAATAAAATGCATATTCAGTCAAATAATTTTGTTTTTGTTTTCATAACCGCTTTGATTGCAAAAACATCTGTTTATTTTGATAAAGAATCTTTGCATTTTGAGACATAGGGGTCCCTTCCAATGCATGTTTATAAGATTGAAAACCGGAAATCTTATTCGGAAGGTTGAGTGACCTGGGTGTTGAAATTTTGGCACGCCTGGGGCACGTTTTATCTGACGATCTCTTTTGCAGGTGTTGTCGGTTATTTTCACTCACTTGCAGGTTGTGATATGAAGCCTTTTGACAAAAGAATCCTTTGAAGTCCAATCAGGGACGAGGGATAGAAGAATGGTGAAAAGACGGCGAAAGGATTTCGACGATCCTAGAGAGTTAATCAAGAAGACTCTTCAAAGTCTGAGGACTAGAGAGTTGGCCCAAATCTGAGGAGATCGATTGTCTCGAAGTAGAGAGAAGTCGAGAATACAAGGTGATGAATCAGAAGAGACCGGATGAGTCTAGGAGCTCTCAAAATGTGGAAAGCTGACACTGTGGTTAGATGTTGAACACCAGTGCTCGACGAGTCGACGGGCGTTCCATGTCAAAAATTCCGTACCTCCCCAGCGGAATCGAGATCGGTGTTCCCTAGCAGGTTTGAGATTGTTATCTCTCCAGCGGATTCGAGATTGGTGTCGCTTCAGCAGCCAGGCCTGAAGTTTGTTGTTTCCCCTAGCAGGGTTGAGAGTGTTATTTCCCCAGCAAGTCTGAAGGTTGCTGTTTCCCCAACGGAGGTGTGAGTTGGTAGTTTTTCCCCAGTGAAATCCCCAAGCAGATTGGGTTCAGTGGAGGTCGTCCCCAGTGAGGATTATCCTTTCCCCACAGCAGTGCTATTTCCCAGCAGGGTGGAGATTGGAGTGATATTAAGTTCCGCAGCAGAGTTGCTCATGCTGTCCCTGGAGGGGGATATTTTTTATGCATTCATCATTTAGAGAAGCATAGCATATTGCATCATTAATTGCGTAGCATTTCCATGGTTATGGAGCATTACGCTGTAAAATTCATGCATCAGCATTGCAAGCATAAGCTAGTCCCAAGCCGTGGTTACCGTTCAAGGATTGGTTTAGCTGGTTGGTGAAGATGTTACTCTGAGGAGTTTAGCATCGCGACGTTGGGTCATCTAGGTCGATTTCAGAATTTGTTTCTCCAGCATGGTCGAGAGGTTGGTGTTTCCCCAACAAGTGACTCCATAGTTGAGTTGGTTTCTCTGCCGTTCCGAGAATGTCAGATCAGTAAGTATCCCCAGCAGTGCTACTCCCCACAGAGTTGGGAGATCGAATCAGGAATTGTGTACTCAGCAAAGTGATCATTTGCTTTCCCAGCAGGAGTTTTCCTCCCCTTGCATCTTGCAGGCTTGATCATATCCCCAGCAGAGGCGGATCATTTTTTCAACATCAGCATGGCACGTTTGCAGCAGTTGCTCTTGGCAACATTCAGAATCGATAATCCCCAGAGAGATTTATTTCCTCACCAGTCCGCGAAAGGAAAGCTTGATTCTCTCCCCAATTTAGTCCCCGACAAGTGTCTGCCTTGTTTTGACGTATGTAGACGTCATCCTTGCGATACCGGTAAGTGTCGTGTTGATCCCCGTAAGGTCTATTTTTTTGGTGTCGGTACACATCATCTTCCGATGTCGGTAAACATCGAGTTCATTCCCAGTCATCGGTAAATGTCTGGTCGTGTATCCTTTCTTCCCAGTCATCGGTAAATGTCTGGTCGTGTATCCTTTGTTCGATGTCGGTAAACGTCGAGTTCATTCCCAGTCATCGGTAAATGTCTGGTCTTGTTTCACTTGTACACATCATCTTCCGATGTCGGTAAACATCGAGTTCCTTCCCAGTCATCGGTAAATGTCTGGTCGTGTATCCTTTCTTCCCAGTCATCGGTAAATGTCTGGTCGTGTATCCTTTCTTCCTAGTCATCGGTAAATGTCTGGTCGTGTATCCTTTCTTCCCAGTCATCGGTAAATGTCTGGTCGTGTATCCTTTCTTCCCAGTCATCGGTAAATGTCTGGTCGTGTATCCTTTCTTCCCAGTCATCGGTAAATGTCTGGTCGTGTATCCTTTCTTCCCAGTCATCGGTAAATGTCTGGTCGTGTATCCTTTCTTTGATAAATATCAATTCCTCAGTAGAGTCGTCAGTAAATGTCTGGTCTTGTTCTAGTTGTAAACATCTTTTTCCTCCCCCGTTGAAGCCGTCATCGGTAAATGGCCTCGCTTTCTTTGATATCATAAATTCTTGTTTTTGAAGCCGCCATCGGTAAATGGCCTCGCTTTCTTTGATATCGGTAAATATCAAATTCTTGTTTTGAAGCCGCCATCGGTAAATGGCCTCGCTTTCTTTGATATCGGTAAATATCAAATTCTTGTTTTGAAGCCGCCATCGGTAAATGGCCTCGCTTTCATGGATACCGGTAAATATCAAATTCCCAGTTGAAGCCGCCATCGGTAAATGGCCTCGCTTTCTTTGATATCGGTAGATATCAAATTCTTGTTTTGAAGCCGCCATCGGTAAATGGCCTCGCTTTCCTTGATTCGTCACCTATCAAAGTGCAAATTCTCCGGTTCTTTTGGTATTCAATCTCTGTTTACCTTGAAAGTATGACAGCTGTTGCTTTCATCCGTTCAGGTTCTCAGTTGATTGAATAGGGGCAGCTGTAGCACCTCAAATTTGGCCTCCTCATTCATGCATTCATTTTTTTTATTTTTTTTTAGGTCATTTATCATTCCATATTGCATTACATCTTGGCAGTCAGAATTGGCATCAAGAGAATCCTTTGTACAAAAGAGCAAGTCTTTCCTTGAGATGAAGACCACATGATTATTCTAAAGAGCTTATATGAGCTAGGGTTCATTATGAAGCAGTTTTACCAAGTGGCAGAGGCCCAAATTCATCAGTGCATTTCCAAGTCATCTAAGGACCATAAAAGTCAACTGTGCAGTCAACTGAGGGCTTTGAGTTGGGGAAGTGAGTGGAAGCATCTCATTCATGTTCATACAAGGCCTATTCATCATGTCAAACACCTACCTTGAAGATTTTGAAGTCAAATCAAAAGTTTCCAAAAATGGAAAGTGACCTGTAATTCAAAGTTTCCAAAAATGGCAAGTTTTTGGTTCACATTCAATTTGACTTTCCAACATCAAAGAAGCTTCAAATAGATTTTTGGTGAACATGAAAGTTGAAGATCTTTCTCTCCTCTTTTCAAAAAGTCCTATATCATGATCATCTGATGATTGGTTGAGAAGTTATGGCCAAAGGATCACAAAGTGTACATGGAAGTTCAACATAGCATAACTTTGGCTTCAAAACTCCAAATTGGACCACTATTTTTGCAAAATGCTCCTTGTCATGACCAAGGCTTTCCAAATCAATCATTGCATTGCATGAAAAAAGTTCATATGATCATGTGTTCATACATGTACATTTTGGAGGGAAATTCAAGAATTCAAATTTGGCTCAAGCTACAATCAAATTAATACCAATCCAATGTTGCTTATTGACTGATTTTAAGTGGAATTGAGGCATAACATGGCACTGTTCACGTGCACTTTAGCCATGCATAGCCACATTGGCATTTTTTATATTCCACTTCATATTTCCTTAATCCCAATTAACCAATGCCTAATCTTAATTTCAGTGTGATTAAGGAGGGGTATATAAGGCTAATCATAATTGTTTTTACAGGAGGAACAATTTCAGATCTCAAAAATTTTCATTTCCCTCCCAATTTTCTCTCTCCTCGAATTCCAAAATTCTTCACAAAAACCTTGATTTTCTTTGCATATTCTTACTCCTTGTGGAATTTTGAGCAGGATTGAACCATTGGATTGAAGAATTGAGCAAGATCTTGAGCAGAACAAGTGCTTGAACACATTAATGGAAGCTTCAAATTGAGTTGGACCTAGGTGTTTCCAACTGGTAATTCTTGCATAAAGCTTCATTAGAGGATTGAGGGAGAAGATCTGGAGCTGGAGGAAGCTTGAACACACGAAATCAACACACTGTATCTCAAGGTAGGTGAAATTCGATCTTCATTATTTGCCTTTTCATGTACATAAACATGTAGATCTTTTGATGCTGATGATTCTGATAGCTTTAGATTTTGATTTGGTTAAGTATTGCTCAAGATATGTTGATTTAATGTTTTGACATCAAGAATGTTTTCGCTCGATCCGGTTGATTCATGGAGAATTAGGCTAAATGATTATGATATCTATGATCTACGTTGCAAGACGGTTCTTACCATATATAGTTTGTCCAATTCTGGAAATTTTGTTCATGTTGCTCCGCCTGTACCATCGGAGAAGACGGCTGAAACCGCCATCCTCCTCCGTCTGCAACTGTTCCATTGGCCTAGGGTTTATGTAGCAAAATGCTGCATTTTGGTGAGCGCTTATGACCTTGCGCGCCTCAGTTCGATACCTAGCCTTGTGCTTTGTGAATTTATTTGGATTTTCGCTTTGAACCTAGCGCGCATCAGTTCGATTCTCACCCTATGCGTTTTTGTGAATTTTATTTCATTTCATTTCCTGCCTTCAGTGCATGAGTTCGATCCTTCCCTAATGCATGTTTATGGATTTTATTTGATACGCTCATGAACCTTGGACGCATGGGTTCGAATCTGACATTATGCACTTTCTGATTTTCATTCACATTTCATTTTCCACATGATTTTCATTTTATTTCATTTTGTTCATTCAATTTCAAAAAATCATAAAAAATAGAAAACATGTCCAAATTGATCCAAACTTTTTTTCACATGCTTGCGTTGATGTCTATCATTTTTTGATGTTATTTTCATGATTTGTTTGTTGCTGGATTTTAATTGTGATTGTTTGTTTGAACATGATGCCATATTGATATGTTGCATTCATTTGGTTGTAAAATGCTCATGGTTTATCCAATTGCTTTGAAATTTTGACATGCTTGATCCTAACATGTGACATGATTTTTGAGATTTGGTTTGAGATTTTTATCATTTACCATCACTGTTTTGGACACATGAACATATGGTGTGACAATTTGTGTCACATATTTGATGTTGCTTTTATGCATTTGCATTCATGTACCATTTATTGTCTTCTGGACCTAATTTTTTACATCATATATGTTCTTAACATGATAAGCTCACATAAAAAAATTCATGATCATTGGATGTGTTTCTGTTTTAATTTGGATTTTCTATTTTTGATGTCCAACTTTGATCACGTTGCTTGCCTTTGCTTTATCTTGATCATTTGATGGCTTTTCCCTATGATTTAGTTTTGGTCCTTTGGAGGACTCTTTCTTGTTTGATTGATTGTGCTTCATGTGAAATATTGACTTCTGTTTTGGTCATTTGACATACCTTTGACCCTAGTCTTTGTACTAGTGGTTTGTACTCACCAATTGTGTTTTGTGTTTCAGGTATTTAGCACTAATGGTTGATGTGATCTCATTACATGAGATGCCATTTGCTTTGATCACTAACTCTTGTTGTGTTGTAGGTCCATTGATGTAATGAACTCACTTGAGTGCTTGCAGTTGTGACTTGCATTGTGTAGATATTGGAAAGTTCCACTGTTGTTGTCTGTTGGTTTTTTCTGTCTGAGATATTGATTGTTTGGCTTTTTTACAGGTACATTAGTCTCTTTTAGCTCTTGCTTGAGCTTTGCTTTGGAGTGTGGTTGATACACCACTTAGGTAGCCACTCTTTTACTCCATGTAGTCTGAAAGTTCTGCCACCTTTTTGGCAGGCATTTGGCTGAAGTCCTCCTTAAGAGGCAATGATTGTGATTGTTTACATTTGTGCAAAAGACCTCCAAGTGAGGCATGTTACTTGATAAGTCCTCCTAAGTGAAGAGGCAATTGACAGATAGAAGGGATTAGCAATCAACCCCCTGTTAGTCAGTGAGTCGTTCATTATGCTCGCACTACGTGCTGATGCTCTTGAACAAGTTCCCAAGATCCTTGTATAGAGTCAGTCAAGTGGAATAGGGTCCCTCTTTCTGGATCCCCACGCTTTCTTTGATTTAAGCTCACCGAGGCCCGGGTTAAGAGCATGAGGTCTGATCCTCATTTCCGTATTTGATCAGCTTCACCCTAACTCTCAATGTTAGTGGTTAAGAGCTTCAGAACACCCCTACAGTTTTGGCTTGTTTGTCGAGGTTGATATGGCCCCTCTTGACTAAAGCCCAACCATTTGTCTGAGCCTCTTGTTTGTATATAGAGTGTGATGCCTGTTCATTTATGATGATGTTTATTTGCTATTTGAGCTTACTTGCTTCCTGTGTGAGTTAGGTTCTGATTAGAAACCTCAACTTAGGGATCGTTTGCATGACAACTTTTAGGCTCGAGTCGTAGTCTCCCTATTAGTTTGTTATCTCCCTAGTCTCTGGTTAAGAAGAAGTTTCTCCCCTGTTAAGGGGAACTACGTCGCCCTGATTCTCATACCAGATGAGATACGTAGGCAAGAGATTGAGCGAGATCTCTCCGGGCACCCTTTTGTTTTTTTTTTGTGTGCTCCCTTTTTTCTTTTCTTTAGTGTGTGTTTGTTAACCTTTTTCCTTTTTGTGCGTGTTTGGAGTCGGATGTAAGGCCATCTGTTGGCATTCTTTTTCCTGTTTGTTGTTTGTTTATTTTGAGGAGTTAGATGTAAGGCCATCTATTGGCATTCTATTTCTTGTTTGTTGTTTGTTTGTTTTGAGGAGTCGGAAGTAAGTCCATCTATTGGCATTCTGTTTCCTGTTTGCGTTTGTTTGTTTGGAGTCGGATGTAAGTCCATTTATTGGCATTTTGTTTCCTTTTGAGCGTTTGTTTTGACGTCTCAGCGTCTCTTTTTAGCGTTTTATTTCGGCGTGCATTAGCCTAGCTACGAGTGCTCTGATTCTTTCTCTGGATAGAGAAGATACGTATGCATAGGATGCGATGTCCTAGCGAGCATGTTCCCCATTTCCCCGAACTACGTTAACTCTGATGTTTGTTTCTGACAAACTACGTAGGCCCAGGATGCGACATCCTGCCGAGTCCCCTTCCTCCATCTTCTTTCACCTGTTTCTTATTCCAATGTGTGCATTTCTTTGAGCAGTTTAGCAGCAACCTTATTCTATTCTTTTAAGCGTGGATCCCGTCGAGTACGACGGACGTGAGGGGTGCTAATACCTTCCCCTTGCGTAACCGACTCACGTACCTTGCAATCTCTGGTCGTAAGACCGTTCCTTTTCCCTTTCTCAGGTTAGTCCTGCACTTCCTTTCCGTCATAGGATGAATAGCGTCGGTGGCGGCTCTGTAAATGTGTTTTTTCCCGCCGCTTGTTTTTCGCGTTGCGACAGGTGGTTGGTTACACAGAGGGAAAGTGCTAGCACCCAAAGTATCCTAGGTACTCCTAGGGATCCCTTTCTTGTGTGCATATGTGTTTTTGTACAAAATGATTTAAGCAATAAAATGGAGTGGAGGGATGAGAAAAGAATTCATTAATTATATTTTTGTGTTTGACAAGACCTTCGGACTTGTGCCTACGTACCAACATAAAAATGAGGGATCAAAACCTCGTAGTTCGTGGTAACAATTTCAAAGATGAGTGCATTGCTTTTAACAAAAATTTAAGTTTAACAAAGGCACAAAAGGGCCGAAAAGTTTGAATGAGTGTTAGTTCTTTTTGTCTTTTGATATTTTAAGTCAATAGGATTAGATTTATTTACAAGTTTGATTTAAGAAAAGAATTTGAAAATTCAATGGCATAAGGGGAAAGTTTCTAATTGAAATAAGGTCAAAGTTTGAAATCACAAACAAAGAAGGTTTTTGAAAAGTGGGAGAGATTTTTGAAATTTAAGAAGTGGGAGGAGATGAAGAGATTAATCCTAAGCATAAAATTAAAAGTTAAGAGTTGAAAAGATCTGACCGATGGGATACAATCCAATAGACAAGAATGTCATATAGAAACCCAAATTTCCCTTGGACTTTAGAATCAAGCAATATCAATACACACAATAGCAAGGTGAAGAGAAAGGCATCAAATAAAGATAGCTACCTCCAAGCTTAACAACTCCATGATCTTTTTCATAATCTCCCATGTATCAGATGAAATCAGAGATAAGCATTAAGCACAAGTTCAAAGTAACAGCTTCAATAAGACCATGTAGCAGATGGACTTAAGTGGGATCTCAACACTTGCTTAAGATGACAATTCACTCCACAAGCACTTGGTTTCATGGAAGTTGGCATTGGCCAAGTCCTTTTGCATAGGGAGTGTTTCCTAATTCTAACTCCAATGTCTCAGATCAAATCCAATAGTCCACACAAATGTCTTTTAGGGTTTTTGTTGTTATTATGTACATTAAGGTCAAAAGACCACAAACACAAACAAGTATATACAATCACAAGATATGGCTCAAATAAGCAAAGTGAAAATGGCATTAAAGTAAACAAGTTAAATGGTATGAATAATGGCAAATGAATAAAGACTTGAATTTGAAGTGCATAAAAGTAAATGGCTTAAAATTAAATGTTAGTTGTTAGTTGATTAGAAGTTAGTATAACTTTTACTTTTGTTGTTTAAGTCATTCTTTGGAGAACACTTAACCCACTATTCACAAGCATGGATCCTGGAACCAAGACACCTTCCAAACGAAGGAAAAAAGGCCAAGTTTCCACACAATTCCATGAAAGAGGGGAAACTTACAATCTCACTTACTAGAATGGTATGCCTTGTTGTGTCAAAAATTTAGCGCTATGTTAAGAAATCGTAATTGGACTTATATAGAAGTTACAACTATCCGAGGTCGGGCAATAATATTTTTTGGTGTTAATGCATATTAGAGATATGGTATAATGAACCATACTCCTAAAACATACCACACTTAAAAGAAAATGCAAAAGGGGTGGACCTAATTTCATCCATACTTATGTTGATTTTGCAATCAACTAACCTTAGGATATTGAGATATCATAGGTCCATGAGATGAATGAGAAGAGAATGGGATTGAGATGAAGAGGGGGGGGGGGGGGAATGGAATCAACACAAATTGGTCAAAGGAGGACTTTTATCAGATTAAAATCATTCATTCATTTTGGGACATGAGATGTACATTTCATCAATCCCCTAAATCCAATGATTTTAAGTCAACAAAGTCAACTCAACCTTGACCAAGGCCCAAAAACACAAGTCAAACTCAACAAGTCAATATCAAAAGCTCAACACAATTCATTTGGCAATTAAACAATTAAAATCAATTAAAAAATGCATTAAATTAAATTATGGTTGGTCAAAATCCTAAAACCTCATCAAAACACTAAATAAATGGCCATGAGATTTATCATAGGTAAAACAAGGTCAAAGGACCTTGGAGAAAAAATTTCATAATTTTTGGAAACTTAAAACTATTTTTTACCAATTAAAAGTATTCACAAAAACAAATAAATCATGAAAAATATTAATAATGATCCAAAAAATAATTTTAATTCAGAAAATGAAAGAGGAATTTATTTAAGAATTTTTGGTGAAAGTCTCATATTTTTTGGATCAATATTAAAATTAATATGAATTAATGAAAATAAGTCAATTAAATCAAAAATCAGAAAATAGCAAAAACCGTGGACCACTTGATTTGCCTCATTAATTGAGGGGGCAGATCAAGTGGATGAGGGCGCGCATTCCATGATGGATCCTGGTCAATGTGCCACACGCGTGGTAATCAGTTTGTATGCTCAAGATTAAAACAAAATGGATGGATCATATTGTTCTAAGACATGTCAACGCATCACCGGAGCTATAACTCCGGTCTTCTTCTCCGGTGGACCTCATCGGACTGGTCCACCTTCAACCATCACCAAAATAAAAAAGGAGGAGATGAGTTTAAAGTAAAAATGCTCAGGAGCTCGAATCTGGCCTCAATTTCTCCTAACTACAAGTATATTGAAAGATACAGGGAGTCGAAATTTGAGGATCATGATCTGAGTTGCTTCGATTTGACCTCAAAGCAACTCAATCTTCTTTCCTACATTGATAGGACTTCAGACAACCAAAAATCAAGAAGAATTATGGAGAATTGAGTGAGAATTGAAGAGATGAAAAATTGAGAAATTCACCTTCACTACAGGTCTGGATGAACAAGATCTTGCTTCCAATTGCACTTGGCCTTGCTATGGACACTTGATGGAATGGAATTGAATCAAAAAGGAAGTAGAACTCCTGGATATTTGATGCTCAAAATAATGGAGATTCAAACTTGATTTCCAATTGAAATACTCAAGGTTATCCTTTTAATGAGAGGGTTTAGAGCTCGGAATTCAAAGCTGGCGTGCAGGGGTCTCCAATTCTGAATGCAAGAGTCTCTATTTATAGCCAAGGCATTGCTAATTGCACACCTGATTCATGTTTTCAAAAATAGTAACTTTGCTTGCATGGATGCATGGGCCTGTAATAGGCTCATGTAATCATTCCTTCAGGTCCAAAACTGTGTACAAACATTGCTGAAGTCATGTGGAAAGGCCATCCATTTGTGTATGGAAGATTCAAGTTCACTTATGCCAAATGGTGATCCAAGTTCAAGCCATGTGCAAGTCACTCATACTTTATCCAAATGGGATGAAATTGAACTTTTTGGAAAGGTTAGATCAAGTGGAACATTTTTCATGTTGAACACTTTTTCTTTTGAAGCTTGGATCATTATGAATTTTAAGTTGGAAGTTGGGAAAATCAAACATATCAAAAAAAATTCTAAGTGTCAAGCCATATGTTCACTTCTTCCACCCTGGCTAACTTTTTTTATGAGCTTCAAATGAGAAAATTCCCCTCATCAAAGTTGTATCTCTCTCAAAGTCCTTCAAAATGGTCACAAATTTGACCTCATTTCGATTTATCATGAAGTAGTTATGCATTTTTGAAGTTGAGGAAAATCACTTGTTCAATGGCATTGGTCCAAAATGACATATAATGTCTCCTCATATCACATGCATTTAAAAGTTGAATTTACTCTTCCTCCAAACATCAAAGTTTAAGTAGAAATCTTGAATTTGATTGTGAAACTTGAATAGATTTCATCTCATAAAAATTTAGCAAGTTATGGTCTTGGGAAGTTGACCTCCAAATTAGGGTTTAGACAAAATGACCTATAATCGTTCACCATAAAAAGTTACTTTCCAAGCAAACCTAGTTTTAGAACTCAACATGAAAGTTGTTTAGAATGTCATTTAGAGTAACTTTAACCTTGGAATCATTTTCGTATGATAAAAATTGTAGGAGATAGGGTCTAGGGAACCCCAGTTTTGATCAGTTGACTTCTTCTGGTCAACCACCATGAACCAACTTGCTAGATTGATATTCTCTTGACTTTTGGGACTCATGGAGGATCATATATGCATAAGATTATGAAATTTGAAGTATCCCTTTAAATATTTGATGAATTGGTGAAGAAACTTATTGAAGAAGTCACATAAGATACCCAGATGAATTAGGGTTTCCAAGGCAAACAAACTCCAAACTCTTGATGAATTCTTGATCAAAAAAACATGTGAAGATCATGGGGATCCATATATGATGCTTAGGGACATAGAAAACCAATTCTTGATTGAACTCCTTGCACTGAGGGTCTTAAACCCTAGATGTGAGCTTGATAGATCAAAGGTGAGCATGTGCCATACCTACAAAAGAGTTAAACTATACAATGACATATTTTTGGTATTTGGTTAGTAAATTATAACATACAAAGTATGATACAATCAAATGATGCTTGGTGATCTCTCCCAATGCAAGCCCAATGAATGGGGGGTAAGGAGGATGCCAAGATGTGATCCCAATGCCAATGCATATAATGAGATATCATGAGGGATCTTAGGGTCAAAATTGGGGTCTTACAGGTACCTAGGAGTGTATCATGAAATATCAATATCCTAAGGTTAACTGGTTCATCAATAACCTTGTGTTAGATAAACCAATACAAGTATGGATGAGATAGGTGCATCCTTTTGATCTTTTCTTTTAGTGTGTGGTATGTTTTAGGAGTTTGGTTCATTATACCAAATTTCTAACATGCATTAGTACCTAAATTTTTATTGCCCGGCCTTAGGTAGTAGTGACTTCTACATAATTCCAACTACGATTGCTTAACATAGAGCTAAATTTGACCCTAAAGGCATATCATTCTAGTAAGTGAGATTGTAAGTCTCCCATCTTTCATGGTATTGTGTGGAAACTTGGCCTTTTTTCCTTCCTTTGGAAGATGTCTTGGTTCAAGGATCCATGCTTGTGAATATATGGTTGAGTGTTCTACAAAAAATGACTTAATCAATTGAAAAGCAAAACACCACTGACATTTAATTAACTTTGCCTAACATTTGACTAACTCTTATTAAATTTGCTTTACTTTCAAGTAATTTACTTTATGCAATTTAATTTTTAGTCATTTACCATTCATTGTCATTTACATATCATTTAACTTGTATATGTTTATGTCATTTTCACTTTGCTCATTTGAGCCATATATTGTGATTGTATATATTTGTTTGTGTATTTTGTTTGTGCTTGTGGTCTTAGGACCTTAAAATACCTAATAAACATTAAAAACCCTAAAAAATGTTTGTGAGGACTGTTGGGTTTTATATGACCTTTTGGACTTAGGATTAGGCAACATTCCATATGCAAAAGGACTTGGCCAATGCCAACATTTCTGAGACCAAGTTATTGTAATTTGAGCTTTCATCTGATGCAAATATTGAATCCACTTGAATTCATCTGCTACATGGTCATGATGCAACTGTCATTTTGATCTGGTGTCTAATGCTTTATTCTGAGTTAATCAAGGAGTATTTCATCTGATATACGAGAAGACAAAGAAGACTGCTAGCTATGGGAATTGCTTGCTTGGAGGGGGCTATCTTTAGTTGATGCATTGATCTTCATGATGTTGCTAATTGCTTAATGATTATTGCTTGATTCAAAGTCCAAAGGGAAAATGGGTTTTCTATATGACATTCTTGTCTGTTGGATTGCATCCCATTGGTCAGATCTTTTTAACTCTTAACTTTTAATTTTATGCTTAGGATTAGATCTTCATCTCCTCCCACTTCGTAAATTTCAAAATGTCTCCCATTTTTCAAAAATCTTCTTTGCTTGTGATTTCTAACTTAGTCTCTATTTAAATGAATAGAAACTTTGGCCTTATGCCATTGAATTTTTTTAACTCTTTTCTTAAATCAAATTTGTAAATAAATCTAATTATATTAACTTAAAATTTCAAAAGACAAAAAGAACTAACACCCATTCAAACTTTTGGGCCCTTTGTGCCTCTTTTAACTTAAACTTTGATTAAAAGCAATCCACTCATTTTGAAATTGATACCACGAACTACGAGGTTTTGGTCCCTCATTTTTATATTGGTACGTAGGCACAAGTCTGAAAGGTCTTGCCAAACACAAAAATATAATCAATGAATTCTTTTTCTCATCCCCACACTCTTTTTTTTCTCAAACATCTTTAAACCAAAAACACATACACATAAAAAAAGGCTCCCTAGGAGTACCTAGGACACTTTGGGTGCTAACACCTTCCCTCTGTGTAACAAACCCCCTTACCTATAATCTCTGGAATTTTATTAGTTTTGATTTGAAAACTTCTTATCTTTGGGTTTTGTTTGTACTTTTCTCTTTTCCTTTGAAAACAATAAAAGCGCGGTGGCGACTCTAGTTTTATTGATGTTAAGTTTATCCATAGCTTGATGGTCATGAATTTACCACTATAGAATTTAAGTGGCGACTCTGCTGGGGAGTACTCCTCAATGGGTTTAGCCTACTTTTTTATGTGTATATAATTGTATATTTGATAGTTTGTCTACTTGTTTGTATGATATAATTTGTCTGTTGTGCTTGGTGATATAAGAGGTGTGAGATAAGTTCTAACCCGAACTTGATTACAATTAAGATAAGAGGATGGTATAGTCATGTTCAACTTGTGTGGAATAGTCCTTAAGAAGTTGGCTTGAGATCCATCTATTTAGTGCAGACCCTTTTGGAGTTACTGATGTCACACAAGTCATTTATGGTTAGACATTACTTTCTCTGATTTGGGGTCCGAGAAGTTGAGGATTGTAGAACATTTAACCCAACTTGGCCTATTTTAGGACGTAGTGCAGAGACTGATCAGGTGTAGACCTGATAACAGTTGTTACGCGATACTACACTCAGACGAGTTTCTCTTAAAAATATCAAGGGTTGATGAGTCAGTCATCCTACCCTATAATATCCGATAGATGGAATTAGGACTCTGGGGACTTTTTAAAACATGATCTACATGTTTTTTTCCTTAGTACACTCCTTTGGGATGGTCCTTAACCTGACTCCATGCTCGTGACTCGCAACAAACCCTTTCATTCTCGATTGATTTGATCAAGTCTTGTCAATATCAATGGAACTTGGGTGTTGATAAGGCGAAAACCATAATCCACCAAAGGATGATTGATCTTGATAATGACTTGATCCATCCGTTGACCTTTGTTTGTGTTTGCCTTGTGCGTGATCCCTTATTTGTGATTGTTGCATTCATTCATTCATGTGCATGATAACATTTATCACAGAAAAATAACTTCAAGGAACTAATATCTTATTTGCAAATATTTTCATACCATGGATTGTGGACGAAGGAACACTAAGAAGTACAGTTTCAGATGTCCTGATTTGAAAGAGCTAAGGAAGTTATCATCTTTTGTATAATATCGCTTGGACTTAAAGCAACGACGTGGAAAGATTTTATCTATATTATCTGTTGATGTAGTTGAAGGACTTATGAGTGTTTTGGTTCAGTTTTATGACCCTCTCTACCGGTGCTTCACTTTTCCCGATTATCAGCTTATGCCTACGTTAGATGGGTATGCCCATCACTTGGGAATACCTGTTTCTGACAAGGTGCCTTTTAGTGGATTGGAGGAGATTCCCAGATCTTATATCATAGCCGAAGCCTTTCATATGAAGAAGTCTGAGATTGAGACTCATTGGGAGAAGAAAGGAGGAATGTGTAGCGGGAAATTCATGATCATCAAGCTATTGACAAGCTAGGGATCAATTAACAAGAGTCGCCACCGCGCTTTTATTGTTTCCAAGGGAAAAGGGAAAAAGTACGAACAAAACCCAAATAGTAAGAAGTTTTCAAATAAAAACTAATAAAAATCAGAGATCACAGGAAAGGGGGTTGGTTACACAGAGGGAATGTGTTAGCACCCAAAGTGTCCTAGGTACTCCTAGGGAGCCCTTTTTGTGTGCATATGTATTTTTGTACAAAAGTGATGTTTACAAACAAATGGAATGGGGGGGATGAGAAAAGAATTCATTAATTATATTTTTATGTTTGACAAGACCTTCGATATTGTGCATACGTACCAACATAAAAATGGAGGATCAAAACCTCGTAGTTCATGATACAAATTTCAAAATGAGTGTGTTAATTTTAACAAAATTTAAGTTTGGAAGGCACAAAGGCCTAAAATGGTTCGAATGGGTTAGTTCTTTTTGGCTTTTTGAAATTTTAAGTCAAGTATAGTTAAGTTTATTTACAAGTTTGATTTAAGAAGATAAGTTTGAAAAGGCAATGGCATAAGGCCAAAGTTTCTATCTTTTTACAAAAGTGGTCTAAGTTTAGAACAAAAGTAGTTCACATAAAGAAGGTTTTGAAAATGGAGGGAGAGATTTTGAAATTAAAGAAATGGGGAGAAGATGAAAAGGCTACCCTATGCACAAAAATTAAAAGTTTAGAGTTGAAAAGATCTGACCAAATGGGTAGCAATCCAATTGACAAGTATGTCAATAGAAATCCAGAATTCCCTTGGACTTTTAGAATTAAGCAACACACAAATGCACAATTATATCATCTTGAAGAGCAAGGCATCAAATAAAGATCGCTTTATCCAAGCATATCCATTCCATGATCCTCTTCAAAATAGCCCATGTAACAGATGAATCCCATAAGTCACAGGTTCAAAATAACAGCTTGAATGAACCCTCCGCTACGGAAGCTAAGTTGCATATCCTCAGACCTTGCAGTTGATGAACCTCCTTGAAAGCCCAGACCGGTTCTACCTTTATTGTCGGAGACCTCTACCATGCGTCCCCACTGATCAACATTGCCTTCTTCAACAATCTTCTTTGCATCTTTTAATGAGGACATAGGTGCCCCAACTCTCTTTTCAGCAGCAATAGATAAGGCTTGGAACGGAGTTCCAACCTCGTCCTCAGCTTCAACGTAAGAGAAAGATGACAGGTAGCTAACCAACAACGCCTTTTCCCTACCAACAATAACAAGCTTTCCATTCTTTACAAATTTGAGCTTCTGATGCAATGTGGAGGTAACAGCTTCTGCCTCATGGATCCATGGCCTTCCTAACAGATAACTGTAGGCCGGGTGGATATCCATTACTTGAAAATTAATTTGAAAATCACTCGGACCTATCTTTACTGGAAGGTCCACTTCACCAATAACTATTTTGCACGAACCGTCAAAAGCTTTGACGATTACACCACTATACCTCATGGGCGCTCCTTGATATGATAGCTTTGAAAGAGTTGACTTTGGCAGTACGTTCAACGAAGATCCGGTGTCAACTAATACATTGGACAAAACATCATCTTTGCAATTCATGGAAATATGCAAAGCCAGATTATGATTCCTACCCTCCTCAGGGAGTTCTTCATCACAAAAACAGAAATCTTTGCAGGAAGTGATGTTAGCCACAATATGATCGAATTGATCCACCGTAACATCATGTTCCATAAACGTTTGCTCTAGAACGCTTTGCAGTGCTTCCCTGTGCGCTTCTGGATTCATTAGCAGAGACCGTACTGAAATCTTTGAGGGGGTTTAGAGCAATTGCTCCACCATATTAAACTCACTCTTCTTGATCAGGCGAAGTACCTCATCATCATCATTAGCCTTCAAATTGCTGGATTCACCAAACTGACCTTTTGAAGCACTAACCGGATCTGCAACAGGCACTTCCACTTTCTTACTGACAGTTGATTATTCTTTATCTTTTGGGAACACCGGCCCAAACACACGACCACTTCGGGTCACCTTGGTAACATCAGCAATGCTCACTACAGAGTTGGTCGTAGGCAACGAGACCTTTTGACCATCCTTCATCATTGTTGCATTGTACTGATACGGAACAACTTTATCGGATGAATACGGGACTAGACCCATTAACCGTATGACCAACGGCGATACCGATTTGTTGTTAACGTTGTTACTGTTATTGTTATCATACTGAATCACCACTCTCTCGGGATTCTTAAAAACGAGCACTATGACATTCACATCGTCATCTTCATGACGGGATTGAACAATTTGAACCATGCCTTCATCCATCAACCGCTAGATGTCCCTTTTCACAACCTCACAACCTCTCGGGTTGACACTGTAGATAGTACAACCATCATGGTCATGCTCACAATTACTCACCATACAAATGTCCTTATGCATTTCCACTAAGGACCTCCGGATAAAACGAACATCAAACACTTTAAACTCCCCAGGACAACCTTCCACCATGTTAATAGAAGAATTCTCATGAGCGGGCAGTGGATTTGCTTTCACATTCGGTGCACGATCCTCAAAGGATACCATTCCACTTTTTATCAGCTTCTGAACTTCGTACTTGAGCGGATAGCAGTTCTCAATGTCATGTCCGGGTGCTCCTTGGTGAAAAGCACAACGGAGTTCAGGCTTGTACCACCATGGAAGTGGTTCTGGAATTTGTGGAGGGTTTCTTGGTTGGAGTAGGTTCTTGAGAACCAAAGATGGGTATAGTTCAGCGTACGTCATAGAAATCGGGTCAATAGAGACCTTCTTTCTCTCAAAGTTTTGTTGATGGTTATTGTTGGTATTATTGTTGTTGTAGGTGTTTGTTCGTTGTCGTGGTTGTTGTTGTTGATGTTGTTGTTGTAGAACTGGTACTGATTGATTGTTCAAAAATATTGGAATTACTAAGGATACTTAATGATGGTGTTGACGGGATGGTTGATTCTTTCTAATCTGATGCCTCCTCTGCCTCCCATTAGAAATTGTATTAGCTTTGTTATCTTTCTTCTTCCCAAAACTGCTGCCATATCTCTTACTTGATGATGCTTCCTCCTTTGACAAACGTCCTTCTCGGACACCTTCCTCAAGCCTCATCCCCATATTTACCATTTCAGTAAAGTCACTGGGGGCATTGGCAATTATACGTTCATAATAAAATGAACTCAGGGTCTTCAAAAAGATTTTTGTCATTTCCTTCTCCTATAAAGGAAGAGTGATCTAAGCAGCCAATTCTCTCCACCTCTGCGCATACTCTTTGAATGTCTCTTTATGCTTCTGAGACATAGACCTCAATTGGTCTCTATCAGGCGCCATATCCACATTGTACTTATATTGTTTGACAAAAGCTTCTCCCAAGTCGTTGAAAGTGTGAATGCTTGCACTGTCCAACCCCATATACCAACGGAGCACAACACCGGTCTAACTATCTTGGAAGTAGTGTATCAACAATTGATCGTTGTCAGTTTGGGTATACATCTTGCGGGCATACATCACCAAATGACTGAGCGGACATGTGTTCCCTTTGTATTTTTCAAAGTCAGGAACTTTGAACTTCACTAGAATCTTCATATTCGACACCAGAAATAACTCGGCGGCACTCTTCCCAAAGAAGTCCTTACCTCTCAGCGTCTTCAATTCCTTGCGCAGCTCAAGAAAATGATCCTTCATTTTGTCCATTTTCTCATAAATATCTGGAACCTCAGATGGCTCAGAATGATAAATGGTATCCTCTACACGAGGTAAGGCGTGCACAACGGGAGGTGGCACAGACATGACCGGGCTAGATGCCGGCATAGAAGCAAAAGTAGGCGCAAAGGCTTCAGGTATGAAGTTCGGCGGCATTCCCCATGGAAATCCAGCAGGCATAGCAGGCGCAAAGTGGGAGGTAGCAGTGGGCATGGTAGAGGTAGCCACCTCTAAAATAACAGTCCTCTGAGGAGGAGGAGGAGTTGCGGGTGTTGGAGAAGATTGACTCTGAGAAGCCAACATTGACTCCATCATGGCAGTCAGTCAAGCGATCTCGTCCTTCAACTCTTTGTTCTCTTGCTCGAGATGTTCCATGATTCTCAAATGATTGACGCGAGTGTTGTACCGATGAGTCAGCTTGGCTGAAGCACAGAAGAAACACCAATGAGACATTTAGCGAAAGAGAAACCTGCTTATGCAAATGATACATGAAATGCAATGCTTGTTTGTTTATTTTTATTTTCAAGGAACTTACTATATCATTTACAAATATATATATATATATATATATATATATATATATATATATATATATATATATATATATATATATATATATATATATATATATATATATATATATATATATATATATATATATACTTAACAACAATTGCAACAATTTGATATGACCATAAAAAACTCTTTTCATTTATATAATTGGAAGGATTACACTGAGTACAACTTCAGAAACCAAAAATAAAAAATACAAGAGAAAAGGAGACTAGTCATCCTAAGGATCCCTAACAACAATGTCAGAAGATCTGGCTGAAGGTGCGTACTTCCTTCGAATGCGTCGAATCTCGGTCTCGAAAGAAGCCTTCATCTGAGTCTTCTCGAGGACAAGCTGATCAACAATCTTCTTCCAAGCAACGGAAGGCTGAGGCATATTAGAAGATGAAACCTCCGGTTGTCTCTGTCTCTTTTTCACTCGGACTTCAAGTAGCTCAATAAGTGCATCTTTGTCCTTAGACTCAAGCTGCAACTCCTCATGCTTTTTGCTCAGAGCATGGAAACGCTCTTCCCACATATCCTTCTCTTGCTTCATCTTGGCGAGTGTGTCTTCCAACTCCTCTACATCTTGGTTAGAGAGAGTTAATGGCTCAACCACAACCATAGACATAGGTCTCTCACAAGGATAAGGCATCTTCAATTCCAAAGCTCTTTTCTTCACCCAAAGAGTGTAAGCTTCCAAAGCTACACAATTGCACGGACCAAGCTCGGATCTTCCTTTCCTATGCACATTATGCCAAGCATGCATAATCTTTTGCTTCAAATGTTGGGGATCTTTACCCTCTTGATAGAAAAGACCTTCTAACAAAGTGTTATTAGGTTTGTCTTTCAAGGGGAACCCAAGTTGACGACGAGCCAAAGTAGGGTTGTAGTTAATTCCTCCTTCTGTACCAATGAGAGGCACATTAGAGAATTCACCACAACAATCAATAATCTCCAAACTTCTCAAAGACGGATCATACCAAACTATATCATCATTAGTGAGAGACATAAGTCTCTGAGACCACCGTAGACATTGTTTGTTCTCCATAAAAGCAGGTGTCTGAGGCAAGTGCAAAATAAACCACTTGTATAGAAGAGGAACGCAACAGACAATAGTTCCACCACCCTTAGAATTCCTTAGATGCAAAGAGAAGTACATATCACCCAACAAAGTAGGCACAGGATTCCCAATCAAGAAGATTCTAATGGCGTTAACATCAACAAAACCGTCAATGTTAGGGAACAAAGCCAATCCATAGATGAGCAACACAAAGATAGCTTCGAAAGCGTCCATACTACCGGCTTGAGCAAAGGAAGTAGCTTCCTTGATGAGGAAATCAGATGGCAACCCAAACAATCCTCCTTTCTTCACCCAATGAGCCTCTATCTCAGACTTCTTCAAGTGAAGAGCTTCAATAATAAGATGAGATCTGGGAATCTCCTTTAATCCACTAAAAGGCACCCTACTAGAAACAGATATCCCCAAGAGATGGGTATACTCCTCCAATGTAGGCACAAGCTGATAATTTGGGAAAGTGAAGCAACGGTAGAGGGGATCATATCACTGCACTAATACACTCAAGAGTCCTTCAACCACATCAGTAGACAAGATAGACAATAACTTCCCATGACGTTGTTTGAAGTCCAAGGGATTTAATACAAAATATGCTAGCTTCCTTAAATCTTTCAAGTCGGGACATCTGAAACTGTACTTCTTAGTGTTCCTTCGTCCATAATCCATGGTTTGAAAAATATTTGCAAACAATACCTCAGTTCCTTGAAATTTTCGTGTGATGAATGTTATGATGTGCATGGATGCAACAATCATAAATAAGGGATCATACACAAGGTAAACGAACAAAGGTCAGGGGATGAATCAAGTCATTGTCAAGATCTATCATCCATTTTGGTGTATTATGGTTTTCACCTTATCAACACCCAAGTTCCATTGATATTGACAAGACTTGATTG